>NC_051862.1:35575479-36189229 GCF_015732765.1 Culex quinquefasciatus
AAAAGAGGATTTTTTCAGCACGAGTCGTACATTTATCCAACGAGGTTCACCGAGTTGTGAAGAGTGCTGAAAAAATCAAGTTTTGCAACGAGTTCCATACAACATTTTTTGCAATTCCAAAAAACACACACTGAGCTAAAATTTAATGTCAAATTTTCATGTATTTTGTCAATAAATCGTTTAAATAAAAAAAATGTTGAAAAGTGTTACTTTTCGAAACAAGTGCTGAAAAGTTCAACTTTTCAGCACCCATTTGAGTGCTGAAAAGTAGAACTTTTTAGCATTTATTTTGAAAAGTGTTGCTATTCGATTCTGTTATTTTTGGTACAGAAAAGTAGGCTATTTCGTCGTTCAAGAATGACAGGAAAAGTAAGTAGTTTCAAGACGGAATTGCAAAAAGTTATTTTTTCATCCTGTAAAACACAGAATAAAAATCATTTCTAGAGTTATGCGCAAATCATTTTTTTGTTTCGTAAAGTGAAATAAAAAATTGTTATTTTCTTAAAGTGTACCAATTTCCACCCAATTTATCTTTACCCTCAAAAACAACTTTGCCGACGACACCAAATTCATAAGAAAATCCGTTCTCATGATACAGATTCTAGAATACTTAGGTGCCATTTTTGTATGGACATCTGTCAAATCTGTATGGATTGGATCATCAGACGGAGATTGGCCATAGAAAAGGCCTCTAAAAATCAAGCGCAAATAAAAAAAATAAAACAGTTTAAAAAATACTACGAATCAAATGCACAGAAATAAATTTTGTCTCCGAAAACACACATTATTTTCAAGAAACTATACGCCAAAGTCAATGCCACCGAGTATTACCCCAACCATGCGACGTCAAATTAATTAATTATCCCGCAGACAAGATCCAAATCTGTTGTCCACCAGCACTAAGTTCTTTACCCACATAAATTCGCTTAATTCCTTCTAATTGCATGCGATTTGGATTTAGATGTTTTGCTTTGTCGCAAGCCTCCGCCAGTCCCACACGTCTGTCAAGAGCATTGCGTTGATGAACACTTCCAGTTGTTGTTGTCTTCGAGTGCGTAAACGACGTTCTGTCATTGAGGCACTAATCTTATTTAGCCGCGGTCCTCGCCGCAATTGACTCACATGGTCAGACCATAAAAACGGTCCGAGGTTTTCGGGTCCGCTCTGGTTTAGGCCCATCCCCGGTGGTACGCTTCGCCAAGATCTCTTGAGGGTCGTGCGCAAATGATTCAGTTTATTTCCAAAAAGACGGAAAATAGATTTGTTTAATTTTTTAAGTATGACATTATTAAAATTCTAAAATCTAATAGAAATACAACGTTATTAATGAATGACCCTTTGAACCTACCACCTTAACGAACATAAATTTGATTGCTACCGGCAGCTCAAAGTTATGTATCAAGAAGGATCGGAAGGCCAATATCTAGCAGACTGAAAAAAAAAACAATGCCAAGCCCCAAAACAACTGCATTAGAGGGGGGCTTATATGCATTATGGACTTTAATTGGCTAATTAAACGTGGCCATGCTGCGCCGCGGAATCTGGTTCAAATTTCGTTTGACTAAAGCGCGAACGCCCCTTGATATGTGTGGAAATGGAATCTCTCGTGCTATTCAGGCTTATTATTTGTAGATTCCTACGTGCTAGATTTCAACTTTGTTGAACTGGATAAACTAGTCAAACATATCTTAATGTAAAAAAGCTGGGAAAAATTTGCAAGAAACTTTTATTCAAATGATTCGATATCTTAAACTTCCAGTAACAGTCTGTGAGTATCACTTGTGATGTGCAATCAGGTCGTAGAATAGTCCAGAGTTCAAAACTAAGTCGACAGCATTGTTGCACTGTGAGTACATCTTGAGCTCCTACAGGCCATTGATTACACTTCAGTGCACCCATCAAATACCCACAATATTGTTTTATAAAATGTAAAAAAATGTGATCAATTTATTTCTTCATAAATCCCGTATATTCAACATCAAAAGCAGAGTCATTAACAGAAAAACAAATTTCACAATTTGGCATTGAAGGGGTTAACAATTTCACCAAACAAACAGTGACTCGTCAAACTGCCTGTGGGTTACGATGGGTGTGTTTCAGCGAGTATCACTTGCGGGTCTGGGTGTAGTAAATATAGTTCGGTCAATTTATCAATTAGGCTCATAAAAAGCCGTAACCAGTGCACCATCATCACCATTCAACCAGAGTCAGCAGTCCACTTTCGGAGGCTGGATTGTGCCAGCAGTGGAGATATCACCGGCCGGTGAGAGTGTTTTGATTCAGGCAAGATACTGCATATCTGACTGCCGCATCACAGAAATGGACTTTAGTATTTGGAACGCAGATGACGACGATTTTTTTTTTTTTGACTCTTGAAACTGCTTAAGATAAATCCATACCATTTATACCCAAAATTCACAATTTTACTTAATGGCATCGAATGCACTAAAATTCAATTCAAGCATGTTCAGGAAGTCCTAGAGTGTCCAATTTCCCGTCCCGGGAAAAAAAATCCCGGGATTTCCCGAAAAATAATATTTCCTTAGTGCGTCCATCCCGGGAATCCCCGGGACAAAAATCCCGGGATTTTCCCAAAACAGGGAATTTCCGAATCCTGGGATTTTCCATAATTTGTACCGGGAATTCCCGAAATTGAAAAAAAAAAATATATTTTGTTCTGGAAATTCAGATTTGATTGTGGAAATAGTAGAAGAATTAAAATAGAAGATCATTTGAGTACTAATTAATCGATAAAATGCATTTCAATTTGTATTCGGTGAATATCAGCATTTATTTGGCTTATTAGGAAAAAATATTATAGTTTTAGTTAACAGGTCCGCAAAATGCCTAGCGCTTGAATTTTTTTCTCTTTTATTTTTTTAAATAGAATTGATATATTTACGTATATTTACAAATTTAAATTTGAAAAAAAATCTCATGTTAAAATATTTTTAATCAAACACCGGCATCTGGGGAAAATAATGACAAATGCTACTTAAGCAAAAAAAATATATTTTGAATGACTTCAGTTAAAACAGGAACAGAACAAAACAATTAGTACACCGATTTCCAAATTATTGCTCTAAAATCTCCTGTACTTATTCAGACCTTAGACCCGATTTTCCTCCGGTTGGCGGTAGTAACTTTAAATTAATTTGTTAAATTTGTTTTATATAAATCAACGAATTCAAAACTTGTTTAAAATTTTACATTGTCGTTTTTTGTTTTTTTTTAGACTTATAAAAGGAACTTTTTAAGCTGTTTTATACTCATATAAAAAGGAAATATTTTCATAAAGACTTATGTAATTTGAACCGCAAATAAAAAAAAACTATTTCAAATTGGAATTAAAAATTGTAGTTGATTTAAAATCCAAACACCACAAAAAACAAAATTGAGGTTTATCATTTTTTATTTTCTTTTAGGCTATTTAAAAACTGTCGTCCTTGTTTAGATTGAAGCGTTTATTATCACCATTTAATATTATTAAACTAATTCTACGATTTGAAGCTTGAAAACATAACAAATATAATGAAAACATAGATTGTATTACTGATACAAAAAATTTCCGGGATCCCGGGAATTCCCGGGATTTCAAAAATATTTTTCCCGTTTCTCGGGAAATTCAAAACCCGGGAAAATTGGACATCCTATATTTCCCGTTTTTTGAAAATTTATAAATAGAAATAATAAGAGAACCTAACTTAATTTTATTTATTTTAATCTACTATGCATATTGAACTAATAAGAAAAAATCAGGTTCATTTCATATTTATTGTAAAACGGGGTAACAATGATAGGATTTCATTCTGTATTTATATTTTTTCCAACTGTTAAGATTTGTCTCAAGATTATTATTTTGTAAAATATGTACTGGGGTAGGCCACACAAGGTCCATGCACTATTGTTGGAAAAAAATGTTTTTCAATAGTATTTGAAAAATAGTGGCGTTGAAAATTGCTTTGTACAAAGTATTTGTTGTTAAAATCAGATTTAAAGTGTTCAAATTTTACACAATCACTAAGGTTGCAGATAAGTTTTTAAGAAGAAAAAAAACCAATGTGTAAATTCTCTTAACTTAGTTGGTAACCTTTTTTACAATATACATATAAATTTCAGGTGAAATTGATAAAAAGTCAAAATGTTGCTTAAAAATCGTTAAAATGAGTGTTGTTGATAAAATAACGTTCTAAAACAAGTTATTTTCCATGAAAAACATAATTTCTGCATGATTTTTTTTTTGCTTTATGAGTCAACGTTATTCTTAAACATATGAAATGGTAGCAAAAACAAATTTAAAAGCATTTTTATGGTTGAGAAGCATGGATTTTACTCACTGATTCATAATTTGATTTAAAAAATAATACCTCTCAACGAAAAAAAATCAATTAATTATTTTTTTTTTATTTGGTTGTTGTTTGCCCACTATTGAAAAAAATATTTTTGAAAAGCTGAGAAAATTCTCTATATTTTGGTTTTTAGGACTTTGTTGATACGACCCATAGTTGCTGAGATATTGCCATGCAAAGGTTAAAAAACAGGAAAATTGATGTTTTCTAAGTCTCACCCAAACAACCCACCATTTTCTAATGTCGATATCTCAGCAAATAATGGTCCGATTTACAATGTTACAGTATGAAACATTCGTAAAATTTTCTGATCTTTTTGAAAAAAATATTTTCAAAAATTTTAAATCAAGACTAACATTTCAAAAAGTTTAAATATCAATATTACGCCCTTTACGCGCATTTCAAAAATATTTTTTTTCATTCATCATTTGCCCACCAACATGGGCACTTTTTTTTTTAAATCAATAACTGCGACTATTTTGAAAAAGTTGCATAAAAATGTCTTTAATTTGAAAACGGTGAACTTTATCAAAAATTTACTAAATTGCAAATTAAATTTTACATCGAAAAATGAAATTAAAAAATTTTGTGGCCAATATTTCGATTTTTTGAAAAAAATGTATTGATTCAAAAAATCATAACTTGGTCCGAGATGTTTTTCCCATCCTGGAAATTTCTGAAAAGTTGGCATTTGATGTCCTCTAAAACATATCAAAAAATAAAAAATAGCGTTTTTTTGCAAATCAAGTTTTAGTGACAAAAAGTGAAATTCAAAATCACCAAATTTTTTTTACCGTGTATCATTTTTTTCCAGTGTAGTCCGTATCCATACCTACAACTTTGCCGAAGACACCAAATTGATCAAAAAATTCCCAAAAAAGATACAGATTTTTGTAATTTCACATATTATTTTTGTATGGACAGCTGCCAAATTTGTATGGAAAATTATATGGACAAACTAATGATGCAAAATGGCTTCTTTGGGCATACCGAAGGCATCAAAAAAGTTTCAGCCGAATTAAAAACAACAACAACAACAACATAAACTAAACCAGATAAATCCAAATTTATTTACTAAAAATGAAACAAGAAAACCATAAAATCAAAGTAAAACAGTTTTTCGTAAAACACACACGAAAAAAGTCAATTCTCGAAATCACGAATTGTGTTCATGAATTTGAGAACCACGAAGGACGCACTATACTCAAGAATAAATTCTTTCGTGGTTCTAAAATTCATGAACCCAGTTCACAATTAAGGGAATTGTTTTTTTTTTGTGCAAGTTGCTCAAAATTACCACCTATACAAGGCCGAAAAAATTGTAGCAAAAACTGGACATTAGAAGGTTACTGCAAATAATATATATAATATCAATAAATATTAATAAATAAATAATATCAAATTAACGTTTGTTGCATGGTTGAAAAAAAAATCACTTCGAGCGAATCATGATTGCCTGAAGAAAGGCCCTCTGAGTGTGCTTTGATCTCGTTTTTCTCGAGTGCCACTCTTGTTCCATCCAAATACGCGATGTTCGATAAAAGTAAAATAAATTCATTATAAAATATATTGCAGTCCAGCTTCAATCATCGGAGGCTTCGATTATTCTATGTTTCAATTATTTGAAGTCCCATATAAACCTAGAAATCATACATTTAAAATAAAAGAGTGAACCGCAATGAATTTCATTATTCCTGAAAAAAATATCTTTTTACATGTGAACAAATACAACAAGAAAAGGTATGCCTGTGACGAAAGAAATAATTCAAAAGCATGGAAACAAAAAAAATATGAGGTCGAAACTCCCAAAATTGAAGAAAATTAGGGGTGCTTTCTCGCAAAAAGATTTTTGAATCATCATTCAAAATGGCCCTTAACCCATTAGTTGTTATTTTGAAATAATGGTTCAAGGCGAAACTATTTTTGTGACCTTTTCATGTTTTGTAAATATATCATTAATTATATATCCTATCCTTGATCTCAAATCTTGAATTGAAACAATTTTACACAAATTGAAAAAAGCAAATTTTGTCAAAATTTTCATCAAACGGTTAGGTTGTTGCTATTTTTTAAGTGTATACCCCTTGCCTCTGGCCAAAATCGAAGAGTAGCGGCAAAAAAAATCAAAAAATATTAAATTGAAATTACTTGCCATGGTTTCAACATTTCAATAAAAAAAAACTGTTGTAAAATGCATTGTACATCAGTACAGACTTTAGATCATTAGATTTAACAAAATCAAATTCCAGACAAAAAAATGCGACAAAAATTGGCGGAAGGCATCGAGCAATCATGCTCAAAGTGATTATCAACGAAAGGAAATGCATTTAAAATTGTTTGTGAATAATTGCATATCTAATTTCATTGAAATTATGAAATATTTTTTTTAAAATAATAATAGCTTTTCCCCCTTATTTTTGGAACCAATTTTGAAGGGGGTGACATAAACTTTGAAAAATATTTGTAACAGTTTTATGAAACTACCAAATATTTGCAAAATTTCTATGAATGTATAAACATATATTTTCAGTTTTTTTAAACGTTATGCAATGTATTTTAAATAGTTTTTAATTTATTGTACAAGTTTTTTTTAATGAATGATTAAATTTTGAGCAAAAATATTTGATAAAAATTGTATTAGCTTATATTTAAACGACGAAAGTTTTCGAAAAATCCTGAAAATTAAAAAAAAAATCAGTTGATGGTTTTTATCATAATTGTTGTATCGTATAAATTGAAAACAAGTTTATGTTATTTATAAATAAATGAAACAATTTTTTCCATATTATATTCAGATGATCATTTTCCCTTTTCCAAATATCCCTAATTCGACTTCCTCCTTATTAGAATATTGTTGTTATTATCTAGAACGCTTTTGTTTTTGTTTCTTAAAAAGCAATTCTTGAGGAGCATAATGTTCATGTTTTAATTTGTGACAGTGGGTATCAGATGTCAAAAATAAAAAAAAAAACCTGAAGCGTTTATTTGTTAGTGGTTAGTGTCACGATGTTGTCCCTTGAGGCTACATTTTCAAGTTTTTTTTAATTGACATGAGCATTACTATTTGCCTGCATAATTTTTGTTCCTCCGAGCATAAGTAAGCCATAAATACCGCGAGCTACACTGATAACAGCAAACTATGCTCCACAATGTTTAAAAAGATCATACGATCTTCTCTCAACTAAGTCGAACAAACTCTCGCGCTCTCCCTTTTTCCAAGAAAATGATAACTCGACAACATTGCTGTTGCTGCTGCTGCTGTTCAACCTCCCTCCAATTCTGCACCAACAACAGCTCACGTTTCTTTCCAAGAAACAGGTTGCAACATAAACACAGCATGTTGCTCTCTCTCCCGCTCTCCTTTAACTTGGTTTACGAGAGAGAGAATTCGAGAGAGCCACGCACATTCGACAGCGCTGTGCGCCATTTTTTTTACGAAACTCTCTCTTTGAGCATAATCCTCGCGCCGTTTAGGGGTTGCAAATTGCAGTTTCGCTCTCTTCTCCTTCGCTCTCTCGTTTCGTTCGCTCAACTACCTGTTCGTTCGGGGGTTGCTGCACGCACCTCGCCGGGGTTCGAACTCGGACCAGCTGGCTTACCGAGCTGACCAGTTTCGAACTTGCAGTTGCTGCGCGCGCACGGGTTTTTCGTTTCGTCGTCCGTTCGTTTTTAAAAACAAGGTGTTTTCTTTTTCTTGGTTTTTCCGTTGGTTGGTGTTACGCACCCCCACCCCAATGGCCATTAGTGCCAATCAGTGATGAGCTTCGTTTTGCTCCGATTTGCATAATTTTCGGGTGTATCGGCGATTTCGTGACCAATTAGTGGGTCCCCACTTAGGTTTGGCAAATTCTTCGCCAAATTTCTTTGCGCGAGTGAGTTAATAAAAATTTCGCGAAAACTGCTGAATTATTCATTCTGGTGAATTTCTCCTCATTCGAAAGGGGACGGCCTGCGAGGGGGCCAAAATGGCAAGTGCTGGAAGTGTGTTCACGTGTTTTGTCCGCCAGCTAAACGACCAGGACGACGTGTGAGGGCCTGCTGTGCCAACCTTTCCCTGGATAGAACCGAAAGAAAAAAAAAAAGGATCAAACTTGGCCAAATCTTGGCAAAAGAAACGAATCCTAGCATCCTTGCTGGATTGAAAAAGAAAAAGTGCTTTTATGGTTTTATTGGTGAGCGAAACGAATTTCGGGTCGATTTTTCGACACACTTGAGGAAAAGTGAAAATCGGCAAAGTGAGTGCCCTAAGACAAGTGCAATTTTCAAACCGAAATTTACAATTACACATCTTTTTACAACAAGTGCAGACCACTTGACGAAACGAAACGAAACGACGACTTGGAAGGAAAAAAAAGTTCGCCATCATTACGCGTTGAATAAATAGAAAGAGAGTGATTAAGTGTGTTTGTGTCTCTGCCTTTAAGTGGTGGTAGTTAATTGATTGCAAGGCGAAGAGGGTTGGCAATTTAGTCGGATTTTGGCAACACTCGCAACGACAAAAGAGAAAGAGAGGGGGGAAATTCCGAAAAAGGATTGTTTTACGACTCTTTTCTTTACGACGCACATACGCACAAGGAACACGAACCTGTGAGTGTGTAATCGGTTTTTTTCTACGTTTTTGTTTTTTGGGAACGTCGACGAACGAGTTTTGGAGTGCCGCAGAAAATAGTCAAGGTAAGCTGACGGAGGGGTGGGAACTTGGAAATGGTACAGGACAGTACAGGATAATGGAGATGACTTGCTGAAAAAAACTGATTGTAATGCTAGTTACTTTGCTGGACAACTTTTATTCTTTAAAAGCCTTGTTGAATCTGTTAAAAAGATTCAGAGGTCCAAAACTAGATTATAGATGATAAATCAAACTTTGCTAAAAAAAAAACAAAACAATTAAACATTTGTTTTTTTAATGGGCTATTCTAAACATTATGTTTTTCGTATCAAAAATATAGTTTATTTCAACAAAAAAAAATTTTGAATGTTTTTTTTTTAAATGTTTTTTTTTTAAGTGCAACTTGTCCACTCAACAATATTTGCAAAAAAAAAAACAATTCTTGTAATGCTTTATGTGTGACCTGGGCTGATATGTAGCATAACATGAATGACATTTCTATGCTTTTTTTTAATTTATGGTGACAAAATCCAACAAAGTTTTTATTTAATCAAAAGAAAAAATACTTATTGTCGGACGAGAAATCAGTGACAAAGAATACATTTTAAATCAATAACGACAAATACTAATTTTAAACCTTTTCGCAAATCGTCTTTTTGTTGTATTTTATGATTTGGAAACAATTTTACGGGCTGGTCATACAAAATTGGCCTGTAAATACTCTAAGATCTTTTTTTGAAAAGTATTTTTTGTTTCGTTTTGGTGGCTTTAGTTGTTAGTTACGGTTAAGACTTTTCAGAAAAATAGGTACAAGGAATAACAATCTCCTTGTTTCTTGCTGTGAAAAATCCAATTTCTAAACTAATTAACTGCCCCTGATCGCATAAATGTCCCATATGCATTTTCTTCGATTTCGAGTTAATGATGCAGTTTGGTTCAAATTCGTGTACTCTTTCAAAAGAGCCTATCCAGGTTTTTAAGCGAAGATGGCGTTCGAATGGTGAACGTCCGAAATGTCAAAATCGCGCAGTAGCACCAACATAAGAAAAAAAAAATGTGGCGGTCATGCCATGGCACACTTTTTTCGCAATGTTGGTACCACTGTGCGATTTTGACATTTCGGGCGTTCACCATTCGAACGCCATCTTCGCTTAAACACCTGGATAACATCCAGCACTTTGTTTTAGAAATCAAGAGTAAATCCAGTTTTTTTTTCGCGAAAATTTAACACGTAGCCTGTTGTTGAGATTATGGCTTGTAATTTCAATTTTTAGAAAATGCATCTTCTATGCTAGAGTTGAGGTTGATACAAAATTGGGAAACTGAGTTTGAAATTTTTAGTGGAAAATGGACTAACTTATTTTTATAATATGCATCGTTTTCATGTTAGTTACATTCGTATGCTAATATTTTAACAACCAAATAACGAATATTTTCGATAAAGTAAAAAAAAGTATTTTTTTCAATAATGAGTATCGGCACCGAAATTTCCATTTTTTTTCTTTTTAAGAATTAGTTGATGAGACTGATGGTTGCCGAGATATAGACTTCTGATAATTATATTTTGTTTAAAATAATTTTTAAGTTTACGATATCTCGGAAACTATTGATTCAATTTCCATTGAAAAATATAAAAAAATATTCGGACTTTTTATTCTGTTTATTTTTTTTTAAGTTTAACACTTTCTGTACAATAATTAAGATTGAAAGCTAGGAAACTGTTTCTTACTTTCCTGATTTTGTATTGTCCAATACCTACCAAAATGCAGGACAATTAGCAACAATTAAAATATCAAAAAAAAATAAAAGAGGAAAAAAAAGTTCTTAAGCTATATTTGGAATTATTCGGACTTTATTTGTTAATAGCAAGGAGACTAAAATTCACAATGATACTTCTTTTGTTTTTCATTTGAAATTCAAATAAAATTTAAACAATTAATTTATAAACGTAATCTATTCTTAAATGCAAAGGCCACTGTTATCATTTTAATTTTTGGTACTGATAAAGGCATGATTGAGAATAAACAAATAATATCGTGAATAATAATATATAACTGTTCAATTGAAAAGATTAAACAACCAAAGTTCATGATAAATATTCAATACTGTTCTGTTAAATTAAGTTCCAAGTCTATTTTCGAAAAAAAAAAATTACGAAAATTATTTTTATTATTTTTATTATTTTTTATTTAATCGCGATAACTCGTGATGTTTATAAGCAAACCCCTTATGTCTATATATAAAGTTTTTTGTAATTGTCTGTTCTACAACTTTGTCGAACATTGTTACACTCTAAAAAATAACCCTGCAAAGTTAGAAAAAACACGAAATTTTAAAATGAAAAAATTTGTTCTAAATGAAAAAATGACCCTTCTGGGTCAATGTAGATTCGAAAAGTACATTAAATTTCCCATAAAATGACATGTTCCAATTTTTTTTACAGTCGAATAACGGAATATGGGAGAATTGTTAAAACTTTTTTAGTGTTTTTTTCGATGAAAAATACGTTTTTCCGGAATTCTGAGTACGCCATCGAATCGGGCGTCTAATTTTACATAAAAGTCCCTTTGACACCAAATTTCTATCTCATCACCGTTTTCAGGCTGCAATTTCATGTTAAATTAGTCGAGTTTACCGAAAAAAAAATCGTAAAATGGCCCAACCATTTCAATATTTTGACATTCAAAGCCGCATTATCTTCAAAATATTCCTAAGAATTTTGGAAAATAGTCATTATGAAGATTTTTATGTAAAATTGTCAAGAGAATCGATTCCCCGATCGGTTTTTGAAAATTTGACGACTTGACCAATTACACAGTTCAACAAAAAATCAAATGTTTCTTGTTTCTGAGACGAGAATATGTGTTCCTAGTAGATTTTTGCCTGCTGAATCCGAATCCGGGTCCAGAATTGCTCCAAATGGTCCCAATTTTGAGATACACCCGTTTGAAATGTTAGTTTAGGCCAAAATTAGCTACTTTGTTGACTATTTTACAAAAGAACTATTGAATAAACAAATAAACCAATACATGTATCTTAAAGTTCACGTTCTCTTCTTTCTGAAACACCCCTGGTTTTTTAAAATTTGATTGTTTCTACGCATATTTATAGCCATTTTAAAATTTGAATTTGACTTGCATGCAAGTTGGAAAAACTTGAATGAGAACCAACTGAAAATATAATTTTAAAATGGCTATAAATATGCGTAGAAACAATCAAATTTTAAAAACCAGAGGTGTTTCAGAAAGGGGAAAACGTGAACTTTAAGATACATGTATTGGTTTATTTGTTTATTCAATAGTTCTTTAGTAAAATAGTCAACAAAGTAGCTATTTTTGGCCTAAACTAACATTTCAAACGGGTGTTTCTCAAAATTGGGACCATTTGGATCAATTCTGGACCCAGATTCGGATTCAGCAGGCAAAATTCTACTAGGAACACATATACTCGTCTCAGAGACAAAATCTTGTTGGACTGTGTTATCAGAAATGCGCTTCTACTAAATGATTTTATAATTTTTTTATGAGATACCGTACCATTCTGCATTTTTCAGGTAACTTTCAAAATCTTAGGTTATTCCTACAATAAATAATCGAAAAAAATCGTTGGCATACCCCTAAAATAAAAAAAGCAGAGAAATGGCGTGTATTTTTCTATCAATGTATTTTTTCGAAGGTCGTGAATTTCTTACCAGTATGATTTGAAAACTTTTTGATACAATGCAACCGGTTTGAGGTACAGAAATTATGAGATACAGCAATATTTAAAAACTTAACCCTTTCTAAAATGTCATTTTTCAGAAAAAAACTGGCTCGACCCGGGCAGATGGTAATAACAAAATGCATGACATTAAAATAACAAATACTGTTAAAATAACAAAAATCATTTTTTGCATAAGAGTTTAATAACAGTTTATGTTATCATAACAAAATTTGTTATTGGTCTGATATTGGTTGAAAGCCAAAACAACTTTGGAATAATATTTGATCGGATTAGTTGTTAAAAAATCAAAAAATAACAACAAAGATTTGTTCGAAGAATAACTCAAAATGTTATTAGTCTGTTATTGCAATAACAATCCAATAACAAAAAAAAAAAAAAACATTACGACGAATAACAACTCTTGTCATATATAACATAAAATGTTATTGGCCTAGTATTTTTAAATATCAGAAAATGTTATTTGCTAGTTATTCCCGTCTGCTCACTGATTTTCAAAAACGTACCATGGCATTTGAACACTATGTTCGTGGTTCCCATTTTCATGAACGCTTGTTCACGATTATCAGAACTCTTTTTTCTCCGTGTAGGATTTCAAGAATATAAAAACGGCAAAACCGCACCCCCTTCAGAAAATTTATCATTTCTAGAGTTTTTGGTAAAGGTCTTATAAGCTATGAGATTCACTTTGTTAATAAGACCTTCTCAAATAAAACTCTACATGTCGCTTATCTTGAAACATACTTTCCAGAACAAGTTTCTGTAAAACATAACAAATTTATTTTTTTGTTGCTGTTTTTTTTTTAAGATTACAGCATTTGTTTGATTTTTATTTGTGTTTCTTGTTCAAACTAAATTTTTCCGCAAAACATTCAACAGATCAAACCCCCTTTCTAATCTAATCTAATCTAATCAGACCCTAGCGCAGCCAATCTTTCGAAGGGATCCTGGAGAGTGCCTTAGGTTAGATGACGCCTAGCATTCTTCTTGTCATTTATTAACATTTGTAGTGCGCCATTGCATCGGAATGCATTGAAACAACACAAGCGTTAAAGCGGCCAGGCCTACTGCGTAAAGCCGTATCGCAGAGATGATTCGTAATTGGGTTGAGTTTGAGCACTGAGTGTTCGAACAACAACACAATTCTGAATCGACAGGGGAGGAAGAAGCGTGGGGACACACCACCATACGCTCCGAGATTGTGGTTGTATTCGTTGGGAGCACCATGCTAAGAAGGTTTGGTACTCCGGGACCCTCTGGGATGGGACATTGTATTTCCACGAATGCCCTGGACACTATTAGCCGTGGTTATAGCGCCACAACTCGCTCTCAACAGATCAAACCCCCTTTGATTGTAAAATCACACAAACAAAGATTGAGTGAGTGTGCGCGCCCTTCACGATGCCATTTCATTGCCGGTCCACAAACGCTTCATAACGGAAACTGCGCCTGACATCTTGTTTTGCTTTCTTCGACTCGACTCGTTGGCTTCGGATGACATGCAGCCAGATTCCCGCCATTTCCAGCTGGAGTAACTTTTTCAAAAGGGTCACATTTCAATTTATTTTAAAGTTATGGTTTCAACAAGATCATTTTTTTTGTAAAAAAATAAGTATGATTGTTAGAAAATTATATTTTCAAACGTTTGTCAAGATTTATGCCACCATCATCGTTCCCGTGCAATCATTCGTATGTTGCGCGCGAAAACGGAAAAAATCTATGCATCGAGCATAAATAAACGGCGGCGCTGACAGGTCGCATTAACTACCAGAACGCGAAGCCAAAGGGACCACTCCAGTGTGGGTCCACCTTCTCATCCATTTCTTCATTATTCCTACCGCTTCCAGAACAACTTGACAGCGAGTTTTCCTTACCCCCTCTGCGATCTCATTGTGTGTGGTGTGCAGGTTCGTCGCCGGCGCTCGCTGTCAAACGCATTGAAGTCACCGCGCCCTGGTTTTAATCGCGGAAAAGCACATGAAAATGGCAAAAGGAAATTGAGATTCTAATCGCGATTTCCGCGACGTTGTCGCGACGTTCTGCTCTCGTGGGCTTCTATTTCTAACGCTCCAGGTTATGTTGGGTAACAGTAAAAGTCGGGAAGCTGCAATTAAATGTCGCTCTGTTTTTTGTTACCGTCAAGTTGGGGGTATTTTTTTTTCATGTTCTCATCCGCCGCTGAAATTGTCATCAAATGGAGAGAAATTTAAATTCCAGATAAGATTTACTGCCGGAGAAGAAGCTACTAAACCTCGTTTTAGGAGGGAGGGAGTTGCACCAGAAGCATGGACTTTCTTTCGCGAAAGATCAACGACTTTTAACCATTCAAGCAATTCACCGTAAGCCGTCGCGTTGACGGTGGGTTTGCTAAAATCGTCGTGATGGCGGCTTCTTCCTTCGTTTCGCGCGCATATCAGACATAAAAATGCTAATTTTGGCGCGATTAGCGATGGAAATGTGTCAATGAACGGAGCTGAGCCCGTTGTGCGGATTTAATTTCGCGAATCAGCCGATTCGGAAGTGGACGGTTGTGTTAGGGATGGACTGGATTTACATAAAATTGATTTCATAACCATTTGGCAAGCTTTCTTTCGTATGAAGAGTTAAGCATGAAAAAGAGTTTTGCAAAAATTTGAATTTCAAAAAGCTATGAAATTGTAATTTAAATTTTGGAAACATAGATTTGTTGTTTTTTTTTTTTTTTTTTTTTGAGAAATGTCAAATAAAGCATTCCACAATTTTTGAAGGACTTTGAGCCTAATTGTTAATTAAACTAACAAATCTGTGACCAAATCAACTTAATTATCCCGTAATGACTTAACAGTAAGCAAATAAGCTCCAAATCGCACTCGCCATGACACGTTTACTAAAAACAACCACCCAACTAAACGGTCCAAATTTAACACAAAACGTCGCTCACTTCCCGTACACGATGATCACAACAGCTTAAGGGGTGGAAGTCAATCATGGCCGGCCCGAAATCAAGCTTGAAATTGGACGACTATGTTTGTTCGCCACCAATCTTTGCAACGTCCTTCACGCGGAAGTCGATGCAGTTAATTTTCCCAGCTAATTATACACGTAAATTAATCAAAATCTGTCAGAAATGTTGAGACTTTACTGAATACTTCCCCGTAGGTCATCGCAGCGACATCGTTGAAGCGGTTTGTGCGCAATTTGGAAAGTTTGTTGCAACCCTCGAGAGAGGGGTCAACTTTGACATATGATGATCGGTGTGTACGTAGCGAGCCGTTTTGTCCCCTTGGTCACTTTCCAATTAGCCCCTTTGCAAAAGTCCAAGTGACTCTGTTGAATTGTTGACGTAGAGGCTCGTCTAGAAGCGCAGGGTTCAGCAGGTCAAACGAAAAACGAAAAACTTTCCACTTATACGATCGGTTCGATGGACGGTTCGAGTCCAGATTATAGACGTGATGCCTCGTCGTCGGTTTTGATGAACAGCCCAAAGATTGTTTTACGTTTGATTACGGCGTTTTTCAATTTGCGCAGCGACTCACGTGGGCAGGTACGATTTGAAGCTGAGGAATTCAAACTCTGGAAATTAAAAAAAAAACAAATTTATTTATTTCTCAATATTTCAAAATTTGCTTCAAATATGTAATCGTATTAGTACAATAGTAATGTGAATCAATGGGCACAACTTGGCTGTAATTTGTACTTTCTGTCACTTTTAAAAGTTTCATAAAAATATTTCAAAAAAGTTTTGAAAATGTTGGTTGTCGTCGAACATGGCCGTTCATCGTCACCTGCAACAGACACGGAAGACGAAACAAAGAGAAACGCAAAAAGTAACTTTTTCAAAACTTTTTTTCGTAGAATCGCGATAACTCGTGATGTTTATAAGCAAACCCCTTATGTTTATCAAATTTTGTGTAACTCTACAACTTTATAAAACATTATCACACACTAAAAAATAACTCTGCAAAAATAGAAAAAACACGAAATTTTAAAATGAAAATTTTTGTTCTAAATGAAAAAATACCCTTCTGGGTCAATGTAGATTCGAAAAGAACATTTAATTTCCCATAAAATGACATTTTCCAAAAAACGAAACATGTGAGAATTTTCAAACTTTTTTAGCGTTTTGTTTTTGATGAAAAATACGTTTTTTTTCGGAATTCTGAGTACGCCATTAAAAAACCTGTCAAATTTTCAACATTCCAAAATTCAACTTTTTTTTTGCAGTGGAGATGAGAGCGGCCGGCAATGGACGGCTGTCATGGTGTTGCGGGTCTGATTCAAGAGGAGTTGGTTATATTCCCAACAGTTTTTAAACAACCTTTTTGGGAAAATCATCATTTATATGGCGAAATCTAGTCTGCAATCCGATAAAATAACCGTCTCCAACACAGAACAAAAATGATGGTAATATTCATGGTGACAGACTTTGTGACAAAAAAAAATATGAATTTTACCCCAGAAAATGATGAATTTTTATCAGTTTTTGATGAATATTCATCAGGTTCACATTTTTACACATTTTTTATGTAATATTACTCAAAAAAGAGGTAAAATTAAACCTACCACATTTTCAACATTCCAAAATTCAACTTTTTTTTCTGTAGAGCGAAGCAAATGTCTTGAAACAAAGAAATTTGACAGCTTAATAACATAAATTTTTTAAATTAAAATTTGAAAAATAAAAAGCTATTAATGCATGAAAATACCATTGAAGTAGTTTAATGTACGCGTTTTCTTTAGATTCTTAGAATTCCTTAGCTCAATTATTGTAGCAATTATTTTATTAATTTTTTCCAAAATGTATTAAAAGATTCAGTGATCAAAAGTATTGCTTTAGGGTTTATTTAACCCAACTTTGGCTCAAGTGTTACTACAGTAGTGGATATGAAAAGTTGGGTAGATTTCAAAAGGACCCATGGTGGAGAAAACCACGGTCACGTCCGATGGTAAAATCGCATGCAAAAGCATGCACATCACCTTCGTCAAAATAAACACTTAATATTACACACTGCATGCACATTTTTTGCAAACACAAAAAAAAAGTTGCAACCGACGGGATTCAAACCCAGCACCAACAGTAAGGACTGGCGCCTTAGCCCACTCGGCCACCAAACCGATGAAAAGCTGAAAGGATAAACGCATATATGAGCTTGACATTTCGGTCAAGTAGGTTTCCCATACTGATGGGCTACATATTTCAGGGTGTAAAATCACATACAATTGCATAAAATAATGCAATATTTATTTTACACCCAGGCCTTTTACATGCAGCTGGATTACTACTTTTTTAGCTGTGTATTGAATTTATTTTTTTTTTTTTCATTTCTTGGCAGAAATCACTAAGTTTCTCAATTTAATTAAACTCTTTTAAATGAAAACTTTTAATCTTTGATTTATGTTTTTTTTTTTTGCTGTTTCATTTTTAGTATTTAAATTTGATTTGTTTAATTTTTGTTTGTTTTTGACACTACATAGTAAAAAAAATAAGTAAATTTGGAAGGTTGAATATTACTTCTTTTATGATGTAATTTTACATCAATTTAAACTGAAAAAGCGACATTGAAACAGAAAAGTGGAGAAATTACGTATTTTCAGAGGTAAAATTACACATTTTTTCTGACATTAAAGATGTACCCCTTCCTAGATATAGTATTACCATGATTTTTTTTCTGTTTATTTTTAATACTGGTAACTCTATGTTGTAGAATTTTTAAACTATGAAATATTCCTAAAATCGTTTAATTTTTTTTCCGATTTTGAACTACAATGTTGTCGATTTTGGTAACATTTACATTGGAAAAAAATACTGTTTACAAATTTGACAACATAGTTACTTGATTAGCTTACAGGATTTCTATCCGTGTATTCTGATACTTTATACAATCTCCTTTCATTGCCTTTGTCCTTTTTTGAGTTTCCATATTATTCCCCTGCGAAACTGAGTTTTTTCATAACATTGGCAAAGTTATAAAAACAACTTAAACTTCTTAACCTATCATTTTCTGAAATTTTAAGAGTTTTTGTTCACAATGCTTTTTGAACATCAAAATGGATTAAAACATAATTTGAAGATTTGTTTTCTTCATCTATGGTCATTAAAAAATTAATAATTTGTTTTATTAAAAATTATTGCAAAAACTTAGGCCGATGCAAATATGTTTCCAAGTTTTTGTCCCTCGGCTCTGGTCGGGGTCGAGAGGAGAGCAAAAAAATATAAATATTGAAATAACAAGCAATAGTTTCAGCACTTGAATGCTTTTTACACTAGTTCAGTTGTTTTGCAATCATTAATTTTCAAAATAATGAAAGACTTGAAGAAAACAAAAATTTTAGCGAAAAAAAAACCTTAAGCATCGAAAATTTTCAAAAATTCCAAAGATTTTTTAATTAACCCAACCATGCTAAAAGTGATTGTATTTAAATTTCCTTTGAAATTTTGAAGTTTTTTGAAAAAAAATGTTTTTTTTGCTCCCTGATTTTTAGGGCCAATTTTGAAGGGGGAGGAGACAAAAGGTTTAGTTAAAATTTGTACCAGCCTTATGTCATTTAAAAAAAGTTAGAAATGTCAAAATGCCAAGCAAATTTAGGTTCAATTAAGAAACATGAGATTTTATTGAATTCTACAAAACACTTGTCAGGCCGTTGCAATTTTTTTCAAAGTTTATGTCGCATGTTAAGGTTAATGTTAACATTTCATAGGTCGCCTTCTCTAAGTGATAAGGTGCACATCATAATTCAAACATTTTAGAAATATTCTAAAAATGATTCAAATTTGATCAAAAATAATAGAGATCAATTGATAGTACTCGAGATGCTGTTGAAATTTAGATAATGTAATATGCAATTAGTTTGTAGTTTGATGAATTTTCAGATCATAAAACACAATTTTACAGAGAACTCTCCAGTATGTGGCCAACTCCTAATTCGCAGCATCAGTCCGGGAGGAGCCGTAACTAGCAGATTGGCAACGCAATCCTCCTCCGTGTTAGCCACACTCACATCACAGCTGTGCTTGTCGAAAGTAAAATGAGATATTGGCTATAAATCATGGGTTTGCGCTTGCTCGATCTTCGCCCGAACTCTCAAACAAAAGGGGGAGGTGATGATCTCGTATGGTTTTATGACCCCTCCCCCCTCCTCCTCTTATTTGATGAGGGGAAAACGTTTGATTAGCTGCTAGTCGCACCGACTGGCAGCAGTTTTCCAATTGACTTCAACAAAGTTTCAGGGGATCAACTGCTTCGCAGTTTTTCGCTGCAACTTTTGAACTTTCTATCGTGCATCTGTCACATCGGTCCGACTAAATGGCCCGGCAGGTGGCACCCTCTTACGTAAGCCGTAACCGTGCTTACTCGAATCCATAGTGGCTCCAAAGGTGAGCTCAAATTCGCGAAACAATCGAAGATAATTGTTACACCTACACCCTTTGGCGAAATTGAAGGGAAAAAAGTGCTAGAGTTGCACCGACTGGAACGGCGGTCTACAACTATTAAGACGATTTATCTTCGCGGCAAAATCTGGGTCTGCGACACTTTAGCACAAATGCGGAAAACCCTGAATGGGCCCCCCAGATTTGTCGTTGCGAAAAGACAAAGGAAATGCCGACGCCGTCGCCGACACTTGGGAGGAGGAAAAAAGAGGGCGGCAATTCCTCATTGAAGATTAAGATAATCTGGTTTTGAGGTTAGGAACAAAGCTGCTTATGGCGATTCTTCATAATGCACCAGATGAAGGGCCGCGATAAACTTTACGAGCCAATACGCTTAAGAGTGATGATCTACTTTTTAGAACTCCTTTGCTAAAATATCGAGAAGTTTTCTAATAAAACTGATTTGATGGAGATTTGTTTTTGTCGTGAATAATTTTATGACCTTATACAAATTTAATTACCTATCAACTATTTCCACCACACAAATCAAATTAATCGAAGAAATCCCCTCACTAAGTTGATCCATTTTTCACGTAAGCCGGACAATTAAGCGGATGGAACTAGTCTGGTCCAGAACAAAAGACGCGGAAGCGTTTTCGCGCTTCGTCAAGCTTTTCGCGCTTCAACGAGCTCTCGCCCCGCGCCTGGACTACACCTGCGCGCGCTGTACGACTGAAATTGCAGTAGAAGGACTCTTCACACGCGTGTGGCCGATTCTTGCAACTTGCTACGTTGTAGAGAAGGTTAGTTCCTTGTGTAGACTAATTAGCTTAAATATCAGTTCTCAACTTCAACTACCAAACTGGAAACAAGATTCGAATCACCAGTTCAAACATTCAAAAACAAAACTCCACCACCTCTACTAACCGTTCCAGAACAACCCAAGTTCCAACCAGTTCCTGAACCGTTCCGAATCCACAACTGGAATCAGATTGGGTGAGGTTCGGGTTTCAAAACAACAGCAACGATACAAAAAAAAGGTTTAAAGGCCGCGATTGTACACACGAGGCGAGAATCATAAAAGAGCCAACATAGAACAGGTAGAGAAGACGACGGAAGGCGGAAGATGCGTTGCGACGAAACAAAAACACAAGACAACTGGCGAGGAACCTGATTTTAGTGTGCAGGGAATCGGGGGGCAGGTAATTTTCCGATGGTTTACGGGGTTTGTTTTTGTATTGTGTAGTTCTGAGTTATGGAGCAGACCCGGGCAGACGGTAATAACAAAATCAATAATATTTCAATAACAAATCCTGTTAAAATAACAAAAAGTGTTATTATTTTATCCTGAAGTTCAACATAAAGAAGAACAAATAATAACAGTTTCTGATAAAATAACAAAATTTGGTATTGAAGTGATATTATATTGAAAATGTTTAATAACACGCTAATAAGAGGAAATGTTATAAATTTCAAAAATCTCCTAATAACAAAATTTGTTATTCGTTCGGTATACTGACTTAGGAATAAAATTACCATAAATCGCACAAATGGAAAAGTTTCTAAGTGTCCATAACACAATCTGTTATTATTTTTTCTTTTGTTAAATATGTTTAGATCTTTGGGATAAATTTGTCTAATTTCGTCGGGGTCATTATTTTGGCCATGAAATGGGGTCCTTAAGCTAAAATTATTCTAAAAAGTTGAAATTTTGGAAGCTGATAATTTTTTAATTATTTGATATACCCCCTAAGGGACTTTACTAAAATTGGCTACAAATATGGGATAATTTTGACCAATTTCGTCGAGGTCATTATTTTGGTCATGAAATGGGGTCCTTAAGCTAAAATTATTCTAAAAGGTTGAAATTTTGAAAGTTGATATTTTCAATTATTTGATATACCCCCTAAGGGATTTTACTAAAATTGGCTAGAACTATGAAATAATTTTGACCAATTTCGTCAGGGTCATTATTTTGGCCATGAAATGGGGTCCTTAAGCTAAAATTATTCTAAAAAGTTGTAATTTTAAAAGTTGATTTTTCTAATTATTTGATATACCCCCTAAAGGACTTTGTTTAAAATGGTTAGAACTATGGGATAATTTTGACCAATTTCGTCAGGGTCATTATTTTGGCCATGAAATGGGGTCCTTAAGCTAAAATTATTCTAAAAAGTTGTAATTTTGAAAGTTGATTTTTTAAATTATTTGATATACCCCCTAAAGGACTTTGTTTAAAATGGTTAGAACTATGGGATAATTTTGACCAATTTCGTCAGGGTCATTATTTTGGCCATGAAATGGGGTCCTTAAGCTAAAATTATTCTAAAAAGTTGAAATTTTGAGAGTTGATTTTTTTAACTATTTGATATACCCCTAAGGGACTTTACTAAAATTGGCTACAAATATGGGATAATTTTGACCAATTTCGTCGAGGTCATTATTTTGGTCATGAAATGGGGTCCTTAAGCTAAAATTATTCTAAAAAGTTGAAATTTTCAAAG
Organism: Culex quinquefasciatus; assembly: GCF_015732765.1. Classification (NCBI taxonomy): domain Eukaryota; kingdom Metazoa; phylum Arthropoda; class Insecta; order Diptera; family Culicidae; genus Culex; species Culex quinquefasciatus. The sequence continues at coordinate 35,598,010 of NC_051862.1, forward strand.
TTGATATTTTCAATTATTTGATATACCCCCTAAGGGATTTTACTAAAATTGGCTAGAACTATGAAATAATTTTGACCAATTTCGTCTGGGTCATTATTTTGGCCATGAAATGGGGTCCTTAAGCTAAAATTATTCTAAAAAGTTGAAATTTTAAAAGTTGATTTTTCTAATTATTTGATATACCCCCTAAAGGACTTTGTTTAAAATGGTTAGAACTATGGGATAATTTCGACCAATTTCGTCTGGGTCATTATTTTGGCCATGAAATGGGGTCCTTAAGCTAATTATTCTATTCTAATTATTTGATATACCCCCTTAAGGACTTTGTTTAAAATGGTTAGAACTATGGAATAATTATGACTAATTTCGTCGGGTTCATTATTTTGGCCATGAAATGGGGTCCTTAAGCTAAAATTATTCTAAAAAGTTGTAATTTTGAAAGTTGATTTTTTTTTATTATTTGATATACACCCTAAGGGATTTTACTAAAATTGGCTAGAACTATGATATAATTTTGACCAATTTCATCGGGGTCATTTATTTCACCATGAAATGGGGTTTCAAGCTAAAATTAATCCGATAAAATTAACTTTTGAGAGTTAATTTTTTTGTTATTTTTGTTATATTCCCTAACGGAATTGATTTATTTATTGAGAATTTTTGAAGTGTGAATAACAAAAACTGTTATTATTTTCACCGAGCCAGGAAGTCGGAGCTGACGTTGAAGTTCGAGCTGGAGTGAGACCTCGGAGACTGCATCGGATTCAGCAAATTTTCAGCAACTTTTACTTGGAGTCGGAGTCTCTGAAGTCGGGTATTTTGGAGAGCTGAAGTCGTCGTTGACGTCATATCCTGCATCCAGAGTCGGAGTTGTCTTCAAGTATGGATTCAAAGTCGCTTGGAGGTACCCAACTCTGCAGCCCTGACTAGTACAGAGGAGTTATGGCAACTGCAGGTTTATTTGCAAATTACAAATAAACCAAAACAATAACTTTTTTGTTATGGAGACAAACCAGTTCAATAACATTTTTTGTTATTATGCTGCTCCACCTCTCCGCACAAAATAACAAATCTTGTTATTCCTTCATGATTCCTTCTGTGTTATTGGTTTGTTATTGCAATAACAACACAATAACAGTTTAAGTTATTCTTCGAACAAATCTTTGTTATTGATTTTTGTTATTTTAACAACTAATCCGATCATCCCAATAACATATTTCGATCTTCTCACAATATCAAAAACTGACCTTCCCAAGTTATTTCCGTCTGCTCGGGGATACACTGGTTTCTGATTTCTTAGCCGTTCCTTACATTTTTACTAAAAAAACTGGAGTCTGGTTTACAAAACCATGAAATTTTCGTTTTCAAAATATTGCTATGATCAATTTATTTCAAATCCAAACCTTTTCATCTAGTTTGGTAACAACATTTCATCGAAACAGTAAATTCAACACTAAATTTTTAACATTGTTCTATTTTAAATGTTAAATAAGAGATTTTATGATTGTTTGTTTATTTGTTCTGATAGCATAAAGTTTGCACCATTTGAGATTCCTATTTCCAATTTTGATCTACTGGGGTATGTTTCAGTTAGAGCGTCCAATTTCCCATCCCAGGAAAAAAAAACGAGAATTCCCGGGATTTCCAGCAGAAAAATATTTCCCGTTTGAAATTCCCAAAATTTAAGCAGAAATATCAAAAAATCAAATCAAACCATCCACATTAACGACCCCCGGGTCTTTTGTGGTCTCTATTGCAAGTTTCTGCTCGAACCTAGGAGTCCGAAGGCTTTGAATGGGGAGAGCACCCAAACCTCTTTTTACTCCAAGGAACCTTCCACCCCAGTGTTTGAACTGACGACCTTTGGATTGTGAGTCCAACCGCCGCCAGCGATTCCACCGGAGTAGGCTTGGTTTGGTGTGTTGTTTGTACTTATGGCATGGAGACGACTCCTACACCTGGAATGACTTAACGGCCTAACAACCAAGGCCGGGACCGACATTTTACTTCCTCATCCGATGGAAGGTTGCAGCAGATGGGAATCGAACCCAGAATCATCCGCTTACAAAGCGAACAGCGTAACCATTCGGCCACGCACTGCCACAGCAGAAATATACACTTTCTTAATTTTTTGGAAGATTGTTTTATTTTTTTTAAATTTTTTAATAGATGAAGAATTGAAGAATTTTTAATGAATGAAGAAACTCAATTTAACATCAGGATTTATTTCTCATAATATTAATTTCTGAAGCTACTGGAAATAGACCATGAAATAGTAGTTTATGCAACAAGTTACAAAAAGAGGATTTTTTCAGCACGAGTCGTACATTTATCCAACGAGGTTCACCGAGTTGGATAAATACGAAGAGTGCTGAAAAAAAAAACAAGTTTTGCAACGAGTTCCATACAACATTTTTTTGCGATTCCGAAAAACACCCACTGAGTGAAATTTTAAGTCAAATTTTCATGTATTTTGTCAATAAATCGTTTAAATCAAAAAAATGTTGAAAAGTGTTACTTTTCAAAACAAGTGCTGAAAAGTTCAACACTTTTACAATTCAGGTTAACTTTGTAATGAATAATGGGATTGAAAATGATGTTAATGTATCGTATAATTTAAATCATGTTTTTGTGCTATCAAAAAACGTTCAACCGAAGTTAACTATAGACCTGAAAACCATGTTGCAAAAACCATTAAAAAAATCATTGTATGGTTTGAGGGGTGCCCAAAACATTCATCATATTTTGCAACATATAATGCAACATATTTTTAAAACTTGCTCCAAATATTTGAAACCATTGAGTTGTTTGAAGTAACACACACACGAGAAGTTAGATTTTTAAGGAAAATCTAAAAAGCTTAACCAATTTGTTCAACAATAGAAACTAGTATTAATTGTTTCAGCTACATATTCTTGTAGCTTTATGAATTTTTAATGCAGTCAAGCTATTATGTTTAATTTTCAATAAATTTCAAATTTCCTGGGAATTCCCGGAATTTTTTGGGAAATTAGTTGATAATTTCTCGTTTCCAGGGAAATTGGACGCTCTTATTTTAGTTATTATCACATTATTGGTTAAGTAATAAAATTACATTAAGGTCATTTTTCATGGGATGTAATATCGATTAAATATTATTTCCAGAGCTAGATTTTGAAGATACCTTTCAATTAAGCCACAAGTTATAAAAATTGGGTAACCCTATCAAACGTTGAGGCAAATTAAGCGATACATGAAACCAATTGTTGGGCTGCTAAAAGTATTATCTTCATCGGTAGATTAATCTACTTATTTTTATAATGTTGATTGCATTGTAAACTAAATGTTGTTCAATTTTGAATCAGTTTCGTTTTTAGCAAAGTAAAAGTTATCAAAATAAACAAAAACAAGTTTTCGCAAGATACTCCAAATTTTGCAGCTGGCAGTAGTACGAATATTATCAGCACTTTATTCTTTAAATTTAGTTGATTTTAGATATTTTATTTCTGTTTACTCAATTTAATCATCTTTAACATATTAATTTTCAAATTAAACGCACGTGCAGACAATCAACCACCTTTGAATTTCTATCTATGCACATTCCATTCAAAGCCGATACCCATTGAGCAAACTACCCCCCGAAGACAGCAAAAAACGATAATGAAATCCCCCCCAGCTCGCTCGCTCAACAACCACCACGAGCAATAGCCTGCAATTGAACACACAAAAACGATGATTCTCCCCACAGCTCCACGTGCTGCAGCTGCAATACCAATGTGTGTGCAATGAGCACATCTTGCGGCGATGTGGTTGTTGCAGTTGTCTGTGTGTGGCTGAGTGTGCAATTGACGCCGCCGTCCACATGTCTGTGTGGTTCAAAAATAATTCGAGCCAAATGTTGCAAGCTCGAATTTCCCAACCGAAAAAAGCTGGTTGACTTTCTGCCGCGAGTGTAGTGGTAGGGGGTGAGACCCCGAGCACGTGCCCACACCTAGAGCCCGTCAGAGTGCGGATTTGGGCACTTTGGCCTAACGGCCCGAGCCGGCGGCCAGACAATGTAATTGCCTTGTAACGGCGGCCCTCTTGCAAGGATGTTCCAGCTTGGCACTAGCATAGCATGCAGCAACGGTACGGAGAGCCCGGGGTGCGTTTAGTAGGTCAAAACGGTTGCATGCCGGGTCGTGGCGGTGCCTCGAGGGCCCTTGAGCGGTCAAGACCCTTGTGGTGCCGGTGAGCGGTTAGTTCTAGGCGGGATTTTGAAAGAGTTCAACAACTGGGCCGAGTGTGGTTGGGGGGGATCATAGTTTTAAACTCAACATATCAGTTCAACAAGACTAGATAAGTTTAAAGGTCCATCCACACTTACTTGGCTTAGAAAATGTACGTAGATTAGGAATTTGGATCCACGGAAAGAAGTCTGATTTGCTACAATGGAAAAGTGCATCGTTATGAGATGATATTTCCTAATGATTTCAATCTAACTTTTAGTTGACTATTCTTTGCCAACTTACATGAAATCAGACAAAGTCTCTTCGATTTTCGTGAAATTTCCGTGATTGTAACAAATTAAAAAATTACCCTTCTAGTTAATTGCAGATTCGAAATGTATATTAAATTTCCCATAAAATTTAGTGTCCCTTTTTATAGTGATTTAGATTAAGATTATTTTTCCCCACAAGAATAAAAGCCATCAATTTTTTTATTTTGAAAATTTTTAAATCAAGACTAGCATTTTAAATGGGCGTAATATTCAATATTTGGCCCATTTAAATGTTAGTCTTGATTTAAAAATTTTCAAAATATTTTTTTTTTCGAAAAGATCGGAAAATTTCACGAATGTTTCATGTATTAACATTGAAAATCGGACCATTAATTGCTGAGATATCGTCATTAGAAAAAGGTGGGTTGTTTTGGTGAGATTTAGAAAACTTCAATTTTCGTGTTTCTTTTTCTTAAAGCGGCACTATCTCAGCAACCCGAGGTCCAATCTTCAATGTCTCTTAGACAATTTTATAGCAAATTTTCAGAACTTTTCAAAAAAAATATTTTTAGAAATGGTCACTCATGGTCACTATTTTTAAAAATTGAAAAACTGCAAATATTTTGCTAAAATCAAGCTTTCGGTGGCTATATTTTGAAAACGGAGCCCTTTATCAAAAAATCTGTAAAGTACTTTTCGATTGCAAATTCGATTTTGCATTAAAAAGTAATGTCAAACTTGTTTTTGCATGAAACTTCAATTTTTCCAAAAATCACTATTTTTCAAAAATTAATAACTCGGTGGCAGATTTTTTGACCATGTTTCTCTATGGCTCAAAAGTTGCGGATTTTTGTCCCCTAAAACATATCAAAAAATCTCGAAAATCAAAAAATACGTATTTTGGGAAATTGAGTTTTAGTGAAAAAAAATGTTGATAAAAAAATCTTCAAATTTTTTTTCCGTGTACCTATTTTTTCTCAAAAGTCCTCAACAATACCTACAACTTTGCCGAAGACACCAAATTGATCAGAAAATTCACTCAAAAGTTACAGCTGTTTGAATATTTACATACCATTTTTGTATGGACAGCAGCCAAAATTGTATGGAGACTTGTATGGGTGAACCAATGACGCAAAATAGCTTATTTGGTCATAAGGAAGGCCCCCACAAAGTTTGAGTCAAATCAAAAAATGCAAAAAATAAAAATGGTCGAAATCGGCCGATTTCGTAGAGAGTTGCTCATTTTCCACTGAGAAATACAAAATTCTATTCAATGTATAATCAATATAAACATAATTAAAAAAATATTGCTGACATTTGCCAGAATTTCAATTTCAATTCAACGCTTCTTTGATATGAAGACTTATAAAACTTGTTTATAATAAATTATGTATGAATACTTTGAGCTCATTAAAGTAAGTAAGAAAAAAGAAAAAAGAAGTTGAAAAAATATGAAATTTGAAAAATCAGTTAACTAAAAAGCCATTGCAAATATTTTTTCCAAACAAAACACTTTTTTATGAATTTTGATCCAATTTTTAACTTTTGTTTACTTAACACAAATTTACATGCAGTTTGTTTTTTTTATCAAACCTCCAAAATAACCTTACTAACGTAATCAATTCAATTTGGACACTTTTAGGTTGAAATTTGTAAGAATCGCAGTCAAAGTCAAACAGGTTTTAAAGTTAAAATTTTTCAACGAAACTATTTTTAAAGCACTATTGCAAAAACTACATAGTACACGGACATTTTGGGGTCTACATCGATACATGTTTTAAAAATATAAATCTTGAGACAAGTCTTATCGATTGAATATGTTTTGTACAATAAATTTAAGTCTCATCAAAGTCACCTAGATTTACGGTATCACTTTAAAGAAAATATCTCCACAATAATTCCGATTCAACTGATTTCAATTCTATTTTATAAGAAAAACATTTTCCAAACTGCATTTAAAAAAAAACAAAGCTTTCCTAAATAATGTTAACTATTCTTTGATCGAATACGATTTCGACAAACTTTTATGGAACGGTTAAAGTGCCATAGTTGTTTATAATTAATTCCTGAAATCCTTGATTGGAAAACGTCATAAAATTTGAATTCAAGTGATTATATTTTCCGATATTAAATTTCACCGTAACGTTTACCGGTTCCTCCACCAACTTTGCATAATTCCCTTTGATAATTCCACTCAGAACCCAGAACTCAGCCCGCATTTCCTGTCGCATCAAGAACTTTCTCCACCAAGCTTGACGTCATAAACCGACGGAAAACCTGTACCAATTAATGCAGATCGCCACGTCCTCAATTTTGGACGATCCGTCCAGAAATCGAAAACGGTTCCAGTGCCTGAACTTCAAACCCACCTAACAGAGGGTGACGAAAAGCCACTGAAAGAAAAATGACTTTTATCTTCTTTCAGCATTTTAGTCACTTCTGCGCCAACACAAACAGCCCCACACATACAGGTTGCTATTCAATGCATTCCTACCAAACCCCGCAGGAGGGGTCCCAAGCTGCCAGGTGTAATTGGCCGCACCCGGGACTCCCTACCTGGGCTTACGGTGTCGCGCGGTCGAAGAAAAGGAACGAAATCGAAGGTGAAATCGGCTTCGTCAGAAGAGGGAAAAAACGACCTGATCATCGCGTGCAGTCAATGGAAAGAATGAAACTGGCGGGACCTCTGAAGAGAAAGATGGAAGACCCCGAATTTGGGACTCCACGGGAGGGGTTCGGCTTTACTACACCTATGAGGTTGGGATGGGCACAGGTGAATTGGAGGAAGAAGACTGTTGAAGATGTTGTGGATGCTGTTGGCCATTGAAGAACGGCATTCCTGAGCTGTTTGTGATTAGGTTGGGCAGGATTTTACTTTTCAAATTCTAGGGAAATTACGACCGCCCCGTTGTTTTTCGACTTTACATCGTCATCCTATTTAGTTTTACGATTCTTTGGTTGAATTGCCCGTAAGAAGATTAAATCTGGACCAGTGATGCCAGTTTTACAAAATACCTATAAATTGAAACAATATTTCATCCTAAACCACTTAAAAGCATATTGCAAAAATTGCCCAACATCTAACTCAAATCAGTCAATTACCCACCCAACAAAACTTTCCAATTTCACCCTCTGGCAAAACCATTTGGTCAGCCAGACCATTGCAAGAATTGAAACTGTGTCCACCAACCCACTACCTGGCAATCGCTAAACCAACACCTGACAAAACGAGTTTGTTTTTTTTTCCTTCTTCTTCTCCCCAAGCCAAGTTTCGCACTTTGTGTGCGGTCAGTCATTTGGTTCGATAGCTCAGTTGCAGCAAAGTATGCAAATTTCTCCACGATTGGTTTTGTTTTTCGTAGACTTTGTGACATTCCATCGGCGGTGATTTTGCGTACCTGATCGATGGGGGAGAGGAAGAGAATGTGGTCGGTCAGTGTTTGCAAACAATCCATCAGGGGTAAAACTAATAAAGAAAGGAGGGAAAATGCAATGTTGGTTTTGGGACCGATTGTGAGCACAACATTTGGATAGATCAGGGAAGTGCAACATATCAGGTAAAATATGCTTATCCAACATGTAAATAAACAACACAGTATTAAGAATTTTGGAAGATGTTTGACATTTAGTAAACATTTAGTAAAAAGTAAAGATTTTTGTCACTTAAACATACAACTCTCTTTTTATCATGACACTATAATGGACTCGTTTGAAACCGAGTTTTGAAACCAATAAAAATGAAACTCAGCAGTTCATCAATCAACTTCCTTTTAATAAATCGTATAATATTATTATAAAGTTCAGACAGCAAAAATATGATAAATTTATTAACATAACTTCATGTTATCAGGTCTTTTTAACAAAGAATAAATGTGTGCAACAAAACTTAATTAAAGCAAATAATCTACTCAGATTAATTTTAAATTTTATTTATTCCACTACCCTTTGTCTAAAGGATCATTTATCTCATATTATGATAAATAAATTTCATCCAATCGTCGCCATCGTGCTAACTTGTCGTACGTGCATTTTGGGCCAAATTGAGTTAAGAACGCCATTTTGTGCAGCTCACAATGCCTCACCTTTTGACCTTCACAGATCCCCAAAATTCGATTTCAATCCTGAGATATTCAACAAAAACCGAAAAAACTCCGTGCCTTTTTGTCACTTTACATATGAAAGTAGTTTCAATCTTGTCTTGTGCTATCTTGTCACTCCATGAAAATTGATGTAAGTGCGACAAAAGGCCAAAGGGATTTCAGGCCAGGAAAGTCAGGATGCGTTTGTCGCACGTGTTTTCAAAGTCAATGTTACAAATTTATTTTGACAAAAAATCTTTACTGGGTACAATAGTTACAATTTATACCTATTTAATGTTGGTCAAGAACAATAAAGCAGTATGGATATTTTTTTACAATTAACGAAATTTACAATTATACAGCAATTCCATTTGAAAAGAGCCTAAACCAAAAAAAAAGTTCTCCGATCGGGCTCAAAATTTTTCTGGGGGTTCCTTGGCCAAAATAATTAGACCCGTATTTTTTTGTTTGGCCATTAGGGTGGCCTACATCGTGCTGTGGTTCAAAAATGGCAATTTTCGTCATTTTCGCAAAACCACTTTTTCTAAAAATCATATCTCCGCGCCATTTCATCCGATTTTAGCTGTCTTAGACGCAAAGAAAGGTGATGAGTTTGGCTATTTGGGAAAAATAGTAAAAGTTCCAAAATCTAGCTTAACTATTGAAAAAGTCGTATGAAAACTTAAAATGGCGTTTTGACCGTGTCTGGACCAAAGAGCCTATGTCTGAAAATATTTTTATCAGATTCCTCGGAAAATTTCACATAACATATCAAATTGGCGATGTCGAACCGTACGTTTTGGAGATACGATTTTTGAAAAACTGCGTTTTCGACGCGCCACGCGCAAAAACGGGAAAATGACGAAATCGGCAAAATCAACTTTTTCCACTAAAACTGCGATAACTTTAAAATTTCAGCGATGACCTATAGATGTTATGGTACCAAAAGTTGCGTCTCTCAATTACGAAAATTTTGGTACCCAGACATGTATAGGTCATCGCTGAAATTTTAAAGTTATCGCAGTTTTAGTGAAAAAGTTGATTTTTGCCGATTTCGTCATTTTCCGTTTTTGCGCGTGGCGCGTCGAAAACGCAGTTTTTATTTTCAAAAATCGTATCTCCAAAACGTACGGTTCGACATCGCCAATTTTTGATATGTTATGTGAAATTTTCCGAGGAATCCGATAAAATATTTTCAGACATAGGCTCTTTGGTCCAGACACGGTCAAAACGCCATTTTAAGTTTTCATACGACTTTTCAATAGTTAAGCTAGATTTTGGAACTTTACTATTTTTCCCAAATAGCCAAACTCATCACCTTTCTTTGCGTCTAAGACAGCTAAAATCGGATGAAATGGCGCGGAGATATGATTTTTAGAAAAAGTGTTTTTGCGAAAATGACGAAATTGCCATTTTTGAACCACCCTAGCACGATGTAGGCCACCCTAATGGCCAAACAAAAAAATACGGGTCTAATTATTTTGGCCAAGGAACCCCCAGAAAAATTTTGAGCCCGATCGGAGAACTTTTTTTTTGGTTTAGGCTCTTTTCAAATGGAATTGCTGTATATATTTGTGAATTTATTGCCTCCCTTACGAATAGGCCCGAAAGCCTTTGGGAAAAAATAATATTTGAAAATACTTCGAAGTTTAAATGGAATTTTGAGTGCAATCAGCCGAAACTTATGATTTTTGTGAATTTTCAATGTACAGCACCGCAAAAAGTTGTTTTTTGTCATAACTAAATTATTTGAATGCTTATTATTGAAAACCAACTGTACTAGTGAGCAACAAAAAAAAGTTGAATTTTGAAATGTAAAAAATTTGCTTGGTTTGATATAACCTCCTTGGTAATATTATTCAAAAAATGTGTAAAATTGTTAGCCTGATGAATATTCACCAGTTCATAATATAATATTACATATTTTTTGGACACAAAATCTGTCACCATTCCCTCATGAATGTAATATTCTCAATTTTTTTCTGAGTGTATAATGCATTTTCCAATATTTTTTTCATTAAAATGTAGAAATTGTAGCTTGAAATATCAATTTTTATTATTTTTTTTATGCATTATTTTATTATTTTATGAAATTTTAAGTAATATTACACCCTGAAATATGAAGCCCATCAGTATGGGAAACCTAATTCCCGGACAGACGGTAATAACAAAATTCATGCCATTTCAATAACAAATACTGTTAAAATAACAAAAAGCGTTATGGAATATTCTTGCAAAATCCATTTTTGCATAAGAGTTGAATAACAGTTTATGTTATCATAACACAATTTGTTATTGGTCTGATATTGATTGAATGCCAAAACAACTTTGGAATAACATTTTTTGTTATGGAAGAATACCGCCAACTGTTATTGGGATGATCGGATTAGTTGTTAAAATAACAAAAAATAATAACAAAGATTTGTTCGAAGAATAACTAAAAATGTTATAAGTCTGATATTACAATAACAATCTAATAACAAGAAAATCATAACGACGAATAACAAATCTTGTTATAAATAACATAAAATGTTATTGGCATAGTATTTCAAGATCAAATATTGTTATTCCCATGTTATTTCCGTCTGCTCGGGTTGACCGAAATGACAAGCTCACAAATGCGTTTATTCTTTCCATTCTTCATCGGTTTGATGGCCGAGCGGGCTAAGGCGCCAATAATTACTGTTGGTGCTGGGTTTGAATCCCGTTGCTTTTGCATGTGATTTTACTATCGGATTTTTTGCTGTGTACTGCAGAGTTTAAAAGAGAATAAGTATTAGCTTTTGTAGATTTCGCTTGTTTTTTTCTACACTGAAAAAAATGTTTAATTTTGGAAGTTTGGAAAATTTGTAAGTAAAAGTAAATTTTCCCCATGACCCAAAAAGAGTATCGGGGCCGCATTTACAAAGCGGATTCAATGGCTAAATCTTAACTTAATGTTCCATAGGTCACCTTCCCTAAGGTGTCATGATAAGGGGAAAAGATCACCAGTTATGTTGGTCCGAGCTGGGATTTAAGCCCCGATCTACCGCTTACGAGGCGGAAGCGTTACCACTAGGCTACATGGCTCAGTCTGTATGATTTTACCTTAAAAATTGTTTAAAAATGTGAACTTGATGAATATTCATCAAAAACTGATGAAAATTTACCAGTTCCTGATTTAATATTACACTTTTTTTACACAAAATCTGTCATCATTCCCTGTTGAATATTACTATCTTTTTTTTTTTGTTTACGACAAAGGAATGTCAGGTTAAACTGACATTTAAATTTTGAGGTACAGAAAGCATAAACAATCTTCGCATTTTTCTTTAATTTTCTCTATTGCTTTTTGAATGCATTTTGGAGCATTACATAATTTGCCATAAAGATCTGGGATTGGTTTGGTTTTTTATTCATTATGTTTTTTAGATAACTCGATCAATAAATTTGAACAAAACCATCACAAAAGAAATTTTAATCAAACAATCGAATTATCCAATTCAGGCAACTCACTCACCCAGCATGCAACAAAAACATTCGAAACGTTGTAAAAACAACCGCAGCCATGATTCACAGCATGTTACATCTGGCGGAAGTTAATCCAAGTTTGATATCACTCACGCTACCAACGCATAAGATCCAATGACTGACAGCCGAAGAAATTAATTCAACAAATTCATTAAGGTTCAGCATTTTTGTTGTTGCTGTGAGGCTCCAATTTCTCCTAATAAGTGATGCAGTTTTTTCCCCAAGTCATTCATCAAAACAAAATAAATTGCCAACATCTGAGCCGGAATCAAAACAACAGCACAAATAACGCCACGGATGTTTTATCACCCCAAATTGGTCGACTAACTTCCGGACAGCTTTACTGGTGGAGATCCCTTGTAATATCATGCAGATCGATTCAGCCGCTGAAGTGCAGCCGAAAAGTGTCCAAATTAATTCGACTCGATGGCTGCGTTAATCAGTCCCGGGCACTTGTTAAATGTGGGCTAGGAGAAAGAGAAACCTTCAAAACACATAAACAAGCATATTTGAGGGGGGCATCACCGTAGAGGCGAATTCGCATCAGGCCTGGGAAAAGTGGAGTACACCAACAGACCGTGAAGAAGGTGGATAATCGGATTATCAACCCCGGACAACTCGGCAGAGCAGCGCGATGCAGAGCCAGCGAGAGTAGATCGACGCTGCTGGAAGCAGGTCAGCCAATTTCGATTAACTTTGAACCACATGGGCTGTTGCGTTGCTGAGCAGAGTTGGCTCGTTCGGATTTGATAGAAAGATCCGGTCTGATAATGTCAGACGCGTGAGCTGGTCGTTCCGCGTTAGTACGCGGTGAAGAGTTGTGGGAGAAAGTAATCCAATCCAAATCCAATTAGGAACTGCGGTGCGCCCAGATAATCGGTAGTCTCCCTGTGAACAGATAATGGCTTGATTATTGGTTTGTGAAAAAGTAGTCAGTTTCTTCCTGGAAGTTTGTGATAAGAGCAAACCTCATACCGTGGAGTCTACAAGTCTGAGTCATAAACACATCAGATTCGACTAGATTAATCAATTTGTTACCTCAAACAAGTTTCTTCAACTTAATTCCCATGGCGATTAATCACACCAGTTCCAACCCCCACGCTTAAGGTCATTTGCCCGGGGTCAGCTAAGCATCCTCGAAGTACCATCTTCTGCCTCGTTGAACTCCAACGAGGAGATGAACGCCTCTACGCTTGAACTTCCTCGTTCCAACGGTGCGATGCGATCTTAAGGGGCTTTCGCGCGGCTATTATTTTCTAATTAGTGCCCGTGCTGCAAGTTTAAGCCACAAGTTCATCTTTCTCGTCCGTAACTGTAGGGATGAGCTGCTGAAATTTATGTGAGTAGAGTAGAGCTTGGTTTGCTAAACTTTGTGGGGATCTGTAACCCAACTCAACATTTTTGAAGTTGGAATATTTATGCCCAAAATGGAGCGTTTACTAACATCAATTCATTTCAATTCAAAAGTTCTGTGATGATCTGCAAATGTTTAAATTTACGTCTGAATCAATATTTTTTATATAAAAATTAAAACAATAAAATATTTAAACTTTGAGCATATAATTGAGACTGTATTAAGCTTCAACTTCAACCAAATACTACCAGCCTTAATGCAAAGTGCAAAAATGTTCAATTAGATTTTCAATTACTGTAAAACGAGGTGACATTGATAGCCGGGGTGACTTTGATAGGTTTGCGATTTTTCCGCAAAATGAACAGTGCAATTAAAATACGTAAGAAATGGTTTAGAAACATACTGACCGTGGTAGAGAAGTGTTCAAAGTACCTCATGAAGAACTTTTCATAAAATTTTGACAAGTTGAAAAAGTTAGTTAACTATATAGTTAAGAAAATGTTGATGAAAGTCATTATTTTCATCTTCTCAAAGTGTCATGATTTTCTCAATGAACATGATTTTTAATCGGAAAACGGAATGCATTTTCGGATTCTTTGGACAATTTTCCACTAGGAGAAGTTTAAAAAAGTTTGTAAATAATAAATAATATGTGTTTATGAAACACAATAAAAAAAATCTCCAAATTGAAAGGCAATTTCAGTTGAACAAATTCCATGTAAAATGTGAAAACTTGAGATTCATGCTTCGAATTCAGTATAAAAAGCAATATAATCGATAATTTTATGAACAAAACTAGTTTTAACAAATTTCAGGCAAAATTCCGACTTTTTAATAACTTAACCTAAAATTTATATGTATTTTGCTAAAAAGCTTATACAAATAGTTAACTAAATATAAAAATTGATTTTTTTTAATAAAAACTTAATCAGCTACTTTAGTAATGGTACTTAGCGTACATAAAGTTTGAACATTTTAAATATGATTTGAACAAGAAAAACTATGACTATCAAAGTCACCCCGGAATTAAAACTAAGAATTTTTAACGTAACTATTTTTCTAAACATTATTGAAAAAAACTTTTTTTTCCGAAATAGTGCACGGACTTTGTGTGGTCTACCCCAGTACATGTTTTAAAAATAATAATCTTGAGTGAAACATTACCTGTTGGAAAATATTCTAAAAACAAATTGAAACCCTATCAAAGTCACCCCGGTTTACGGTAATTGAATTCCACAAATAGTTTACACGGTAATCAAAAAATCGTTATTATAAAAAATAGGGAATCCGAGATTTTGGTTTCGATTTATTTCCTTACACCATAGCGCACCTCTGGGCAAAAAATCAGAACGTTCGCTGATGTAGTTTTCAAGATACAGCCATTTTAAAATGTTATTTCCGATTTTAAATAAGAAAATCATTAAAATCTATACAATATAAGCATTTCAAAAATATGCATTTCGAGATAATAATGGATTTTTCTTCATATAACAGTCAACTATCTCTGGGCCAAGTTTCAGAAGGTTTGGAGATGTAGCCATTTTAAAATGTTATTTCCGACTTTTTCTTATTGAAAATCAGATATTCAATTATAGCATTTCATTAGAAGAGTTTTAGCATTTAGTTTTACTTATTTTGTTTTATGTTTTTCTTTCTGTTTCGGTATTATTATATTAAGATCACTTTTATAATTATGCTCTGATTTGAAGCTCTCGGAAACCAAGAGTTCATAGCTGATTTCTCAGGATATTCAGGATGTAACATTACCAAAAAGGAAAATTGAAAATATACATTAATAGGATTCTGAGACATAGTCCTAAGTCAATGTTATTTCAACTTTAAAATGTGTTTGTTGCAATTCTATGGTACTACAGACCAGACTCGATAATCCGAAGCCTAGATTATCCGAAGTTCGATTATCCGAAGGTTTGTATGGGACTTCGGATAATCAAATCACGAACAAAAAAATGTATTTTTTTATTTCCTTACTTTAAACATCAAATTCGAGTTCTGCGACCACATTTTAGTCAAATTTGGATAGTTAATTGCTTGTAAAATTAAAAAAGCGCATTTTTTCAATATTTCATCATCGCCATTTTGGCCACCATCTTGAATTTAAAAAATTCATAGTAAGTTTAAAGAAGTTTAAGGGTCAAAGCTCAACAAAAAATAAGACAACGAAAAAAAAATATATTCGTGATTCGATTATCCGAAGCAAAATTTCGCCAAGACCTTCGGATAATCAAGTCTGGACTGTATATTGACATTGAGTAGAGTTAAGAGCTTGCAAAATTTTGTTTGCAAATTTTTTTTATAGAATTTTCAAAGTTATAAAAACTTTTCAAATAAATAATTATTCAAGGTAAACAAGTTGGTGCCGGATAACTAGATTATTGGAACACTAATTTTTAATGGAACATTTCATAGAAATTATCATTTAATTAGTTTTTTGAGGTAAAATGTTCGGCAAGAGTTTCTTAGTACTAGGTTTAATTGAAACTTCCGTTTTTTGTGTTCAAAGATTTAGCTTTAAGCAATATACTCCAAATATTTGATTAGAAACTATACAAATTTGGAATATAATTCAAAAAATTCAACAATTTTATCGATTTAAAAAATCAAAGAATCCCAAAATTCATTCCGTTTTACGATTAGAACTCATATTCATTGAGGAAACTATGGTACTTTGAGAGTAGAGCGTACAATTTTACAAGAATTCCAGGGATTTCACGGTAAACAAATTTTAAAATAAAAATCAACGCTAATATGTCTCACCATAATTTAAAAATAATCACATAGTGTCGATTGACACAGTTGATTTACGTGATTTGGACTTGATTCAAAAACCACACCTCATCTAATCCTAACCTCAAAAACTCATTACCATTAGACGCGATGGCGTGCGTACGTGCGTCGGCAACCTTCAGATAAGTTGTTTGTTTTTTTTTTTTTTGCTACTCTCGCCCTCACCTCAAACTAACAACTTGCAGCTTGTTGCTTACACGAGTGAGATCGCCACCAACTTAAGCCAAGACACGTACTAACTAGGCAGCCCAGCATCCATATGCTACCCCTTTGGCAGCAGCAGCTAGTAGCACCGGCTAGCCGATCCAGTTTGACTGCCGCTCAACCGTTATCTAATCGAGCGTATAATTTTAATTATTTCTCCAAAACGAATCGCAGAAATGATGTTTGCCATGTGGCGTTGTTAAAGCCTTTGAATTTCTGACTAGCTTGCAAAAAAGTGTAAACCTAGTTTTGGCCTGGAAGCATCACACCGACCGGCTAGAAGATGTAATCTAACTACAACTTCAGCGTGCTCTGGGTGGTAAATTTTAAATGTGTTTTTTGCAGATTTGGTAGGTAGGCTCATTTTCCAATTATGATGCTGCCCGTTTTTTTCGCTACAAAGTAAACTCAGAGTTGTTTTCACCAAACCCGGAGGGACGCTAATCAATTTATAGACGGTTGTCATAACCACTCTCAAATTGGGCATTCAGCGGGGGAAAATGGACCCTAATCGTCGTCGGGGTAGATTCTTATTACTTTGCTCGCAGCATGAATACACTAAATTTCGTGACTATCGACGATAGTCCACGCGAAAAAACCACCAGCGACTTTATGCTAATAGGGTTCGCGAACTAATCCACTGCGCTGCCAATATGGTTGGTGAATAGCATGTTCCAATAACTTACAAACTGGTAATTGAACGATTGTGAAAGAACGGCTGGATCTGGTTTGGTTCGGATCGCGCGAGCTACACAAGAAGGCCTTTCTCTCCGGTTGGGTTTCTGGGCTGGGTTTGAGGCGCGAAAATCAGGGCACTTATCAGGGACAAAATTGTGAAAAAAAAGTGTTCGTGTTGAATTGGAATAAATGTTCGCGAAATTACATAATGTTGAACAATGTTTCAAACAAATAAGGGTCTAATCCTCACATGCAGTATTTACAAAATGTTCAAATTTGCAGAAAATCACCAAATAAGCAATAAGCACCGTTAATTTAATATATGAAAAAAAAAACTTTTAAATGCCTTCTTTTACTTAAATTATAAAATTTCTCAAACAATTTACATTATCAAAATCAAGTTTTTAAGAGAAAAAAAAAGAAAAAAAGAAAAAAAAAAGAGTATGCAGGGCTAAAAGTGAATTGATACAAGCAAAATTCCACGATGCAATTTTTAAAGTATTTTTGGAAGAAAATAAATATTGTTATTTTTAACAAATTTAGTACTTTTGAAAGAAAAAAAATCTTATTTTACAAATTCAGTCAGTGTTCATTTGAAAATCGTAATGAAAAACTTTTCGAAACATTTTCCTAACATGGTTAAATTGAATTTCTTCATTACTGATTTTTGAATAAGGTTAGAACACATTTTATTTTTTTATTTCATGTTGAGCCAATTAATGAACCGTAAACCGGGGTGACATTGATAGAATTTCAATTTAGTTTTGATATATTTTCCAACTGGCAAGGTTTGTCTCAAAATTATTATATTTAAAACATGTTTTCGCAAAACAAAAAAATCAATAGTGTTTAAATCATAGTTGCGATGGAAATTGCAATTTTAAACATTGGGTAGACTTTGAAAGTCATAGTTTTTCTTAGTAAAATCAAATTTAATGTTACATTACTGAAATTTCTTCAATTGTTTCAAAGAATAAAAAATCAATGTTATTATTTAGTTTACATATTTTATAGATTTTTCAATCAAAAAAGGTAGAAATCAAATTTATTTAATTGAAAATGCATAATAATCTGAAAAGTTATTCTAAATTGTGTTTCAAAAATAATTTAAATTTATTGTTTAGAAACTAATTTTATCTTCTCCTTGTGGCAAAATTGCCCAAAGAATCCAAAAATGCATTCCGTTTTCCGATTTGAACTCATTTTCATTGAGAAAATCATTACACTTTGAGAATATTGTCATAATTCTAATTTATTAGAATTTATTTATTATTGTGCACAAGCCACAACAATCGTCCAAGGGGTCATTCTTATGCAAAAAAAAATACTTTCAAAAGCATTTTTTGCAAATTTTTGCACTCTAAAATGTAACCCTGCACAGTTAGAAAAACACGTAATTTTAAAATTAAAAATTTTGGTCTAAATGAAAAAAAAGAAATGACCCTTCTGGGTTATTTCAGATTCGAAAAGTACATTAAATTTCCCATAAAATGACATGTCTCACGATTTTTGACAGTTGAGTAATGGGAAGTGGCAGCGATTTTAAAACTATTTTTTAACTTTTTTGATGAAAAATACGTTTTTTTCGGAATTTTGAGTACGCCATCAAATCGGGCGACTAATTTTTCAAATAAGTCCAAATTTCTATCTCTTCACGGTTGCGAGCAACAAATCACTGAAAAACGTGTCTTAGAAAAAAATAAAAAAAAATGCTCCACCGTCACGAGATATCAAAAAATGGACCTCAGATTCGTGATCAGGGAACAAAATTACCCCTTAGAGCAAAGCTCACGAAAATCGAAGAGGGGTCAGGACAACCTTTTCCGATTTCGTGTGAGTTGGTGGAGAATTACCCATAAATAACATTTTCTTAATTAGAGTTATTTAACTTTTTAAACTATTCAAAATTTTATGAAAACTTCTGTTTGAAGTACTTTGAACACTTCTCTACCAGGGTCAATATGTTTTTTATACCATTCTACAAATCTTTCATTTAAACTCTTCATTTTGCGGAAAAATCTCAAATCTATCAAATTTACCCAAAGTTTACGGTATGTATCAGCATAAAATAATAATAATAATTTCAATAATTAAAAACAAATTTACTGATATTTCAAAATTTAAAAATATACTGTATACAATATGTGATATATCAATAAATTTAGGAAAAAGATCTACGCCCTTTTCAATCTGTAGTACAAAAAAATGTAAAAATTTAAAGCAACTTACAAATTCCAGAATGAAAGATTTTTTAAATAAATTTATTACATTTCTGCTAACTTTGTATTCCCTTATTACATTATAAATATTTTAAATAGCTTAAAACTGTAATACATTTTTTTCAAAGAAAATTCAAAACTAAAGCATAATTATTTCTATTCCTTGATTTTTGAAGAAATATAACGGTAGGAAGGAGAAAACAACTAGAAATTAAATGTTCATTTTATCTTCGTGTCACTCGATTTTTTTATATTTTAAATGTTTTAATCTTAAATAAACACTATCAAAATCATTAATTGCATTGAAAAAATTGTCTTTCTTGAATTGTGATTGCGATGTTTTCGAAAAAGTAGATGAATAAAGATTTAATATTTATTTAAATGATTATTTTAAAACTTTCTTAATTATAACTGGTTGGGATTTCTGCAAATATTTTATTTATCCAACAACAAGAACAACAAAAACAACAACATGACTCACACCCATACTATTTTTTGTTCTAAACAATTATTAGATTTAGATCAATATTTACAAACAAAATTTTGTAGGGCTCAACTTTGGCTGCGTTTTTACTAACGTTTCTTATATTTTGAGCAAAAATTAGCTGTCTCAGAAAACGCCTCTGCGCATCTTTACATTTTAAAATGATAATGGTATCATACTATAGAAAAAATGAGAAAATCGACCACACAAATTAAAAAGTGACTGTAAAAACTTGATCACACTAAACATTCAAAAGCTAATGAACAGATTGTGGCAAAAAAAGCCAATTACTATCAGATACTAACGTAAAATAACAAGATAATTGCAACTTAAAATAATTAAAATGTATAAAGTCAATTATAAAACAAGACAAGTAAAGATTTCCGTAACACAAAAGTTGCTCAAATTACGTTCTGATTAGTACAACAATAAAGACAATAAAAAAACTGGGTGTTAGAGGGTTAAATAGGTTTTATTAAGATTTAAAATATCAATAATTTATAACTTTATAACTAATTTATAAATAGTTCAAAAATGTTAAAAGCATGATGATATACAGTAACGAACTGCAAAAAAATGCAAATTATTTTCTAAATTAATGGTCCATTTTTTCAAATCATGCTTAAAAAAATACGCATGGAGCGTAATGAAATTCGTTTTAAAGAATTTTTCATGAATTGTTCTAGTTTGTTGAGCGAAAATCAATTATTTTTGTAATTGTTTTAGTAAAAAAATTAGTTGAGATGAAGACAAAACTTAAAAAAAATTGGTATCTGTTTGACAAAAGAAGAAAATTACCTCCCAAAATGAGTATTTAACTGGGGTTAAAAAATGGGCTACCTGATTTTTTTTACTGTGCCTCTCCTACGATCACTTTCTTTTTTTCAAAATTTGATGAAGTTTATTTATATAAAAAAAAATCTTCCACACTGATAAAGGTTTCGAACAGTCCTATTAAAATTATTTAACTTCTTAATAATTGTCATGCTACAGTCACAAATAAAAGGAAAGTAGAGTAAATTCAATTTGACAACAAATCAAATAACGCCAACTCATTGCTTCCTCCACCCTCTTTCCGAATCTAGAGCAAACCCTTCAAGCAAACCTACTTTTTCCCTCACCCAACACTCCGAGCTCTCAGGTCAAGTATGTTGTTGATATTCATTTGCATGCAATAGCAACAAAACCATTAAACCATAGTAAAAAGCATAACCAACCAGCTCAACTTTTAGTGGCGATGCTGCTGCTGCCACATCGTCACCTCCATCATCTCGACCTGAAAAAAAAATCTGTGTTAAGGAGTAAATTTCGGGCTACCGAATGTTCCACTCTTACTTGGTTGTACCAGGCTGTTCAGTCAGAGGGTGAACATGATGTTCAAGAGGGGTCACGGTGGGCTTAGCAGAGATTCTTCACGGCAATTCCTTTATTGAGGTTCTACTCACAAAATAATTTTAATTAAACACACCGTTCCTTTCTGAGCCCTACAAAAAAAAAAGTCCCAACTCAAGATGAAAGCACCCCACCTTTGGAACCAGCCAGCACCTTTTTGTTGTTGTCGTTACCTTCTCGAACTTTTAGTGCATTGTGAATGATGCCTTACCAGCCAGCCAGCCAGACTTGACTTAACTCGGGCCGCAAATATTCCAGCGACTCATACGAGCGCCGCAAGGTTACATAACGCGTAAAGCTCAAGAAGGCCGGCCTGGCTGGGCCTCGGAGTCTGGTGCAAAAAAAAGCAAGACAACTCTCGGCCATAACTAGAAGGCCGGCCAAAGAAATGATGCTAAAGGTGTTGGAAGGTGCGCGATTATGTGCAGTAGCAGCAGCAGCGGGTGTCACAAGTCTTGGGCCCGGGTAATTACTACACTGGGTTGGGAGGTGAAAATTGGGGGTTTTTCTAGAGTCCCACTGAATCATGCGCTTTGTGTTTGTAGGTCACGTGGTGGGTTAACAGAAGGGTCTACTGGCGATGCAGAACCTTCGAACTGTGGGGTGCAAATATTGAAAGTAAAATTAAATTTGTAGTCAGTAAGACTTCCCAGAAACAAAGATATATGATTGTGTAACCGGTGCTAATTGTTTTTTTTTCTTTTGTTTTATTTACAGGTAGGAGCAAAACAATTAACTTTTGAAGTTAAATCAAAGAGTATTTCTCTAGATATTTTATTAAGGTTTTAAAAGGTGATGTATCTTTTCCAAATTCCGCAATAAAATGATATTAAGCTTTTCATAGGTTTGTTTAGAAATCTACTCTATTTAAGTTTTTACTATAATACTTCTTCCAACTTAATACTCTAAACAGTTTCCGTCCTTGCCCTGATAAAAAGTCTAACTAACAGGATATCGTTGCCAAATAAAATTACTATTACTATTACTATTTTCCTAGTTCCATTTGATATCATAAACAAACAACTGCTATACAATTTAGTAAGCCATAACATATTTTGAATAAACCAGAAATATAATATGATTGTTAGTCAATAATAAATAAATCACTTTTGAGTTAATTCGTCATCTATTCATTCACTGTCCTGTTTTTAAATTGTTTTTTCAAGTAAATTTTTCAATTCAAGTTCATTTTTGTTATCATAAGGATCTTTTAAATTTTAATAAAATGCATTTCCAATTAAAATTTATTTTAAAACATATTTTAAAAAAAAGTTGTTTTTGTTTATTGATAAATGTAAAATATGTTTTAAGAGCTTTTGAAATATGTGTCATGAGTTTAAATTTTTCAATGTATTTTTTCGAGGTGATCACAAAATTTCACAAATGCTCCATTTTTTGGTATAGAAAATTGGACCATCAGATTCTGACATTTGAAAATAATGTGCAGTATGGTTAACAGATAGAAAACACTAAATTTGAAAGAGAAAAAAAAAACGACAAACTATAAGTATCTTTTTATATTTAAAAACAGGTCATTTTCCAGTGAATGCAAAAGCTGTCAGAAATATAAGAATATGAAAATCTTTGAATTATTTTCAATTTAGACATTTTCCCAAAATATTTGTTAAAGAACTGCTCATCTTTGAACGAATGGAAAAACTTGGAAAAATATTACCAAAACAAAAAAAAAACACTCTCAAACATTATGACAGAAACAAGAAATAAAAATTCTTATAGAATAGAGAACCTCACAGAAATATTACAGAAACAACCATATTTAATTTTAAAACAATATAAAATTCTTCAAAACATGTTTGAGTTCAGACTTTTTCTCATAAAATAAGTTTTAATGAAATCGTCATATTTTTGACAAATATGAAATATTATTGAAGGCTTGCTGAATTTTCAACTATTGAAATTCATGACTCTTGGTTTTAAATTATTCAAAATATTTTTAGAGGGGGTCGCAACATTTCACAATTGATTAATTTTCTGACATTGGAAATTCGTCGTTTTCCCTTAGCAAACATCACTTTTGTTAGTTATTTATAATTGAGGAGCTGTAATTATTATAAGAAAGATTCAATAAAGTATATTTGGTTTAAAAAAGGAGCTGTATTTAAGGAATGATAAGAATCATTTTCAATGTTTCTGAGATGAGTTTTCAGCATATTTTTCAGCATTTTTTTCAAAAACTTGTGGCACTCGTAAGCACAACTTATAAAAATCAATAAATTTATAATTTTTCTCAAAACCGAATCTCAAGTAATTACCAATATTCGAACTTCAATTGAAAATTCGAATTTTGGCAAAAAATGTGTTTGATTGAAATTCGACATTTTTCAAAAACTTAATATATTTTCATAAAAATTCATAACTTGGTGACAAAATTTTGCCCCATTTTTAAGGTCCACTTAACAATATTGAGCAGTTCTCTAGGATTTCGGTCATTCGATTTTTTTGTATTTTTTAATCCGACTGAAACTTTTTTGGTGCCTTCGGTATGCCCAAAGAAGCCATTTTGCATCATTAGTTTGTCCATATAATTTTCCATACTAATTACGCAGCTGTCCATATAAAAATGATGTAGGAAAATTCAAAAATCTGTATCTTTTGATGGAATTTGTTGATCGATTTGGTGTCTTCGGCAAAGTTGTAGGTATGGATACGGACTTCACTGGAAAAAAAATGATACACGGTAAAAAATTTGGTGATTTTTTTATTTAATTTGTTCTCACTAAAACTTGATTTGCAAAAAAACACTATTTTTAATTTTTTTAATTTTTTGATATGTTTTAGAGGACATAAAATGCCAACTTTTCAGAAATTTCCAGGTTGTGCAAAAAATCATTGACCGAGTTATGAATTTTTTAATCAATACTGATTTTTTTCAAAAAATTGAAATATTGGTCGCAAAATTTTTTCAACTCCATATTTCGATGTAAAATCAAATTTGCAATCAAAAAGTACTTTAGTAAAATTTTGATAAAGTGCACCGTTTTCAAGTTAAATCCATACCTACAACTTTTCGAAAAGATCGGAAAATTTCACAAATGTTTCATATATTAACATTGAAAATCGGACCATTAGTTGCTGAGATATCGACATTAAAAAATGGTGGGCTGTTTGGGTGAGACTTAGAAAACATCAATTTTCCTGTTTTTAAACCTTTGCATTGCAATATCTCAGACACTTAAGGTCGTATCAACAAAGTCCAAAGAAGCAAAATATAGAGAATTTTCTCAGCTTTTCAAAAATATTTTTTACAAAAGTGTGCAAACATGTGCACTAATTCAAAGAAATGAAAAACTGCGACTATTTTCAAAAAAGTCACCTAAATATGGATTTAACTTGAAAACGGTGCACTTAATCAAAATTTTACCATAGTACTTTTTGATTGCAAATTTGATTTTACATCGAAATATGAAGTTGAAAAAATTTTGCGCCCAATATTTCGATTTTTTTTTAAAATCAGTATTGATTAAAAAATTTATAACTCAGTCAATGATTTTTTGCACAACCTGGAAATTTTTGAAAAGTTGGCATTTTATGTCCTCTAAAACATATCCAAAAATTTAAAAAATTCAAAATAGAGTTTTTTTGCAAATCAAATTTTAGTGATAAAAAGTTAAATAAAAAAATCACCAATTTTTTTTTATCGTGTATCATTTTTTTTCAGTGTAGTCCGTATCCATACCTACAACTTTGCCGAAGACACCAAATCGATCAAAAAATTCCATCAAAAGATACAGATTTTTGAATTTTCATACATCATTTTTGTATGGACAGCTGCGAAATTTGTATGGAAAATTATATGAACAAACTAATGATGAAAATGGCTTCTTTGGGCATACCGAAGGCACCAAAAAAGTTTCAGTCGGATTAAAAAATACAAAAATTAAAATTAAAGAAAAAATACCGATTTCGTAGAGAATTGCTCTATTTTAAGACATTGCATTGATTTGGATTTTGGGAATTGTGACTTTATTTAGAGTGCAAATATCGAGATGTAGTTGCTTAAAATTGAATGTTTTGATAATGGTAAACGTCGGTTCATTTATCACTAAAAATCGGTATAAAATCACTAAAAATTAATGTATCAACAAACTGGGGACGGCTATTTTCAGTTTCAGCTTCAAAAACTCACACGTTCTCCCCAACAACAGCCTAATGACCCACTTCAACCCGTTTGCTCCAGATTGTTCCCATTTTTCACACCGTACTCTTCCAATCACTCTCGTGTTCGTTATCAATTCGATTTGAAACTTTGCTCAAACACACGACTTTTTCACTCCTCTCCAGCATCATCCCGCCATCATTAGCGCGCCTCATTACCTCATTCAAGCGCCCGATCTGGTGCCTGCAACTCTTCCCTAAGAGCTGTTAATTAATTGCTGGAGCAACCTGCGGATCCCCGGCGGAATCCCAATTCCAATCGATTTGCGGTGTTTTTAACTGTTTCTTCACACACACCACATCAGAGCTTCTGTGGCTTCTGCGTTGGAGCGATACGCAGTGATCGACTTGGATGCTGGACCTGCAGAATCTCGATCCGATTGATGCAGTCAAGTTGCAGCTGAATGATGATCGGAGAATCCGGTTTATGAATGGCAACCAAATTTGATGCGGCATACATTTGTACTCGGTTACATCGGACTTGATCGGGTTTCCTGCTTTGTCCAGCTGAAGGAAGTTGACAATGAGTCTTTAAAGATGTTTGTTTATTGATGTTGTAACCTCCTGTACGATTAGCTCTACACTACGCCAAACTCAACCCGTGTGAATGACCTCATGGATGATCTCCTCTGCTACTGGTATTTTACCATAGGTTTACTAACAATCGCACAAGTATCACTTCTTAAAACAAAACAATATGCGAATCTGTTTGAAAGTCAAGCTGCACTTCAGATGATCCTACTTAAAAGAGCTATTTAAAAGCTCAAGTTTTGCCAATACCATACCTTATGCAATTGGTCGTGACTTTCAAATACCAGACACTTTCAGAACCTCAAAAACATTTCTCTTCATCACACTTGCAGCTAATTACCGCTCCCAAGTTGACACCGCAGCTCCTGTTTTCTAATAAACTCATTATGCATGCAAATATCTCAGTGTCGCCCAACGTTGAAACCATCAATCTCCCCCCGTCTGAAGCACTTCCGCTGTGACCTGCGAGTTGCTGCCCTCGAAACAATTAGCAACCGATTGGAGTCGTTTTCAAGTGAAATCAGACTAATTGAATTAGATTCATAAACAACCGGGCATCCATTGCGGAGCATCGCGATCCACTTCTTTGAAGAGCGTCCGGTGATGCCCCGCGCCGGGAGACACTCGACCAAGGTGGTGAAAGTGTTGCCACTCTCGTTCCGAGGTCTCGCACCTTGTCACGGGTGAGGTTTTCCTGTGTTCGACAACAAGTAGAGCTATACTTATCTGGAATTCTCGGAATGGAGGGTTACAGTAAATGAGCGTTTGTTTGGGATCATGACAACAAAATCAATTGAGATAATTACAAAACTCGACTATTTCTAGGTTAACGTCAGTAAACTCATCACGTATGATAGATGAAAATGCTACAATTGACAATTTACAATTTTATTTTTTGGTAGAGAATTTACTAAATTTCAATTCTGTCGATTGTACCATGAGAAGGGATCCCAAATTTTTATACATTGACGAAACTGAGGTGTTTACACTGAAATCAATTTGAAAAAAATCGATGGTTTTGCCTTCCTCACTGAGGTAAGGCTATAATCCTGCTCTAAAAATGAACTTTTTACAGAAAGCTCGTAGACCCACCTTCATGCATACCTATCGACTAAGAATCGAAAACTGAAAAAATGTCTGTGTGTGTATGTGACCAAAATAGTCACTGAGTTTTCTCAGCCTTGGCTGAACCGATTTTGGTCAAACCAGTTGCATTCGATTTGGTTTAAGGTCCCATACGTACCGATTGATTTTAACAAAGTTTCGATATGTAGTTCAAAAGTTATGTATAAAAATGCTCATGCTCATGCTATCCGGATGTTGAATAAGTGGCCGGAAATCGATTCAAATATCGTCATGTTATGCATCGTTGGTTAGGTAATCGCAAGACCTTTCCAAAGAGTACTAAACATTGAAGATCTGGCAACCCTGTCTCGAGTTATGCCCACTTAAGTGATATTGTGTATTTTTATGGCGGATTTTAAGAAAAACTAGATGAAATTTGTTTCCAAACTTATCGGTTCACCAATAGTTGGTAAAAAGTGAGGAAGGCACCAACCACATAAATAAATCAAGTTAGTTTCTAAATACAATTTATTAATATTTCCACGGTAGTATTGTGATATTCTAAGTGATCCAAACTGTCCAAACTAAGTTACAATGAAAAAGGCATTTCCAACTTTTTTTTCCAAAGCAAAAAAAAATAATAAAAAAATTTAAACAAGCCATAGTTTTAACATTTGAATGGAAAAAGTGTTTTAAAATGCATTATTCAATATTTCAGTTTTTTGCAATCGTTAGTTTTCAAAAAATGTAAGGTTTGACGAAAACAAAAACTTTTGCAAAAAAATCTATTTCTGGTACTTTACCTACATCGAAAATTTTCAAAAACTCAAGAGATTGATAACTAAACCAAACATGTTCAAAATGATTCAAAACGCAAATTAATGCATTTCAATATGCATTTTTAATCGACTTAAGCTGATTGCACTTAAATTTCTATTGAAATTTTAAATTAACATTTCGCCTCTCAATATAGGTTAATTCCACCATAACCGGAAATGGTACGTATGTATTTGAAAACCTGTATGGAATGTTCTAATAAATGTGGTGTCTTTAAAAAACCATAAAAAATAAAATAAAAATCAATTTTATTTTCAAATAAACTTATTTCTACCGAAATAGTAGTTTATGCAACAAGTTGCAAAAAGAAGATTTTTTCAGCACGAGTCGTACATTTATCCAACGAGGTTCACCGAGGTGGATAAATACGAAGAGTGCTGAAAAAATGTAGTTTTGCAACGAGTTCCATACAACATTTTTTGCAATTCCGAAAAACACCGATTGAGTGTTTTGCATCGTTTAAATCAAAAAATGTTGAAAAGTGTTACTTTTCGAAACAAATGCTGAAAAGTTCAACTTTTCAGCCCCCATTTCAGTGCTGAAAAGTAGAACTTTTCAGCATTTATTTTGAAAAGTGTTGCTATTCGATTCTGTTATTTTTGGTACAGAAAAGTAGGCTATTTCGTCGTTCAAGAATGACAGGAAAAGTAAGTAGTTTCACGACGGAATTGCAAAAAGACAGTTTTTGAAATCCGTTTTTTAGAAAACCACATCATTTGAGCAATAAAAAACAACGGATTATAATTTGGCCGCCAAGAAATGATTTTTTTTCTTGGAAAACATAGAAATTTTACCTAAAATTTTTTTATGACTTCAGTGCTATCATGTTAAATCAAATTTTCAATTGCAATTTTCATAAATCAATTTAAATAAATCATTTAAAAATAGAAATCCAATTTAAATTTGATTTGGAAAACTCGTAAAAATGTATGAGGGTAATTCTCCGCCAACTCACACAGCAGTTGCCCCGACCCCTCTTCAATTTGCGTGAAAGTTTGTCCAAAGGGGTAACTTTTGTCCCTGATCACGAATCCGAGGTCCGTTTTTTGATATCTCGTGACGGAGGGGCGGTACGATCCCTTCCATTTTTGAACTTGCGAAAAAAGAGGTGTTTTTCAATAATTTGCAGCCTGAAACGGTGATGAGAAAGAAATTTGGTGTAAAAGGGACTTTTATGTAAAATTAGACGCCCGATTTGATGGCGTACTCAGTTATCGCGATTTTACGAAAAAAAAGTTTTGAAAAAATTGGTCGTCATCGATCATGGCCGTTCATGGTCACCCGCGACAGACACGGACGACGAAACAAAGAGAAACGCAAAAATAACTTTTTCAAAACTTTTTTTTCGTAAAATCGCGATAACTCGTGATGTTTATAAGCAAACCCCTTATGTCTATATATCAAATTTTTTGTAATTGTCTGCTTTACAACTTTGTAGAGCATTGTTACACTCTTAAAAATAACCCTGCAAAGTTAGAAAAAAATACGAAATTTTAAAATGAAAAATTTTGTTCTAAATGAAAAAATGACCCTTCTGGGTCAATGTAGATTTGAAAAGTACATTAAATTTCCCATAAAATGAAATGTTCAAAAAAAAAATACAGTCGAGTAACGAAAAATGGGAGAATTTTTAAAACTTTTTTAGTGTTTTTTTCGATGAAAAATACGTTTATTCGGAATTCTGAGTACGCCATCAAATCGGGCGTCTAATTTTACACAAAAGTCCCTTTGACACCAAATTTCTATCTCATCACCGTTTCAGGCTGCAAATTATTGAAAAACACCTCTTTTTTCGCATGGTCAAAAATGGAAGGGGTCATACCGCCCCTCCGTCACGAGATATCAAAAAACGGACCTCGGATTCGTGATCAGGGACAAAAGTTACCCCTTTGGACAAAGTTTCAATGTATACATACATCATTGGGCAGGAAAAGTAGTGATTTTGTATTGCTATTTTTTCGGCCCAATGATGTTTGTGATTTAAAATCGTAGAGAATAGGAAAAAACAAGAAATTTTGTAGGGGCCACATTTTTATTGTACTTTTGAACAGTTTCTAAAGAGCAGACTTTAAATTAGTCATTTTAAATTGAAAAAATGAACAAAAACAGAAAATCGTGTCTACAGCAAAATCACCTCAATGGCGTATACATCATATCGCCGTAAAACGGCAGCACAGTCTGAATAGGAACATCAATTTTAGAGCATTTAAAAACATCGAGTTAGTAAATCGATACACTAATTTAGTTGGTTTCTTTCTCTCGAACTGATATTGCGTTGCATTGAGTGAAGTTATTCCTTTTCAAATAGAATACCTCTATTGTATAAAATACATGAAAAAAAATATAAGTAATAATTATGTTATCCGCTCTTTTTTATAAATCATTAGTTGTTAGCTAGATAAATCAATTTGAATTGATTAGTCGATTTATGCTATCTAGCTCTTACCAAAAAGTTATCTGTTGAACTCAAGAAATCTCCACATGACGGTACGTTCGTCCCTACGGCCCCAACAGCATCCTCCTGTTTCCAGCGCAAAAAAAAGTGAAAAGTCAACACAGCTAATCGTCAAGTTCCATTTCATTCTACAACTCACTTCCGTCGACGACGACGACGCCGCCGCTTCTGAAACCTCCACAAGCCTTCATCCGCGATCTCTCTCCGGCACTACCCCAGCAATCACGGACCGACGGTGTGAGTCGGTTAATCGAACTCGTAAATCTATTGCCACCGAACTACCGATCGAGACGTCGCGAGACCAGCCCGGCGTTGATACTGAGTAGATGATGTAGTTCCGAACGCGACCTTAACCAGGCCATCGTGCGATTATGCCGCATGACGCGAGTTTTTTTTCGCGGTCTTGGTTTCGATTTGTTTTTTTCTTCTTTTTGTTCAGCAAGTCACTGCCGCTATCTAACCCCCTAGCCAGTCAGTGTCCAGAAGTCCGGCGGTAACGCAACGCTTGGACGGTTAGTATGCAAGTGCTGCGATCGGTCGTTTTTAAGGTCACCTAATTTACATAACCATCGATCGGTACTGCTGCTGCTGCACATGAGTAGTCACGCAGGTTGATCGATGTACGATCGAGGGCTGGCGTAGGAGGCAGAGCGTAATTGCTGGAGACGCCCGATGATACTGCAGACGAAAAAACGATTTGGTTTGAAGGTTTTTTATGCGGAAAATGTAATCGATCTTCTGGGCAGGTGGCTGCAATCAGCTGGTGGGTTCGAAGCTAGTGCGTAATGTGTTGATTAATGATGCATAAGATCATTCTATTAAAAGATCTCGTGCATCATGCATGCCGACCGGCAACGAAATTATGGCACTACTCGACAAAACAAAACTTGTGTCAAGGGATTGACGATATCTCATCCGTTCCTGAGAGAAAAGGCATCCCCGAATCCGATGCAATCGACAGAATTTGATTTTATGTCCACGCGGACTGATGCGAATCTGGTAAATTTTTTAACATAAAAAATCGAACAATTTAAAAAAAACCATGCGTCTCCTCCCAATTATATGAGCCATCTACAAGAATATGGAAGCGCCTGGTGCATAGCCATTTCCTTTAAGCACAACGGAAACAACCAATACAAATGTATAAAAAGTTGTCAAGTTCTCGGGGGTCCACAGCTAGCATTTTTGTACGATTATAAAAATAAATATTAAAAGTTTAAAATTAATTTATTTAAAAAACATATTTTTTGATTTAATTGTTTACTAAAAATTTATGTATCTCAAAGGTCTATGGGTACTTCGGGATGTCCATGGTCATCCAAGGGCTGCCTGGAGTTAAGATCTACGAGTCTACCGCCGTAACAAGTAAGAGGTCGTCGGATTTTGACCCCGAATCTTGTGTGTATAGCATCAGTGCATATGGTAGACTACTGTATGAATGTGTTGGGATGTTCATGGTCATCCAAGGACTCCCTGGAGTTAAGATCTACGAGTCTACCGCCGTAACAAGCAAGAGGTCGTCGGATTTTGACCCCGGATCTTGTGCGTATAGCATCAGTGCATATGGTAGACTACTATATGAATGTGTTGGGATGTCCATGGTCATCCAAGGACTCCCTGGAGTTAAGATCTACGAGTCTACCGCCGTAACAAGCAAAAGGTCGTGAGATTTTGACCCCGGATCATGTGCGTATAGCATCAGTGGATATGGTAGACTACTATATGAATGTGTTGGGATGTTCATGGTCATCCAAGGACTCCCTGGAGTTAAGATCTACGAGTCTACCACCGTAACAAGCAAAAGGTCGTGAGATTTTGACCCCGGATCATGTGCGTATAGCATCAGTGGATATGGTAGACTACTATATGAATGTGTTGGGATGTTCATGGTCATCCAAGGACTCCCTGGAGTTAAGATCTACGAGTCTACCACCGTAACAAGCAAGAGGTCGTCGGATTTTGACCCCGGATCATGTGCGTATAGCATCAGTGCATATGGTAGACTACTGTATGAATGTATTGGGATGTTCATGGTCATCCAAGGACTCCCTGGAGTTAAGATCTACGAGTCTACCGCCGTATCAAGCAAGAGGTCGTCTTATTTTGACCCCGGATCATGTGCGTATAGCATCAGTGGATATGGTAGACTACTATATGAATGTGTTGGGATGTTCATGGTCATCCAAGGACTCCCTGGAGTTAAGATCTACGAGTCTACCGCCGTAACAAGCAAGAGGTCGTCGGATTTTGACCCCGGATCATGTGCGTATAGCATCAGTGGATATGGTAGAATACTGTATGAATGTATTGGGATGTTCATGGTCATCCGAGGACTCCCTGGAGTTAAGATCTACGAGTAACAAGCAAGAGGTCGTCGGATTTTGACCCCGGATCATGTGCGTATAGCATCAGTGGATATGGTAGACTACTATATGAATGTGTTGGGATGTTCATGGTCATCCAAGGACTCCCTGGAGTTAAGATCTACGAGTCTACCATCGTAACAAGCAAGAGGTCGTCGGATTTTGACCCCGGATCATGTGCGTATAGCATCAGTGCATATGGTAGACTACTGTATGAATGTATTGGGATGTTCATGGTCATCCGAGGACTCCCTGGAGTTAAGATCTACGAGTCTACCGCCGTATCAAGCAAGAGGTCGTCTTATTTTGACCCCGGATCATGCGTATAGCATCAGTGGATATGGTAGACTACTATATGAATGTGTTGGGATGTTCATGGTCATCCAGGACTCCCTGGAGTTAAGATCTACGAGTCTACCGCCGTAACAAGCAAGAGGTCGTCGGATTTTGACCCCGGATCATGTGCGTATAGCATCAGTGGATATGGTAGAATACTGTATGAATTTGTTGAGATGTTCATGGGCATCCGAGGACTCCTGAGTTAAGATCTACGAGTCTACCGCCGTAACAAGCAGGTCGTCGATGATCAGCATAGCATCAGTGCATATGGTAGACTACTATATGAATGTGTTGGGATGTCCATGGTCATCCAAGGACCCTGAGTTAAGATCTACGAGTCTCGCCGTAACAACAGAGTCGTCGGATTTTGACCCCGATCAGCATCAGTGCATATGGTAGACTACTATATGAATGTGTTGGGATGTCCATGGACATCCGAGGACTCTCTGGAGGCCAAACGGCGACCTATTGTTTGTTACGGCGGTATACTCGTAGACTCCAGGGACTCCTTGGATGACCATGGACATCCCAACACATTCATATAGTAGTCTACCATATGCACTGATGCTATACACACAAGATTCGGGGTCAAAATCCGACGACCTCTTGCTTGTTACGGCGGTAGACTCGTAGATCTTAACTCCAGGGACTTGGGTGACCATGGACATTCCAACACATTCATATAGTAGTCTACCATATGCACTGATGCTATACGCACATGATCCGGGGTCAAAATCCGACGACCTCTTGCTTGTTACGGCGGTAGACTCGTAGATCTTAACTCCAGGGAGTCCTTGGATGACCATGAACATCCCAACACATTCATATAGTAGTCTACCATATCCACTGATGCTATACGCACAAGATTCGGGGTCAAAATCCGACGACCTCTTGCTTGTTACGGCGGTAGATTCGTAGATCTTAACTCCAGGGACTTGGGTGACCATGGACATTCCAACACATTCATATAGTAGTCTACCATATGCACTGATGCTATACGCACATGATCCGGGGTCAAAATCCGACGACCTCTTGCTTGTTACGGTGGTAGACTCGTAGATCTTAACTCCAGGAGTCCTTGATGACCATGAACATCCCAACACATTCATATAGTAGTCTACCATATCCACTGATGCTATACGCACATGATCCGGGGTCAAAATAAGACGACCTCTTGCTTGTTACGGCGGTAGACTCGTAGATCTTAACTCCAGGGAGTCCTTGGATGACCATGAACATCCCAACACATTCATACAGTAGTCTACCATATGCACTGATGCTATACACACAAGATTCGGGGTCAAAATCCGACGACCTCTTACTTGTTACGGCGGTAGACTCGTAGATCTTAACTCCAGGCAGCCCTTGGATGACCATGGACATCCCGAAGTACCCATAGACCTTTGAGATACATAAATTTTTAGTAAACAATTAAATCAAAAATATGTTTTTAAATAAATTAATTTTAAACTTTTAATATTTATTTTTATAATCGTACAAAAATGCTAGCTGTGGACCCCCGAGAACTTGACAACTTTTTTATACATTTGTATTGGTTGTTTCCGTTGTGCTTAAAGGAAATGGCTATGCACCAGGCGCTTCCATATTCTTGTAGATGGCTCATATAATTGGGAGGAGACGCATGGTTTTTTTTAAATTGTTCGATTTTTATGTTAAAAAATTTACCAGATTCGCATCAGTCCGCGTGGACATAAAATCAAATTTTGTCGATTGCATCGGATTCAGGGATGCCTTTTCTCTCAGGAACGGATGAGATATCGTCAATCCCTTGACACAAGTTTTGTTTTGTCGAGTAGTGTGGGAAAGTGTAATTTGTATCAGACTTAGAATGTTCTCATTCAGTAAACTATTTTCCAAAATTTGTACCATTTTTAACACAGCATCCCTACAGAAGAATCAGAAACACGCAGCAAATTCCCTCTTCGTGCCAGCAACATAACCCCATTACGTGATCGTGATCTTCCTCATTTTTAAATTGACGTTACATGAGGCCACCGTCGATCTGCACCCTGGCATTTCTCTGGAAAGTATCACACTCACTCTGGCAGAGGGGAGAGAGGAATTTTTTGAGAGCACACCATATACTTTATCAGCCCCGCAATCAGTGATAATGAACCGTAATTGTTTGTAAGCGAGCTGTTACTGTATTGCCGGGGTTTTGCTGGTCGGGGACCGGCTTCCATGTAGACAGGGGCGGGTGAAAGTATTTTGACCAGCTGGCGATTAATTTAAAAAATGTAGTTTTGATGAAATATCCCCATAATAAAAAATATTGAAGAATTATGCCATTTTCGGCGAAATGGCTTATTCGGTGAAATGGCCTTTTTGGTGAAATGGCTTGTTAACTCAAATTATAAATTTTGATAAACATTCTATACCAAATTTAAATTAATTTAGAGATCAATTTGACTAAATTTCGTTTCATCGAAAAGCCACTTTCTGTTCAAATTATTCTGGCCATCGCTGTAAAGCTGGAAGTACAGCATCCATCAGCTCATAGAGCCGTGGAAATGAGTTGAATTATGATGTATAGATCTTTTTTTTTCGGCGGTAGAGAGCCAACACGTTTTTTCAAATAGTAGAAAGAAGAGTGAGAGCAATCGCGATGTAAAGTTTACTTTCGTTGCACGTGAGTTTACTATAAAATGTAAGGTATGCGCCGCCACTGTACATGAGTGTGAAATATATGGGTGAAAAATACCGGCTTCAGACGCCCCATGGGAAACGAGGAAGGAATGAAAATGAGTGCATGCTCTATTTTTTCAGCGTTTTCCCCCCACTTTTGCTCGCCACTGAATCGTGACGGAATACTTTTGAAGATTTATGCTATTTTGGCGCCGTTGATTGTGCTGGAATGCCTCTATTATGTAGAATTTAACATTAACACTTTCGTTCCCGGAATTTCACTACAAAATCAATTGGCTTTTTGTTCGAACCCAAAATCTTTCATCGAAATCAATAAAGAGTAGATTTTTTTTTCTCTCAGGTGCAATTTGATATTGATTAGAGATGTTCATAACCACTTTGTGTTTTTTTATTACTCCCTCTCTCTCGATTGGCTCTGCTTTCACGCGTTCACGGTCTAGATATGAGCAACGGTGAGGTAGGTTTGGAGAGCTGGGAGAGTAGAAAAAATGGTAGGAATTGAGTCTGTGTTTACAAGCCAATGGACCACCTGCTGCTATAGTTTGTTGATTGTGGAAAATTTGAAAAAAGCGTTGTAAGGGACCCAAAAATTCCAAGATTTGATTTCAACAGCAAACCATTTGATACACTACAGATGTTTTCTGGGAAGTTTTTTTTCTATTCTTTCTGGGGTCCAAAACAACCTACTAAAATTTGGGAAGGATTGCTATTAGATTTTTGTATGAGAGTTGGCATGGGAAAAGCTTATTTTTTGTGTTTTGTAATCAAATTTAAAAATCAATACAACAGGGTAAACATTCTGAATATGCTCAAAAACTATCTCGAAAATAGTATGGTGCTTACTTTCTCCTGTCAAAAATACGATGTTTTCAAAACTTGTAAAGTACCACCGAAAAATTAAAAAAAAAACATAAAGACGAATGTAGAAAAAGTGAAATGCCAAAAGGTCGAAATACATACGGTAGAAAGAATAAAAGGTCCTAAAGGGGACAAAAAGTCGAAAATGGACAAAAGGTCAAAAACGTTTAAACTAACTTATTTGGAAATTTTGTGAGAGATTTTTCCACTAAGGCAGATCTTTACATATTTTTTTTAGAATATTCTTAATCCAAACATATTCCACACATGTGATTTTTTATATTCTTGCAAACATAAATAGCTATTTCGAAAGCTTGTTAAGAATTTATTAAATTTGAGATCTCGAAGATGTTGTTATTTATTTATTTATTTGTTTTGATAATGAATTGGCTTGTCACTGCACGGCAACATTTTAAAAAGTTAAAAAAATGCATTTTTGGGCCTCAAGCAACCTCTCAAAAATTTGGGATGATTGATTGATTTTGTTTATGCCAAAAATGAGTGTTTTACCCGTTGAAAAAGTTATTGGTGATAATTGAATTTAGAAAAAAAAAAAAGAGTAGCAGGGCAATTTGGCAACGCTGAGAAAATTGATTTTTGCTGTTTTCTTCATCTTTGACCATGACCATATCCCAGCAATCAGAGGCTTTTAAACATGGGCTCTAAATAATTAAATTTGAAAAAGGGCCATTTCGTAAAGAGCTGCTCAGAAACAAAATTTGCTCCATACGGTCAACGGGATAGTTTTAAAGATTTTATTATAATTTTAAAGCACATGTATTGGTTTGAAAAACCTTTGCTGGAAAAATAATGATATAAATATATCTCAAGTAGCAAACTTGTTGTATTTTTTTTTTAATTAGACAGTCAATTGTAAGAACTGCTTTGTAACAATGTTACATGTTTGCTACTAGGGATAATGCAATTAACAATTTTTTTCATATAAATTCCCATAAAATCAAGTTGTCTTGCCAAAATTCATTGAAATTATTCTGTAGCGTTCATTACAAAACTCTGTAGGCAGTGCCCATCATGTGAAAGGTTTTTAAATTAAGAAATTTTGGAGAAAGGCACTATTTATTTCAGGAAATTGGGCATCAAATCAAAAAATCAAATTATTCGCTCTACAGCATTGCCTTGGCGTTCTCGATAGCGAGATTCCTACTCGAAACTAGGTGTCCGAAGGCTTGATTGTTGAGGCAATTGCAAACCTCTTTTTACACCTTAGCTTCCATCCACCCCGGGATTCGAACTGACGATCTTTGGATTGTGAGGCCAACTGCCTTACAGCGACTCCACCGAGGCAGGACCCAGGGAGACGACTCCTACGCCTGGACTGAGCTAACGACCTAACCTTTTTAGGTCCGAAACCGAAACGTCGGTAACGAAGGGAAACGGTTGTTACTTTTATTCGACGGACTGAAAAGCCAAATATGAAGATAACCTCTTTAGGTTAGTCCGGGGCCAACATTTACTTCCCTGTCCGACGGAAGGCGTGATCAGACAAATATCAGAAAACTGTTCTCTACACTGTGATTGATTATTTAATGCTTTAAAGTGTAATAGTGTGATGTGGCAAAGGACTAAAAAAATAATTTTCGGAACCTATTGGGTAATGCACAGCTTTTTTTTTATTAAATAATCCATGTTTTGCATTGATTGATGCTCAAATTCGTATCCGGGCTATGTGCTGTTGTATTTTCATGCCAAATTGTACAAAGAAAAGATTTATTTTTGGTCGTATTGGGGTTTCCAGCTTGGATTTTGGAGTAATTTCAAAGAATGCTAAAAATCTGGTAAATTTGGTTCGATTTTTATTGTGGAAGTCAAATATGGGTCAAATATAGTTGGGTAAAGTCTCCAAGGCATATTCATAAGAAGTTTGAGTGATATCAACATGAATGCGCCGATTTTCTTTGACTTTTTTGAACAAATATCCCATAAAATCGAAAAATAATCTTCAAAAAAAAATATTGCTCTACCCCCCAACGAAATATGTCAGTATACCCCGCAAAATGTCGGGAAAGAGCCCTTCTTTCACGGTGCCAAATCTCAGACATACCGAATTATTTATCATTAGTTTGTTCTAAAAAACAACACCGTGAATCACTATCAAATTTCGGGTCAAGCCATTTATTTGTCGACAAGTCTTTTTGAGGTAAACTGGCACAGATAATGTGTTTGTGGGATTTTTCTGACTTCATGTTGTTTCATTTCAAACTAAAAATTATGTTCAAAAAAGCAACAGCAATTATTGTCCCATAAATTTAAGCTTTAAACATTATTTAATTTATTTTGTGTTTCTTACACAGGGGTAATTCTCTACCAACTCACACGAAATCGGGAAAAGTTGCCCCGACCCCTCTTCGATTTGCGTGAAACTTTGTCCTAAGGGGTAACTTTTGTCCCTGATCACGAATCTGAGGTCCGTTTTTTGATATCTCGTGACGGAGGGGCGGTACGACCCCTTCCATTTTTGAACATGCGAAAAAAGAGGTGTTGAAAAAAACACTAAAAAAAGTTTTAAAAATTCTCCCATTTTCCGTTACTCGACTGTAAAAAATTTTGGAACATGTCATTTTATGGGAAATTTAATGTACTTTTCGAATCTACATTGTCCCAGAAGGGTCATTTTTTCATTTAGAACAAAATTTTTCATTTTAAAATTTCGTGTTTTTTCTAACTTTGCAGGGTTATTTTTTAGAGTGTAACAATGTTCTACAAAGTTGTAGAGCAGACAATTACAAAAATTTTGATATATAGACATAAGGGGTTTGCTTAAAAACATCACAAGTTATCGCGATTTTACGAAAAAAAGTTTTGAAAAAGTTACTTTTTGCGTTTCTCTTTGTTTCGTCGTCCGTGTTTGTCGCAAGTGACCATGAACGGCCATGATCGATGACGACCAACTTTTTCAAAACTTTTTTTCGTAAAATCGCGATAACTCGTGATGTTTATAAGCAAACCCCTTATGTCTATATATCAAAATTTTTGTAATTGTCTGCTCTACAACTTTGTAGAACATTGTTACACTCTAAAAAATAACCCTGCAAAGTTAGAAAAAACACGAAATTTTAAAATGAAAAATTTTGTTCTAAATGAAAAAATGACCCTTCTGGGACAATGTAGATTCGAAAAGTACATTAAATTTCCCATAAAATGACATGTTCCAAAATTTTTTACAGTCGAGTAACGGAAAATGGGAGAATTTTTTAAACTTTTTTAGTGTTTTTTTCGATGAAAATTACGTTTTTTCGGAATTCTGAGTACGCCATAAAGTTGTGCGTCTAATTTTACATAAAAGTCCCTTTGACACCAAATTTCTATCTCATCACCGTTTCAGGCTGCAAATTATTGAAAAACACCTCTTTTTTCGCATGTTCAAAAATGGAAGGGGTCGTACCGCCCCTCCGTCACGAGATATCAAAAAACGGACCTCGGATTCGTGATCAGGGACAAAAGTTACCCCTTAGGACAAAGTTTCACGCAAATCGAAGAGGGGTCGGGGCAACTGCTGTGTGAGTTGGCGGAGAATTACCCACAGAGCAATTCCAGCCCAAAACAGGAATTTTTTAGGTGCTTTTTTTCTCGACGTGATTTCAATGAAACTTTGTAGACATGTTATCCTAGGCATATATAAGCCATTTTTGTGCATATGGAGCCAGTAACACTCGATAATGACATTTGAGAAGGGCGTACGTGTTTTCAATATTTTTGTATTTCGTAATTTAAATATTGCTGTATCTCGAAGCCGTTGCATCGTATCAAAAAGTGGTCAAAGACAAACTTGTAGGAAATTTGACGAGCTTTCCGAAAAAATAAACTGAAAGAAAAAAACACTCCACTTTTATGAGATTTTTTTATTTTTAAGTTTAAAAGTTAAATTTGAAGGTGAGCCCACGATTTTTTTTCGCTCAATTTTTTTGTGAAAATAGCCTAAGATGATACAAAAAGACTCACGAAAAATGCAGGATGGAGCAACTCACCTAAAAAATACAAAAATCATTTACTGAAACTGTCTTTTCAAAAGTGCTCTAAACGTCAAAATTTTCAAAAGCCGAATACGGGAATCGATTCTCCAGACAATTTTACATAAAAGTCTCCATATTGACCATTGTCCTAAGTCCAATTCTTGTGAAGTTACAGCGGTTTTAAAAATAAAAATGTTGAAAAAATAGGTTTTTTTATGGGTTTTGGCAATTTCAATATGACGGACTTGATTTTTCAGTTGTAAAATTGTCTAGAGAATCGATTTCCGTATTCGGCTTTTAAAAATTTTGACGTTTAGAGCACTTTTGGACAAAACAGTTTCAGTAAATGATTTTTGTATTTTTTAGGTGAGTTGCTCCATCCTGCATTTTTCGTGAGCCTTTTTGTAACAAGTTAGGCTATTTTCACAAAAATTTTGAACGAAAAAAAATCGTGGGCTCACCTTCAAATTTAACTTTTAAACTTAAAAATAAAAAAATCTCATAAAAGTGGAGTGTTTTTTTCTTTCAGTGTATTTTTTTTTGGAAAGCTCGTCAAATTTCCTACAAGTTTGTCTTTGACCACTTTTTGATACGATGCAACGGCTTCGAGATACAGCAATATTTAAATTATGAAATACAAAAATATTGAAAACACGTACGTCCTTCTCAAATGTCATTATCGAGTGTTACTGGCTCCATATACACAAAAATGGCTTATATATGCCTAGGATAACATGTCTTCAAAGTTTCATTGAAATCGGTGGAATTGCTCCACAGTTAGTTGCATATTTGTAAATCACAACAATTTTTGAATTTTAACCTATTTTTTATTGTTTATTTTGCAGGTAAACTTCCCTCTACGGTTGATCGAATCAAGGCTCGTGCTTCAAGGTTTGTTATTGAAGCGGACTTTTGTTAAACCAGGAAACAAGTTCTTTCGCACTGTAATCTATTTTGTAACTATAGTCAAATCATTCAAAAACTTTATTTGTACACAAAAAAACATACGCTTAGTAATACAGTCACGCAAAAAGACAGCTCATAAAAATTGATGAACAAACAATTACTAGCATCACGAATTCATTTTCCAAGATGATTTAATAGATTAAATGATTTAGATGAAAAAATTAACAATCATTTTCATAAACAACTTCTATCATTTTACTCAATATTTGAAGCTACTTTGAATAACCTTCAAATCTTGACATTCCGCTTCAACGCGCTCCTCATTTTTTGCAATAATTCCCGCCGCTAATTTTTCCACATTTTGCCACCACTTACCGTTCAGACGAAATAATAATCGATAGGTCGCCTCCGGCGTTAACACAGTTCAGATTCCAAGGCTGCAGCATCAGTATTCGAAACAAGCCTCTTTTTATGTTTAACCGGCCGGAGATTACACAACGGTTTAGTCTGCCACCCAGCAGCCAACTTTCGTGACTTGGAACGAGCCACCATTTGAAACCAATTTCCACCATCACCCAAAGCTACGCCACCTTCAAGTGCGCAATAATTGTCCCAAGCCGCCGCCACCCTAAAGTGTCGGCAACTGACCCAGATCTTGGTGGCCAGAACCTCCCACCGGCGATAATTTAATAAACGATTTAGAAAGACTTGGGCGCCGCAGGCGACAAACCCCACTAATTTTCTGGGGCTAATTCGATTTTTCTAATACGTGTAATTTGGGGTGGGTTCGGTTTGGACATTTCTTGGCTCAGATTTGAACTTAAGTTTGTTTCTTACTAAAGTATTCTTCAGAATACAATTCCCTACGATAAAGCTTTTACAACCCCAGCTGGTGACAACACCACAGTTGTAATTAAAAGTTTATTGCGAAACGTGGTTAAAAGATGCCACCCTCAAAGTGTTCTCAAACGCCATAAAACATCCCACAAAGTTATTCTCTCTCATCGCACACTTGTCAAGACACCGTCACGTCACGTCAAATTAATTACGAGCTTTTTGTAGCAATTACCCCCTGAAAAAAAAACCCACCCCCTTGGTGTGTTTTGATTAGGTCACCCGTATTTTTGTTCCCCAACCAAACCAATTGACTTACAAATTTTGACTTGTGACTTGTGTGTTTCATGAACGTTGGCAGTTGAACTACTTTTTGTCAAAAGTCGTCAACCTTTTGAAAACAATGCGCACATTTTTCCACCTCGGATGAAAGTCGACGGCGCACTTTCACGGTTCTCAATATGGGATTTTTTTTTCTTTTTTTGAGGGAGATTTGTCAATATTTGAACATTTGTTAAAAAAAAACTTCAACATTTTTTTTAAATGCAATTTTTGATGAATAAAAACATATTTTTAATTTTTGAGGAATTCATCCAACAATTGCCAAACTATTCTACCAGAAGAAAGCACCATCAGATAAGTGGCACAAAACACACTTACTTAAGGTTTGCCTTTGACTACCTTTCAACAGTTACGATCGGCGACGCACGCCAAGCGAAGTGACTTTATGACTCCATTGTTGAGCTCAAGCCTCACCACCTTCTCCCCCGCAGCACAGCAAGTTTGTTTGTTTACTTTTCCCCCACCCCCGCACCACCAGACTCGGCAAAAAAAAAACCGCAAACTTGAAAAGAGAGAAAAAATAGCTTCAGATTTTGCGGCTCCTCTCTCCCGGTGAGCGCACCTGTTTAGCATAAATTCGCATCATTAACCATGTACTTTTAAATATTCAAATCGTAATTGTTCAATTTCTTTCAAACTAGCCGCCACCAGCGCCGCAAAATGAGCGGATGATTTAGCGCGCGCAAGCGCGGAAAGTTATTCCGGAGAAAATTGCTAATGAATGGCCAGCCTTAACGGGGGGAAACGTGGGGTGAAATTGGGCAAATCTGTCAACCTAAGCTAATAAAACAAATCAGACTTTTGCTATTTTTTTCTTAGTTGATTACCAATATAACAATAACTATCTGACAACAAATCGAACAATTTGAAGACTCCATCAACCCCACCTTACCCCTTTCCAGAGATTGCCGGCGCTAAGCCGCCCACCGCGTTGAGAAACTCGCTTTAATCATCCAAGTCGAACTCGGCGAATAAGTGTGTTAATTTAATGTATCCCAACCCCCTCCAGGCGCGCAACCGTTAACTCGAGTTCTAATGCTTTGCCGCCGTCAACCGCAGCTAGTTTTGAGGGTGGAGTTGCAGTTTTTCCACTCTGGTTGAGCAGCGTTGATGAGAGTGCCATTGTAGGTGCTGCCAAAGCTGACCCCCTTCCTAATTACAATGAATGGGTACCTCCCCTCAACGTTAAAGTTGTGGGAAAAACAACTGTGCCAAAACGGTGTCTCCAG
Source organism: Culex quinquefasciatus (assembly GCF_015732765.1). NCBI lineage: Eukaryota > Metazoa > Arthropoda > Insecta > Diptera > Culicidae > Culex > Culex quinquefasciatus. The sequence goes on from NC_051862.1 coordinate 35,641,767, forward strand.
GCTTGGTGGTCTGAAATTGTTGTTTATGGAATCGACCGAAATTTGACCGATATTGATTAATGTGAGAATTTTTGGCGAAAAAAATGCTATTTATTGGCTAAGACAAATTTGTACATCACCCAATCTTAAATGATAATTGAGTTGGCAAATTAAAGTCCAATTCAAAAATATTATGGGGTAAATGTTTAGTTTGTTTCATGTGATTTTGCCAAAATTTAAAAAAAGGTTTTTGTAAACTTTGACCACATTTTAAACAATCAATGTTGTATTTCGATGTCTTTATGTTCTCTTATGCCAGCAGGAGGCATGCATTTTTTTGTGATGTAGGGGTATGACATTTTTGCCCAATACCGACAATTATCGACATTACCGACGGCTGTTTGATTGTATTGCAAAAAAATCCTAATGGAACGAGAATTGAACCATCAACTTGTTGGTTGTTAATCCGACATGATGCGTGATGAAATGAGAAGGACAGAGCACAAACGTATTCTTCTTTCTGACTAGATGCTTGATGATTAGGGTGCCCAGAAAAAAAAATGACCCCCTGCTCCACAAGCGGAAAAAAGTTTTTTGGGTAATTTTAAGCATCTGTGTAAATTTTGAGCGAAATTGGTTGAGATTAACCCATTAATACCCGAGCCTAAAGTTGGTGAAAAAAATGTTTTTGATACAAAAATGACTTTTTTAAATCGCTAATAACATTTCAGGATCAAGTTTTACAGCTTTGGTATGTTCTACAAAGTTGTAGAGCATAAAATTTCCAATGAGAATCTCACTTTCGGGAAAATTCGGATAAAAGTAGCGCACCGTAGAGATCAAACCGTAAAAAAGTTTGGTTTTCCATACATTTTTTTCAATTTTTTCCATACAAACTTCACCTTCGAGTATCAATCGGTAAATGTAGACCGATTTTGATCATATTTGGCCCAGAGTCCTAAAATAGCTCAAGGAACAATATTCAGCTTGTGGAGCGAGATTTTGAGAAAAAGTCCCATATTCTGGGCACCCTATTATTATAATATAAATAAAGACTAAATGCATGGATATAAAGTTTATTGTAGAACCAGTAGATCAAAACAACTTCCTGAACAATAAAAAAAACGACTCCAAACTTATTGCAGTCAGAGATTTGGTCAACCTGTTCCATTTATTCGTCCTTTCACGTCGAGAACGGCCTCAACAACGAGTTTGGATTGAGTGAGTTTTTCAACTCATTATTATATTCCATTTTTCCCATTTGAGGAAAGATGAAAATATGTAAAAACATTTCGGATTGCTTTGAAGTATAATAATTCTATGAATAATTAAAAACCATCGATTATTTGAAGTTGTTATCTCTTCTCTTCTTCAAAATATTCTCCTAAATCTGGGGGTCAAGTGAGTTTATACAACCTTCTTGATAAGCACTAGTATCGAAAAGCATCATTTTTCAATATTTTTATTGTTTTGAACGGTGAATTTACTTAATACATAAAAGTTTGGCATAAAATTACAATCAAAAAGCTTTTTTTTTGTAATTCGGTCGTGAAACTACTTACTTTTGCTTTCATTTTTGAACATTAAAAAGCCTACTTTTTAATTTGAGTTATAACTCCTTTCAAACGGTGTTTTTCAGAATTGCCAAAAATTTTGTATGGAACTCGTTACAAAACTCGTCGTATTTATCCAACTCGGTGAACCTAGTTGGATAAATATACGACTCGTGCTGAAAAAATCATCTTTTTGCAAATTGTTGCATAAACTACTATTTTGCAATCCCGCTAAGAAACTGTCAACTTTCCCTGTCCTTCTCGTCGAATTTATGCAACTCGGTAAAACTCGTTGGATAAATGTATGACTCATGCTGAAAAAATCTTGTTTTCGCAACTTGTTGTATTAACTACTATTTTGAGGGCTTCATGAAAGCTTCATGAAGCTATTTATGAAATTAATCGTAAAAGGCGTAAATTGCAAGATAAAATGGTGCTGTCTTCGAGAAAGTTGCTTGCCCAAAATTGCATGCCCAACAACTTTTTCCTTAAATAACACCACAGCTTCAAAACTTCACAACAATTTCGGAAAATCCAATTTCCTCTTAATTTTGCGATCTGGACTGCTCTGCAATTTAATGCAATATCATTTTTGAAAGGTTTAACATTTTTTAGCTAAGTCATTTGATAATATTGATATTTACTATTTTGAAAAAAAATAAAAAAATATTCTGTAATATCGTACTTGTAGGGAATTTTCTTTAAATGTTTTGTTGAGTTTTAACGGAACAAATTAGTACCAGGGGTTGGGCAAAATTTCTCAAAGCAAAATGATATTATTTCTAATTTTCAAAAAAAGACTGATCAATAACAAATTTAATTATGGATTTGGTTTTGAACTGTTAAGTTTCCCCATTTTCAATTGAATACTTTGTTAAGTGGACTCCAAATTCTAAATTGAACAAAGGTAAACAAAACTGTTACGAATGTACTATTTCTGTTTCAAGTTAAATTCGCATGTGATTCTTAAAACGTCAAAAATAACATTTATTGCCACAAGCTTTTAACAAACTCAGTTCCTAATAGCTTCGAGAGTGCAAGCTTAGTTTTATTGACCGCGGAATTATGCAAAATTTTAAATTCCCATGACTCAGCAACAATGTTGGAAACTACATGTCTACTTAATCTCAACCATGTGTTTAAACCACCCCTTCACACCGCCAAACGATGGGCAGATCCAGCTGGTTCGTTTTATTTCTTGCCTTTTTAAACTCATTTAATAGTTCATGTCACCAAGTCAGCATAATAAAAGTGCTCTTTCTGAAAGGAAAAAAAAACCAAACTTTTAAACCATTCTAAGACCGGCGACCTCCACACGTCCGGTCGAACCACTTGTCTCGAAAATTCCGCCAAGCTAATTACGGCGCTGCTAGGGTAAATTTAATTGTGCAAAAAAAACTAGTAGCAAGTACTAAATTATAGCAACGCACGGAGACAAACTCTTTCGGAAAGGCAGTAATTGGTCTCAGTTCAGCCCAAGAGTCACACCGGCTAATTGCACTTAATAATATTTGCATCCAGCTTTGAGCGGACGCGCTAAACACCGCGGTACGTACCAAGTGGTCATTAGTCAAACGTCGATGGGGTGACATCTTCCCCCAGCAGCTGCAGCCGGATGATGGTCAGTGAGCAGTGCAAAGTTTCACTTTCCATCTTCGTCGCCCCGGTCGCCAACACGTTGGGAAAAAAGATGGACCACAATCTGGGTTACTGTCACTTTTACCCCCGAGGTCTTTCTTTCCATTAAGGAGAATGTAATTTGCAAATGAGTACCGTCAAACACCGTTAACTGGAAAGAATTGTTATAATTTTAAAATGACAATCTAAATACCAGGTTCAATGTGATTTAGTCAACTGATATTGTAAAAGAGGGAATCTAACTCGTATGACATGAATACATATTTTTTCTATTTCGTCGTGATCTTGCTAGCTTGGCGCCATTTCGTGCAACTGTCACTGTCACAATGCTGATGTTTCTTTTTTAACCCTTTCAGGCCTGACGATCATATCAAACCAAAAAAATCAAAATTTCCAAAACTAGCCTATAATTTTTGTATTAACTGTTAAACAAAAATTAACTGTTTTTTTTTAATTTAACTTAAATTTTGATTAAATTTATATTACCCTAATCAGCGATTCTCAACGGGGGTACCGAGCCTACTTGATTTACATGGCAGGGGGTACCAGCCTAGAAGAAGGTTGAGAATCGCTGACCCTAATCATAAACAGAATGAAAGAAAAAATAATGGAAATGGGAAAAAAATAAATTTAAAATATTATAACATTCAAATTTCTAACCTTCGAAGAGTCAACCCCGCCTTAAGACGAGTTTCGATCTAAAATTTTAAAAGCAATAAAAAGCTAGAAAATCTAAGGTTTGATGATTACCTAAATGTTTCTTGTGACTTGGCAAATACTGAAGTCAACTTTTGAGTGATTTAAACTAATTGCCCCTTTTTTGTTAGAAGTTAAAAGCAGATTTTTTTTATTAATGTCCAGGTTATGTTTTGACAAACTTTGTTTTAAAATAAAATCGAATGTTTTTAGTTTTTTTATCAACAAAAATTAAGGTTGGTACAAAAAAGTAAAAATAAACTTTAATTCAAATTTAAAACCTGATTTTCGAAATTTCGAAACATATACGGGTAATTCTCCGCCAACTCACACAGCAGTTGCCCCGACCCCTCTTCGATTTGCGTGAAACTTTGTCCTAAGGGGTAACTTTTGTCCCTGATCACGAATCCAAGGTCCGTTTTTTGATATCTCGTGACGGAGGGGCGGTACGACCCCTTCCATTTTTGAACATGTGAAAAAAGAGGTGTTTTTCAATAATTTGCAGCCTGAAACGGTGATGCGATAGAAATTTGGTGTCAAAGGGACTTTTATGTAAAATTAGACGCCCGATTTGATGGCGTACTCAGAATTCCGAAAAAACGTATTTTTCATCGAAAAAAACACTAAAAAAGTTTTAAAAATTCTCCCATTTTCCGTTACTCGACTGTAAAAAATTTTGGAACATGTCATTTTATGGGAAATTTAATGTACTTTTCGAATCTACATTGTCCCAGAAGGGTCATTTTTCATTTAAAACAAAATTTTTCATTTTAAAATTTCGTGTTTTTCTAACTTTGCAGGGTTATTTTTAGAGTGTAACAATGTTCTACAAAGTTGTAGAGCAGACAATTACAAAAATTTTGATATATAGACATAAGGGGTTTGCTTATAAACATCACAAGTTATCGCGATTTTACGAAAAAAAGTTTTGAAAAAGTTGGTTGTCATCGATCATGGCCGTTCATCGTCACCCGCGACAGACACGGACGACGAAATAAAGAGAAACGTAAAATGTAACTTTTTCAAAACTTTTTTTCGTATAACCGTGATAACTCGTGATGTTTATAAGCAAACCCCTTATGTCTATATATTATATTTTTTGTAATTGTCTGCTCTACAACTTTGTAGAACATTGTTACACTCTAAAAAATAAACCTGCATAGTTAGAAAAAAACACGAAATTTTAAAACTAAAAATTTTGTTCTAAATGAAAAAATGACCCTTCTGGAATTTCCCATAAAATGACACGTTCCAAAAATTTTTGCAGTCAAGTAACGGAAAATTGGAGAATTTTTAAAACTTTTTTAGTGTTTTTTCGATGAAAAATACGTTTTTTCAGAATTCTGAGTACGCTATCAAATCGGGCCTCTAATTTTACATAAAGTCCCTTTGACACCAAATTTCTATCTCATCACCGTTTCAGGCTGCAAATTATTGAAAAACACCTCTTTTTTCGCATGTTCAAAAATGGAAGGGGTCGTACCGCTCCTCCGTCACGAGATATCAAAAAACGGACCTCGGATTCGTGATCAGGGACAAAAGTTACCCCTTACGACAAAGTATCACGCAAATCGAAGAGGGGTCGGGGCAACTTTTCCCGATTTCGTGTGAGTTGGTAGAGAATTACCCTTTTAGCTTAAGAGTTTTTTAAACGTAAATTTCAATTTTAGTAAATATTATTTGTTTGTCCCTTTACTTAAACAAAATAACAGCAAAATTAAATTTATATTGATCTCCTTTCAACTAACAAAAGTTTCAAAAGTCCAGCCAAGAAACAAAAAAAAAAATACGATCGATTTTCAAAATCTTAATACCCCCTCATTTCAAAGCTCACGCTTTATATCTAAATCACAAAAAAAATTAAACTTGATATCACAGATTTTAATAAAATTCGGCATTCATTACTTATCTGATTTGATCTAAAATTTCAAATGAGGAAAATCATTTATTTTAAAATAATTTCAATGGCAACCCTTGCACTTATAATTATTAGCTGAAAATTACAGGGTAATTAGGTGACACTCAGAGAAATTCATTTTTATCGATTCGAATTTTGTTGAGGCTGTTTCCCATGAAATTTCAAAAATATTTTTCGGAGTATTTCTTTCAAGATGCATTTTTTAAATACAAAAAAAGCAAAAAAAATAAAATAAATACCCAAAATTGCTAATAACTTGAAAATGATACATTTAATCAAAAAATAACTTTTTTTATTGCAAATTCAATTTTGATATAAAATGCTTATTTTTGTTCAGATTTTCGATAATTTCCAAAAAATCAGTATTTAAAAAAAACAAATTTGGCACCATAACGCACTATGGCTCAAAATTCCCTAAAACATATCGATTTTTAATTTTTTTTTTTAATATTTATTTTAGGAATTCAACTTTTAGTGAAAAACATCGTAATCTTATCTTTCCGAATAAGAACCTACAACTTTCCCAAAGACATAAAATCGATCAGGAAAGCCCTTCTCAAGATACAGAATTCCAGACATTCACATACCCATTTTGTATGACCAGCCACTAAAATTGTATGGAGACTTGTATGGAAAAACTAATCATGCAAATCATGCATGGACAAATTATGAAATTAAACAAAAGGGATAAAATAACAATATCAAATTTCTGTTTTTATTCTAAAGGTTTTGTTTAATCTATGCCAAGCCTATAGGCCTTATAAGGATTAATATATTAAGTATTTGAAACAGTACAGAACTGTCATGCTTGAAAATTTGGTGGATAAAATATTTAAATTGAATAATTTAATATATTCCTTACTGTCTAACAACACCGGTCAAACGGTAGTAGCAATGACGTAGTAGTGCGGCGCCATCCGGTGAATTTCGCCAACAGGCCCCTGTTTGTGGTGGTCGCTCCAACTCCAGAGGTCATTGGCATTTCCCGCGCGTTGGAGTGTGACGTGTCGGGCCGATCGTCATCATTAGCGGATGGGTCCCCCTCCTCACCTATTTTGTCTCTGGGACAACGATTAAAGCAATTAAAAAATCATTCCAAAGTTAATTTGGTGCCAAGTTTGAAAGACGCCGCGCCAAAAGTGTTTCCCGGGATGGCTTGAGGTCGATTGAGAGTTGGTGATGGCGCTCGTTTGCGGAAAACAAAAGTGAAAGGAAAGTGACAGTGATGCTTATTTTGGGGGTCTTTTTGGCGGGAAATAAACCTAGATTGGATGGTGATGATCTTGAGGCTTGTAAGTCTTTCTTTATGGTTTGTTTTGTTGGTGTCTTTATGGTAGGCAACTAAAATCGAATAGAGTTCGAAATTCTGTTCGAGCTGTTCAACATAACTCAAGCTGTTAAGTAACTGCCAAAAAAGGCAACAATACACCTCATAACCAAACAAATTGCTCTCAATTGTTTGACAAAGCTCGCGTGTCAGACAACAATAAGTTCCGTAATCGGAAAACCTTAAACAAAAATTTCAGCAATTTCCATTCCGAACGTGTGCCAATGACTTCCTTTCACCGGATAATCGGCTCAAAAACCACTCCATGTCCTTCATTTTGTAAGCCATTACAGCTCGTACACGTTTGCTGGCAAAACACACACTCGAGCTCATCTAAACAAATGGATCCTAATTTTTAAACTTTTACTTTTCATTAACCAACGCTCGGATCAACACACTTGACTTGGCTTAGTCGGACGGATTTGCATCATTAGCTAGCGGCGGCACCGGTATGTGGCCGTTTTTAAGCTGGCGGCACGTGTGGTCTACCTGTGATGTGCGGGGAGCAAACAAGAGAAGCCACGATGGCTGCCACACACGTGGGTTAAACCTGGGATCATAATGAGGCTTCTCTGATCGGGGAGGGGGTTTGAAGAAATGATCAGCCGGTCGCGGTGGTGGAAAGAGCAACTCCATTTAGTAGCTGATCCCTGGCTAGTGATTTGGTTTTATTAGCGGGAACCCTTGGCTTATGGTGTTCGAAAAATGAACGAATTTTGAACAACTTGTTGGAACATTTTGTTAAAATATTGTCATCGAAGCGAATTTATATCCTTTTATGCAAAACCATGGCACGTTTTGTAAACTTTAGTCAGTTTTTTTTTTATTCTGCCTGTGTTTCTAAAAATAGGAGTTTGTCCAACGATCTTCAATTATTTTCGTCAATCGTATAGGGGAGAGTGGGGAGACTCGATCCCCTTTTTTTGTATCGCACATAACTCTTTCAATTTCTTACCAAACTTTGAACTTTTTGCATGAATTGAAAGCTTAAACATTCAACTATGTTTGGCTGATAAGGGTATTTCATCAGAAAAACTCTTCGAATCTTGCCAAGCGTTTTAAAAAAATATTTTAAACCGGCATTTTCAAAATGTTGGGGGTAATTTGATCCCCCTTTCAACATTTTTAAGAAATCTTAAGCAAAATGTTTCTTATTCATCCAAACTGTTAATTTTCTATAAGTTACAACAATTTCACATTAAACCTGTACGTTTGTGTTCAAAAAATAACAAGTTAGGCATGAAAAATATTTAAAAACTTAATATTTTCTTTTTTAGACCAAAATTGAGCATGTTTACAATAGCTGGTAATTTTTGTTTACAAAACTTTTGAAAAATTGTTCAAACTGCAGTAAGTTATGTACAACTATACTAAAGGAAACTATGTAAGAAAACCCAGCCCAATTATTTAATCTTGAGGCTGATTCCAGTGACTGTAAAAATGCAGGGATCAAGTCTCCCTAAACGCACTTTTTTAAACAATTGATTGTAAAAATAGTATGACGATAAATTTAACGTCAAATGCATAAGGGTTTTGGAGTTGATATGTTTATCAAACAATTCATGTGTAAAAAATATTTTTTTAATAATTTTTGAGTGTTTTTTATACTTATCAAAACAAAGAAAAAAGATCTCTTGGAAGTTTTTTGCAGCACTTTTTAGAAATATGTGTGTAACTCAATCTAAACATTTTTTAATTTTTTTTCTTTATTTTCTACAATGAGTTTTAGTCAATTTCGCACAACTTTCTAGAGCTAATTGTTTTACCCACATGCTGATGAGATACAGGCTTGGGATCAAGTGTCCCCGGGGATCAAGTCTCCCCACTCTCCTTTAACGCAACCAAATTTTCTAAATTGGACAAATACGCCGAGTGCTGAAAAATCAAAGTTTTCAACGAGATCCAAATTACATTTTTGATAAAAAAAAGTATTCTATTTCATCACATCAGAAAACAGGAAAAGAAAAAAGTCTCATAATATAAGAGCAAAAAAAATGTTTTTGAATTCTAAGATGTTTTGAAAACTTTTGGCAGTGCCTAAACTGCATGACGTCAAAAATTTTTTGAGAAACTTCTAGCATCAATATACAAGTATTAGAAGACTCGGAATTTTTATAAATATTTATTTATTGGTGTTCTTAGGCAAAGACTCAACAAACACGGTGCAAAACAAAACAATTGTGCTGTAAATAAAGAATAAAAAAAAATGTCAGTCAAAAATTAAAAGAGAATCATTAAGACTAGTGATTTTGCGGAAATTTAATATTTTACGATAAATCGCTTCTCAGTGCCTTTGAACTTTTTTTTTATTGGAATACTTCACAAGTTTTTTAGCAAGCATTTTGGAAACAAGTCACTAAAAAAGATTGCATGTCAAAAGAATGTTTCTTAAATCGAGATAATTGATTATACATTTTCAGTCGAATTTATTCATCCCTCAAAATTCAAAAAAAAAAAACTTTGATGAATATGACGTATAGGATGTGCTTTATTTTGAAGATATTTTAGCAAAAAAATTCATATCAAATCTCAGTAAAATTAAAAACTGCTGAATCATAAATTTAATTTACAGAAATTATTCAAAATTTTGAAACGTTTATCAAATGCATTTTTTTTTTTTCAAAAAAATTATAAATAAATTTATTTCAGCGGGTTTTATTTTTTATCTTGAACTACTGATAATTTTTTCGTCACTTTTCTGATCAAAATTATGCTAAAAGCACACATTTTTACGTATATGTTGGGCAATTTTCAGAGAACCGTGAAATTCCAATGTTTTGATTTTGGCATGCTGCAAAATTTCGATTTTTTGCCGTGAAAAATCAGTAGCCCTAAGAATCATGTAACAACAAATCAACGTCGTCGTGCTATCATGTCGTACGTCGCTTTTTCACATTCCGAGAAAAACGCGTTTTAATGTTTGACCTTAAATAAACAAAAACGAGAGCACACGATGTAAACAATAACAAACACGTTTTGTTTCGTTGACTGTTCTGTGCATTGACCCGAACTTTGGTCTAATTTAGTTGCCGGAGTCCCGAGTTATAATTGAAAATGTCAAACGCGTTCTGACCTGAAATCCCTTTGGCCAATTGTCGCATTTACATCAAATTTCAGGCTGTGACAAGATAGCACGACAAGATTGAAACTTCTTTCATATGAAAAGTGACAAAAATTTTCGGAGCTTTTTTAGTTTTTATTGAATATCTCAAGATTGAAATCGAATTTTGGGGATCTGTGAAGGTCAAAAGATGAGACATTGTGAGCTGCATAAAATGGCGTTCTTAACTCAATTTGGTCCAAAATGCACGTACGACAAGTTCACACGACGGTGACGAAATGTCATTTCTTGAGATTTGTCAGAGTTATTGAAAAATTGTTCTTCCTTGTGAGGCCAATACCAACCATATTATAAAATTTGCTAACAATGAAAGAGCAATAGAGCCAAATAAAAAAAAATAAAAATGTTGAAAAATGCAATTTTATTTAAACCGATTTTAAATTTTGTAAATATATTTTACAGATCATTTTAAGCTCACATTTCTTTGATTTTATGGACAACAGATCAGAAAAGAGATAAAACTATGAATTTTTTTTGTTAAATTTAAACACATTTTTGAAATTTTTGGCACAGCAAAACTGTAATCATACTATGGGACCATTTTGAAATTTAGTCTTGATTAAAACATTTTAAAATTACTTTTTTTTTCGAAGAGATTAGGCCGATGCAAATATTTAAAAAAGTTTTTGTCCCTCGGCCCTGGCCGAGGTCAAGGGGGGGGCAAAAAAAATAAAAAAATATAACAATTTAAATAACAAGCCATAGTCTTCACATTTATATGAAAAAAGTGTTTTAAAATACATTTTACACTAGTTCAGTTGTTTTGCAATCTCTAGTTTTCAAAAAATCTAAGATCTGACAAAAATAAAAATTGTATCGAAAAAAAAGATTTTGCATCGAAAATTTTCAAAAAAATTTAAGATTTTTTAATAAACCCAAACATGCTAAAAATGATTTTAAACGCAGAAGAATGCATTTTAATTTGATTTCAGCTGGTTGCACTTGAATTTTCATTGAAATTTTGAAGTTTATTGTAAAAATATTTTTTTGCCCCCTGATTTTTCGGGCCAATTTTGAAGGGGGGGGGGGGGGTGACAAAAACTTTTAAAAATATTTGTACCAGCCTTATAATTTTTTTGTTTGTACTAGGCAAAAATGAACAGTTTTTGTGATTTTGCAATTTTTTTATATCCATAATAAAACTGAACTTTTTAAAAAGTGAATTTAGTATACAACAGATTTTAGAACTATTTTAAGTCTTTTTTCGAGATTAAATGATGTTCCATTCAAACCTATTACACAGAATGAAATCAATTCTCTTCATCGTGAATTAATTTCTCGAATGTGAAAACCACGAAGGAATCTATTAATGAGTATGGTGCATTTGTACTATAAACGTGAATATATTCCTTCGTGGTTCTCGCATTCGTGAATTTAACTCACGATTTTGAGAATTGATTTTTTTCCGTGTAAGCAAAATTATGTTTCATTGAGGAAATTCTAAAACATTTAAAAATCTTTAATACACTAAATTTTTCTCACTAAAATTACAATCATCTTAAAAACTTAGCTAAGGGTTACTAATTCGTTCAAATATTCCGCAAGAAAAGAAACATCCCACGAAAAAGAAATAAACACTACCACGTGCCCCCTTAGCAGCGGTACCAACAACGATACACGACTTGACGGACGCGCGATGTACGCGATTAAAGTCGATTTTCACTTTTTTCACCCTCTGAGCCGTTATTTGTAAGAGCACAACAAAAACAAGCCCAGAAACAACATAATTGATAGACACGCGACCGGATTTTGCTGCAACGAACTTTTTTTTTCGGAGAAATGACTTAAGCTTCGAAAAAAAGTCAGTTGTTATAATTCGATCCAGCTCAGAGGTGATGCACGAGGCAAGTGTGTCTCTGGCACGCGGTTATTATCAAATCTGCGGAGAAAAAAAAGAGTGCAAAAGTGAGCCGAATGTTTTTTCCGATCAACTCTGCTCCGTTGCATAATGTACGAAGATCCGATTTTTGCCTCTTTTGAATTGTTGTTTGAATTCCGTTTTTTTTTTCTTGTGTTCAATGTGTCTTACTTAAGAAGTGTGAGCATTTGAAGGAAAAAAACGCGAAAAAAAACGGAAACAGTTGCGCAATATTTGCCATGAATCGCGCTCGATTCGGATACAATTGAGCAATTTTGATACACTTTGCCTTTTCGTGTGAGCATGCTGACTTTGGGGCAAATGTTGGGTGGGCCTTTCTTATGAGTTTTCTTCAGATCTGCCAAAGATGATTAGTGTCTAGGTTGGCATTCAAATTTATGTCATACTGACAATAGTGAACATTTTTGTGAAGTAGGTACGAATGCAAAATTCGTTTTTCATAATGAGAAATCTAATATATAGGTTAAATCGTAATCATACCAAGCCATTCAAACGAGTTATCACAGCAAAATCCGGTCATAAAACAACTAATTCCGCTTGATAAGAGGAAAAACCACTTTACAGACTGGTTGCACGAGATTGTGCCAAGTTCTACTGGTTCTAACTGCTTCGTCACAGCCACTTGTGCTCTCCAAGACAAGACAAGACCTCGACTGACATTCAACTGTCTGTGATTAGAACAGGCAGAAATGCTTGTTCGTAACTGAACCGGTGCGTTAGTAAGCATACTTGTACCGTACGCACTGGATTTGGACCCAATTCTTGGCAAAGGGGATGTTGGGTTCAATGTTTACTTTATTTTGAATTTTAATGTTCATAATATTGTTTGAACTTATAATGCATTTTAACTAATTTACTCTCAAAACTCAAGCACGTTTCTTATATAATGACCCATTTAACCTCAACTTACCCTAATTTACAATTAGTACTAGTTAGTTAGGATAGGGTGCACCGACGAACTTGAGTGTAAATACCGATGCAAGTGTTAGTTTTGTAATTATGGTATACTGCATCAGCTTCCAGGGTTTTTGAAGCCGTTGCTCGCATTGGTTGATGGATTGCGATGAAGGTATAACGAACGAACGCATGAATGAAGGAATGGGTTTCGAACAAGGAGAATTAGATGTTTTGAAATCTTAAATGCTTAAAAATGTCACTAAATGTAGCTCTATTTATAGTGTGATGGAAAGAAAGAAACTGTAAAAATAAGAAAAAATATGTGATTCTGACAGTAATCACCATAATATTCAACATCTAGGCCAACAACACATTATTTATTACCGAAAAAAACACTTTTTATATTTTATAATCTATCAGCCGTGAAAAGAATAAAAATATTTTCTTTGCACAATTTGTCATTAAATTTCAGCAACATATTACCCGAATAAAACATATTACCGAACATAAATTTGAGCATTAATCAATGCTAAACTTAGAGTATTTCATTAAAAAGCTATTTGTTACTCAAATTATTTTTCAAACCACTTCTGTATTGCATCACTACATTTTAAAACATTTTCGAAACGAACAGAAAACAGATTGCAGAAAAAGTATCTTTAGTTATTTTCTATGTCCAAAACCAATTGGACTAATTGGAATTATTGGACCTTTTCAAAAAAAATCACAACAAGAATACTCAAGTTGGTGAAACAAAAAACGGCTTTTCTCATAATTTCAGGATTTAATTTCCTTCCACACGATGAACACCATCTTCTACAGTGGTCACTAAATTTGACTGACTTGAAATTGTCATGGAATTCGGTCGTTTTTTTTTATTTATTTATTTGCGTTTAAGGACCACTTAACTCAAGAGTCATTCGGGTCCGAAAGTTGTTTTGTTAAGTTAAGAAGAATTATGAACTAGTTTTCTTTCATATAAAAAATAATAATAAAAAACTTAATTCAATAAAAAAAATGTGAAACTATAATTTTATTTTAAAAACATACATTTATTATAAATATTTGGAAATTATTAATTAAATTACTTATTTCTCATTTTCTAAGATAATTTATAAAACATTAAAAGTTTTGAAAGTTGAACGAATGAAAACTACTAAAAACCATCATTTGATTCTAAATATAGGTATGTTTCAAAACAGAAACTTTTGCTTATTTGAAAACCAGTCTTTTTAAATTACCGGTAAAATCGGAAAAAATGTCCAACCGTTCTGAAAATCAGGTATTGATTCTGTGGACCACTGCGGGTCTTCCAGCAAATTTTGCCCAGATTTGAATATGAGATTTTTTACTAAAATCACGAGATTACTTTTTATGAAATTAAAAAATAGAAACAGCGAAACAAGCTGCAAAAAAATTGAAAAAACGGATGAATCATACATTAATGAGTAACTTTTTCACAAAAAATAACTCAAATTGAATATTCAAAATATTTTGTTTAAATAATGAGTATTGTGTTGGAAATGTGCGCAACGGATTTGTTAGTATATATTTAAATCTTTCGCTTAATTTCCCTTCTTAAATAATTGTTGTCACTCTGAGGTGTAATTTTTAATGAAGTTTTATATAAAATTACTCAGTATTTACAAATAGACATCAAAAAAAATTAAGACAACTTAGACTATCACAGGTTGTCCAAATTACTCAGCCATTTGTTTTGAATTAAGACATGCTTTTTATTTGTTGGGAAACAATATGTTATTTTAATTCTTTTTTGTTAATGATAAAATTATATTTCATTTAAATTTAATTGTTTTCATTCATTTAAAACTTTTATTTCAAACCAATTAAAGATACTATTTACTTAATAAATTCATAAATCTTATTTATCATATATATCGCAAAATAACATATTTAACGCAAAAAATGATAAATCAGGAATATTATTCCATACAAATTCTTCCACCCAGGTCGTTATGATTGACAGCAAAACAATGATTTTAAGTTATATTTTAGCAAAAACTGTGAAGTAATTTTAATTACAAATATAAAAAAAAAACCTGGTAAAATGTTACAAGCTAAAAAGATAGTTCAATCCAAACATATTTGTCAAACTAAATAAACGATAATTTTCCAAAAAATCTTAAAATTGGTTTATATGTTATCAACAAGAATAAGTACCAATAATAAAAATGAAAGTGAAGTTACGGTATGGTGAAGTTACGGTTCATCAAGTACGGCAAAAAGTTTTTTTTTTCGCGAAACATTTTTTTTCTTGAAATCTTATATTTTTTGAAAAATAATTATATCAACTATACGGATATATAAACATTGGCTTTGGTACTTTTGTGACTGGTACTTTCAATTATTATTATTATTTTAACTTCTTTACCTTATAAAATTTACAAAGTTTCCATTAGTAGTTCAACAATTCACGATGTTGTATAAATTACCAGAAATTATCTGAAATACCATAACGTTTCAAATTTTTGGATATAATCTACTGAGCAATTCTCCACAAAATCGGTCTTTTTTCTTTATTTTAATTTTTTGTATTTTGTAATCCGACCATTTTGCATCTTTTGAAGGAATTTTTTGATCGATTTGGTGTCTTCGGCAAAGTTGTAGGTATGGAAAAAGACTACACTACACTTTTTGGTGATTTTTAATTTCACTCTTTTTTGATTTGCAAAAAACTATTCTGTATTCTTTTCTTATATGTTTTAGGGAACATCAAATGCCACTTTTCAGACATTTCCAGAACGGGCAAAACATCTTTGACCGAGTTATAAATTTTTGAATCAATATCGTTTTATTTTTTCTATAAATCGAAATACTGGTCGCAAACATTTTTCAACTTCATTTTTCGATTTAAAATCGAATTTGGAATCAAAAAGTCAAATCAAATCAAATTATTCGCTCTACAGCATTGCCTTGGCGTTCTCGATTGCGAGATTCCTACTCGAAACTAGGTGTTCGAAGGCTTGATTGTTGAGGCAATTGCAAACCTCTTTTTACACCTTAGCTTCCACCCCGGGATTCGAACTGACGACCTTTGGATTGTTAGTCCAACTGCCTACCAGCGACTCCACCGAGGCAGGACCCAGGGAGACGACTCCTACACCTGGACTGAGCTAACCTTTTTAGGTTAGTCCGGGACCAACATTTACTTCCCTTCCGACGGAAGGCGTGATCAGACAAATCTCGTCTCGAAAAATGCCACCGGGACCGTCTGAAATCGAACCCAGGCCGGAATCAAAAAGTACTTTAGTGTAATTTTGATAAAGTGCACAGTTTTCAAGTTATAGCCATTTTTAGGTAACTTTTTTGAAAATAGTCTCTTTTATTTTTGCCTTCCTCACTGAGGTAAGGCTATAATCCTGCTCTAAGAATGAACTTTCTATTAAAAGCTCCTAGACCTACCTTCATGTAAACATATCGACTCAGAATCGAAAACTGAACAAATGTCTGTGTGTGTGTATGTGTGTGTATGTGTGTGTGTATGTGTGTGTGTATGTATGTATGTGACCAAAATTCTCACTGAGTTTTCTCAGCACTGGCTGAACCGATTTTGATCAAACCAGTTGCATTCGACTTGGTTTAGGGTCCCATACATCGCTATTGAATTGTTTGAAGTTTCGATAAGTAGTTCAAAAGTTATGTATAAAAATGTGTTTTCACAAATACCAGGATCTCAATTATATGCATGTAAACGATATCCGGATCCATCATCCGACCCATCATTGGTTAGGTAATTGAAAGGCCTTTCCAATGAGTCCAAGACATTGAAGATCTGGCAACCCTGTCTCGAGTTATGACCACTTAAGTGATATTTATGTACTTTTTTAAAGCCGGATCTCACTTAAATGTATGTAAACGATGTCCGGATCCATCATCCGACCCATCGTTGATTAGGTAATTGAATGGCCTTTCCAATGAATCCAAGACATTGAAGATCTGGCAACCCTGTCTCGAGTTATGACCACTTATGTGATATTTATGTACTTTTTTGAAGCCGGATCTCACTTAAATGTATGTAAACTATGTCCGGATCCATCATCCCACCCATTGTTGGTTAGGCAATTGAATGGCCTTTCCAATGAATCCAAGACATTGAAGATCTGGCAACCCTGTCTCGAGTTATGGCCACTTAAGTGGTATTCATGTACTTTTTTGAAGCCGGATCTCACTTAAATGTATGTAAACGATGTCCGGATCTATCATCCGACCCATCGTTGGTTAGGTAATTGAAAGGCCTTTCCAATGAGTCCAAAACATTGAAGATCTGGCAACTCTGTCTCGAGTTATGACCACTTAAGTGATATTTATGTACTTTTTTGAAGCCGGATCTCACTTCAATGTATGTAAACTATGTCCGGATCCATCATCCAACCCATCGTTGGTTAGGTAATTGAAAGGCCTTTCCAATGAGTCCAAAACTTTGAAGATCTGGCAACCCTGTCTCGAGTTATGACCACTTAAGTGATATTTATGTACTTTTTTGAAGCCGGATCTCACTTAAATGTATGTAAACGATGTCCGGATCTATCATCCGACCCATCGTTGGTTAGGTAATTGAAAGGCCTTTTCAATGAGTCCAAAACATTGAAGATCTGGCAACCCTGTCTCGAGTTATGACCACTTATGTGATATTTATGTACTTTTTTGAAGCCGGATCTCACTTAAATGTATGTAAACGATGTCCGGATCTATCATCCGACCCATCGTTGGTTAGGTAATTGAAAGGCCTTTCCAATGAGTCCAAAACAATGAAGATCTGGCAACCCTGTCTCGAGTTATGACCACTTAAGTGATATTTATGTACTTTTTTGAAGCCGGATCTCACTTCAATGTATGTAAACTATGTCCGGATCCATCATCCAACCCATCGTTGGTTAGGTAATTAAAAGGCCTTTCCAATGAGTCCAAAACATTGCAGATCTGGCAACCATGTCTCGAGTTATGACCAATTAAGTGATATTTATGTACTTCTTTTAAGCCGGATCTCAATTCAATGTATGTAAACTATGTCCGGATCCATCATCCCACCAATCGTTGGTTAAGTAATTAAAAGACCTTTCCAATGAGTCCAAGACATTGAAGATCTGGCAACCCTGTCTCGAGTTATGACCACTTAAGTGATATTTATGTACATTTTTGAAGCCGGATCTCACTTAAATGTATGTCAACGATGTCCGGATCCATCATCTTATCCATCGTTGGTTAGGTAATTGAAAGGACTTTCCAATGAGTCCAAAGCATTGAAGAACTGACAACCCTGTATCGAGTTATTACCACATAAGTTATACATTGTGTTCTTTTTTTCTGGATCTAAAAAAATGATGAAACCACTCATATACCCATTTTTGGTAAAAAGTGAGGAAGGCATCAACCACATAGGTGGATTAAGTTAGTTTTTTATTTAGTGCTCATGTTTTCCCACCTTTGAAAAAAATATTTTTGAAGAGCTGAGAAAATTCTCTATATTTTGCTTTATTGAACTTTGTGGATACGACCCTCATTCGCTGTGATATTGCCATGCAAAGGTTAAAAAAGTAGGAAAATTGATGTTTTCTAATGTCGATATCTCAGCAACTTTAAATATGAAACATTCGTGACATTTTCTAATCTTTTTGACAAAAAACATTTTCAAATTTTTTGAATAATAACTAACATTTCAAAAGGGCAAAACATTCAATATAAGACACCAAATCGATCAAAAATTCCTTCAAATGATAATTTTCATATAGCATGTTTGTAAGGACAGCTGCCAAATTTGTATGGAAAAGTTTATGAACTAATGAGGCAAAATGGCTTCTTTGGGCATACCGAAGGCACCAAAAAAGTTTCAGCCGAATTAAAAAAAACGAACGAACGAAAACTCAGAGGTTTGCTCTACTACTGAACTGGAAGCTTCATCAATTCGAAAAATTTGATCAGTTTCACCACATGAAAACCACGCGCCCTGCAAAGGTACGTCATTCAAAAGCGTCCACCTCTGGTGTTGGCCTGGTCGTCCCCCCAAGTTCACATCGATTGTAATTCAAATGAAAACGAAAGTTTTTCCACCTCTTTCAAACGTGGTGGTGGGAGAAACAGCGCGAGGGTGGGCAAATGTTTGTAAACAAACGACCCGCGAAGGAATGCTGGCGTTGTCTAGTAGACTCGGAAGACAACCGGGAAAAAAAACCTGCATTTTCCTCCGTTTTGAACTATAGTTCTTTGACCAGCCAGCATAAAAGCATGCTCTTTTACGGCAGAAAACGGAAGGTGAAGTGTGCGCACTAAATGATGGTAATCGTGAACGGGGTGGCAACTTCCCACCAGACGCAAACATTGAGATTTCTGGTGGGTGGGTGGAGCAGGAAAACAGAATTGAATTAGTTTTCTCTCATTGTGTGTGTGTGTGTGGGTATGGGGTGATGAGATGGTGGCGCTTTTGATGGACCTTTTTAAACCTAGGCAGTAGCTTAGTTTGAGCTTGTAATGGCATTGGATTTGCAGACCTTGCCTCGGTAGGTATGGTAATGATGGTTAATTTGGGAGATTATAAATTACGAAGAGGTTGGCATAACCGTGAGGGCAAGGAAGCGGGAGGAGTTTTACTGTGTGAGCAAAGGTTGATTAGATTGTAAAATTAATTTCGAGTAATGTGGTTTACAGTGGCGGAAGGAAAGTGAAATTAATGACAGTAAAGTAGCAATTTTGAAGGTAAATTTTGGTTTTCATGTTTGTGTTTCTAAGAAGGCAGTATTTTTGAAGTACATCACTTAACCCTGATAAACCCTCAACCTTGTCAAGATCAACTTGCGGTCACTCGAAGCAAAAAGTAAAATTTATGGACTCACCAATCGGAGTTCCCTCCACCCAAGCTGCACTTGCACTTTCCTCTCATGATCCGGCCTCTTCAAACTAGTTTTGATTATCGAGCTGTCAGCCTGTCACCGGTTGAACAGCTCCGCGACCTCCCGCCACGTCCGGTGTCGATGATCTGTCAAAACGAGGGGCGTGGACGTTAACGTACTTTAGCTAAGTGACTTCAAATTGGCCCCGAACCTAATCAATAATATGTTTCTTTCTTTTCGCCTTTCCAATTTTACAGATGGCTTGTGGTATCTCCTGCGTGGACGCCGCGCTCAATCGGTCCTTCTTCCGGCTGGGAGTCTTCATCGGACGCCATCCGGGCTACTTTCTGATAGTGCCCGTGCTGCTGGCCCTGCTGTGCATGACCGGGTAAGGATTAGGAGATATACTACTAACGGTGTGTTACATAAACGAAATAGTTTTGAGTTATCACATTTCTGGACGTCAAGCAACTTTTCAACAATCGGAACGATTGCACGTTTTAAAATGTTGCTTTTTCAAGTTTCATGACAAGGTTTTTAAAGGAAAAGAAATGTGTCAGATATGTTGGAACTTGACTAAGAAATGATTTTCCCCTTTATGTTCATCTACGACTCTTGAAAATATGTCACTTAAAATATCATTCCTTATCGTCTCTCACCCCATCCTTGACAAGTCAAACACATCTCACGTAATCTCTCCAAACAAAAAATTATGACTTTTTTGTCCCATTTAACCGATTTGGCCTTCAGCTTAAACCTGCCTGAACTCACCCAGCTCTCACCCAAGCTGCTGCCCGGCTGTTTGCAAAGACACATAAATGAGATAAGTAAAGTCTACCATCGCCGGTCCTCTCATTCCATAAACAAAACTCACTCGTCGATTACGTCGATCGTGTTTATACTCGCCAAACAAAAGCTTTCATCAGTGCAATTTAAAGTTTTTTTGCTGCTTGCTGCAACTTGAAACTGTACATATTTTTCAATTAAAAGCGTTCCTAATTGAAAAAACGCGCGCAGCACCTCTTCACTGTGCCTCATCCTTAACCGGCTAATGGCTGAGAAAACCAAGTGTGTGAAAATTAATTGAATCATTCTCGATCGGCCATTTACCGATCAACACCTCAAAATTCCTCACCAGTTAATAACCGTTTGGTTCGCAGAACTATAAACAACCATGCCCGATGTAGCTCTCAAGAACGCACTCAAGAATCAGTTAGCCATACAAGAGGAATGATTCGCCTTACGTAATAAAGTGACCGGTTCAAAGCCGGTTTTCAGAACTGAACAAACTTTCACTTTCCACAACCATTAAGTAGGTTATTCAAACGATTCCTTGATTCTTTGCATGTTTGTTCTGTAACATTCTAAACAAGTTAATTCGCGTTAAAATGCACCGAAAGTCCACAACCAGCCATAAGCCCTTTTCAAAAGTTACACCCCAACTCAATTCGTTCTCCTTGCACGCGCCCAGCATTCTAATTCTCCATGTTCTGCTTCTCACTCCAACTCCAACAGCTACCAACAGATCAAGTACGAGATCGACCCCGAGTACCTGTTCTCGCCGATCCGGGGCGAGGGCAAGTCCGAGCGTGCCATCGTCGAGAACTACTTCAAGGTCAACTACACACACCGGTTCAACGTGGGCCGCATCACCAGACCGGGTAAGCTTTTGAGAAAGGATATTGGAATTGATAAGGATTTATGTTTGTCAAAAAAAGATTGCAGGATTTTTATTTTATGGATGCTTTTTGACTGGAATGTTCTGTTCTGATTGGTCGGCTTTCTCAGTCGGTTAAAAATAATCAAGCGATGTTTATATTAAAACTGCCCGACGTTTCGACCGGTTTTGTCGGTCTTCTTCAGGGGAAACTGTAAATTTATTCACAAAATTGGCAAGGGGAACACAACGAAACATCATATGGGACTCACTTTTGTCTAGTCGCTATCGTACTGTTCGTTACTCTCCAACGGTAGGGTGTCTGGTTTGTAATAGTTAGATGGTGGTTTTCCCTAAGTAAGTGTAAAAAACTATGTGTAGTTGTCCAAAAAATATCGAAAAATCGACTTACTGCATAACCGACAACAAATTCAAAATCTCGGTAACGACACTGTTCACTATCCCAACTTTGCAAGGGTTTAGCTTTCATACAATATGGTGTGGCGGTGTGTATCGCTTGGATGATCCCAACGGTGGGTTATTGTGTGTTAGTAGTTTGTGTGTGGTTGGAGATATCCGAAAGAGGATTGTTTCTTCGTGTTACAGATGGTTTGATAGTGTGTAGAATCCCCGAGTATGTGTTACTTAGGCCATATACGTCAGTACGGCGGTTGACCGTCTTGTCCGTATTGGCGATGTGACACATTTCCAACACTGATAAAGCAGAGGGTTTAAATGTTTTATCAATGATCTTGACCTGGGTGAGATCAAAATCGGTTATGCAGTAAGTCGATTTTTCGATATTTTTGGACAACTACACATAGTTTTTTACACTTACTTAGGGAAAACCACCATCTAATTATTACAAACCAGACACCCTACCGTTGGAGAGTAACGAACAGTACGATAGCGACTAGACAAAAGTGAGTCCCATATGATGTTTCGTTGTGTTCCCCTTGCCAATTTTGTGAATAAATTTACAGTTTCCCCTGAAGAAGACCGACAAAACCGGTCGAAACGTCGGGCAGTTTTAATATAAACATCGCTTGATTATTTTTAACCGACTGAGAAAGCCGACCAATCAGAACATTTTTATTTTATTTTTTCAATTGTAAAAAAAATTCAACTGCTTGAAGTATTAATGATTGAGCTTACTTAGGTCCAAATTACACAAAAAAATAAGCCCGATATGGACATAAAAATATGTATCTTGAGAATGGATTATCTGAACAATTTGGTGTCTCCGGCAATGCCATGATAAGGACTTTTCAGGAAAAATATGAACACGATTTATGAATTTGATTTTTAGTGACAAACTAAAAGTAGAATTACCAAAAAAAAAATATTTTAAAATATTTTAAAATATTTTTTGATATCTTTTTAAAAAAAAACTCTTGATATGTTTTTTGGGAAATAAAACGACATCTTTTGAGTTTAGGTTGAAAAAAAAAATTATTGAAAAAATATCAAAAATATTGTCAAGTAAAATGTGAAAAATCATTGTGCAACGGCCTAGCAAATATTTTTGAAGTTTATGTCCCTCGGCTCTGACCAAAGTCGAGGGGGAGGGGCAAAAAAATATAAAATTGAAATTACAAGCCTAGGTTTCAACATTTGGATGAAAAAAAGTGTTTTAAAATGCATTTTACAGACATACAGTTGCTTTCCAATCGTTAGTTTTGAAAATATCGAGGTACTGACGGATTTTTTATTTCGCAAAAAAAAACTTATCGTGGGACTGTACATTGGTAGGGTAGAGTAGTCATCAATGAGACACGGGGAACAATGATAAAATGGCTATCACAAGTCGTAGTTTCAACCAATCAGGCTCATATTTGGGGGAAAGGTGTGTCTACTGGATACACGTCTGCCATAATAGTGGCTTTGGTTATGGACGCTCCCTTGACAAGTTATTCATAAATGATTGATTCTGGGGTGTAAAAGTAAATTATGGACAAAAAATATTTTTTCGCTTGTAGGCTGCCATTTACACCAAACCTAATATTTATTCAAATTTCTTTCGACGTTCCATAGGTATTAAGTTGGGCTACAATGTCCTTTCATTAGATTTGGCCAAAATTTAGAATATACCCAGAATCCAGGGCTGTCTCATTGTTCCCCACTCATTTCAGCCCATGGGTAACAATGAGACACTTTGATTTTTCTTCAATAAACTTTTCAAAATCGGTGGAAATCTTTCAAAACATGAATCAAAAGTGATTTTTGGCATATTTATAGAGTTTAAACTTCATTTAACCAAAAATACAAAGTTATTTGGTATTAATATATGGATTTTACAAAATTTTAATACTTTTTAGTATAACTTTTGTTAATAAAAGGTTCATGTTGGCAAAATTTCTCTAAAATGATCAAGGCAAGTCACCTGCAATGGAACAATACAAAAACATGATGTTTTGCTAGAAAAATGTTGATTTTCGTAGAGTGTCTCATTGTTCCCCAGCTGTCTCATTGTTCCTGCCAAGTGCGTCTACAATGAGACAGTTGAATAACTCTGGCTGTAGACGTCAGATCGATCTCATATTTTGGTCAATGTTAGAACACATTAAAAGAAAGATAATGCAACTAAAAGCTCATTAAAAAATGCTGATGAAAAAATTTGAAAAATCGTTGAAAGTTGAAAACCAAAAGTGTCTCATTGATGACTACCCTACCCTATTTCATGAAAATTTAAAATGTTTTCAAAGGAGTTCAAACATACTGAATATGATTATAAAAGCGGAAAAATGCATTTTTTGAAGTTTTTCGAAAAAATATTTTTTTGCCCCGGATTATTCAGGCCAACTTTGAGGGGAGAGGGGAGAGGGTCGACATAAACTTTGATAAATATTTGCAATGGCCTTATATGCACAATTAATTTTTTTAAATAAAATTTATTTAACTTTTTTTGATAAAGTGCACCATGTTCAAGTTATAGGCATTTTCAGGTGTATTTTTATACAATTTAAAAATACTTAATGAAATGAAAAAAAATTTTGAAATTTTAAAAGCACAGCATTTTGAAATGTCCAAAATAATTGTTTTAAGCCCATTCATAAAGATACTATTGATTATTAAAAACTGAAATTAGTTTAATCGAAAAGATCAGAAAAATTACACTAAATTTATTTTTCAACATTGGAAATCGAACCAATAGTTTCCAAGATATCGTGAGTTGAAAAATAAGGGCATAATTAGATAACAAAAAAACTATTTTTTCCAAAATTTAAACTTTAAAAGCTGTATCTTAGGGATGCGCGACAAATGTCGAAGGACATAAGATTTCAAACAAATCCATTTTTTTTTCTGTGGGTTAATCTATTTTTTAATTTTTCAGAGCTTTTTAATAAAAAGAATAACTCCAAACCCATTTTTTTTTAGTTTTTCAATTAACTTAAAAAATATTATTTATTGTAATAATTTTGTGAGTCATTCCATTCTTTCAAACATGGGCAGTTCTTTAAAAATGATAAAGTCTGACTTCTTAAAATATTTGGATTTTCCATTCTTTCGAATAAGCAATTCTTGATGATTGTAATATTTAGATTAGTGAGTTTTGAACAGTTTTTCAAAAAATGCGACTTATTTTTTTTTCGAATTTAAAAACAACTTATTCTTGATTGTAATTATTTTTTTGTGATTTTTTCTATTCTGTTAAACATGAACAGTTCTTTAAAAAAGTCTGACTTCTATAATATTTATAAAGTTTATTTTTATTTTTAAACACAAACTATGCCAAATTATATTATTTTTGGGTTTTTTTTATTCTTTCAAATATGAGCAGTTCTTTCAAACTAGGTTCGACTTCTTAAATATTTTTTATTTAAAATCCCCAATTCTGGACAGCCGTGATATTATTTGTTTTTTTTTAACTTGAGCAAAAGATATTTTAAAAAAGTAGGGTTAGAATATTTTAGTGACTTTTCATTCTTTAAAACATAAACAATTAAAGAAAAGAGCAAAAGTTTTGCTTAGTAAATATTGTTGATAGTTTTCTATGCTTTTTTAATCTATCCTTCATGGTCATATTAGTTCCTCAGAAAAATCTGACCATTATTTATGTTATTGTTTTATGTTAAATCCTCTTTTTTTCCCTCTTTCGAAAAAATCTCAAAAAAAAAGTTCTTCTTTGTAAACAAATATTTAACAAACATTCGATCTTTAGTCCTTTCGACGATTTGTTCATTCAACCTGATGTCTTTCATATATTCGTGTCTTAGTAACCAGCAATCCGATCAGCTATGTCGGTGGTGATTTAAAAAAAAATAAGAAATTTTACCTTTAAATGTCTTTATCTAGAAAGTGCACTTCATAAAAAAGTCATATTCGACTGCAAAAACTTATTTTGCATCTCAAAAAAATTTTGTTGACAATATCTATTTGGATATTTGACAAAAATCTTTTCTTTTTTATTTTGAGAATTCAACTTTTAGTGTTAAAAAATACAAAAAAAAATTGAAATTTTTTTTACGAAATAGGATATCACGAAAAAAATGTGTTATTTTAGAAAATTACTCTATTTCTAAAACAATTTATTTTGCTAAACGAAAAAAATACTGACAGTTCATCCTTCGGAACGTCTTCAAAGGAGAAATTCAGAGATAAAATTGCAAAGAAAAATTAGGAAATAAAAGAATGGAACTGCACAATTATGTAAAACAGTACAAGTTGAATTGCCTACAAAATAAGCACGTGCATCGTAAACATGATTCACATACCCATCGCACTGATGTTGATAATGATGCGAAAAGGTAGCATTTTTTGCTCTCAATTGCTTCAGTTTTTTTTTTTTTTTTGCTGCTCCAATCATTCCGATGTAATCTACTAAACAGATTTTTTTTGCACCCCAAGTATGGAATCTATATGGAAAATAATTACCACTGGCTGAGGGTAGAGGTACGCTACAGATAATTAATTAGATTATGATCCGATTGTAGGAACTGCCTTATGAGGTGATGGCTAATAACGTCATGATTCGAAATCCGGACACTTAGTACCATATTATTTTTGTTATAGCTGGCAAAAAAAAACATGTAATAAGTTGGAAATGTAGAAATATCATCAGGATTTAGTATAAACAGTCAGTTTTAAGAGAATGCATGCAAAATATGTCTTTTCAAACAATTTTTCATCAGAATTTTGAAAATTAAAATGACTTGTTGTGCTTCGAATCCCGGACACTGTTAAAAGCTGATTCGAAATCCGGACACTTTTGCTTCGAATTCCGGACACTCGATTTTGCTTATGAATCGCACAAATTTGGACTGAAATGTTAGTGAATGGCATTCTTTAAGCCTCAAATAAGCTGTTAACATCAAAACAATCGATAGTTTATATAAAAATTTGCTAGAATTTAAGGAAATCAAAAACATAAATTTCTGCTTTGCTTTCCCGGTGCTTCGGACGCCAATGAAATATTTCCGTTGAAATGTTTCGCATTTTTGGTAAACTTATAATTTTGTTTTATTTTATTGTTTTGACATTAACTACAGCGTTCAAACAAACTTTAAATGAAAGTTGGTGTTAGAATTAATCAAATAACACAGTTTTGACATTCATAATGCGAACTTATATCCAAATAATTGATAAAACAAGTTGAAGTGTCCGGGTTTCGAAGCGTCCGGGAATTCGAATCATGACGTTAATAACCCATCGGAGCCACGTGAGCCGGTTTGCGGACGTCTCCCAGAATTACGCACAATTCTTGGGGTGCCCGAGGAATTTTGTTGATTAAGATTCATATCAAGCGGGATGAGCGCGTGTGGGCAATTAAATTTAAGAGTAGTTTTTTTATCATTGATTGATACGATTTGCATAAAACGTGATACGATGTAAGTTTATCGCAAAATGGAGTGTCTTAAGAGCGATAAATGTTATCCCTGTTTTTCTAGGACTTACATGATCATTAAACCAATTAGGGCGAGTGCAACTTAATAACTCGCTTAATCTTTTTGTTGTTGTTGTTCGGCGGTAAGTTATAAGGGTCGGTCAAAGGTCTATCTGGTTATATCTTTCTTTCAAGGAAATCCCTTGAAGGTTGCACTGAGAGAACAATCAATCATGGCTAAGGTGGAGGCTTGGTCAGCTCTTAATTAAGACATCAGACAAGGTTGAAGTCATAAAGTTGCACGTGACTGCAAACAAGCGTTGAAACTGAGGTGTTTTTCCGTGTATTTGAATTTGTCTCCGACGTTTTCATGTATTTGAATAATTACTATATCAGATTCTGTCAACTCCTTAGCTCAAGCAATATCGGAATCCTGTCGCCACACACGTGGAATGAATCTGTCTCCAACAACCGGTCTCCTTCAAAGTACCGGTAGTTGCACTAAAGTCGTTTAAACAGTAAAGGTAATTACACTTGGCAACTCCCTTCACTGCCTGAAGCAGGCCAGAACAACCGCAACTGATACTGGTCAACACTGTTCGATGACTGGACGATAATCCTTCGGTACTGTACACAAGCTGTGCTGCAGCTCGATCACGTAAAACTGGTCTACTTGACGACGATCAAGGACAGATTACCCAGCTGGGCGGTTGCCTTTAGGGTAGCTTGTGGGAACTGATTGCAATGCATCATGATTTTTTTTTGTTGAAGACCTGAACACGTCTTGGAAAGGTCAGCATTATTTGAAGATTTTTGTTTTAATTTAATTGGATTTATTTTTGGAGTTTACAAACATTCTGCTTTCGGTAACCCTTAAAAACTCAGTAGAATCGCCAAGGGCAATAACTTAATGCTAAAGATTCTTGTTTTTTCTCGAGAAATGCAATCTTAACCTGCTCCAACAAATTAATCAGTGAGCACGATTAAGTCTCTCTACCAATCTGCAATTACAGTGCCTTTTTCTGCAATTTCATCGTCCCAACCGGTGTTGTGTGCGTTTTGTGCACGCAAAAACAAAACGGCATCAAGCCGGTGTGTGCATTGACCTCATTTAACGAAAATGGCCCGACATTGGCCAGCATGCAGCAGAAGAAGAGGCTTGTCGGTGGTGGATTTGCAGCAGCAGCAGCGGTTTGTAAGACAAGTTGTTGCAGCTTGCGTGTGATGCACACTTGCACCAGCACCACCTTGAGGAAGCCAAAAAGGCTAGTTTTGATGACAAGTGTGGAGGAAGAGAGAAAAATGTCAGGTGGAGTGGGATTGCAAGTCAAAAAGTAGTTGGAAAATTGTACCTTGAAATGAATTTTGGTAGTTAATTTATTTTTTTTAGTCTGATAAGTTGTTTCTGTAACTGTAACTGTAACTTTTAAGTTTATGATGCTTAGTTCTAAATCACCTTTTTCTTTGAAAAGGTCGTCAAGGTAAAGTTGTTAAAAAAAACACATAAAGTTTGAAAAAAACACTAAATGAAAATTTTTGTTCTAAATGAGAAAATGATCCTTCTGGGTTATTGCAAATTCGACAAGTACATTAAATTTCCCATTAAAATAACAAGTGGCGAAATTTTAACGGAAAAAAAACGGAATCGACGTAACACCATATAAAAAGGCCCTCTTAAACCTTGCGGTTTCGTCAATGGATCCACAGGCGTGTATCGTTGTTTTTGCGACAAGACTCCGCCCCCGGGTCTCCTAAGTGTGAAGGTATGGCACGGGGTGAGGGCACCGCATACCAATATTTAAAGTAAGGTTTTTGCGTCTGCCTCGGTATTCGAACCGGCGACCTCTGGATTGTGAGTCCAGTGCACGATACGGCAGGCAGACATATAAAATGTAGCTCGGGTTCGTGATCAAGAACAAGAATTACCTCCTAGGACATAGTTTTACGTAAATCAAAAAGGAGTCAGAGCAACTTTTTCCAAATTGAGTTGGCGGAGCATTACCCATATATAAAACATTTGGGTAATTCTCTACCAACGCACACGTAATCGGGAAAAGTTGCCCCGACCCCTCATCGATTTGCGTGAAACTTTGTCCTAAGGGGTAACTTTTGTCCCTGATCACGATTCCGAGGTCCGTTTTTTTGGTATCTCGTGACGGAGGGGCGGTACGACCCCTTCCATTTTTGAACATGCGAAAAAAGACTTTTATGTAAAATTAGACGCCCGATTTGATGGCGTACTCAGAATTCCGAAAAAACGTATTTTTCATCAAAAAAAACACTAAAAAAGTATTAAAAATTCTCACATTTTCCGTTACTCCATTGTATAAATATTTGGAACATGTCATTTTATGGGAAATTTAATGTACTTTTCGAATCTACATTGACCCAGAAGGGTCATTTTCTCATTTAGAACAAAAAATTTCATTTTAAAATTTCGTGTTTTTTTTCTAACTTTGCAGGGTTATTTTTTAGAGTGTATTAATGTTGTACAAAGTTGTAGAGCAGACAACTACAAAATGTTGGATACATAGACATAAGGGGTTTGCTTATAAACATCACGAGTTATCGCGATTTTACGAAAAAAAGTTTTGAAAAAGTTACTTTTTGCGTTTCTATTTGTTTCGTCGTCCGTGTCTCGGGTGACCATGAACGGCCATGATCGATGACGACCAACTTTTTCAAAACTTTTTTTCGTAAAATTGCGATAACTCGTGATGTTTATAAGCAAACCCCTTATGTCAATATATCAAATTTTTTGTAATTGTTTGCTCTACAACTTTGTACAACATTAATACACTCTAAAAAATAACCCTGCAAAGTTAGAAAAAACACGAAATTTTAAAATGAAAATTTTTGTTCTAAATGAAAAAATGACCTTTCTGGGTCAATGTAGAATCGAAAAGTACATTAAATTTCCCATAAAATGACATGTTCCAAAAAATTTTACAGTCGGACAACGGAAAATGGGAAAATTTTTAAAACTTTTTTAGTGTTTTTTTTCGATGAAAAATACGTGTTTTCGGAATTCTGAGTTACCCCTTAGAACAAAGTTTCACGCAAAGCGAAGAGGGGTCCGGGCAACTGCTGTGTGAGTTGGTGGAGAATTACCCATTTAAATATTTGAAAAATCACTTTAAAATGTTAAACAAATCCAAAAGAGCTAATTTTATTTCTAATCAAAGGTTAAGCAAAGTATGCTGAAAGAAATCAGAGCAGATAAAAATCGCGTTGTTATTTCGATTACCACCATAATGTTCCATGCGAACGCAAAAAAAAACTGGCAGAAACGGCCATAAAAAACTACATTACAACCACCAACATGGAGGAAGTGAGAATGGAAAAGCTCGTCGACGAGAAACGCCGGAGAGGAAAAGTGGAAAAAAGTGAGGCACAAAAACATTGGAAAAATACAAAGAGATTACGCTTGTTCTCACGCAGTAATTGATTGGTGGTTTGTTATATATCGTTGTTGTTCGTACGAGTGAGTAAGAGGAGCAAAGAGCAAACTAAGAAAATTGAATGCACACGCACTTTTTATAAGTTAGCTTTTTTAGTTTGCTTTGGTACAAGCGCAAACAAATTAATTTATCTAATCGTGTTTTGTGCGATACAACACCAATCTTATGGATTCAAATTAGTTTGAATCATAATATAAACTTGCTGTTCGTTTAGTTTTCTTATGTTAATTTGCTTGCTTTGTCTAGAAGTTGTCTAAAAATAAAATATGCATTTGTAACAAGTGGTTAAAGCAAAAATAAAATAATCGCTTAAAATAACTCTTTAAACTGAGCAGTGGTTTTCTACCAAAATAAACGAACAATTGTCATTTTATTAAAAGGTCAGGTTCGTCACTTAAGAATCTGCAGTTCAGCAAGTCTCAATGTCAGTGTTGATTTTGACTCTTTGTCTCCAACGGTGCCTTTCACTTTCGGTTATTATCATGATTTATATAAGCCGGACACAAATAACGGAAAGTTTGAGAAAAGTTACTTTAAAAAAATATTTCTGATAAAGCAAAAAAAAAATAATTATTGTTTTATCGAAATTTTATACCATAATCGCATAAACTAATTCAACCAAACTTCAACTTATCAGTCTGACACTGACACGTTGATTACACTAATTGGCCCACTTAAGACCGCGCACGCTTAGCATGCACGTAGTCGATTACCCAACCCAGATTGTCCGACTATACACTCGCGTCAGAATTCAGACAGAATTTCACACGTTCTGATTACTCAAAACGTACACACATTCGCGGCAGCAGTCGTTTTATCACGAACATTAAATCAACCACCTAACTACATCTTGTAAGTTTGTAAGAACAATGATCAAAAAATCGCAGAACTTGGCCGCATTAACCGCACACGTGGAGCAGCGAATTTTCAGGGTTGAACAAGTCGAAGAGAGAAATGATATGCACAGTTGAAGCATTTTGCGCAGTTAAAACCTCACCTAATGGGAGATGAAAAGCCATTAAGTTGGCGCAAGATTTATTGGGTGCCGTCTGACTTTTGTCCCTTTTTAGTGTGTTTGATGTTCCTGGGAAGCTTCGCGATGGGTGTGATTTTACGACGGTTCTTTCTATTTTACTATCGTAAAAGTAAACATTTCCTACTGGAGAAGTTGAGAATAATTTTTAACAGGGGTGATGGGTCAGATGAGGGATAAATTAATTTATTTAAAGCTTTGCTTTTGTTGCGCAACAAATGGTGAAGTTCGTGGCGAGTGCCGCTATTTGTCATTTTTTAATGAATCTGATTTTTTTTATTCATCATTTAAAACGAAACATGTGCGAAATTTATAGCTATGTTGACAATTATAAAGATACATTGAACAAGCCTGGAAATTATTTTTTAATTCTGTTCATAAATTAATTTTCATTGATTTAAAGCAAAAAAATAATCTATTTTTGGATATTTTATTTTTATTCAATTCAATTGGATTTTCGTTCAACCAAATTATAGTATCAATTATGGGCCTCAATTTTTCACATACAGATTGTAGAAGTTGCCTTGGCTAATAAAAAACATAAATGAAACTTTCATCAACTGTGTTAAATAGGATGATTTAACTTTAAAAGTTTATTATTTTTTTTTTTTTGCAATGTTTTGCCAAAAGTATCGAAACTTTAAAGTCTCTGATTTTAAAATTAAATGTAAATAGGCTTATTTTACACGAGACTCGAGCAATTAATCTCCCCTGTCTAACATTTTGAAATTGCATATTATTTCAAGTTTTTTTAGCTGAATTTTTATTTTTTGTGGTTTTAAAAAGTCATAATCATTATCATAAAACACTTGGTCAAAACTTTGTAATTCCCCACCGTAAATCGAAATATTCATAGATTTTTTGTTGTTTGCTTTGTACATTTGTGTTTAAAATGAATAAATTCTTTTTTGAACTTTATGAAAATTGAGACAAATAATTATTTGAAAATGTTTTATGTATAATTTGGAAAGAATAACAAAATTATTATAACAAATGAAAAAAAATATGATAAAAAGATATTCAAAATTAATAAGTAACTTAAATTTTTAGAATACAAATTCATGTGTTATCTTCAAAATGCCTAACGTTATCGTACAATAATTAGAGCGTCCAATTTCCCGTCCCAGGGAAAATTCCGATATTTTCGACCAAAAATTATTTTCCAAAGAAATTTCGATTTTTTTCAGTCGGGTCAATTTTTGATGATCCAATGTTTGAATCATTCATATCTAGAAACAACTCAAGCCTTTTTTTAGCCAGAATTTGTAAACTTAAGTTGAATCTACGTAATATTTTTGTTGAAAATTTTTTGAAAGCCGAATTTTTTATAATAGCATGGGTTTTAGAGAAAAAAATCAATAAGACCACATATTTAAAAGTCTTTTTCCAAAAAAAAGAGACAAATATTAAACCAAAAACTTGAAACCATAAACTAAGACGACATTGATAGAATTGCAATAGATTTTTAACATATCTCTCAACTGGTTTTTCCAAGTTTATTTGTAGTAATATATGTAATAGAGTAGGCCACAAAGGTTATATTTACTTGTATTCATAAAAGCTTTGATCAATATTGATATGAAAATGCTATAACAAATTTTGAAGTTTAAATTTAAAAAATCCACATCAAATTAAAAAAAAACTTCTTCGATAAATTTGATGATATTTTTGAAATTTGTTCAATAACACTCAAAACATGTAATCTAGAAACTAATTTTATCGGCTTTTGTGGGACAATTCCATTGAACCTGAAAATATACTTTCCCTATCTTTTGAAAAAAAAATTATGATAAAAAGATATTCAAAAGTAATAAGTAACTTAAACTTCGAATACAAATTATTGTTTTATCGTCAAAATGCCCATTGGATAACGTTATCGTACAATAATTAGAGCGTCCAATTTCCTGTCCCAGGGAAAATTCCGATATTTTCGACCAAAAATTATTTTCCAAAGAAATTTCAATTTTTTAGTCGAGTCAATTTTTGATGATCCAATGTTTGAATCATTCATATCTGGAAAAAACTCAAGCCTTTTTTTAGCCAGAATTTGTAAACTTATGTTGAATCTGCGTAATATTTTTGTTGAAATTTTTTTGAAAGCCGATTTTTTTATAATATCAAAGATTTTAGAGCAAAAAATCAATAAGATCACATATTTAAAAGTGTTTTCCAAAAAAGAGACAAATATTAAACCAAAAACTTAAAACCATAAAATAAGGCGACATTGATAGAATTGCAATAGATTTTTAACATATTTTTCAACTGGGGTTTCCAAGTTTATTTGTAGTAATATATGTTATAGAGTAGGCCACAAAGGTTATATTTACTTGTATTTATAAAAGCTTTGATCAATAGTGATTTGAAAATGCTATAAAAAAACTTTGAAGTTTGAATTTAAAAAATCCACATTAAATTAAAAAAAACTTCTTCGATAAATTTGATAATATTTTTGAAATTTGTTCAATAACACTCAAAACTTGTTATCTAGAAACTAATTTTATCGGCTTTTGTGGGACAATTTAATCTAACCTGAAAATATACTTTTCCTATTTCCGATTCAAACTTATTTTGATTGAGGAAATCATGATACTTTCAGATTCTATATAGCAATATTCAAGTGATTTTAGAAAAAAAAGATAGTTAGGTTGTTAACAATATGTTGTTGTTGCATCGTTTATTCAACTTTTTTTAGTCAAACTGGAATTTTAAATATGTTTTTACACACAATTTAAAGAAATTGGGAACAAAAACAAAAGTATAAAGTGCTTTAAATAACTACAATTATCTAACCTGCACTTTGCTGAAATTTAGATTATTTATTGTAAAAATATTTTGTTCTTTAAATTTATTTGAAGAAAAGAAAGGTCAACAGACACCAAACATAGTTTCCAAATTTTCCTAAAAATTAGAGTTATTTCACCGCAATTTAGCAACCATAGTTTCCGTGCAGCAGTGTCGTGCTGAAACCGGATCAAATCCGACTAACAACACACTTGCGCATGCGCTTACACATCGCGTACTCCACACACTGATGAGGAGGGTTCATACATTACGTAGAAAATTTAACTTGTCGATTCATACACAGAAAAAAGTCTAATTTTTGAAGGTTGAAAATTTGGCTGGTTGAACCTCTTTTTTGTGTAATATTTCTTTGAAAAATTGTAAAAATGTGAGCCCATTCTTGAAAAATTGATGAAAATTAATCTTTTTTAGAGGTAAAATTAATCTTTTTTTTGACACAAAATCTATCATAATTTCCAGATGAATATTACCATATTTTTTTCTGTGAGCATTTATTTTGATATATTTTTATAAACATGTAATTAAGTGTGGAAAAAAACTCTAACAAAAATCAACGTCTTTCATGGTCGACCCCCTATACGCCACCGTAGTCTGGAGAAGGGGCGTAACGTGTACACGACACACGTCCGTACGCGCGCGCACTTGGGGGCTCCAACCCAAATGAGGTGTATCGATTTTCAAGTGCACTGGAGTACTTGAACTATTTACTCCGTGTGGTGGGCACCCCAAGTCGTGTACGACGAACTGGATTTCAATATCCGCCGACACGCAAAGGAACCTTGCACCTCCAAAGTGTGTTGTGTGGCGTTGGGTTGGGTTTGTTCAATGCCGGGGCCGGCCACCCTCCCTCTTTTGGCTTGGGGCATGGATATTCCCTCGAGGGGTAATCGGAGCTGCCGGCGGGAGAAAGCGAAAGTTATCTTGGATCTCCGAATCTAACCCGGTGGTGAGGAGGATGTTGATTAGATAGTGGTCACCAGCGAGGAGTGGTCGTTTCAGGCCAATGATCTTTATGCTTCGAGGGAGCTATCCGATATGTGCTTAAGTAATGCAAGTAGCTACCTCTCAGCTGAACTGCAAATTGGACTGGAACAAATAAATGATCGCAGATTAAGGTGCCAGCTCTCAAGTGCAATAACATCATTTAGTGAATGGACTGTGATAATGGTTATAAATGGCGTATGATATCCGGATTCAATGCCTTGTGTAACTTAAACACAAGCTATGATACTACTTGTAACTATGATAGGAATTTTGAATTTTTCATGAACAAGTAGAAAATGCACAAATATGGTTCTACAACACACGCATATTAATCCAAAGAGATAATTTTCCTTTTCGTGTTCAACAAGCAACATAAACCTTCGACACCTGTTTCCCAGTAGCAGTTACAAGCGCTAATCCAATTGACTTGCAGTTCAGTGCCCTAGTTCGCACTGCAGCCGATCAATCCTTGAAAATGTAATCGATTCTACTACAAACCGCATAGCTACAAGCAAACCACCCAGCAAAAAAAACGGTTTGTTACAAAAAGACCAACACAACACACAACACAACACAACACAAATGCACGTGCACTCGGATATGCACCTGTCCGGCTACGATTAGCAGTTCAATGGCACCAATCATCATCAGCTTCAACAAACTAACTAACGCAGAAATTCTCACTTCCTCTTCTCCCATTTCAGGACGCTTCGGTCGGGTGATTGTGTACGCGAAGGACGACGACAAGAATCTGCTGCGGAGCGAGGTGTGGAAGGAGCTCCGGCTGCTGGACGGGATCATTCAGAATGCAACGGCCGAGTACGACGGCGATCGGTTCACGTTCCGGGAGACGTGCGCCCGGTGGGAGAACGAGTGCTTCACCAACGATATTCTTAATTTGGATCAGATTATCGATGAGGTAAGGTTCTAGAAGAGAGATTATTAATTTCTTGGTTGGAAATCATTCTGATTTAAATTCAATGAAATTCTAAATTAAACACTACAACATAGGATTCTAAACTAAAATCACTAAATTATAACGAAAAACACTTTTTCAATTTTCACAATATTTAAAACATTTATTATTTTTAAATAAATTGCAAACTTACTTGTATTTGAGCAAATTCCAGATAGGATTTTTTTCAATCAGGCTGGTACAAATTTTATTCAAAGTTTTTTTTTCGGTGCAGATCGTACATTAATCCACACATATACACACACATACACACACACAGGAATTTGTTCAGTTTTGGATTCTGAGTCGATATGTATACATGACGGTGGGTCTTCGAGTTTTTTGAAAAAAGTTCATTTTAAGAGCAAGATTATAGCCTTACCTCAATGAGGAAGGCAAAAAACCAAAAAAAAAAAAGTAAAAAAGCAAAAAAGTAAAAAAGTGCCCTATTCGATCAAAATACACAAATAAATGTTACACAATGTATTTGAAAAAAGTTTAGTATATAAACTATAAAATTGGAAAAATTATCAATTTGTAGAACTTTTCAATAGTATAGCTAGATTTTAAATTTTAAAAAATATATTGAAAAAATCATAATTTTTTTCAAGTGTTTCATTTTCAACATCGAAAATCAAACCAGTAGTTTCCGAGTAGTTTCGTCTGCCTGTGTGGATCAATCGGACCGCGGACTGGACTCACAATCCAGAGGTCGCCGGTTCGAATCCCGAGGCGGATGCAAAAATTCTAAATGTAAATATAGGTTTTCGGTGCCCTCTCCCCGTGCCATATCTTCACACTTAGGAGACCCGGGAGGCGGAGTCTTGTCGCAAAAAGAACGATACACACCAGTGGATCCATTGACGAAACCGCAAGGTTTAAGGGGGCCATATTATTTGGTGTTACGTCGATTCCAGTTTCCGAGATCAGTTGAAAATTACAGGCTAATTCTGTAACATTTAGAAAAACTCTTTTTCATCGATTCTAATTCTTTTGAGGCTACATCTCACAAAATAATTGCCTGATTTTCATAGTTCCAGAGAGAAAATTGTAGTAAAATGTTTCAAACTTAAAAAAAATAAATATTTTTGTTGGGAGTTTTTTTCTTTGAAGAAGTATTTTTAGAATCCCAAAAAAAAGAAAAGAAATCAAAAATGTATATCTTAAAGTTTTTTTATCATAGCTATATCTTGAAAATAGTACATTTTATCAACGAAATTGTGAAGTTCTTTTCGTTTGTAAATTCAATTTTGCTTTAAAAAATGATTTTAAAAATATATAGGGGAAATATACCCATTTTAATCAGTCTAAGCCGTACGACCAATTCTAATCATTTTTGCTGTTTTCCGCTATCAAATCAACATCTTCAGACAAATCCACAATGGAGAGTTGCTTGCTAACTTTTTTTTTTTTTTACTTTGGGACAGGCAAAAACACTTTATGAAAACTCAAAGTGCTGATAGGCCGATAATAGAAATAGGCTGAGAAAGGGTATATTTCCCCTATCCAGGTTTTCGATATTTTCTAGGAAAAAAACATTTTTCAAAAAATCATATTTCCTTAACCAGATTTTACACCATCACGGACTATTAGTCCACTTAAATATATCAAAAAAATTCGAAGATTAAAAAATATGTATTTCGACAATTTAACTTTTAGTGACAAAAATGTAAATAAAACACTGGAAAAAAATCCTTGTTCCAATCTTCTCCAAACCGTCGTAATCATAACCTACAACTTTGGCGAAGACACCAAATCAATCAGAAAATCCCTTCTCAAATACAGCATTTCTTACATTTACATACTTATTTTGTATGAAATTGTATGGATGCTTGTATGAAAAAACTATTGCATGGACAAAGTTTCATCCAAATCAAAAAATAAAATTTAAAGATCGCGAATAAAAATGTAAAATTATAGAGAACTACTCATCAGAAAATGCTTCTTACATAATCAATTTGTAAAATGTTAATGAGATTACGAAGAATAACAATTCTAAAGTTTAGTTGGAAAAGCAATCAAAATCTATTATTGTAAAAGATTAAAAAGCCTTTAATTGATAATTAATCCCTTATCGAAATAACTCACAATCAATGTACTTATTTTTCATTTTTTTTTTTAGCTATATTGTGTTCTTTATTGCCTCCGATTTTTTTGCAGGACGTTTTGAAAGCCTTGCCAATATATCTAAAATAACTTCTTTTTCCTCAATTTCACACCTAGATATTTTGAATAAAAGATAAGGCCGTTGCAAATATTTTTCAAAGTTTATGTCGCCCCCCTTCAAATTTTGCATGCAATCAGCTAAAAACATTTCAAAATGCAGGCCTCTGTGTGTTAATATTTAAGGTCGTTTGAAAATATTTTCAATTTTTGTGAAATTCCGTTGTACAGTAGTGTAAAAAGTTTTTTTTTTCGGTTAAAAAAAATCGTCTTTGCTTAGATATTTTGAAAACTAATGATTTCAAAAATCAACAGGGCAATTGTAAAATGCATTTTAAAACTGTTTAAAACATGACTTGTGATTTAAGTTTTTATACTTTTTTCATTTTTTGACTATATTTGCAAATTCTTGCAACGGCTTCATAAAAAAGGAAAAATCTAATATAACAAACCCGTTTTTCCTCGCTCTTGGGAAATCTTGTAAAGGAAAGAGAAACAAAATCTTTAACATATTTTAAAATGATTAAAATGACGAGTTTCCATCATTCATTTATAGAAAATTAAATGTATTCAAAACCTTTTTCCAAATGGCAAGATAATCCAAAAATTTCCAATAAAATATCGTATTAAAGACCTTCTTCCTAAGTCATAATGTAATGATTTACGATCTGTTTTCCTTTTATATAATTAATCATTTATTGTACATACCAATCAGAGGAAACAGAAAAAGATAGATGAAGTATTTTTGTTAAATTTAAATCTTTGAAATAAAACATAAAAAAGAATTCTCTGAAAGTTAATTTCTTGGAATAAATGTAAAGCGCAAACAACATTGTTCTTCCATGTTCCCTTCATTTCACTCAAGAACTGCAATTAGCTTGTTAACCTCTAAACTAATGCTTATTCCCCATCAATTTGTCACCCCCCTCCCTCCAGGTGGAAGCCGGCGACCTGAACCTCACCTTCCCGGTCATGTTCAACCCGGTCACGTGGGACGCGCACGTCTTCCCGGTGTTCTTCGGCGGCACGCAGGTCTCCGAGGACAACATCATCATCTCCGTCCCCTCGCTGCAGCTGGTGTATTTTGTGACGGCGGACTCGAAACGGCAGGACGCCCGGGGTGCGGCCTGGGAGGAAGCCTTCCTGGAGGCCGTCGGGTACGCAGAAGACAACGGCGTCTTCAAGCACATCTCCGTGGCCCGGTTCGCGTCCCGGACGCTCGATCACGAACTCGAGAAGAACACCCGGACGGTCGTGCCGTACTTTAGCTCGACCTTCATCCTGATGGCGGTATTCAGGTGAGAACGCCGTTTTGTCCCAATTGCCCCCGGCGCTGCTGCAGTACAGCGCTAATTGCTCACTCACGACGAAGATGTTCCCGTATTGTAGCCCGCTGGGTAGCGGCCACGTGACCGTCTTCGGATTGTCGCAGGACTGTAACGAGTGGCTTAAGCGCCACCTTTGGAAAAAGGACCACTCGTGCAGGTTAACTTGCCCAGCATGAAACCCAGACCTCAGGGCGGGTAATCAAAAATCGTCCTACCATCAGACAGAGCAATCCGGAGAGATAAAGAGGCGGTAGAGGGTTCGACACACCCGATAACCGATACCAAAAATCATCTGATAGGTCCTCACGAACTTACCAGCAACCTAACTCACACTCACGATCATCATCACCGGTAGAAGGTTCCCAACCAAGACCCCGTAACGTGCTAGAAATCGGAAGGGAGGGACTAGGATTCCCGAGCAGTCCAACTCGGAGTACTACAAGAAGCTAAAACTACCACGGTACGGATGTGAGAAAACCCCTACGCCAGGACAACTCAATTCTCGGGAAATCGCTTAAAGAACGAACTACTTCATGTTTAGAGGAAACACGGTACTGCAAAGCATGATTTTATTACAGCGGTACGATCGTAAAACTACAAATGAACCTAGGATTAGCATAGTTATAGTTGAGGCCCCTAATCTGAATGTTCCCGAAACATAGCTAGCTGGATTTTCCCTACGTGTGCGTTTTTCGTTCGTTTCTTGGCTCGGCCGAGCTCTTAGTGGTGCGTGTCTTCGCTAAACCCCAAATTCACATGCGCATGGAGATAGTCTCAGGGGGGAGTTGTACTCACTGCTTGGTTAGGCGGTTTGCAACCTAACCTCTCTCACAGGAACGGGGACCGCACGTGGTGCGACGATCGGTGAACTCCCGGGATGCTCTGCGACGCTCGGCGATGCTCCTGACGCTCAATGCTGCTCTTCTCTCGACTCGGTGTGCTGCTTCTCTCGAGACGCCTCAGCGTCGTGCCTGCCGGCTTCCGGCGGCAACTCGATATCTATCCGCGTGGCGCGATGAACTTAGTTCACGCGCTCTCCGATGAAGGTCGACGCCAGGTGGGCGTCCTGCTCACGGCGCTCTCGGCGGGGTTAGCTGGCCGACGCGCAAATGGGTGTACGTTGGTCACGCGCGTGGTGGATGGGCGTGTTCAGGGCGCGATGGTAACGTGCGCAGCCCTCTTCCGGACGGCGTCCTACCGGGGGGGTTTTTCAACCGGGACGATGGAAAGTGGATCCTGCGGGCACGGACGGGGATGCTGGAACACCAGCAGTGCGGGTGCCGACGCACCAGTTCTATCGGGGAGTAAGAGGGCCGCCGAACGACTGTTCCATGGCCGTGAGTTGGAAATCCGGGGATTGAGGGGATTCAAAGGGTTCCAATTTACCTGGGGTTCTCCTTCTTAACGCACACGGCACACGTTCGCACACTGGCACTACTTGTTCCTATCTTGGACCTACTCGGGAAAAAGAATTTAATCACCCAGTCGCAAAAGCAAACCCACACCGTACTTGAACACTGAAAGACGCGAAGCAAAACCAAGAACTCCTATCCGGTCACTTTCACTGTCACGGTTGAAATGACCGAGTCCTTCCGTGTGCCCTCAGACCTAAGGTGAGCGTTTGTACGTTCGGTTACGGGGACTTGTAATCGGCAAGCCGAGTGCAAGTCTGTCGCTCGTGTCTTCCTACCCTTGACCCCGGGACCGGCTAGTGATGTGACTACTTGCTCTACCGCCCAATTATATCTGCCTTCTCGCTCAGCTCATGGCATAACCACTTAAGGCCCTACCCCTGATCTTGACCTTGCATCGAACAAGGGAAGCTGCATGAGTTGCAGTTTCCATGGGAGAGGCTAGGTCACGAAGTCCGCGATTTCTCTCCAGATGGTCACGAGCAGAGAGAATCCGACGGAATCCATCTTGAGCTTGCTGCTTTGCATGCAAGCTCGCACGCAAGTTTGGATTCATTTCGCTCGAATTCAAAATCAGCCATGTTCGTTTCATTTGTACTAGTGTATTTATAAATAATAATTGTAGAACGCTACATAACTCTGGACTAATTTTACGAAAATTTGGTTGCAAAACAACCAAATTTTCGTAGGGGTATACCCAACAAAAAACTTTTATACACTAAACGAACTTGGACAACATAATGCAATGTATATACAAAAATTTTAACCAACTATTTACAACGGCCCAAAAACATGCCAAAACAAAATTATGTTAACATCAAACAATTTAATTCAACAACGTTATTTACAGCTGCCCACGTTGGGCGCCAATTTGTAGCCCGCTGGGTAGCGGCCACGTGACCGTCTTCGGATTGTCGCAGGACTGTAACGAGTGGCTTAAGCGCCACCTTTGGAAAAAGGACCACTCGTGCAGGTTAACTTGCCCAGCATGAAACCCAGACCTCAGGGCGGGTAATCAAAAATCGTCCTACCATCAGACAGAGCAATCCGGAGAGATAAAGAGGCGGTAGAGGGTTCGACACACCCGATAACCGATACCAAAAATCATCTGATAGGTCCTCACGAACTTACCAGCAACCTAACTCACACTCACGATCATCATCACCGGTAGAAGGTTCCCAACCAAGACCCCGTAACGTGCTAGAAATCGGAAGGGAGGGACTAGGATTCCGAGCAGTCCAACTCGGAGTACTACAAGAAGCTAAAACTACCACGGTACGGATGTGAGAAAACCCCTACGCCAGGACAACTCAATTCTCGGGAAATCGCTTAAAGAACGAACTACTTCATGTTTAGAGGAAACACGGTACTGCAAAGCATGATTTTATTACAGCGGTACGATCGTAAAACTACAAATGAACCTAGGATTAGCATAGTTATAGTTGAGGCCCCTAATCTGAATGTTCCCGAAACATAGCTAGCTGGATTTTCCCTACGTGTGCGTTTTTCGTTCGTTTCTTGGCTCGGCCGAGCTCTTAGTGGTGCGTGTCTTCGCTAAACCCCAAATTCACATGCGCATGGAGATAGTCTCAGGGGGGAGTTGTACTCACTGCTTGGTTAGGCGGTTTGCAACCTAACCTCTCACAGGAACGGGGACCGCACGTGGTGCGACGATCGGTGAACTCCCGGGATGCTCTGCGACGCTCGGCGATGCTCCTGACGCTCAATGCTGCTCTTCTCTCGACTCGGTGTGCTGCTTCTCTCGAGACGCCTCAGCGTCGTGCCTGCCGGCTTCCGGCGGCAACTCGATATCTATCCGCGTGGCGCGATGAACTTAGTTCACGCGCTCTCCGATGAAGGTCGACGCCAGGTGGGCGTCCTGCTCACGGCGCTCTCGGCGGGGTTAGCTGGCCGACGCGCAAATGGGTGTACGTTGGTCACGCGCGTGGTGGATGGGCGTGTTCAGGGCGCGATGGTAACGTGCGCAGCCCTCTTCCGGACGGCGTCCTACCGGGGGGGTTTTTCAACCGGGACGATGGAAAGTGGATCCTGCGGGCACGGACGGGGATGCTGGAACACCAGCAGTGCGGGTGCCGACGCACCAGT
This sequence comes from Culex quinquefasciatus, assembly GCF_015732765.1. Taxonomy (NCBI): domain Eukaryota; kingdom Metazoa; phylum Arthropoda; class Insecta; order Diptera; family Culicidae; genus Culex; species Culex quinquefasciatus. The sequence continues at coordinate 35,685,345 of NC_051862.1, forward strand.
TCTATCGGGGAGTAAGAGGGCCGCCGAACGACTGTTCCATGGCCGTGAGTTGGAAATCCGGGGATTGAGGGGATTCAAAGGGTTCCAATTTACCTGGGGTTCTCCTTCTTAACGCACACGGCACACGTTCGCACACTGGCACTACTTGTTCCTATCTTGGACCTACTCGGGAAAAAGAATTTAATCACCCAGTCGCAAAAGCAAACCCACACCGTACTTGAACACTGAAAGACGCGAAGCAAAACCAAGAACTCCTATCCGGTCACTTTCACTGTCACGGTTGAAATGACCGAGTCCTTCCGTGTGCCCTCAGACCTAAGGTGAGCGTTTGTACGTTCGGTTACGGGGACTTGTAATCGGCAAGCCGAGTGCAAGTCTGTCGCTCGTGTCTTCCTACCCTTGACCCCGGGACCGGCTAGTGATGTGACTACTTGCTCTACCGCCCAATTATATCTGCCTTCTCGCTCAGCTCATGGCATAACCACTTAAGGCCCTACCCTGATCTTGACCTTGCATCGAACAAGGAAGCTGCATGAGTTGCAGTTTCCATGGGAGAGGCTAGGTCACGAAGTCCGCGATTTCTCTCCAGATGGTCACGAGCAGAGAGAATCCGACGGAATCCATCTTGAGCTTGCTGCTTTGCATGCAAGCTCGCACGCAAGTTTGGATTCATTTCGCTCGAATTCAAAATCAGCCATGTTCGTTTCATTTGTACTAGTGTATTTATAAATAATAATTGTAGAACGCTACAGTATGGCTTGCTTGTGTGGTTTCCGGAGGTCGGAAACGGTTCTTCGTGTTAACAGCGGCCGGCGAAATGCCGAGACCTCAATACCGAAATCACCGAGTTCGTCGCCTACGGCGCGGTCAAGTCTCATATTTACGGGTTCGTCGCTGGGGACCCAGCCAGCTCTCCCGCTCCGAATTTGCCCCGAACTAATTCGCTAATCGAGTCAAAATGAGCTGTGAACAATGCGATCGCGTGTCTGCACTTGAACCATGAATTACCACTCACGATTACTCAATTTTGGTTTGTATTTATTTTTTTCTCTGCAGCATTGTGACGTGCATGATGGGTGACGTGGTGCGGTCGAAGCCGTGGCTCGGACTCATGGGCAACGTGTCGGCGGTGATGGCAACGATGGCCGCTTTCGGGCTGGCCATGTATCTTGGCGTCGAGTTCATCGGCATTAATCTGGCGGCACCGTTTCTAATGATCGGTAAGTACCACCCCTTGCTTGCTTGCTGCAATGTGTATTGAACATTTTTGCTCCCAGGCAAATTGTCGTGCGAAATTGTTGATCTTTCGCCAGCCTGGGCGCTGGTTGGTGGCAGTGAAACTTTGAAGTCTCCTTTTATTGATTGGTTTTGGTTTGGAAAAGTGACGACGATGATTGATTAGGGATTCACTATGATCGGCTCTTTCACACAAACAATGATCGTTTTTTCTTGAATGTTTCATTAGATGCACTTTCGGAGGTATGAAACAGGATTTGTACTAAGACTTTCAAGAAATTGAAATCATTCATCAATTAACATCAAATTTAATGGCCAAATTTTGCCTTACTCACCTTACTGAGGAAAGGCTATAAAATCACTAGAAAAACGAAATTCTTAATTTGACCTCCGAGACCCACCTTCACGTATACATATCGACATAGAATCAAATTTTGAGCAAATGTCTGTGTGTGTGTGTGGTGGGATGTTGATCAAGAAAAAATTGCACTGAGTTATCTAGGCACTGTCTGAACCGATTTGGACCGTTTTGGTCTCATTCGATCCGTCTTAGGGTCCGATAAGTCGCCATTGAAAATTATTAAATTTAGTTAAGTACCACTTCAAAAGTTTACTAAAAAACAATTTTAACAAAAGTCCGGAAGGTTGTAAAAAGGGTGTTTTTTGTAAGAAACCTCGTCATGTTATACATTTTTAGAAAGGTATTCGAAAAACCTTTTGAACGAATTCAGCTGATTGAAGATCTGACAGCCCTATCAAAAGTTATAAGCACATAAGTGTTATTTATGAACTTTTTGGAGGCCGGATCTCAGATATTTTGACAAAAACGTTGTCCGGATCTATCATGCGACCTGTCGCCGAATAGGTAATCAAAAGACCTTTCCAACGAGTTCAAAAGATTGAAGATCTGACAGCCCTATAAGCACATAAATGCCCTGGATTATGAATATCTGACAACCCAATCTGATGAATCAAGTTGATAGAACACTGAAAGATCCACCCTTTTGTATCTATTTTGGATAGCATTACACTCTGAGTGTGAGGAAGGCACCAACCACCTAAGGGTAAATTAAGTAACGTCTATTAAATGAATTCAAAATCTTCAACAATTCTTATTCAGATTCTTTTCTTTGCACAACATTTCCTATTTTTTGTATTTTCTAAACAAAATACCAGGAATATTTTTATTCTCTCATTTGTCAAAAAAAACAATCACTCTTTTATTTTCTTTTTTATCTAATTTAGAGAATAACTCTGTTAGCACTTAGTATAGTAAGTGTACTAAAATAGAGGAAAAGATCTATCTTTGTTTAGAAAGGAGGTGATAAATTGTATAAATCACCTATTTGTGTAGTCTACCGCATCGACATCCACCTCAAAACAATGAAAGCTCATAGCTTGCCCAATGGAGCAATTATCACGCTGGATACGCTCGATAAATCATCCATCATTTCGTGTTGGCAATAACGCGCCTGTTGTACATGCGTTTCTAACCTCAACCCTGATTCATCGCCGCCATCATCACGATTCGTCACAGCTTCAAATTTTCGACTATCTGCCTGATCTTGAGGTTGAACTGAAAACAATCACAAAACTTGCCAGTCTTGCTGCGTCTCACCTAATGGAGCATCAATTATATTCAAACTTTATCTGGTTTATGGTCATCGACTGCTGATTTCGCCATGCTCCAGGAGGGGCTTCCAAGAGATCCCTAAAGCTTCATCTGCATTGCGGCCCTCCCCGATGGGGTGACCAAACCACTTTCATTTTCATAATTCAGCAATTACTGTGCGCACTTCACACCTATCTACCTACCATGGGAGGTGATTTGAAATTTGGTTTTAAGTCATGTGCGTTTTACGCAGATGAGTACCGCCTTAAGCCTAACGCACCTCGGTTCATTCACTTTGAGTGCGTTTGAAACTTGCTCACATTGAGTTGGGCAAGACTTGAACGCCACAGTTGAACTGGTGCTGTGAATTGCAGATAACCCATGCTTCGCTTGCGAACTCGTTCAATCGAGTGCCCGCTTAAAGTTCGAAAAGATTTGCACGGTTCAACGCCGCGGTCATTTCCAGATGACTCAAAGATCCTTAGACCAAAAACCTTGGCGATGCTGTTGATCCGGACCAACTGTCACCACACGTCAGCCCAACGGCCACAAAATACGCTACAGGTCGACACATTGAAAACGGTGCCAGTCAGCGAAGAGCACGTCGCCGGAATACTAATGTCAGAAATGGCCGCCAGATTACGTTTGTCGCCAAAGCCAAGAAGTGTCGTGTGTTGTGATAGCGTACTAACGCCTTATACGAGTTTGCGGAACGACTCGACGTCCCCCGTTTTGGGGACACACCACGCGCATGATGGTGGACCGGGTTGAGCCGGTAGCGGAGAGGCCATGTTCTTCGTCAGAGTACAAAAATACAAAACATTATTAAAAAAAAAACAAAAATTACAAATTAAATTGTGGATGGAAAAAAGAATCAAGACAAGCATTTCAAAATGGCCAAACATTCATTATTACGTCCTTTTGAAATGTTAGTCATGATAAAAAAAATTTGAATATTGGTTTCGAAAAGATCGGACAATTTAACGAATGTATCATGTGTTAACATTGAAAATCGGACCATTTATTACTGAGATATCAACATTATAAAATGGTGGGTTGTTCGGATGAGACTTAGAAAGCTTCAATTTTCATGTTTGTTTTTCTTTAAGCCGCTGTATCTCAGCAACCAGAGGTCCAATCTTCAATGTCTCTTACAGACAATTTTATAGCAAATCTGGAGTTTTTTTTAAAGGTCCAATAAACCAAATTTTTAGTCTGACTAAAGGCGGTTTCAAAAACTCTCAAGAAGCAAAAACTGGAAATTTGGTTTATTGGACCTTTTTAAAATAAAACTCCAGAAATTTTCTGGACTTTTAAAAAAACTAACTTAATCCACCTATGTGGTTAGAGCCTTCCTCACAACAATGGCTGTACACAAGTTTCATCTATTTTTTAGATCCGGCTTCCAAAAAGTACATGGATATCACTTAAGTGGCCATATCTCGAGACAGGGTTGCCAGATCTTCAATGTTTTGCACTCGTTGGAAAGGTCTTTTGATAACCTAACCAACAATGGGTCGGATGGTGGATCCGGACATAGTACACATACATTTAAGTGAGATCCGGCTTCAAAAAAGTACATCAATATCACTTAAGTGGCCATATCTCGAGACAGGGTTGCCAGATTTTCAATGTTTTAGACTCGTTGGAAAGGTCTTTTGATAACCTAACCAACAATGGGTCGGATGGTGGATCCGGACATAGTTTACATACATTTAAGTGAGATCCGGCTTCATAAAAGTACATCAATATCACTTAAGTGGCCATATCTCGAGACAGGGTTGCCAGATCTTCAATGTTTTGGACTCGTTGGAAAGGTCTTTTGATAACCTTACCAACTATGGGTCGGATGGTGGATCCGGACATAGTACACATACATTTAAGTGAGATCCGGCTTCAAAAAAGTACATCAATATCACTTAAGTGGCCATATCTCGAGACAGGGTTGCCAGATCTTCAATGTTTTGGACTCGTTAGAAAGGTCTTTTGATAACCTAACCAACGATGGGTCGGATGGTGGATCCGGACAAAGTTTACATACATTTAAGTGAGATCCGGCTTCATAAAAGTACATCAATATCACTTAAGTGGCCATATCTCGAGACAGGGTTGCCAGATTTTCAATGTTTTAGACTCGTTGGAAAGGTCTTTTGATAACCTAACCAACAATAGGTCGGATGGTGGATCCGGACATAGTACACATACATTTAAGTGAGATCCGGCTTCAAAAAAGTACATCAATATCACTTAAGTGGCCATATCTCGAGACAGGGTTGCCAGATCTTCAATGTTTTGGACTCGTTAGAAAGGTCTTTTGATAACCTAACCAACGATGGGTCGGATGGTGGATCCGAACATAGTTTACATACATTTAAGTGAGATCCGGCTTCAAAAAAGTACATCAATATCACTTAAGTGGCCATATCTCGAGACAGGGTTGCCAGATCTTCAATGTTTTGGACTCGTTAGAAAGGTCTTTTGATAACCTAACCAACGATGGGTCGGATGGTGGATCCGGACATAGTTTACATACATTTAAGTGAGATCCGGCTTCATAAAAGTACATCAATATCACTTAAGTGGCCATATCTCGAGACAGGGTTGCCAGATTTTCAATGTTTTAGACTCGTTGGAAAGGTCTTTTGATAACCTAACCAACAATGGGTCGGATGGTGGATCCGGACATAGTTTACATACATTTAAGTGAGATCCGGCTTCATAAAAGTACATCAATATCACTTAAGTGGCCATATCTCGAGACAGGGTTGCCAGATTTTCAATGTTTTAGACTCGTTGGAAAGGTCTTTTGATAACCTAACCAACAATGGGTCGGATGGTGGATCCGGACATAGTACACATACATTTAAGTGAGATCCGGCTTCAAAAAAGTACATCAATATCACTTAAGTGGCCATATCTCGAGACAGGGTTGCCAGATTTTCAATGTTTTAGACTCGTTGGAAAGGTCTTTTGATAACCTAACCAACAATGGGTCGGATGGTGGATCCGGACATAGTTTACATACATTTAAGTGAGATCCGGCTTCATAAAAGTACATCAATATCACTTAAGTGGCCATATCTCGAGACAGGGTTGCCAGATCTTCAATGTTTTGGACTCGTTGGAAAGGTCTTTTGATAACCTTACCAACTATGGGTCGGATGGTGGATCCGGACATAGTACACATACATTTAAGTGAGATCCGGCTTCAAAAAAGTACATCAATATCACTTAAGTGGCCATATCTCGAGACAGGGTTGCCAGATCTTCAATGTTTTGGACTCGTTAGAAAGGTCTTTTGATAACCTAACCAACGATGGGTCGGATGGTGGATCCGGACAAAGTTTACATACATTTAAGTGAGATCCGGCTTCATAAAAGTACATCAATATCACTTAAGTGGCCATATCTCGAGACAGGGTTGCCAGATTTTCAATGTTTTAGACTCGTTGGAAAGGTCTTTTGATAACCTAACCAACAATAGGTCGGATGGTGGATCCGGACATAGTACACATACATTTAAGTGAGATCCGGCTTCAAAAAAGTACATCAATATCACTTAAGTGGCCATATCTCGAGACAGGGTTGCCAGATCTTCAATGTTTTGGACTCGTTAGAAAGGTCTTTTGATAACCTAACCAACGATGGGTCGGATGGTGGATCCGAACATAGTTTACATACATTTAAGTGAGATCCGGCTTCAAAAAAGTACATCAATATCACTTAAGTGGCCATATCTCGAGACAGGGTTGCCAGATCTTCAATGTTTTGGACTCTTTGGAAAGGTCTTTTGATAACCTTACCAACTATGGGTCGGATGGTGGATCCGGACATAGTACACATACATTTAAGTGAGATCCGGCTTCAAAAAAGTACATCAATATCACTTAAGTGGCCATATCTCGAGACAGGGTTGCCAGATCTTCAATGTTTTGGACTCGTTAGAAAGGTCTTTTGATAACCTAACCAACGATGGGTCGGATGGTGGATCCGGACATAGTTTACATACATTTAAGTGAGATCCGGCTTCAAAAAGTACATCAATATCACTTAAGTGGCCATATCTCGAGACAGGGTTGCCAGATCTTCAATGTTTTGGACTCGTTGGAAAGGTCTTTTGATAACCTAACCAACGATGGGTCGGAAGATGGACCCGGACATAGTTTACATACATTTAAGTGAGATCCGGCTTCAAAAAAGTACATCAATATCACTTAAGTGGCCATATCTCGAGATAGGGTTGCCAGATCTTCAATGTTTTGGACTCGTTAGAAAGGTCTTTTGATAACCTAACCAACGATGGGTCGGATGGTGGATCCGGACATAGTTTACATACATTTAAGTGAGATCCGGCTTCATAAAAGTACATCAATATCACTTAAGTGGCCATATCTCGAGACAGGGTTGCCAGATCTTCAATGTTTTGGACTCGTTGGAAAGGTCTTTTGATAACCTAACCAACGATGGGTCGGAAGATGGACCCGGACATAGTTTACATACATTTAAGTGAGATCCGGCTTCAAAAAAGTATATCAATATCACTTAAGTGGCCATATCTCGAGACAGGGTTGCCAGATCTTCAATGTTTTGGACTCGTTAGAAAGGTCTTTTGATAACCTAACCAACGATGGATCGGATGGTGGATCCGGACATAGTTTACATACATTTAAGTGAGATCCGGCTTCATAAAAGTACATCAATATCACTTAAGTGGCCATATCTCGAGACAGGGTTGCCAGATTTTCAATGTTTTAGACTCGTTGGAAAGGTCTTTTGACTACCTAACCAACGATGGGTCGGATGGTGGATCCGGACATAGTTTACATACATTTAAGTGAGATCCGGCTTCATAAAAGTACATCAATATCACTTAAGTGGCCATATCTCGAGACAGGGTTGCCAGATTTTCAATGTTTTAGACTCGTTGGAAAGGTCTTTTGATAACCTAACCAACAATGGGTCGGATGGTGGATCCGGACATAGTACACATACATTTAAGTGAGATCCGGCTTCAAAAAAGTACATCAATATCACTTAAGTGGCCATATCTCGAGACAGGGTTGCCAGATCTTCAATGTTTTGGACTCGTTAGAAAGGTCTTTTGATAACCTAACCAACGATGGGTCGGATGGTGGATCCGGACATAGTTTACATACATTTAAGTGAGATCCGGCTTCAAAAAAGTACATCAATATCACTTAAGTGGCCATATCTCGAGACAGGGTTGCCAGATCTTCAATATTTTGGACTCGTTGGAAAGGTCTTTTGATAACCTAACCAACGATGGGTCGGATGATGGACCCGGACATAGTTTACATACAGTTAAGTGAGATCCAAATATATGTGAAAACACATTTTTATACATAACTTTTGAACTACTTATCGAAACTTCAATCTGTATAAAACTCGATCTATGGGACCCTAAACCAAGTCGAATGCAACAAGTTTGGGTCAAATCGGTTCAGCCAGTGCCGAGAAACATGAGCTAGTTTGTTGGTCACATACATACATACACACACACATACACACACACATACACACACACATACACACACACATACACACAGACATTTGTTCAGTTTTCGATTCTGAGTCGATATGTATACATGAAGGTGGGTCTACGACGTTTTTATACGAAGTTCATTTTTAGAGCAGGATTATAGCCTTACCTCAGTGAGGAAGGCAAAAAATTGGAGGCGGTCACACATGGTCACTATTTTTAAAAATTGAAAAAAACGGAAAATATTTCGCTAAAATAAAACTTTCGGTGGCTATATTTTGAAAACAGAGCCCTTTATCAAAAAAACCTGTAGAGTACTTTTCGGCTGCAAATTCAATTTGAAATAAAAAATTAAGTCAACAAATTAAGTTGAGTTACGTGGAATTTCGATTTTTCTAAAATCATTTTTATTTTTTTCAAAAAATTATAACTCGGCGGCAGGGGTTTTGTCCTCCAAAACAAATCAAAAAATCTCGTAAATTCAAAAAATAAAAATGGTCGATTTTCGACCGATGTCGTAGAGAATCAAGTAACAAAAATGACAAAAATGACAAAAATGACAAAAATGACAAAAATGACAAAAATGACAAAAATGACAAAAATGACAAAAATGACAAAAATGACAAAAATGACAAAAATGACAAAAATGACAAAAATGACAAAAATGACAAAAATGACAAAAATGACAAAAATGACAAAAATGACAAAAATGACAAAAATGACAAAAATGACAAAAATGACAAAAATGACAAAAATGACAAAAATGACAAAAATGACAAAAATGACAAAAATGACAAAAATGACAAAAATGACAAAAATGACAAAAATGACAAAAATGACAAAAATGACAAAAATGACAAAAATGACAAAATGACAAATATGCCAAAATGACAAAAATGACAAAAATGACAAAAATGACAAAAATGACAAAAATGACAAAAATGACAAAATGACAAAAATGACAAAAATGACAAAAATGACAAAAATGACAAAAATGACAAAAATGACAAAAATGACAAAAATGACAAAAATGACAAAAATGACAAAAATGACAAAAATGACAAAAATGACAAAAATGACAAAAATGACAAAAATGACAAAAATGACAAAAATGACAAAAATGACAAAAATGACAAAAATAGCAAAAATGACAAAAATTACAAAAATGACAATACATGCAGGTTTGAAAAATAAATAAATTCAATATATTGATGATGACTCTTCTTAAGGTCTTAATAAAAAAAATGACAAGAATGTAAAAATGACAAAAATGACAAAAATGACAAAAATGACAAAAATGACAACAATGACAAAAAGGACAAAAATGACGGCATTTCACGCTCAAGTAAACAATGCTACTTACCGCCATAATCATTATTCAACCCATCACTTTTTCTCCACCTTGAGACCCGTAAGAGCATCCCTCCGTCACAGACCGCGCTCGCGCGTTGACAATGACCGCCTCACGTCATGTCATTGTTCTTGATCTTGCACCCCCGCAATCTACCCTCAACGGACACAATGCTCAAAAGTGCGACTTTCTACGGGAATTTCCCGCGACTCGTCGCATCGCATCGTTGTCTGGCGCTCTATGACAGTAAGTGTCTGAAGTGCAGATCTTGAGACAGATCAGCCCGAAGGGTTTGACGACCGCGAGCGTGTTGAAAAAAAAAACAACTTCCCAACAATTTCAGTGTTACAACTAAAGTGCGTGTTTTAGCAAATTGGCCAATCCGGCTTTCGGCACAACGGAGTAGTCCAGGGTGGGCGGCCTAACATTGATTTAGTAACTGAGATCATCATTAACGCGGCACGTAATTACACAAATACCACAAAAACTTGAACGCATGAGCAGCAAAATGCAACCTGACTAATCCAATCGCTTTAGACCGTTCGCCAAGCCGCACAGTGAATCCATCAAAAAACAAATTGGCGATCAATCAATTGGCAAGCTCTACATCGTTCAATTTGGATTCCGTAACAGCCCAGCCCGGCCAAACCATACGGCTCCGGCGCGGAATCCAGTTTAGCCCGTTACACTTTGGAGCCGATAAAAACGTAAAATCGTTCATATTTTCACTTTTGACGATTTTATTGAATATGTTTAACCTTTTTTTTGCGCATGAAATCGTGATCGCAATGAAGGTATGCATTGCCCATTATACTTTCATTGCGGGCGCGCTTTTTAGTTATTAGTGAGGTATTTACTTTGTTAAAATCAATCATAGTTGAGGGGGTATATTTGGGCGCAATGTTAACCCTCTAACGCCCATGGTTACTCCAGAGCACCACTAATTTTTGGATTCAAAATTAAATTTCTCAGCAACTATTCATTTTTTCAACCTGCTTCAACCTGCATTAGTTAATATAGAATGTTAACTAATAACCATTAAAATTTCGTCCAGTTTGGTCGATCCAGTTACGAGTAATGTGGAAAAACGTAAAAAATCTCGATTTTGCTCTGGGCGGGAAGGAGTTAAGAGTACGTGATGGCACGTGTATTGATTTAGCAGGGCTCACTTAAAACGGTCTAAACGCCGCTTAAATGATTGAGCATAAGGTAATTGAGGAATTTAATAGGATTTAGCAAATAAGGCATACTTCAGCTAAATACCAAACAAATCTTTTGTTTTGTTTCTTTATTTTGATAAATGCGCCATTTTAATTTGTTAACACCTTATACCATAATTACCTTTAATCGTTCCGCAGAGAATTTTTTTTAATATTGTTTTTTCATGCAATCTCGATACAATTTTCGGGTAAGTCTTGGTTTATAAATAATTAAACCTCATGAAGAGATTCCTACACTCTAAAAGATTTGCTCATTATGAAAGACATAAAAAGACTCTTTATGAAGCAAAGTGGATCAGGATCCGAGATCAATAAATCATAAAAAAAGGTTTTCGGTAAAATATCGAAAATCTGGTCATAATTTAGGATTTTGAACAAAAAAACGTCTTATAAACATATCAAACACAATAGCTTATAGTACCTTTAAAAAAAACTCTAGAAATATTGTATTTAAAAAAATTACAAAAAGCTAAGACAATTGGGTCTTAAAATGAAGCATAGATTGCTGATATTATTGTTTACAGCGATAAAGCTTATTTTTCTGAGTACAATGACCCTTTGTACGACCACAAAGAGTTTAAAATGGATTTTTAAATCAATTTTGAAAAATTAACCTCGCGGTCCTTCTTGACAGAAAAGCTCCTACTTGACAGCTCGTTCCAAGGGGACCATAGTTGATCCATCGAAAAAATGTTGTCTAGTCAAAATAAAAATTTTGCATTAAAATGAAAAATAGTGATCAGAAATCGTTTTTAATCGTGTTTTTTACCGTTGTACATAAAAATTGACATAGGGCTTTAGTACCCAATTTCCTGCAATTTTCTGTTTTTTTTTCGATCAGAAGACTGGTTGAATAGATTCAGCTTCTTAACGATTGCTTTTGCTTCTATTTTGATTACCAAACTTAAAAATATTTTCTCCAAACAATTCAATTTAAAATTTTGAAAATATTTGGATTTTACAAGAGTTGACTGTATTGTTTATTGACATGTGGGTAATTCTCCGCCAACTCACACAGCAGTTGCCCCGACCCCTCTTCGATTTGCGTGAAACTTTGTCCTAAGGGGTAACTTTTTTCCCTGATCACGAATCCGAGGTCCGTTTTTTGATATCTCGTGACGGAGGGGCGGTACGACCCCTTCCATTTTTGAACATGCGAAAAAAGAGGTGTTTTTCAATAATTAGCAGCCTGAAACGGTGATGGGATAGAAATTTGGTGTCAAAGGGACTTTTATGTAAAATTATTTGAATTGATGGCGTACCAAGAATTCCGAAAAAACGTATTTTTCATCGAAAAAACACTAAAAAAGTTTTAAAAACTCTCCCATTTTCCGTTACTCGACTGTAAAAAATTTTGGAACATGTCATTTTATGGGAAATTTAATGTACTTTTCGAATCTACATTGACCCAGAAGGGTCATTTTTTCATTTAGAACAAAAATTTTCATTTTAAAACTTCGTGTTTTTTCTAACTTTGCAGGGTTATTTTTTAGAGTGTAACAATGTTCTACAAAGTTGTAGAGCAGACAATTAAACAAAATTTTGATTATTAACATAAGGGTTTGCTTATGAACATCACGAGTTATCGAGATTTCACGAAAAAAAAGTTACTTTTTGCGTTTCTCTTGATTTTGAAGATCTTTGTACAATGAAAATTAACTGTGATTTAACTGATACTCATAATACACATGTAGAGGGTGACGAGCGGGAATTCCCGGGAAATCGATCATTTATGGACCTCTCGATTCCCGGGAAATTCGTTCGAGACTCCCGGGAAATTTTGTAATGATAAATATGAAAGCAACATTATGTAAACTAATCAGGAAAAACATTCGAAAAATTCGAAATTGTTCAGAAAATTGAGAGTTACATGTTCGATATTCAATTTCGAATATATCAATGCTTCTGTAATCTTCTTATTAAGAAAGTGTAAATTATAAGTTGTTAAAAATTCCAATAACTATAATTGAGTGTTGCCAAACAAATGTTACTTTTAAGCATGTCTAGCAGGAATGAATGAAAAACTAAAGTATTTTAAATATTTTTTTATTTATTATTTCTAAGAGGGAATATAGCCTTTTCAAGATAAGTTCAATTTCCGTATCATCTCTTGAGCATAGCAAACCTTATAATTTTGATTTTTTTTTCAAATTCTAAGTATTTAAGTTAATTTCGCTGTATCAAGGTAGTTTCCTTTCTGATGTCAATATTTAATTACATTTTGGAAAAAAAAAACTTTAGAACTCTTTGTAAAGTTAAGGTCCGCTAATTGTGAACATTCGAGTTTTCCTAATAATAATAATAATAATAATAATAATAACATGATTTTTTTATATTAACAGTTGACCTTAAGAAAGAAAAAGAATTTTAAATTGTTGTTTGAGTCGTTATTTATCATATTGCAAAAATCCTGATATTGGGAAATTATATATAAGCTAGTTTTTTACTTCACAAAAATCTAAGTCTAGTTCATGCAAAAAGTTTGTGCAACTTTTGAAAAATCATTCAGTGTGAAAAAGGATTAGTAAACATTTTCAACTACTAGTTTGAGTCCCGAAAAGTTCTCGAAATGAACTCGTATTCACAGATTTAGAAAAAAAATATCAAAAAGTAGAACTATGTTATGAGCCTACTTAAATAAACGTTTCATTGAATAATTTTGAATTAATTGTTACTTTTCATTGAAAAGAAACAAATTAATTACTTTTTTTTAATTATTGGAACTATTGCATAGTTGAAAAAAACTCCCGGGTCCCGGAAATTCCCGGGATATTGCCAAATACAACTCTCGATTCCCGGGAAATCGAAAATCTCGAGAATCGTCACCCTCTATACACATGAAAACTAACATAGAAGAGTTAAATATTTGTTCTCATTTCCCTGAACAAATTTTTATTACTTAATATAATTAAAATCATGAAATTGAAAATTATAGCCTTAAAAAAAATAAATGGTGTTTTGGTTCATTTTGGAAAGGCTTTATTAATATTTTTTGAGCCATCATGCTATTGAAAATCTCAAAGCATGGAAACTTTATGCTTCATCGATCACCAATCCATTTTTGTTCCGATCGGAACCATCGAAGATGAAAACATATCGATTGCCACCGTTTGCGAAAAACATCCTGCAAGCAAGTTTCCCACCCACCAACTCTTCACATTTTCGCGCACTTCCAACGTTGATATGGTGGAAGCAAACCCGCCCCAAAACACAGATGATTACGAAAAGTGATGAAACATTGCACAATTTTGCATGCACTTTGCCGGCGTTTGCGCCGACAAGCGAAGACTGCACCACCACCACCACTATGAGCAAGTCGCGAAGAATTTCCCAACGGATGGCAACACTGCCGGTTTGAAGAAAATTACACCCGACTCAATTGCATATCGCGTGGCTTTGCTGGAAGCTATTAATGTATGTTTTTCCACATTTTCTCAACCTGGCCGCGAGCTCTCTCGGTGATTCAAGTTCCTCTTTTTGCTACAAAATTTTGCTGCAACCGTTTAAATTGTTCTGAACAATTTGCGAACCTAAAAATTGTAAGAAATGGCTTCGATTTTTTGCACAAACATGAACCGATAATTAGCTCAATCCAAAATCGTAAATTAACCGTGAGAACCAAAAGCGGTGCCAACATTTGCGAAACCACCCCACCCCCAATTAGTTTCGCCAATAGAGGAGAGAGAAAGACAAAATCACGCCACCCGTCAGTTTCCACAGAGGCGAGGCGTGGGGACCACCTTAATTTTTTGGGCAGCCAAATTTCACACCTTTTGGTCACCTCATTGGCCATAATTGAACGCGGCTCGTTCCTCCGTTAAATGCTGTCGAATGGTCGAAGCGCACGTGGTGGGTATTGAAGGTGGGGAAAAAAAACTTTGAACTGTGCACATGAGCAGAGCGTTTGGCTTTCGAAATGCACTTCACTTCAGCTGGAAAAATGGTTGTGATTATTAGTGCGTGTTTAGTGTAAGTTAGGTGGTACGAAATTAATCTGTCAGCCTAAACTTTTTTTCAATACAGTACATTTAGGCAAAATAATGCTATCAATTTGATGCAAAAAAAAGGTGCAGGTGGTTATGTTACACATGACCAGTATGACAAAGAACTTTGCAAGATGATTGTTGAAATTTTCGATTAGAATGTCCGGTCCAAATTCCCCCCTTATAAAAACTGTCCTATCGAACTAAGGGGACGGAAATTGCAAGTGGAGCTGAAATAGAAATCGAAGTGAAATCAATTTACTTTCCTTCACCACTCGAAAGTTACCAAGATGCGGGAATGTTTTTGCAAGGCTGTTGCAAGCAATCGGTGGCAGTAAAGGAAATTTGAACAGCAGACATTAAAAACTACCCTTACAGGGCTCTTAATGATTACGAGATAGTTATTTTAATTTCCAGAAACCGATTTTCGCAGTGGCACAAAAAAATGTGCATCGCAGTAATCTATTTATTACTTCCTGCCTAATAAGCAATATATTTTAACTGCTTAGTTTCAGATAATGGCCAAATGCAACTTTTTATGTCCAGTATCAAAAATCATAAAGTTTGATACCCATATTGCCCCAACTCTTATGGTCCGGCAAATGTCCCCCATCGGAACATCCGCGGGGCCTCCGGCCACTCCGGATTGTGGCCACTACTGCCAAAATGTCAAATTTCATGTCCAGTATCAAAAACCATAAAGTTTGATACCCATATTGCCCCAACTCTTACGGTCCGGCAAATGTCCCCCCATCGGAACATCCGCGGGGCCTCCGGCCACTCCGGATTGTGGCCACTACTGCCAAAATGTCAAATTTCATGTCCAGTATCAAAAACCATAAAGTTTGATACCCATATTGCCCCAACTCTTATGGTCCGGCAAATGTCCCCCCATCGGAACATCCGCGGGGCCTTCGGCCACTCCGGATTGTGGCCACTACTGCCAAAATATCAAATTTCATATCCAGTATCAAAAACCATAAAGTTTGATACCCATATTGCCCCAACTCTTACGGTCCGGCAAATGTCCCCCCATCGGAACATCCGCGGGGCCTCCGGCCACTCCGGATTGTGGCCACTACTGCCAAAATGTCAAATTTCATGTCCAGTATCAAAAACCATAAAGTTTGATACCCATATTGCCCCAACTCTTATGGTCCGGCAAATGTCCCCCCATCGGAACATCCGCGGGGCCTCCGGCCACTCCGGATTGTGGCCACTACTGCCAAAATGTCAAATTTCATGTCCAGTATCAAAAACCATAAAGTTTGATACCCATATTGCCCCAACTCTTACGGTCCGGCAAATGTCCCCCCATCGGAACATCCGCGGGGCCTCCGGCCACTCCGGATTGTGGCCACTACTGCCAAAATGTCAAATTTCATGTCCGGTATCAAAAACCATAAAGTTTGATACCCATATTGCCCCAACTCTTACGGTCCGGAAAATGTCCCCCCATCGGAACATCCCTGGGGCCTCCGGCCACTCCAGTCAGTTCCAGTTCCAATGATCGACTCCCGCGACTGGCATGTCTTAGCTGGTCCTTGCCTCCAAGCCATCTGCTCTCGGACCTCCAGGCCGTCTGCTACCGGGCCACCAGGCCATCTGCTTCTGATGTGTTCTCGTCGACGTCCAGCAATAGAATGAATTTTCGGGACCGACCGAGCCGAGTTTTGTTGGCTCGTCGGCGACCCGAAAATTATGAGGTGGAGTGGGGGTGATTTTAGATACATCAATCTCACGTCTCTCGATTGACTGATTGGGAAACGTTCGTTCATCCAACCAGCGTGCACCAAAAAGAGGGGAAATTTGCCGAGAGGGGAATTCGTCACGTAACGTTTTCGCTTCGCGAAAATTTTGGATTGACACCACGTATAGAAACCTTAGGACAAAGTTCTTTGTCAAAAATCACATAATGCAATTTCCCAGAATTACAAAAATTCCGGTAAACGGGAAATTTTTAACAAATTTCCCGCGAAATCATACAACTTCAAGAAAATACTTTTCTTAATTTTTAAAAGCTGTTCTTCGAGTTTTAACACAAATAAAAAAATTATCCAAGGAAGATTTTAATTGTGAGTAGAATGAATCCATGCTTCAAAACTATAAAAACCAATAACCTTTGTGACCAATTCTAGAGAATGTGAATGACTTCAACACATAAAGTTGAAATAAAAAATAATCAGGCAGAATTAAGATTTTTAGACAAATATTTTTTTCCAAAACAAGTTACCGATTTCAACTCATGAACAAAATTGCATAGAATCTTGTTTTTCTAACTATTCGTGTTTTTTAACATAAAGTATTTTGTATGGAATGACTCCTATTTTTTAATATCTAGAGCAAGTTTTTGATATATTTTTGCATCCTTTGAGCACTTTGGTTTTGTTACATGGTTTTCAGTCTTATAAATGACTTGGGTCTAACGTGTTTTCATAGCACAAAAAGTTGTTTTATATTGAACCATTAATTAACATCACTTCATAACAGCGATGGAATAATCATCAACATAACAAAATTCATGCCATTTCAATAACAAATACTGTTAAAATAACAGAAAATGTTATGGAATCTTCTTAAAAAATACATTTTTGCAAGAGTTTAAAAACAGTTTATGTTATCATAACAAAATTTGTTTTTGGTCTGATATTGGTTGAAAGCCAAAACAACTTGGGCATAACATGTTTTGTTATGGAAGAATACCGCCAACTGTTATTGGGATGATCGGATTAGCTGTTAAAATAACAAAAAATAATAACAAAGATTTGTTCGAAGAATAACTTAAAATGTAATTAGTCTGTTATAACAATAACGATCCAATAACAAACAAATCATAACGACGAATAACAAATTTTGTTATTAATAACATAATATGTTATTGGAATGGTATTTACAAATATCAAAAAATGTTATTCCCAAGTTATCTCCGTCTTCTCGGGTTCATCAAGAGAAAAAATCCGAAGGGAACATTCTCTCCGCTCTCACGCACGAAAGATCGGTAAAAAAATCTAAAAAAAAAATCATCATCTTGATTATTCTGCGGAACATCTTTTTCACTTCTACACTTGCAAGTGTAACGTTACACGTCGGAAATTGACCTGTCACGTTTTGTAGATGGGCAATGTGTGTAAAAAAGTGAAAAAAATAATTTCAAGTGGTGCTGACAAGGGAATTCATCAAAAATCATCAGCAGATTGATTGTCTGAGAGAAATTCGGGAGCGATTTTCTTTTGCGTGATTTGCCTCCTCTCTCTTTCGCGGGTGAAAAAAGTTTGCAAGCGAAAATGATTGTGATCCCTGATCCACAATAAGTCTTCCATTATTTCATATTTTACTCTGTAATATCCAAATATAATTAAATATATGGCACTTTTTATTTTTGCACAATCCTTCCCCCCATTTAATATCAGGAACTGGGGAAATTTTCATCAGTATTTGTTACATTTTAAGGGTACTCAAACAAGAGGTAATGTTCAACCAATCAGTTTTTCAAGATTTCAAAATTATAATTTTTTTTCGGTGCGCGCTAAACAAAATTGTAATAGTTTATTTCCATAACATACAATTTTAATTTATGTTGGCCTTGTTGCAAAAAGCAAAAGTTATTTAAAGTTTTGAATGCTTTAAAAAATATTAATATTTGAAATCAAACATGACATGACATTTTCAACCAAGCTGATTACATTATAATTAAATGAAATAATGTTCATTCATGTTCTTCAGTTCATTTTCCAAATATTGATGCATAAAAAAATGTAAATTTCCGTTTGAATTTCAAAATATTATTGAATCTAAATGATTTTTTTCCAAGGTTTCACGTCTTTTTCCAATCTGTGGTCCAAAAATTTAAAACGTTTAAAAAGTTTTTTTTTTAATTTAACAAACAAAACTTATACAGTGTATTTTAAACAGTGATTTTTACGAAAATTTTGTCATTTTTCGATTTTTTTGTCATTGCCAATGAATCAGAAAAAAGTCTTGAATTTAAAAAAAAATGCAAACTGGAGCGTTTTGGTATGTCCACGCATCCTTCCTCCCCTGTAGATTCTGTGAAATGTGATCCGTTCACAGAGTCCTATCTGCGGTAAACAAAATGCAGTTGGGCTGGCCGCTTTAATTTTTCTAACACATTTTCGTGAACAAAAGAAGCACGCTTTAGTTTTTGATATGACACTTTATTTCTATCCGGACAGATTTCAATATCCGACTGCATCCGACGACTGTCGGCGGTGAAAGAGGACAATCTCTGAGACACATTCTCTATTGAACCTAATTGCCATAATTTTAGGGAAATAAATACCTAAATTGAGCACAATAGATATTTGCCATGATTCTCTCCTATAGCTGGTCAGCAAGAAAAAACAAATTTTAATCGAGTCTTCATTTTGCATCGTTCTGTAAACTGATGCTTCTCTTCCTCGACGGTCCCTTGGATATTGACAACCAGAGAGTCGACTGTACTACTTTTATAGTGACTACAATGTTCTCGGATATAATGTTATTATTGATAATGACAAGAAAAGTTTTTGGGGCGTGATCTAATCACAAGACTTTCCAGCATGCTTTCATCGGACTGGCTGTGTTTATGTTGGATTAGATTAGATTAGATTCCATTTTGAAAAATGCCATATTTGGTGCTATGGCACAACATGCTCAAAATTTATTTAACATTGTTGCCAATTTTTCTAAAAGATCATGATTTTCGGAAACTTTGGATTCTGGCATTTTCCATTTAATCATCAACCAAAACATTGTCCACTGGCAACCTTGTACCGTTTCCTTAAAAATAAATGGAATCCTCTAAACTTAACAAATGCAAGAAAGCAACAAGAAAGTTATTTATAATAAAAGAAGTTTACAAAAATTCAATACAGCTTTTTTTGTTTTTGAAACAGAACGGATTCACAAGTTCGAATGGAACTCCATTCGAACTAGCGAATCCAAATACCGTAAACCGGGGTGACTTTGATAGGATTTCAATTTGTTTTTGGAATATTTTTCAACTGTTAAGGTCTTTTTCAAAATTATTATTTTTAAAACATGTACTGGGGTAAGCCACACAAAGTTCATGCACTATTTTTGAAAAAAAGTTTTTTCAATAGTGTTTGGAACAATAGTTACGTTAAAAATTCTTAGTTTAAATTCCGGGGTGACTTTGATAGTCATAGAGTTTCTTGTTAAAATCAGATTTAAGGTGTTCAAACTTTATTTTTACGTTAAATGTACCATCACTTAGGTTGCCGATATAGTTTGAAAGAAAGAAAATCAATGTTTATGTTAAGTTAACTAAGTTTATAAGCTTTTTATTAAAATACATATACATTTCAGGTAAAACTGATAAAATGTTGGATTTTTTCCTTAAATTCTTTAAAACTAGTTTTGTTTATGAAATTATCGATCTATATTGCATTTTATACTAAATTCAAAGCACGAATCACAAGTTTTCACATTTTACATGAAATTTGTTCAACTGAAATTGCCTATAATTTTGGAGATTTTTTATTACTTGTGTCTCAAAAACACATATTATTATTTTTTTTACATCTTTTTCAACCTTCTCCTAGTGGAAAATTGTCCAAAGAATCCAAAAATGCATCCCGTTTTCCGATTCAAAATAATGTTCATTGAGAAAATCATGACAATTTGAAAAGTGTTAAATAATGCCTTTCATCAACATTTTCTTAGTTATAGTTAACTAACTATTTAAACTTTTCAAAATTTTATGAAAAGTTCCTCTTCAGGTACTTTGAACACTTCTCTCCCCCGGTCAGTATGATTCCAAACCATTCCGTATGTAATTTATTTGTACTCTTCATTCTGCGGAAAAATCTCAAACCTATCAAAGTCACCCCGGCTATCAAAGTCACCCCGTTTTACGGTACGACATTTTAAACGACTGACAATCGAATTTTGATATTTAAGTGCTTTTTATATTCAATGAGGAACAAACACATTCAAATAAGTGGGATTCGGATTATCTGGGTTTCAATAAACGAGATTTGAATAGGAAGGTGCTGTGTCCTATCCCTCGCCTAGACCAGACCAAAATCCATGATAAAGCTGTCAGACCAAATCTGTCAGACCAAGACTGTCAGACCAAAGAGCAAAAAGTAAACAATCTTGGTCTTCGACGTAGGTGCAAAAAAAAATGAAAAAAGAATTTTATTTTTCCAATTCAATAACTGGGTTTGGACTGCAAAATTGAATGTACGTCAGAAAATGATAAAACACTGCGGCGTCCTGTACACCGACAATTAAATAAGCATTTAAAAGCCTAATTCTTCCACTTTGATTTTTGATCGCATTTTCGGTTTACACCTGAAAAATCTTGAAATTATTTATACGGATTTGTGGCCAAAAAGTCCATTAGAAAATCAAATTCTCTTCTCATTTATTTCTCTGGTCTTCGCTTCAATTCAAAAGTTTAAAATTGCTTATCAAATACACAGTAAAACATTGTGTAAATTTTGAAGCTTTAATTTTGTAAGGTTGAATAATACCAATGTAATTTAATCACAATTAAGACTGAAAAAGTGACATTACAACAGAAAGGAGGTAAAATTACACATTTCCAGAGGTAAAATTATACATTTTTTTCTGACATAAAAGATCTACCCCTTCCCAGATGTAATATTACCATGATTTTTTTTTTCTGTGTATGAGATGATGGTGAAGCTAAAGAAGCCAATATTAGTCTGTAAAAATCATTGAAAATTTGAAATATCATCAAGCTAAAGCTTTCCAAAAAACACAAACCGATTAATAATGGTTTTTGTTTTTTTAGATTCCTCGAAAAGTTGAGTTGAAGACGGTTAAATTGATGCAACATTACATACCTCAAGATTTCCATTTTATCCAAACTTGTTTTAGATCAAGAGCAACTCTTTCAAGAGCGTTCATACCATTTTATCAATCCATGCTTGTATACATAGTTGTTTAGAACTTGTTCAATTCTCCAATGTTCTCGAACCCCGCAAAAGTCACGTACCGGCCAACCATTTTCGGTATCCAAACAATTTTCAAGTTAGTTCAAGTCAATGAATTTCGCGTGTAAAATCTGGTCGTCGGTGGCAACTTGCTGCTGCTGCTGGCACTAGTACGCACCGGTTAATTATACCCACGAGTTGAGCCGTACTTCAAAGATCGCAATTACCCGGCCATATACGACCTGCTACAACAACTTGCTGAACTATTGCTACGATGATGGCATAGTTGCGGCAGTCGTTGTTGCCGATATCCTCAACACACACACACACGCATGTGACATAATCGTGAATTGGCCGGAGCTTGTTTTCGCCGGGGC
This sequence comes from Culex quinquefasciatus, assembly GCF_015732765.1. NCBI lineage: Eukaryota > Metazoa > Arthropoda > Insecta > Diptera > Culicidae > Culex > Culex quinquefasciatus. Next base: position 35,707,550 of record NC_051862.1, read on the forward strand.
CTCGGGGCCCCCGAACCAACGCTATAGTCTAGCCGCCGAATGGCTAATAGCTTCCAATTCGCCGGCCTGCCTCTCGAGGGATTGTGGCATGTGTCACACAGGTGGAAGTGGGTCTTTCGAAATTCTGATTTGTCGACCGCTGCACAACGCACCGCAACGCGCGCGCATAAGCTACCTTCTCGGAAAGTACCGTTCAATTCGGAATTAGTGGAAAAACTTGTTTCCCAGTGGGCCCAGGTCTGATGTGAGGAACAGTCAGTTAGGGGTTAGGAAATGGATGGACGTTTCCGAAGCTAATTGATTTTTAAATGGAAAACCGATACCGTCACGAGTTGGTGATTGGCGGGCGCGGGTTGTGTTGCGAACCTGCCGGGGTAGAATGGCGTGCAGATTGCGATTTTTATGCACCACCAGCCGGCCGGAGTCGGTTGAAACCGATTCTTTCGGTGGCCTCGTTCTACGACGTCATGAAAAAACCAGGTTGAGGCGAATGATTTGCATGGGAAAGTTATTGATGTTTGATTAATAAGTTGGAAACAGCTTTAATGTAATAAAGGCAATAAAAATCCCAATCCGTATTCGAATTATACACATTTTTTTTGGAATTCTAAAATATTTTATAAAGGAAAAATGTTAAAAAATTACCCTTGTTCAAAAAGATGAGTTATTCTAACATTTTTTAAAATTAAAAATATGTAAAAAGCATTGCATAGACATACTAATTTTGCAAAATGGACAAAGTTTTAATCAAGTAAAAAAAAATACAAAGAAAAGTCGATTTGCTAAAAGGAAGAAAATAACTGAATATATTGTTATAACTACTAAAGGTAAACAGTCACACTTTTTTTTGCCAAAAATCACTTTGACGTGGGTTAGCAATCAATCTCGTTTTCACAAATTGAAAATTAAAAAAAAAATAATCTTGAAATAATATTAATTTTTAGTGCAAAAATTATGCCACATGAACTTTGATCGTCTTGTTACAAAACTCAAAGATTTTGGCATTTGAAACAAAACATTTCAGGAAGATTTTCAAATAATTTGTATGTCAAATAGTGAGTTCAAATGGAATTTTATGCAACATTGCTTCTTTGCTAGAGTACGGATAACACAGTTTCAATAAAACGTTCTAAATATTTAAAAAATCAAAAATTGATTTCACTTTGGGGAATTGCCCATCACTTATGTATTATTCTCAATTCTAAATTCGGTTTTATTGGTGAATAATCAAGATACAAAGAGTTATTTTGAAGTGCATAACAGAGTTTTGGAGTTCCTTACAGCTGTGTGTTGCATCATAATCCATCTAGGAACAATTATTTCTTTAACTAAGGCACTAGCAAGAGTAAGAAAAAACTATAAAAAAAAACTTACAGAAATTGCAAAGGAAAGGGGATAGAGGAAGAGAAAGCTTAATACTAGATCACAGAAAATTTATCCTTTGTAGATGTGTTTGATCATCAGTTCCCCAAGGGCCAGGAATTGTTCTGCCTTGTTCCGGCAGCTCCGAAACCGCGAGAGCAAAGTACTCCGGCAGGGTGAAGAGATCTTCCCCGGTGACTTCTTGCTGGGCCGCACTGCCGCTACCGGCAGCGACCACGTTGGCGAACGAACGCCCCCAACCAGGAGGGAACGCTGAGTTTTCCGCTGGAACCGTACGCTGCCCAGCTGCAGGAACGGCTGCGCTCGTACTTCGCTGAGGAGGGTGGGACGCTTTCTTTTTTCTCTTTTCCTGCTCCTCGAGGTAGACCTTGCGCGCGACGCATCCGCGGTAATTGCCGGTATGGTTGCCGTCACAGTTCGCGCACTTTACGCGCGGCTTGGTTTGTTCTGCCTTGTCCCCCAAGTCCGCCTTTCGTGGCAGTGCGCACGCCTCCGAGAGGTGTGACCCACCGCACTTCACGCAGCGGGGCCGGAGGTTGCAGTTCCGCGAGCCGTGGCCGAATTTCTGGCAACGGTGGCATTGCGCTACGTCCGTCGGGTTCTTGGTGTAAAACCGCCAGTTTACCCAAAACCGTCCAACGTTTTAGTCCGCCGCAGGTCTTGGATCTTGACGGTGCCGCGGTCGAAGTACAACAGGTACAGTGTGTGTGTACCTGTTACCGTTGTCTTGCGCGAGAGCACTTTAATCTCCCGCGGTTTTATTCCGGCGTCCGAAAGGTGACCCTTCAGGTCGGAGATCGGACGGTCTTGATAACCCTGTAAGACGACCTTAACAGGGGCTTCTCGGGGTTGAATGTGTAGAAGTTGAAGTTGCTACGCTTCAATTCTTCAAACACCAGGTCGAAATTCTTTTTGGTCAGTGTGATCACTTGCACTGCCGACTTACCGATTTTCAGACAATATCCGAGGCCTTCCAGCAACTCGTCAACATCGTCCGCTAACGTGTCCAAAACAAAAATTGAGGTGGTCTACGTTCCGCTGGAGAGTTGATCTTTTTGACGTCGGCACTTTTTCCGTGCACGACCATCATCGTCGTCGTCGTCGTCGGTAGTGCTGCTACCGTCAGAGTTGTTATTTTCTTCGTCGTCGCTCAGCATCTGGAACTCGTTCCTGATGGGGATGTTGGCGGATGTTGATGTGCCACTGGTCGTGGCACCGGAAGTACCGGAACGGGTTCGCACTGGTGATCTTGGGACATATCCAGGATGTAGTAACTTTTGTCGATGCCTTCAGCGCTGACGCTCCCCTGCGCGACGGCGGCCGACACGGCGTTGGTTTGTTTACCTTTTTGCACACGGCCGGTAGACGAACTTCGCGGGTTTTTTGAGGCCGCACTCGAACTGCCACGGCCACGGCCGGCCTTTGGCATGCTGGAGAAGCAAACTCGCGGGTAACCACAATCAATTACGGCGAAAAAAATCGAAAAAACGATGGAGCACTGAGCACTAGCTGCATGCTCTCGTGCGTACACGGAGGGAGCTGCACTTATGTATTAAATTAACAAAAAACACATAATTTCACTTAAAAAATAGAGAATTTTAAATAAATTGAATGTAGAGAAAAATTTTGACGATATTTCTCACTACATGAATATTTTTTAGAAAAAGTTGTCAATAAACCTCAATCAATCAAACCTGATCAAATTTTTCATGTAAAAAATGAAAACTGTTTAAAAATGTTATAATCCGTTGCCAAAGTACGGATAAGTCAACAATTTACACATTTCTTAAATATTTTCTTAGATAAAATCTTATTACTAACTAAAACAACCACATTTTCCCCTTCACAGGAATCGGTATCGACGACACGTTCGTCATGCTGGCGGCCTGGCGCCGAACCTCGGTCAAGTTGTCCGTGCCGGAACGCATGGGCCACATGATGTCCGAGGCGGCCGTCTCGATCACCATCACCTCGCTCACCGACATGCTGTCGTTCTGGATCGGCATCGCGTGCCCCTTCCCGTCGGTGCAGATCTTCTGCACCTACAGTGGGCTGGCCGTGTGCTTTACCTACCTGTGGCACGTGACCTTCTTCGCCGCCTGTATGGCCGTGTCCGGCCACTGCGAGTTCAAAAATCTGCACGCCATCTTCGGCTACCGGGTGCTGCCGGAATCGGTCGCCATCAAAGGTAAGTTCAAAATTATGACTATTTTATGAAATCAAATAAGTTGATGAAACTGACAGAGAAGTGTGAACAGCAACTTGAGTAACGATCTTAAAGTCCCTTTTAAAAATGCAAATCGGTTCAATTCTCAAATTCCTCAGCCAGCTATCGAGCAGTTTAACGCATTTCAAGCGGGTCTCTTCCCCTACATATATGAACTCAGCAAAAGAAAGAGCCTATTTACGATTCTTATCAAACTGCGACGTGGCCACCAACCTGGACCTGGTGTGGTGGCCCCCGAAGGTGCTTTAATCCAATTGAATGCATGCAACCATCAGCGGCGGCAAAACCTAAAGACAGGCCTTTTCATCTCCGAATGGGGGTTCGAGCTGCCATTTAATGGGTTGCACCGGTGAGGCAATCCCGGTTCGCTCAGTGGTTTTTATGTTAAATTCTAATCAGAAATGTTTTAACTGTTTAACTGAAAGTTTACAATCTAAATAAACATTTTTGCTGTTTAATATTGAATGATATATGTTATTTTTAATATTTTTGCAGATTAAATTTATTTTCTTTTTTTGAGATTTTTTATTATTGACAGATACAGTCATACATTATATACCAGATATAGATAAATACTTTTTATTGAAATCATAAGTTAAAAAACAGAGAAAATCTATCGAGTTAAGGGATTAAAGTTATTGTAATACCTCACAAACTAAACATTGACTTTTTATGTAAAAATTGTTCGAAACATTTTTAACTTTGTGATAAACTGGTTTTTAGGATTAAACGAATATTTTGACAATTTTTAAGATTACCTACTTTTGTAATGATTAAACTAACACACTGAAATAAATAACACTGGTGGATCGTTGATCAATGGCATCATTTTTATTTTTCACTTGTTTATATATTATAATTAAGTGAAAAAATGGGCTAATTTTCATTGGGTTTTCTATTAAAGCAGGGTTAATCTATTTTCATAAAATTTTGCGAAAATAATGATAAAATATTGAAGAATGATTGATCTCCAATGTCCTATCTGAATCTAAAACAATATACCTTATAAAGCCATTGCCATTTTCTTAAAAGTTTTTGCCACCTTTCTTCCTCCCCATCCTCAAAAATTTCCCAAAAATCAGAGGACCAAAAAAACTTGTTGAAAATCAAAATTCTTTTAAGGACCTTGTACATTTTTTTGTAAAATATCTAAAATACATTGTATAACACCTATTTTTGTATTTTTCAAAACAATACAGTTTTAGATTTTCGCAAATTTTAATTTTTAGATTAGAAAAAAACATAAAATTTAAGAAAAGATATAATTTTCATAAATTTATTGATATTATGCATATTTTTAGTAGTAGCATAACTGTAATGTAATGTAATGCTTCAAAATTTTGATAGTTGGGATTGAAATTTAACTTATTGAAACTAAAAACATTTAGTAAAAATTATACCAAGCTAGTGAATTGTTTAACAAATTTCAGTTCTTGAGTTTTTTTTAAGTATAGGCTATTGTGTTTGATGTATCTATTAATTACGTGGTTTCTTTGGTTAATTTCATCAAAAGTTCTCATATTTGGGGGTTCTTTGGCAAAAATAATAAGACTCGTATTTTTTTTGTTTGGCAATTAGGGCGGCGGTTGCATCCAAAATAAGGTAGTCCAAAAAATGGCGTTTTTCGTCAATTTTCGCAAAACCCACATTTTTCTAAAAATCATATCTCCGGGACGACTTAACCAATTCTATAGCGCCGCATTTCATAAGATAGGTTATTAGTTTTGCTTTCAAGGAAAATATGTTGAGGTCTTTCAAGGGAAAATATGTAGAGGTCCGAAATAACTAGATGAATATTTGAATAGGTCCTATGGAAATTCGAATATCTCGTGACCAAAAGAAGATATTTTTTGAAGAAAACGCAAAAAAAACCTTTTTTTTCACTAAAAATTCGATAATTTGAAAAAAAATCTAAACTTATTTGGGTATAACAATTTTCGCAATTGAAATACGCAACCTGTTTATTATTGACTTATGAAGTTTTTTCAATTTTTTTCGGGGAAAAATTGTGAAATCGACGGACTATTATCACTAACATCTGAAATAAGAAATCAAGTAAAACATTAACAAAATGCTCTATGCTTTTTAGTGCAGTTATTTTACAAATTTTAGGTATCAAAATAAAACTTTAACGATGACGCTAGCATTTGCATCTACTGATTTTATTTTTCAAGTAAAAAAAAACAATTTACCAAACGGTATATAAAAAACAATCTAGAAAAAATTCCAGATAAACAGTATAACAAAATATAACAAGCAATTTTTCTATACATTCAGCTAAAAACATTAAAACATATTTAATTTCAAATAAACTTTGAAATTAAATAACCCTCTTTCACCAGTGTGCACAAGATGGGCCGAAACGATGCAACTGTTTAACACCCTTTAAAATTTGTTAAAAATATTAAAATGTTGTGGAGATTTCCATAGTTGAGGTTTTTTGAACAGCTTGAATTATTGCCCCGTCAGCCTTCTTGAACTGTTGCCAAATTTTACTTTTTTTTTCTTGTGCTTATTTTGAATGTTTTATATCTATTTATCTTGTTAATAAATAAAACTATTAATTTCAGATATAAATATAAAACAATTTATTTAATTGACAGGGAATTCACGAAAATTAAATCTATCGTATCTTGACGAAACTGAAGCGTTTACTGACATAAACTTAAGTATTGTTGAGTTGTGTTACCATTTGATTAATCAAATATATTCTTGGGTTTGATTTTAAATGTTTCAACCGCTTGAAAACCCCTGCCATCATCCTCGCCCGATCACCGCGGCCAGATTACAGAGCGCAGAGAGTTGCGACTTTCGACAGCTCTACAACATACGAACCGCGCCGCAGTCCGCGGGTCCAGAACCAGGAAGCAGAATGCGTGATTGGGAAAAATGGCCATTTTCTCTCAGTCCACACACACTCTTCATTGAAAATGGGCTCTGAAACCATCCTCCCCCTCCTCCGTTCAACGCGTGGTGATGATCGCTGCAGACCGCGGCAGTCCCGGACACTCATGAGCAAGACTTCCCAGCTCGAGCCTACTCTAAATCGGTTTCTAATAAATTGATAAAAATTTTGCGTGGGCTGCCGGTTCGACCGCGGCTCTGGTCGTGGGCTTTGAAGAGCGGGTTTGCCAAAGTGGCGGGAAAATCTATGACTCGAAGCGGTTACCGTTACGGACCCCAAGCAGAATCTGTTGAGTTGCGGTGGCGGTGGCGGCCAACTTAAGGAGGCAAACAGATTAATGGGCTCGATAGACAATGTGTGAGAATGGTCACACCGAGGAGGGGTTCTGTGGGGGGTTCTGCGCCAAGGGACATGGTCCGGGACACGTGGTGGAGTATCAGATTTCGGACTGGATTAGGGGGGATGTGAACGGGGGTACTACACACTTTATTCCGGATGATAGCTGTGCAGCAGGTATTCACCGTTAAATGCAGCAGACACTTGTTTGATTCCGGATGATGTTTAGAAATGATTGTAAATGTATATTTTTTCTTCAAGAAAATTATGATGATTTTAGATGGTACAACAGAAGACCACTTTCCCAAACAGAAGCTCGAGTTCAATGAATCCTCTTCTAAATTGCTTTAATCTTCTAATAGAAATCTTTTGAGGAAGTCTCTTAAGAGATCATAAGATGCCATAAGGCATAAGAAGTCCCGAGAAGCTAGCTGGAAACTGAAAAGATATATCAGATTAAAATTCCAACACGCAACACTTTCCATCTTCCACTTTGCTATGAGCAAGCTATAAATTATAACTTAGGCTTAAGCGGGAGGAAAGAACCAGTTGTCATCACTACCGGGAATGCAGATCCAAATCTTCCTCCCACGTTTAGAAGGGAAAAACTCAGTAGCGGTAAATAAACTCATTAATGCTTGATAGGATTATTATAGGTTTTTGTCATTTCTAATTAATAGTTCTTTCACTAAGCACAGCTTTGTTGAAGCACCAGCGATGAACAAATTTCCCCAGCTTATTACAAAATTGCGCGACCGTATCTAGTTCAAGATCGCAGCAAAAATCATCAAGTGCAATGTCTCAATTTCTTGTACCACCAGACCTCAGTAGAAAAAAATAACTATAATTGAGCATCTACCCGGTCTACCTCAGATCTTAACTTTTTTCGTACTCCTCTCTCGTGATTCATCTCCACACACAACAGTTGAATGTGGCAATTTGCAATGAGAGACATCGCTCGTTAATCGATTCAAACAAATGAAAAGCAAAACCCGTCGTCAAGTGCCAACTATTTCGACAAAACTTCAGACAAACTATACACTCAATGTGACGAAGAGTTCACTGACTGGTTTCGGCCCAAATTCGAGTCAAGCATAACTTTAGCTGAATCAAACGGTTTGTGAATTGAACAAGCGAAATAAAAAAACAGCAAGAATGGAATTATTTGTTTGGGGGGATGGAAAATTGCGAATAATGACTGCAATGGGTTGGTTTTGCTCAAACTACGGCTCTCAAACGGCAGCGTTTGGATATAGATCTTGGAAGTTTTTTTTTTTTTCAACGACAAGGGGATGGAAGTTTGAGCAAGTCATCGGTGCGCGGTATGTTATGTAATTGGATTAATTGAGCGTTTTAGTGTGATTATAATGACACAATCTCTTTAATGACACGCAAACGGTTCTTGTTTGATGTCCATTTATTCCATTTTTAGTCAAAACAAAGAAAGAAATTATGATAATCTTTTTTGTGTTTAAACACTACCAAAAGATATTAAGGAAATGTTTGGGCTTGCGGAGTTGAATTCAAAATTATACAACCAAAAAAACAAAAACAAAATAACGAATGTTTCGTGTTTTGAGATAGAAGATTGCACCATTTGATTCTTTAATATCGGCATCTTGAAATTGAATTCTGTTTGATTGGAATTTCGTTCATCTTATTTACTTATTTATTAATTCATTTTACGCTATGGGTAATTCTCTACCAAAACCGGAAATGGATTTTATTTTTATTTTTTGATTTGGCTCAAACTTTGTGGGGGCCTTCCCTATGACCAAATGAGCTATTTTGCGTCATTGGTTCACCCATACAAGTCTCCATACAATGTTGGCTGCTGTCCATACAAAACTGGTATGTAATTATTCAAACAGCTGTAACTTTTGAGTGAATTTTCTGATCAATCGGCAAAGTTGTAGGTATTGTTGAGGACTTTTGAGAAAAAAATAGGTACACGGAAAAAAAATTGCAGATTTTTTTATCAACTTTTTTTTCACTAAAACTCAATTTCCCAAAATATGTATTTTTTGATTTTTGAGATTTTTTGATATGTTTTAGAGGACAAAAATCCGCAACTTTTGAGACATAGAGAAACATGGTCAAAAAATCTGCCGCCGAGTTATGAATTTTTGAAAAATAGTGATTTTTCGAAAAAATCGAAGTTTCATGCAAAAACAAGTTTGACATTATTTTTTAATGCAAAATTGAATTTGCAATCGAAAAGTACTCTACAGATTTTTTGATAAAGGGCTCCGTTTTCAAGATATAGCCACCGAAAGTTTGATTTTAGCGAAATATTTGCAGTTTTTCAATTTTTAAAAATAGTGACCATGAGTGACCATTTCTAGAAATATATTTTTTGAAAAGTTCTGAAAATTTGCTATAAAATTGTCTAGGAGATATTAAAGATAGGACCTCGGGTTGCTGAGATAGAGCCGCTTTAAAAAAAAAACACGAAAATTGAAGTTTTCTTTATATCACCAAAACAACCCACCATTTTCTAATGACCATATCTCAACAGCTAAAGGTCCGATTTTCAATTTTAATACATGAAAAATTCGTGAAATTTTCCGTTCTTTTTGAAAAAAATATTTTAAAAATTTTTAAATCAAGAGTAGCATTTTAAATGGGCGTAATATTCAATGTTTGGCCCTTTTAAAATGTCAGTCTTGATTTCAAAGTATTCAAAGTATTTTTTTCGAAAAGATCGGAAAATTTCACGAATGTTTCTTGCATTAACATTGATAATCGGACCATTAGTTGCTGAGATATCGTCATTAGAAAATGGTGGGTTATTTTGGTGAGATCAAGAAAACTTAAATTTTTGTGTTTCTTTTTCTTAAAGCGGCTCTATCTCAGAAACCCGAGGTCCAATCTTCAATATCTCTTAGACATTTTTATACAAAATTTTCTGAATTTTACAAAAAAAAATTTTTTCTAGAAATGGTCACTATTTTTTTAAATTGAAAAACTGCAAATATTTCGCTAAAATCAAACTTTCGGTGGCTATATCTTGAAAACGGAGCCCTTTATCAAAAAATCTGTAAAGTACTTTTCGATTGCAAATTCAATTTTGCATTGAAAAATAATGTCAAACTTGTTTTTGCATGAAACTTCGATTTTTTCCAAAAATCAATGTTTTTTCAAAAATTCATAACTCGGCGGCATATTTTTTGACCATGTTTCTCTATGACTCAAAAGTTGCGGATTTTTGTCCCCTAAAACATATCAAAAAATCTCGAAAATCAAAAAATACATATTTTGGGAAATTGAGTTTTATTGAAAAAAAAGTTGACAAAAAAATCTGCAAATTTTTTTTTTCCGTGTACCTATTTTTTCTCAAAAGTCCTCAACAATACCTACAACTTTGCCGATGACACCAAATGGATCAGAAAATTCACTCAAAAGTTACAGCTGTTTGAATATTTACATACCATTTTTGTATGGACAGCAGCCAAAATTGTATGGAGACTTCTATGGGTGAACCAATGACGCAAAATAGCTTATTTGGTCATAGGGAAGGTCCCCACAAAGTTTGAGTCAAATAAACAAATGCAAAAAATAAAAATGGTCGAGGGGGTAACTTTTGTTCCTGATCACGAATCCGAGGTCCGTTTTTTGATATCCCGTGACGGAGGGGCGGTACGACCCCTTCAATTTTTGAACATGCGAAATAGAGGTGTTTTCCAATAATTTGCAGCCTGTAATGGTGATGAGATAGAAATTTGGTGTCAATGGGAGTTGAGTGTATAATTGAACGCCCGATTTGAAAATGTATTTTTCATCGAAAAAAAAACACTAAAAAAATTTAGAAACTCTCCGATTTTCCGTTACCTGACTGTAAAAAAAATTGGAACATGTCATTTAAGGGAAATTTAATGTACTTTTCAAATCTACATTGATCTAGAAGGGTCATTTTTTCATTTAGAACAAAAATTTTCATTTTAAAATTTCGTGTTTTTTTTAATTTGCAGGGTTATTTTTTAGAGTGTAACCATTTTCTACAAGCAAGACAATTTCAAAAAAATTACGAAAAAAAAAGTTTTGAAAAAGTTGGTCCTCGGCGATCATGGCCGCTCATCGTCACCTGCGACAGATACGGACGACGAAACAAAAAGAAACACTAAAAGTCACTTTTTCAAAACATATTTCCGTAAAATCGCGATAACTCGTGATGTTAATAAGCAAGCCCCTTATGTTTATATATCAATTTTTTGTAATTGTCTCTACAACCCTGCAAAGTTATAAAAAACACGAAATTTTAAATTGAAAATTCTGTTCTAAATGAAAAAATGACCCTTCTGTGTCAATGTAGATTCGAAAATTGATTGACCAAAAATGGTACGTAAATATTCGTAAATCCGTAAATCTGATTTGAAGAACCTTTCTGATCGATTTGATGTCTTCGGCAAAGTTGTAGGACAATATAGAAAAAATTGATGCACGCAAAAAAAAACAATTTTCCAATATCTGTATTCTTAAATTTTTGTTTTTATGTACTAGGTGACAAAAACTGCAACTCTTGAGCCATAAAGAATTACGGACAAAAATGTTACCGCCAATATAAGATTTTTTAAATTGTGTTTTAGTCTAAAACTTTGTTGACTCCAATTTTTTCATGTAAAATCAAAATTGCAATCAAAAAATACTTTAAAGGTTTTTTGTTATAACCATTTTCAAGATAAAGCAACATAAAGTTTAATTTTAACTGAAAAATTTAATTTTTTTGTTTTTGAGAAAATTGCAAGACTAAAAGACATTGCAAATTGAACCCTTTGGTTGCTGAAATACAGCGAATAAAAGAAAAATAAACAAGGAAATTGATGTATTTAAAGTCTCATTCCAACAGTCCTATTTTAAATGTTAAAAAATGAAACATTTGAGACATTGTGTGATTTCCGAAAAAAAATATTTTTATTTTATTTTTGGAATAAACTTTAACAATTCAGAAGGCCATAACATTCAATATTTGACCAGTTTGAAATGTTAGTTCTCAAAATGATAGTTAGAAAGAAAATCTGCAAATTTTCTGATCTTGCCTTGGATAATAATTTATTTTTTTAAACAAGCTTGACTTTTGAAAAGATAATTTTCCTTAATTAAAAATTCCAATTTTTTACAAATTGGACCAATAGTTTCCGAGATATCGTCAGTTTAAAATTACAGGCTCATTTGTTGACACTTTAAGAAATTCATTTCATCGATTCGAATTTTTTGTAAGGATATTTCTAAGAAACTATTTGCTTGATTTTAATAGTTCTAAAGAGAAATTTAGGAATTTGTTTCAACTTAAAAAAAGAGAATATCAGGAAATGCTTTTCTTTCAAGAGATTTTTCTAAATGCAAAACACAAAAATAAATTGAAAATAATTTAAGTATTTAAGTAAGTGGCTATAACTTGGGAACGGTACATTAAATAAAGAAAAAAAAATAATACTTTTCGATTGCCAATCCGATTTTGCTTTAAAAGAGATTTTGAGTGATTTTTGACCTGATTTCTATAATTTCCAAAAAATACCATGACAAATTTGCACCATCATGTCCCATTTTTAGTACCGTAAAACGGGGTGACTTTGAAGTCACCCCTTTGATAGGTTTGCGATTTTTCCGCAAAATGAAGAGTACAATCAAAATACGTAAGGAATGGTTCAGAAACATACTGACCGTGGTAGAGAAGAGTTCAAAGTACCTCAATAAGAACTTTTCATAAATTTTTGAAAAGTTTATAAAGTTAGTTAACTATAGTTAAGAAAATGTTGATGGAAGTCATTATTTTAAACTTCTCAAAGTGTCATGATTTTCTCAATGAACATGATTTTTAATCTGAAAACGGAATGCATTTTCGGATTCTTTGGACAATTTTCCACTAGGAGAAGGTTATATAAGTTTGTAAAGAATAAATAATATGTGTTTTTGAAACACAATTAAAAAAATCTCCAAATTTATAGGCAATTTCAGTTGAACAAATTTCATGTAAAATTTGAAAACTTGTGATTCGTGCTTCGAATTCAGTATAAAATGCAATATAAATCGATAATTTTCTAAACACAACTAGTTTTAACAAATTTTAGGCAAAATTCCGACTTTTTAGCAATTTTACCTAAAATTTATATGTATTTTGCTAAAAAGCTTATAAACTTAGTTAACTTAACATATACATTGATTTTTTTCTTACAAACTATATCAGCTACTTTAGTGATGGTACATTTAACGTACAAATAAAGTTTGAACATCTTAAATGTGATTTTAACAAGAAAAACTATGACTATCAAAGTCACCCCGGAATTAAAACTACGAATTTTAAACGTAACTATTTTTCTAGACACTATTGAAAAAACTTTTTTCCCAAAATAGTGCATGGACTTTGTGTGGCCTACCCCAGTCACCCCAGTACATGTTTTAAAAATAATAATCTTGAGAAAAACATTACCTGTTGGAAAATATTCCAAAAACAAATTGAAATCCTATCAAAGTCACCCCGGTTTACGGTATCCTAAATAATGTCAAAAAAAATTCGAAAATTTCAAAATATTTATTTTGGGTATTCAACTTTTAGTGAAGATAAAAAGTTAACGGAAAATGGGATTTTTTCCTTTGTACATACTTTTTCTGACAAGTCCTAATCTTACAACTTTGCCGAAGACACCAAATCGATCGGAAAATTCCTTGTCAAGATATATTTACATACCCACTTTGTACGACCAGACCCCTTAAATTGTATGGAGACTTGTATGGAAAAAATGATGATGAAAAATGACTTCTTTGGCATGGCGAATCCATGGACAAAGATTGATCCAAATCATAAATTACAAAGAAAAGTCGATTTGCGAAATCGTAGAGGAACCACTTTAAAGGTTAAATACTAAATTGTATAAAGAGAATTTTGAACATAAATCAAATATTTTTTGGGGAAAAAGTATATTTCATCATAAATGTGTCTCATTTAAATGTTGAATGCGCATGCATTTTTCAACCTACCCTAATTTTAAATACCTGCAAGTCATCATCTACTCTGCAAGGACTTCGTTCTACGTCAGCTGGGTCAAGCCCAAAGCGCTCACCCAGCTGATTCACCTCACCTTCTAACGTACATACAGACACATCATCTGCATACCACCGGCGATCAAGAGCCTTGCCCTCGCCAGCAAAACCACAAAGTTATTCAGTTACTTTGTTGACGTTCTGGTAATTTTGCCCGTGCCCATCGGCTGCTCTCTACAAAGTCCACCTGACTTTAATTAAAGTTCTCGGCTTAATTGGCTAGCTGCACTAGGTTAAACTTTGCTGGCTTGTGTCCTTTGGCGCGAAGGATTTTGCCGGCGATGATCGCATTTATGGCTTAATTTAGTTGTGCCGAACAAAGCCCGGCGCCGATCGCGATCAAATCTTCCAAATTAGATCTTCGAAAAGGTGTGGACCGCTTTGCCCTGCTAGATCGAGCGGTTCCGCTCGAACACCTCTCTTCCTATCGGTTTGCAAGAAAATAGCAAAAATAGTCATCACACTACTGACCCATTTTCCGGCCTTCATCAATTCTGGGCGCGAGCCCGAGCGTGAGCTGAACGCGTTGAAAGGCAATTAAATAAATCACGGGTCGTTACTCGGACAACCTGCTACTACTATAGATCATCAGCCGCGTTCGAGGAGCGTAGATAGAAGCAACTCGGAACGGGACTTGAACTCAACCGGACTTACAAGGGGCGAACTTGTTGTGGCTGAGAAGCCTGTAGCAAGGTGGTGGAAGACTAATCAAGATTGAGTTCCTGTTGAAGTAAAGTAAATCGTAACTACCTTGAAAATCAACAATCTTGGTTGAATTGACAGTTCTCACAGTTCACGATATCTTGTGGATTTCGCTTCCCTCTTCCTGGATTCTCAGTTTCGCCAACTTCCAAGAAGATCGAAGGCAATAACTGACCAACGAGGTCGTCATAAATCACAACCTTCTTGGGGGATGGTTCTTTTCTTCGCTGAAGAATAGCTGTTGTCTGCGTACAAACAGCAAGGTCGCTGATTCTAGAAGAAGCTCTCGGTGAAGATGCCTCCCCACGGTCTAGAAACGGAACAAGTTGTAACGTTTGAAGGCAGGGTTGAAGTCCGCATTTGGACAAAAAGTCAGAACACGATCATTCATGAAATCGTGACAGCTGTCACTCATGAATTGTCACTGTTCACAATGACAGCTGCTCCTTGTTCATTTCATCCCTGAAGTATTCGATGCGGTTACCGACTCCGTCAAAAACACGGAAACAAACCCGCGCTGCAGCCATGCTGCTTTCGGTTGAATGCCATCGAGAGCTGGCTTGAGCATCACCGGAGTTTCCCGATCTGGTGAGAGCTGATCATCAGGCGCGCGGATAAGGGCCTGTTGGCGGCAAGCTTGCGAATTAAAATTACAAATTGGCGAGAACGTTCTGAAAGTGCCGGGTGTGGTGATTGGCGTCGAGTTTGTTGTGAACACAGACAGGTCGTTGATGCTACCAAGTCTGGCGGTGGCTAGAACTCGCGTGACTTGATTGAAAATATATGTAGAAATTTGCGTTCAAATTGCATTTATTGGGGGGGGTTTAATGAGGGGACATTAGCTTTCATTTCCGCTGCACCGGACAGGTAATGGATAGTTCGGTAGTTTCCTTCACGGCTAATCAAGGTGATCAAATTGTTTATGGTGATTGGGTAGTAATAAGCGATCGTCTTAATTCAGCGTCTAGACTTTGGGTTTAAAAACGACAGAAAATTAACAAATAGTATAAAATAACACTATGCCATATTCCGAAATCACTCGGAATTTAAAATTTAATTAATATTTTACAGCAGGAAAAACTGTCAAAAATTGTTACACACATGACATAAAAAAAACTGGAAGCTGCTTACAAACACCGCGATTAAATAACACAAAAACCGCTTAAACATCTCACAACTTTGCCCAAATTACACGCCACCGATGCGCTGCTCCCCTCAGCTCAATCTAATTTAAATGGATCTAATCAAGTTTGAAATGAGCGAGCAAATCCGCGCTGCTGCGAATTTGAAACCTTCAAATAAACGGAGGGACTGGAATGGTTTATTTGCCTCACTTTAACCAAAACTGTACATAACAGCATCAGTCAGTCAGTCAGTAAGTTAGTGAGTCAATGTTGTGTTTGCAGCTTAAAACTTCATTAAGTAACATTGGCACGCTTCCGGACCGCTGCTGCTCGCACATGGTGCAATCTTGATCTCCAAACATTGTCGGGTAAAAAAAATTGGATTGATGGGCCTGAAAAGGAAATTAAACAACATTAAAGATCAACGGCGATGGTTATGACTTTGTTAGTTCACCCAAAACTAGATAAACAGCACAAATTAAGCCGGCAACGACTTCCCTCCACTTTCAACGTGAAAGAGACGTGTGATGTAAACGCCTGTAATAATCTTGACGATCTGGCGACTCATTTCCGAGGCGTCACACCGGTGAGGGTTTAGGTCACCAAGTGACACGAGCTTCTGATGGTCGCGTAATAACTCCCAGCATATAAGATGATGATCATAATTTGAAGGCAGCTGCTGCAGCCAACATGAAAGGCCTCCAAAAAAAGACAGTTTAGATAGTCATTAAGGGCAATCTGGCCTGCTAAGTGGGAGGTAATTATTCAATGACTATGCACTGAGTTGAAAGCTGCTTGAAGTTGTTATGAAAAAATCAATTCAATTATCCAAACTAAAAACTAAAAACTAAAAACTAAAAACTAAAAACTAAAAACTAAAAACTAAAAACTAAAAACTAAAAACTAAAAACTAAAAACTAAAAACTAAAAACTAAAAACTAAAAACTAAAACTAAAAACTAAAAACTAAAAACTAAAACTAAAAACTAAAAACTAAAAACTAAAAACTAAAACTAAAAACTAAAAACTAAAAACTAAAAACTAAAACTAAAAACTAAAAACTAAAAACTAAAACTAAAAACTAAAAACTAAAAACTAAAAACTAAAAACTAAAAACTAAAAACTAAAAACTAAAAACTAAAAACTAAAAACTAAAAACTAAAAACTAAAAACTAAAAACTAAAAACTAAAAACTAAAAACTAAAAACTAAAAACTAAAAACTAAAAACTAAAAACTAAAAACTAAAACTAAAAACTAAAAACTAAAACTAAAAACTAAAAACTAAAACTAAAAACTAAAAACTAAAAACTAAAAACTAAAACTAAAAACTAAAAACTAAAAACTAAAACTAAAAACTAAAACTAAAACTAAAACTAAAAACTAAAAACTAAAAACTAAAACTAAAAACTAAAAACTAAAAACTAAAAACTAAAAACTAAAAACTAAAAACTAAAAACTAAAAACTAAAAACTAAAAACTAAAAACTAAAAACTAAAAACTAAAAACTAAAAACTAAAAACTAAAACTAAAAACTAAAAACTAAAAACTAAAAACTAAAACTAAAAACTAAAAACTAAAACTAAAAACTAAAAACTAAAAACTAAAAACTAAAAACTAAAACTAAAAACTAAAAACTAAAACTAAAAACTAAAAACTAAAAACTAAAAACTAAAACTAAAAACTAAAAACTAAAAACTAAAAACTAAAAACTAAAAACTAAAAACTAAAAACTAAAAACTAAAAACTAAAAACTAAAAACTAAAAACTAAAAACTAAAAACTAAAAACTAAAAACTAAAAACTAAAAACTAAAAACTAAAAACTAAAACCTAAAAACTAAAAACTACTACGGAGTTGCCAACTACAACTTAACTTAATTCTTTCAACTTAATGAAGCACTTCAATGGAGAACCCGCAGTCGAGCAGTTTTTGACAGTTCGCTCCATAAGAAATACATTGTAGAAAAAAAAGCAAAAACTTCCAAGGCTCATCTGTACCGTATCAACATGAGTGATACGAACCTTTGTGACTGTGGGCAGGGTTATCAGGACATCGACCATCTCGTATGGGCGTGTCCAGATCACCAGGCTCACATAATTAATTTGAAAGATACCCTCAGGGCCCGAGGAAGACCACCAGAAATCCCGATGCGAGACGCGCTATCTCAACTAGACCTTGATGTTCTCTATCCTATCTATCAGTTCCTCTCAGATTCCAAAATATCTATTTAGTTTTCTTCCAGTTAGTTCGCCTTCGCACAAAGCCGTCGTTTCTGGTTGCACCGGAAGCAAAGCATGATCGCCCCAGCAGCTGGACACCGAGTTGCGGCTGAGGACAAAACGCAAAGGCCAGCAGAGCCAACCAAGACCCCTACACAATCCCCCTTTCCTTCCCACGCCTTGTCCTTAACATCAATCCCTTCCCTACTAACCTCGAGTAGGCCGCGGATAATCGGCTCCCCTCCCACTAACATTTACACACAAGATCCTCTGTAATTATTAAGTCAAATGTAATTACAAAAGACGACTCGGTCCTAACCAGGTCCCAGTACCGAAAAGGACCTAATAAAAATAATTTTATGAAAAAAAAGCAAAAACTGCTCGAATGGAAGTGCTCCATTCGAGCTGTTTTCTGCTTTTTTCTACAATGTATTTCTTATGGAGCGAACTGTCAAAAACTGCTCGACTGCGGGTGCTTCATTGACACATGCTGCTCGATCACAATGCAAACGCACTGTAACGCAGTTGATCTGAAATACCGTAAAACCGGGGCCGGGGTGACTTTGTCAGGTTTCAGATTTTTCCGCAAAATGAAGAGTACAAATTAAATACGTACGCAATAGTTTGAAATCATACTGACCGTGGTAGAGAAGTGTTCAAAGTACCTCAAGAAGAACTTTTGATTAAATTTTGATTATTTTAAAAAGTTAGTTAACTACAAACAAGAAAAAGTTGATGAAAGACATTATTACATACTTCAGAAAGTGTCATGATTTTCTCAATGAACATGATTTTGAATCAGACAACGGAATGCATTTTCGGATTCTTTGGACAATTTTCCACTAAGAGAAATCAAAATAAGTTTGTAAATAATAAATAATATATGTTTTTGAAACACAATTTTTAAAAAATCCCAAATTTATAGCCTATGTTAGTTAAACAAATTTTATGTAAAATGTAAAACTTGTGATTCGTGCTTCGAAATCAGTTTAAAATGCAATATAAATCAATAATTTTATAAACAAAACTAGTTTTAACGAATTTCAGGAAAAAAATTGACTATTTTACAATTTTACCAAAAAATTATATGTATTTTGTTAAAAAGCTTATAGACTTAAACAACTAAAATATAAACAATAGTGATGGTACATTTGACGTAAAAATGAAATTTGAACACCTTAAATCAGATTTTCGCAAGAAAAAATATAACTATCAATGTCACGCCGGAATTAAAACTAAAACATTTTAACGTAACTATTTTTCTAAACACTATTGAAAAAACTCTTTTTAAATAGTACATGGACTTTCTGGGGCATACCCCAGTACATGTTTTAAAAATAATAATCTTGAGAAAACCTTACCAGTTCGAAAATATTTCAAAAATAAATTGAAATCCTATCAAAGTCACACCGGTTTATACAGTACTCTTCAATGGAGCACTTCTATTCGAGCAGTTTTTGCTTTTTTCTACAATGTATTTCTAATGGAGCGAACTGTCCAAAACTGCTCGACTGCGGGTGCTCCATTGTCTGTTTCATATCTGGATTTTGAACCCGCGCGTCAAAGTCCAACAGGTTTCGACGCAATCTATGCAAACACCACCGGATTTCAACCGGCTGTTTGTGGTTTGTTATGATGCGGAGGTAAACAAACTACTCGCCGCGGACACTTACTCACGTAATTGTACACAATAAGTGAACATCACATAACCGAGTGCCTGTCTTTGACACTTTTTGACAAAATGCTGTCCTCCAGCCCCACTGTGCAACATTCGCTGTCATCTCGGACGAGGGGATTGCATATTTTGGGATGCTGTCCGTACGAGGGGTGAGTCAATTGTTGTTGTTGACCTAGATAAGAGCGCGCGCGTCATGGAATGGTTGGAAATACCTCGGGGAATATCACGCGATGACGGGAGAAAAGTGGCCATTTTTGGGGTAGGGTCAAAACCAGCTGACCAGGCCGCCGACCGGATTGACAGCCTGAACGACCTTGACGTGGCTCGTGTCTGCACATCAGGCAGGTCGGTGTGATAAATGGAGTTGCAGTGAGAGAGGATCCGTGTGACGGTAATCAATTGTTTGTTTACTTTCTTGGGACAGTGACTTAACAATGGTTTGTTTGCGATTGCGTCGAGGAAAGGACGGTTTACCAATTTTGGACAATGCTTGGGTTGTGATTTCTACTTTTATGTCTTTTTCAAGTTCACAGTTGTCATCAATTTTCCTTTTTAACTTATTCAAGCTTTGGTTTCAATTCTTTATTAAATTTTTGTCTATAATTACGAGCAATTTTGTTAAATATGTTTCTTTTCTCTAATTTCAGGTAATTTACATCAATTGTTACAATAACTGTAAGTAAGACATTACATAGAATATGACAAACTGGAATACTTCACGACAGGATCAATAAACTAACGATAGCATCAGCTATTACTCAATTCCTGAATAAACGACTAATAATGACCGAACATTATGAAAGCTGAACCGCGTTGACTAATTCATTCATGCAAACTTCATCACGAGAGCATTTTCCTCTCAGTCTCCGCTCAACGGTCCTGCTAATGCTCCCCTCGTTAGCAAAATGTCAAGCTCATGCTGCGGCAACATTCACGACATTTACCTTTTTTTAGACCACCTTTTATTTACATTTCCGCGAGACCCGTTGACTTTGTGGTCCATCAAACCTCCTCGGAGCAGCATCCTCTTGACCCAGTGACAGAAGGTAGAAGAATGCTAAGGAGAGGTGTGCAGACAACGTGACTCGTATCGCCTGAGGTTATGTCATCGGGCAAAGAGAGGGAGCAGACAAAATTGACGTGAAACTTAAGACCACCTTCTGGGGCAGACCGGCTTGGGAGGCACCCTTGGTTCTCAATAATCGGGTACTAAAGCCCTATGTCAATTTTTATGTACAACGGTAAATAACACGATTAAAAACAATTTCTGATCACTTTTTTTCATTTTAATGCAATTTTTTTTTTTGACTAGACAACATTTTTTCGATGGATCAACTATGGTCCCCTTGGAACGAGCTGTCAAGTAGGAACTTTTCTGTCAAGAAGGACCGCGAGGTTAATATTTCAAAATTGATTTAAAAATCCATTTTAAACTCTTTGTGGTCGTACAAAGGTTCATTGTACTCAGAAAAATAAGCTTTATCGCTGTAAACAATAATATCAGCAATCTAAGCTTCATTTTAGGACCCAATTATTGTGTGACTTTTAAACTTCGCAGTTAAAAAATAATAAATGTTTGAGAAGATGAAAATTGAATGGGTCAATGTTACCTCATTTTAATTTTAATTCTGATTAAACGCCAAAATTGCAATTACACATGAAGTGATGTAAAATTACAAATTTTTCGAGGCAATATTAATTTTTTTCTGAAACAAAATCTGTCCATATTCCCAGATGTAATATTACCTCAATTTTTCTACTTTGTTGTATGCTAAGGGATATCTCGAAACCTACAATCAGCGGGCGATGATCTGAAGCCTGTCTTTACCGATCACTGGGTTAGTGGGACCAGGTTTGGCGAGATCAATGCTCCACGGTTGGACTGGACATCTGGAGACTGAGAAAGAGTGATACTTTGGCAAGCAGTCCAGTAAAGTCAGCTCGAAGTAAATGATTAGCATTCGTGAATGAGAAATATTGGAAATAAATTGGATCAAATTCGTCAGCTTTATTTAAGAAAATTCTAAAATATAGAAAAAAATATGTTGATAAATAAATTTACATGTTTAAAAAAAAGAGATGAAATCCTGAAGGTGTCCATTAACTAACTTTTTATGTGTTTTTGACAGAATCTGAGACAGAAAAAAATATCAAGCTGAATAAAAAGAACATCGACGAGGTGAATTATCATCTATTTATATGTTAATTAATTTTATATACGTAAGTATACGTAACATTACATAACAAAGAAGATAATTCATACTTTCATAATTTCAACTCGCTCATGACTCATGAATGACATCTTAAATGGCATGTGATTGAAATTGAAATCCAAATCTGTATGCTTAGAACAAAAATCCAAGGACCGATAATAACTATCTGATTTTATTGAATTCTGTGTTACCTTAAATAATAATCAGATCTTAATTTTATAATTTTGATGTTCTCGAATCTAATTGTTCATTTCACCGAAAGCTTCAAAATTTAATGCAAATGTCAATATCAAAAACTGATTAAAATGTTTAATACTAAGAATTTTGTTTAATTTTATGATTCAACACATTTGATCAACACATATTCTCAAGAAACTGGTCCTTAAGAAACTCACAAAAAAATAATATTTAACAATTATACAAAAACTGTGAAACTAAATATCAAAAATATCGATTTAAAATTCCTAAGAATAAAAAAAAACAGCCAATTGTTTTTAAAGGCCAGCTTTAAGCAGTTCATGGCTGAGTAGATACAAAAGTCTTGTTTATTTTATTGTTTTTGCAAAAAAAAAACAATTACTTTTCAAAAAACAGCTTATGGTTACAAAGATATATAGAATTAATGACTTGAAACAGAAAACAAGAAAAGACTCTTGTCCGAACAAGTCTTGTTTGCAAGAGTAAGAAATACAGTAAAGGTATCTTTTTATAAATAGATACAGTCATCAAAATTTCCAAATAAAAAAAATATTCATCATTTTTTTTTTCGAAGATTAAAATTAAAAATGGAAAAAAACGCAAAAAACCTCACAAAAAATGAAAAAAATGGATGGTTTTTTTTATTAAATAGCTACACAATTAAAATTAAAAAAAAGTAAAAACTTATTGCACTAAATTTATTCTATTTTTCCTCTGCCTGATGCCTGTTGTTTAATGATTTTTACTCAAGTTTTTTTAACTTTCGGAAAATTGTCAATTCGGGAAAATGTCCCTTTGTCAAAACAATTTCCGCACCCCTTAATGCAAAAGTGTCACACACAAAAATCGTAGATTAATGTGCAAAATATCATAAAAGTAAGCATAACTTTCACAAAACAATTCGTTTATTTACCCCAAAAAAATGTGACTTCAAACTGTAAAAAAAATTGGTAATATTTCATCTGAGAATTGAACTTTTTTTTAAAAAAATGTGTAATTTTGCATCAGAAACTAGTGAAATTTGTATCAGTTTCTGTTGATTTTTTCCTTTTTTTCTGTTGAATTTCCGATTTTTTAATATTATTTTAGATTAAATTATTCAAAAAAGAGGTAATATTCAACCAACCGAATTTTCAACCTTCCACGATTATTCTGTGTACATTTTTTTGTATATTTACACATTAAAAATCATGGTAATATTACATCTAGGAAGGGGTACATCTTTTATGTCAGAAAATTATGTCAAAAAAATGTGTAATTTCAGCTCTTAAAATGTGTGATGTAACTTTTTCAGTCTACATTGGAGTAAAATTACACAGAAAACGTTACTTAATCCACCGGAAGGTGGTTGCTGCCTTCCTCCTAAAAGCCTTGCAACCACACACTACGAAAGCTTTGGCTAACGCTTACTTAGTAAAGACACTATACATCTGAGTGCTGCCATCTAGGTATGATAAATTTAATGAACCATTTGAAAGCACTGCAGTGTTTGTGTGCGTGCACTGAGCGTAAAGTTCCGACAGCTATCCGCCGGAGCTTTCAAATTATGTAAATAATGACCCTTTTAGTATCAACCAAAACAGTTTTTCGAACATATCTTTTAAAGTACTGCACCAAGCCGGATGAAATTTAAAAAGACTTAAAGAACCTGAAGGCAAATCCAAAAACATAGATCCGGACAAAATCGGTCGAGCCAGTTCCGAGAAAAGTGAGTGAGAAAAAAAATTCTACGTCCATCCACACGCACAGACATTTGCTCAGAATTTGATTCTGAGTCGATATGTATACGTAAAGGTATATCTGGGAGGCTTATTTAAAAAGTTCAATTTTTGAGTGATTTTATAGCCTTGCCTCAGTGAGGTGAGGAAGGCAAAAATGGTAATTCTCACCAGCAAATCTGGAGTTTTTGTGTTTTTTTTTTAAAAAAAAAGGTCCAACCAACCAAATTTCCAGTTTTTGCTTTTAGGGTGTTTTTGGAACCGCCTTTAGTCAGGGGTATAAAAAACACCCAAAAAGCAAAAATTGAAAATTTGGTTCATTGGAACTTAAAAAAAAACTCCAGAAATGGTGACAAATTATGTGTCAAAAAATGTGTAATATTACATCAGAAAATGATGAATTTTCGTCAGTTTCTGATGAATATTCGTCAGGTCAACATTTTTACACATTTTTTAGGTAATATTACTCAAAAAAGAGGTAATATTGAACCTACCAAATTTTCAACATTCCAAAATTACACCTTAAAATTTTACAGAATTTTTTACTGTGTATGTGTGTACACAAAACCTGTGGCCAAAAGTTTTCTTTTATATTTTGTTCTGTGTTCATCAAACCCAAACAAAATTATTCACCTCTTTTTTTTGTGTGTGTGCAACCAATCAAACGGGACCACGCGCTTCTTACAAATTGAGTTGTTTCCATGTATTTTAGATTTACATTCTATACATGCAAAAAACTCGCATAGGCATTTGGATGCTAACCGTGCGCGAGGTACCTCAGCTTGAATCGACAAGCCCCGCCCTAAAGAACGTTTGCATCAATCGGATTCAAACGTTATTTAGGGGAACAGCATCTAATTCCAGCGTGCCTCTAATGTTGGCAGGTCAGAACTTTGACACTCAAATAAAGCTAATTAAAAGCGTTTTCAACTGAAATCGAGTGATAAATAGCTCAATATGAAGTGAGCAAGCAAGTTTCTATCAAAAGTTTTGCAAAATTAGTTGTTTAAATAGTGAAAATCAGCAAATTGGATGGAATTAGGAGCGAGTGCTTGACCTGCCAAACATACGAGAATTTCCCCTAGAACTTCTGAACCCTTGTCAAATGGACATAGACCCAGCGCGTATATAGTTATAGTGGTAATAGTGTTCTTAATTCCAGTCGTAGCTCATCAAGCCGTGATGGCTAAGTGTGTTGCATGTTTGCTTAACAATCCAAAGGACGGGGGATCGACCTTCAGTTTATATTTCCTAAACTTTCTCGCTTTAAAGCGAACAACGTAACCAGTCAGCTACGGCCGCTCCTCCAAACAACATTATTCACCTCTTCACCCAAAAATCCCACTTCATTTCAAGTGCCCTTCCAACTTGACATTTTCAGTACTTGATCCACTTTTGATCGAACCGGTTAAAATCGCCGACGTGACGTTGACCTCATTTTTTCAGATCTTTTTTTTGCTATTTTCCCACCATAACCAGCCTCCCCCTGACCAAATCAATTGACCACCCGCCACTCTCGGGGATGGTGACGTTCAAGAGTACATGAATGACTTTCGCATAGTCACCAATTGTCTACCAACAGTAGGGGGATGAACAGTGAACACTCAACAACATTGTGTCTCCTCTCGCAACAACACACTGGCTCTGTCACGGGCTCGGGGGGGGCAAATCACAATTACCACATTAAGCTCGCACGAGTACACTTTATGCACCTGCCCTTAAGGGCGGAGGAGGGTGACGATGGGAGGGACCGTTAAAAAGAGTTGCTCATTGGTGTTGTCTACAACACACGGCTTTTCTGGTGGGAAAGGTAGGTTCTGTTGAAATCTGGAAATTACTTTTGAGGTTAGGTGATATTTTTAAATTCAGCTTAAAATTTTGAGGATACAAAACATGTTTTTGTTTCAAAATAAAAATTGAAAAAAAAATATGTGAAATTTTAAAGCAACCATCCCTTAATTTTCAGCAGTTCTCACTTTTCAAAGTTGGTGCCTCAAGTATTGACTAAGACTACTACTTAACATACAAACTCTTCACACATTGGAACTTTAGGGTCTTAAGGGGATACCTTTTCTCCGCACGCAATAAAATGTTAAATTACCATCTTGGTGGTGTACACGTGTAAGTGTGCCTTGATTGCAGTGTAAATTGAGACCCCTGCACAGACTCTCATACCAGTGAATGTATGTAAATATGACGACGGGTAATTACAACTTATGTTGCCGCGTGTCGTGTCTAATGGTGCTGCCGTGTCGTGCCGGGATGTGAGCGTGATTTATATCACGGAAAGTGTGATTCATGCCGCACACTTTCTTCACAGTGGTGGATTTTATGGGAAATAACTTTGTAGTTTAGTTTGTTGTTTCATAATAATTTGTATATTTTTGTTAGTATTTTTTATTAGGGACAACCAAATTATTATTCATAAAACATCACCAAAATAGGAATAAACCCGGCACAATTAATTCATCGGTATGAAAATCGTGAGTTTAAATCCAAAGCAGGCAAATTTCTAAACATTATTTTGATTTTATGTTAAAGAGGAAGCTTTTTGCTGAAGGATACCCCGTTTTATAGGATTTATTCGGGTCGTTCTTGAACTGTGCCTCGTGAGAACAAACGTAAAGCTCGTATCTTATTTTTGGCGTCGTAAAAAACGCGTCAAATCAGCACGTGATAAGAATCAATTATATCAATGTCTATATATCGAATATATCCGAGCCGTCGGACCGAGAATTGATAAACCGTCAAATTTAAGAGATATATTGCATCAAAATTTATTGAACTTATTTTAGGATTTATAAAAACCATTTCAGACCATTGCAAACATTTTTCAAAGTTTCCAAATCAAAATTTAACTAAAATATATTTTTGATCGAAAACAAACTTTTTCGGGGGAATTTCATTAGCATTCCAAATATTTTTATCATGCTTTAAATTATTATCAGGGTAGGGAACTGCATTTGAAATTGTTTTTTTTTTAATTGAAGACTTCATTGAAAATTCAAGTAATTTTTCAGATTCTGAAAACAATAGTTAAGCCCCTTTGGATTTCTGGGCTAGTTTTACCAACGAAACACATTTTACAAATTGGACAATTTCTCTCCTTCAATTTCTAATAAATTCTAACGAAAAAACCTTTGATGTATGAAAAAAAAAATAACATTTTTCGCCGCCGTAATTCTCTAAAAAAAAATTCCATTATTTTCAAATTGCATTCCATATGTCAAAAAAATGAATTATGCATCATTAGTTTTTTTTTAGTTTAGGACACAATTATCATACCAAATAGACTTGTGATTATTCAAAAATCTTGAAAAGGGATTATCTGAAGTCATTACTAGAACCTTCGTGGAAAAAAACTCAATATTTTTTCCGGGACTAAAAGATAGATTTGTCAAACATGTAACATTTCTTTTTAGAATTTTTTGATATTTTGATACCAAAAAAGGATTTGCTGCGCTAGAATCTAGGATGGTGTAAAATCTAGTACCGAATCTATGATTTTTTGAAATAATCATATTTTTGAAAAATTTAAAAAAGGCAATACAAAATTACTTTTTTTAATTTTTTAATATATATATATATTTTTTTTCATAAATACAATGCACCCCAGCAAAAAAAAATATTTTCGAAAAGCGGAGGCATTTTCAAAATATTCTTTTTCAAACTTTGTTGATTGGATTGCAGGCTTTTAGCAAAAATATTGCTACTTAACGTTCAAATTTTGCGAAATATGTATCATTTAATGTCACCCAAATAGCCCTCATGTTTCAATTGACAATAACTCGAAAACTATTAGTTTGATTTTCAATGCTAAAAAATCAAACTACTAGCATTTATTTGCACTTTTTAATCGGGTTTGACTAAAAATAATTAATACTTGTTTTTTTTTTATAGAAATTTTTCTCAAATATTGAAATTATTTTATGAAATTGGAACAATCAAACATGTTTAACTCGACAAAATTTTTGTCAATGCTAATCTGTAATGGGACGCTTTGTGAAATTTTTCGCTCTTTCCAATCAAATTCCAGCATAAAATAGTTATTTTTATAGGAAATTTTCTCAGTGTCAGAAAAAAATATACACAGAAATTCGAACAATTATAAAAATTGATATTTTTCTTCAAAATCAAACTAAAATATAAATTTTAAAAAATATTTGGTTAACCTTTTACTGCCCAATTTTTTTTCTATTTTTTTATGTTTTTCTGGTTTTTCTTGTTTCATTTTTACTATTTTAATTTGCATTTATCTTGTTAAGTTTATATTTGTATTTGGTAGTATTTGGCCTATTCTACCACCTCCTATCATTACATTTTTCCTATCTAATTTTTTCATGTTGACTGCAGCTCGTTTTTCATATTCTGCTATAGAATGGCACCATTATTATTTAAGATATTGATAATGTAAAAGTTGATTCTTTAAAAAAAATGTTTTTTTTTTTTGTCAACAAGTCATACTTCCAACCCTAAAATTTTCTAAAATTCTAAAAAAAAGGTCATCAAACAACTTTATTGAATTTTATAATTTCCATTTGATGCTAAAGGACTCGAAACTGCACCGAATGGAATAAATTCGTATAAAATTGGTTCAGCCAAAGCCGAGAAAATCAAGTGCATGTTTTGAATGAAATCTCGCAGTCCAGTTACGTGCACTTTTATTGTGCTGCAAAAAAATCTTTCACACACCTTTCTGGCATGCCTTGCAACAGTCATCATATCAAAACTAGATCTTTGATGACTTTAATTGCGACATTTAGACCTAGTTTAGTATCGTCTATTATCTCATCGATGTCAGGTACAAATTGCAACCGCTTAGCGCCGCCACAGAATTACTTCCTCAATAATTGCCCTGAAAGTGACCAACCACCGACCACCTTAACTTCCACTTTTCCTCTTTCAAACCCCCGTATTCATCGCATCGCTGGGTGCCGACAGGTGGCGCTACCACCCCCCTTTGCGTTCCTTAAGGGCCACCCTAATACGCTCAACTCATCGCCGATAATTGCCACTCAGCTGAAGTTACGCGCGGCTTTTAAGACCCTTAACCATATGGTGCCCCCTCGCCGCGGAGTCTGATGAAAGTTTACTTCCCTCTCATCCGGCCGTTGACCATCAGCCTCGCACTATAGAAGACGACCTTACGCTAATCCACACGGTAGCTAATGAAGAAAAACCATTCCCCATTCATTCGGTGAACTCTTTTTGCACACACACACGCGTGGAATGCATCGCTCTCCATCATGGGTGAGCTACGGTGGATGGATGGTGGCATAATTAGCCCGCACACCTGAACTTTGGGTTAGTACGGTGTAACTTCGATAGTACGACAATTTTGAATAATTTTTTTTACAGTGATTTTTTTGAAATTTCGCACTGAATTTCGCACTTCAAATAAATTTACAACAAAATGTCAAACCACCACAGTTTCACTGTACCTTAGCGTGCCACTACTAAAGACTGCGATAGGAGCCCGGCATCTAGGTCTTGATGTCACCTCCGCGTAAGAGATGGATGTCTTGGCGGTGGCTCTATTAACCTTTTAGTGCCACTGGCATGAGGTTTGGCTGCAGAGCTTAAGCTTGGAGGGGAAAAGATCCTTTGATAGACATGGTTAGATAATCGAGAGGGGCACCGAATTATGGCTACTGAGCAATTAGAAAGGCAAGAAATTAAATTATTACGATTTAACACTTTTGAATGGCAGATGAAAATCTGGTTGAAATAATTAAGTTCTAATTTTTAAAAATAAAAAGACAAATAATTTAGCAAAACTAAATTACTTTTACAAGTTAATAACTCGATAACAGTGTCAATTTCATAACAGTACTTTTCGATAAGAAAATTGGATTGGAATGGATTGGATCGACCTATCTTTAAACTTTCGATCCCATCAGGCAAAACTGGGATCGGCGTGTATTTATACGTACAATTTTGGCAACTGTTCATACACAAATATTCGAATATCTATATCTTTTCTTTGAGTTTTCAAGGACTGTTTTGATTGATTTCGTGTCTTCGGCAAAGTTGTAGGTATTGATGAGGACTTTTCAGACAAATAGGTACACGGAAAAATGATTTTTAAATTATGTTTTTTCACAGAAATTATTTTTTCCAAAATCCGAATTTTTGATTTTTTATATGTTTTAGGGGACATTTAAATAGTGATTTTAGTAAAAAAAATAAATCTTGTAGGAACATTTTTTGTTTTTTTTTTTTTTTTGCAAAAACGAATTTGCAATCGAAAAGTACTTTACAACGTTTTCAAAATAAAAGACATTCAAAGTTACATTTTGTCCGATAAATTCCGGATTTTTTACTTTTTAAAATAGTTTCCTTGGTTGTCCATTCCTGAAAATATTCTTTTCAAACAGTTCAGAAAATTTCCTACAATTTCGTCTAAGAAACATTGAAGATTGGACCTCTGGTAGCTGAGATACAGCCAGGGTTACCAGTTCTTAACAGATAATAATCTGGCAAAAAAACTGGCAAAAACCTGGCAAGCCACTAATCTCAAAGTAATAAGCGAAATAGTGTTAAAAAATAGTGTATTTTCACTTTTTATGGATTATAGCTTCACAAAATAAACATCATACTTAAATTCAACAAAGTCTGGAAGAAATAAAAAATAAAATTTAACAAATTGCCACTCAAAAAAACTGGCAATGCCAGATTTATCTGGCAACCTGGCATCCCTGGATACAGCGGCCTAAAGGAAAAGAAACGGGAAAATTGAAGTTTTCTGAGTCTTACCTTACAAACCCTCCAATTGCTATTGTCGATATCTCAGCAACTAATGGTCCGATTTTCAACGTTAAAACATGAAATTTTTCGATCTTTTCGAAAACAATATTTTCAAAAAAAAATCAAGACTGTCATTTAAAAAGGGCGCAATATTGCATGTTTGGCCCTTTTGAAATGATAGTCTTGTTTCAAAAAAATTTAAAATATTTTCAAAAATCTTTGACTCTTGTTTCAAGCGACTTGGCCAAAATTACAGTTTGTCAGCGGTTAACTATGGCTGAGTTTTTAAGTATCATCCACTTTGCAATAGCAAGCATGCAGTATTTTTGTTATTTCCAAAATTATGTCTAAACGCATTTTGAACTCAAAAAACTTTTTTTTAAGGTTTTCATCTCACTTATCAAAAACTAAATTTAAAATCAAAAGGCAAAAATAATGTTATCTGTAACAAATTCAACATTATTATTGAAAATGAGAATAGAAAACATAAAAAGTAGTATTTTTTAACTTTCACGGGAATCGTTAGGACTCAGAAAGAATCAGAAATGTTTTTAACAGTTTTAAAGAAATAATCTTCATTTTTATTTATTTATTTATTTTTTTTTTTTGTTTCAAATAAAATAGCAGTTAAGTTTTTATTGCAACGAACGAAGATATTACTAAATTTAGCTAGTTTCTAAAAGAAACTGAATAATTCTTCAAATGGTACATATCATGCTTTTCAATTGAAAACTTATAAAATTTACTTAAACAGTCTTTATGGATGATATATTTATTATGTTGCTATTTAAAAAAATGATTTGAGGAAATTGATAAATTTCACGAATTTCTCGCCGTCAAAGAAATCGTCAAAAATCACTAACCCTGTATTAGTAATTGAACCAGGGTATTCATTTGCTTAATCCTACAGTAATTCATAACATTATTTTCATTCCTATTTGAGTCTGATAAAGTATTTTAAGAAATATCGTTACAAATCCCCACAAACATAAAATTTTACGGGATTTCGCGAAAAAAGCCAAATTTCGTGGATTTCACGCTGTCCGCGAATTCGTGAAATTTCACTAACCCTAAAGATCACTGACAATTTAAATAAGTGACTAGAAAAAAACATCCAAAACACAAAATAAGCAAAATATAATGATTGTAAGTTATACAATAAGCAAGCGTAAACTAAACATAATAAATGCAAAAAAACACTTAAAATGACAAGAGAGTTTTTCGTAAAACAAAAGTTGCTCGAAATGAACTTGGAGTAAACAAGAGAAAAATAATAATTTCTCGAGCGTAAATTGGGCAGTAGAGGGTTGGTTCGGTTGGTATACTTAATTTGTTTGTATAATTTCAAATCATGGTCGACAGAAAACGAATTTTGAAGAATAAATCTGTAGTTTAATTTTTTTTTAATATTTCCGTGAGTTTTTTTTTTTTTTCAATCAAGACTAGTTTTTCGAACTATTCTAAAGATGATTCAATTCTTTTCTGTGAATTTTTGCATTTTTTTCAACACGACCAGTTTTTGGAAAATAAATTGGATACTGAACAAAAAAACGTTGCTTAATCCACCTTTAGGTGGGTGGTGCCTTCCTTACATTCATAAAGTTACACAACAGAGCCTCTAAAAAGAGTATAAATAAGACTTATTTTTATCAAAATATCTGAGATCCGGCCTAAAAAAGTGTATAAATAACACTTAAGTGGTTATAACTTTTGATAGGGTTGTCAGATCTTCAACGTTATAGGCTCATTGGAAAGGTCTTTTGATTACCTATACAAAGACAGGTCGCATGGTGGAACCGGACAACGTTTTCATCAAAATATTTGAGATCCGGCCTCCAAAAAGTGCATAAATAACACTTAAGTGCTCATAACTTTTGATAGGATTGTCAAATCTTCAACGTTTTGGGCTCGTTGGAAAGGTCTTTTGAATACCTTTTAAAAAACGTATAGCATGACGGGTTTTCTTACAAAAACCACCCTTTTTACAATCTTCCGGACTTTATTCGAAATCGTTATTTTAGCATAACTTTTGAAGTATTTTACTAAACTTCATAATATTAACTAGGGTCTTGTGGGACCCCAAGACGGATCGAATGAGACCAAAACGGTCGAAATCGGTCAAGTCAATCCGGAGATAATCGTGTGCATATTTTTCGGTGCACGGACTCACATCCAGACACACGCACAGACATTTGTACAGAATTTGATTCTGAGTCGATAGGTATACGTGAAGGTGGGTCTACAAGGTCTAATAAAGAAGTTCATTTTTCGAGTGATTTTATAGCCTTTCCTCATTGAGGTGAGGAAGGCAAAAACTGAAGTTCTTTTATTATTTTTTTAATTAACAGTTCTTTGGACTATTTAACTGATGATTTTATTAATTTCTATTCAATTCAATTAATTGATTTAAAAAAAAATCTGTGTTTTTTACACTCTTTCAAACATGACCAATTTTGAAGATGATTTTAATTATTTCTAAAAGTTTTTGAATACCAGCTACGATGATCAGTTTTTCATAATAATTAGGCTTCTCAACAAAAATAAATCTGCGTTTACAATAATAGTTCTTTGGACTTTTTAAAAGATGATTTTATACATTTCTGGGAGTTCTTGCATTCCTTTCAACCAGTTGTTTCAAAATGAATTGGTTTCTCAACAACAACACATTTTCTGTGGTTCAAGCATTAGTTTAGTTAGGACCAGTTTTTTGATCAATGTAAAGGATGTTTTTTTTTATTTTTGAGATGTTTTGAACTATTTACAAAATATCCAATTGTTTGAAAGTAATTTCATTAAAAATCGATTGGTTTTTGAATTCTTTTCAAACATGACCAGTTCCAGTTGGTTTTGAAAAAAAAACATTAAGTTTTATATTTTTTTATGTTTGAAAAATCAAGCGTTAAAAATATTATGAATTTTCTCATCTGATTTTTTTTTAAATTATGGTTTTTCATAATTAATTTCATCAGTTCTTCCATTTCTTCAAATAAAAGCAGTTCTTTGAAAACAATTGTACGTTTGAAAATATTGTTTCATACTTTTCAGCTTATTTTATTTTTGTTTATCTGACCATAAAGGCTCAAGTTTACACCCAAAACACCACTCCATTCTTTCCACCCCGAAATTCCTTCCCTGAGGCAAACCCAAACGAGCGTGAAAGTGTTTTCGCAGCACACTCACCTTCGGGTCTTAATTCACAAACCTGCCCAGCCCATAAGCAGCCAGCAAACATGTTCGAGAAATTCCAATCTCCCAGGTCTTGTGGTTCGTCACGGGTCGAGAATGAAAGAGATCGCATTTCGCCGGCCAAGTCGGGCCCGGCTCCGTTGGCCGAGACGAGAAGAAACAGAGCAAAAAGTGTGTCACATACATAAAACATTTCGCCTGCTGCACTCAGGTTTCCCGCATACTATCCCCTGCACCGCAACCTTCCCACGGGGTCCGTTGGCCTCACCCGGTTGGTCCGCGGACTTTGTTGGGCGCGTGACGA
Source organism: Culex quinquefasciatus (assembly GCF_015732765.1). Lineage (NCBI taxonomy): Eukaryota > Metazoa > Arthropoda > Insecta > Diptera > Culicidae > Culex > Culex quinquefasciatus. The sequence goes on from NC_051862.1 coordinate 35,741,527, forward strand.
ATGGTCAACACGCGTGCCCTCCAGACGCGCTGGACTTCCGAGGAACTGCGAAAAGGTCGATTGAAGTGGACAAAATTTGCCTTCGTTTGGGTCAGCACAGTTGGGAGGGGTAGTTCTGGAATAACGTACTTTTTCAAGACTATTTTTATTTAAATGAAATTCTATGAAAAACGCAAACAGCAATAAAACTTACAAAAAGTTACGTAATATATGATTGACCCCTCCAAGTCGTTTCACTTTCATGTGTGGACTTCGCGTGCCCCCACTCAACAAAAAAAAGATAAATTTGGGGACCCACTGAACTACAAATCTGTGACGGACGAACTTGCCTTCCGGAAACTGGTTTTGTCACATGTTTGGATGGGGTTGGACCTTGCCCCGGACTGACCCTTATCTGTGAGATGACTTTGCATTTGTTAATGTGTAATGTTTGAAAATGGCTTAAAAATTAGTTAAATTAGAATTATTTATACATAAAATAAAATTCAGTTAACGGAAAATTAAATTGATTTTTCATGCAAATAACTACTATTTTTGGCAACATAATGTAAGAAAAGTCCCACCGTGTTAATAAGTGAATTTTGGTATGTTTTCATCTCAAAGTTTCGCCATGTTCTATTTGCAATGTCTGGTTTGGACACGCGGCGGTCAGGCTTGAACAGAGAATAAGTTTGTAAGCATGGACCCAGGGGGAAAAGACCCTGTTGGTCGTTGACCCTTTCCGCAAGACAAGATGTGATCTCGAATTTTACTTTCGTTGGAAATTTGTTAGTAACGCGAAGATGCGTTGCTGTTTTTCAGTAAAATCCACGTATTAAATTTGTTTGAATTTTAAAAGTTTTTTTGTTCTGAAAAGTTTGTTTCTAAAATTTTGCCGAATTGATTTTTGAACTAATAATGAAATAGTCTCAGAGAATTGTTCAATCAGATGTTCAATCATCAATAAATTTAAAGAAATGTTGTTCAACAACCTGCACAGAACATGTTCAACAACTCAACAAAACTAATAACTCGCTTTATTGTTTGCCGATGAGTACGATGTACTTTCAACAGCTTGCTTCTAGTCCATTCTCAATCTATCATTTCGAACCGGCGCTATCTGTTACGCATTTGCAGAGCCCACCGCGCGCGCGCGCAAAACTGGCCCCATCCAGTAAACCCAAAACCCATAAATGACTACAAGTTTTATGTAACCTTCCATACACCATATGGTTTGATCAACCCTACACCCCCTTCCCCCTCGTCTTCTTCGGCCTAGCAACATTTTATAAACGATTCTGCGCACAAATCAGCCAATATTTATGCCAATCCACTAGCCAGTAACTACCATGCCACCGCTACTAACACTACTACTAACGCTCAGCATAGATTCGACGTTTGTAAAGTTACACGCACCACGTGAGCTCGAATCCGTTCGGGGTTTTCTTCTTCATTTGGTCCGATAAGTGGGCTCTTTTTCAAAGCAGTTGGTAGTAGACTTTGGCTTAGTAGGCTGGCAGGTACTTGACTTGGCAAGCACCAATATCATTAGTATCATAGTCGCGTGAAGGCTCTTCGTCGTACGATCGGACGGTGACGCGATGGTGGGTGAATGATGTTTTGATGCATTTCGGTGATTTGTTTTATGATGACTGTCATTTGAAGTGATTTTGAGACTTTTTAGTTTTATTTTTTTCTAAAATTTAAATTTTTTCCATGTCGACGTCATTTTGAGCAATTTTTGTTCTCTGTTGTTTTATGTTTTTCTTGTTTTATTTTAAGTGTTTTAATTTGCATTCATCTTGTTCAGTTTATGATCGTTTTTGGTAGTTTTTGACCTATTCTAAAACCTCCTATCATTACATTTTGCCTTTCTAATTTTTCATGTTTTTTAAGTCACTTTTTCAATTTGTTGCCTGTGTTTCATATTTTTGCTATAAAATGGCAGCATTTTCATTTAAATTGTTAAAAATACGTAGATGGATAGTTTGGGACTAGAGCGTTTAATTTCCCGGGGTTGCAAAATTCCCGGGAAATCCCGACATTTCCCGAGAAATTTGAAATTTCTCAAAAAATATTGTGATCCTGCTTTTGATTGATTTTGCAACAAAACTGTATAGAACAGCTACTTTTATGGTCAAACTAAGTGTGAGGATCAATTAATGGCTTGACTGATAGTAAAAAATCGTACAAAAATCCCGGAAATTCCCGGCAATTTTTTTCCCCGGGCGGGAAATTAGACGCTCTATTTGGGACACTACAAAAATTACTGCATACTTCTTTTTACTCAAAAAATAGGAAATGTTAGTGAAAAACACAGCCAAAGTTGACTAAAATCTTCTTTAATTTTAAGAGTTCTTCTTTCCAATGCTTCTTAAAGATAAAAATTGGCTGAAAAATTGATTTTAGGTCGAAGCCCGTTTAGAGGCGTGTTAGGTTGTAGAGGGTTAAGGTGAAGCTGACCAAAGTCAAGGGGGAGGAGGCAAAAAATATAAACATTGAAATTAAAAGCCATGGTTTCAACATTTGAATGAAAAAAGTGTTTTAAGATGCATTTTACACCTGTTCAGATGTTTTGTAATCATTAATTTTCAAAATATCTTTGTATTGACGATTTTTGTTCTCCGAAAAAAAAACTTTTTACATTACTGTGCAAAGAAATTTCGCAAAAAAAAAACAATATATTTTTGTACGATCCCAATTATATCGATATAATTTTAAACGCATGAAAATGCATTTCGAATTGTCTTCAATTGATTAAACTTCCATTAAAATTTAAGAGTTTTTTGAAAGAATATTCTTTTGCTTCCTGATTTTTCGGATCGATTTTGAAGGGAGCGGCATAAATTTTTAAAAATATTTGCAGCGGCCTTATTTTAATTTTTTCCTAAAAATAATATTTTTGAAGAATTTCCAGATTTACTCCTTCGAAGTTGAGGTGTATAAATTAAAAAGCTACATACACAAATTTCAATCGATATTCCAATTTTGTAGGACAGTTCAAACTAAGAAAAACTAAATATTTTGGAAAATTATTTTATTTTTTCTAATAAAAATAATTAGTTTTTGTATACTCGACAATTCCATTTCCAACTCTCAAAATTTAAAAATCGTTCATATTTGGTCAGAAGGTTCCTTGGGGAAAACAATTTGACTGATATTTTTTTAATTGCCCTGATATACAGTGTAAACTAACAGGATATCGTTTCAATAAAATTACAATTACAATTACAATTGGTCATTATGGTGGTCCAAAACAAGTAAAAGTGAAATAGAAATTTTCGATTTTTTTTTATTTCTGGTCACCGATGGGTTTCAAGGAAAATAATTTGTGGCTTGGACATTCTAGTTCAACACAAGCTCAACATTTGAAAAAGTCGCATTGAACTTCAAAAATCCTTCTTGACCGAGTCTAGACAAAAGAGCGGATTCCCCGGAAATTTTCACATATCACGCTCAAAAACGAGAAGAGTTCAATTACATGATTCCGAGATCCACTTTTTTGAAAAGAGAGCTTAATTCGCATGAAACGACATAATTTTCTGTTTGCAATATTTCAAAATTTTTAAATGTTTTTTGTTTGTTTTTTTTTTTTTGCTGTATTTTGAAATAAGTTAGGCAACATTAATCAAAATTAAAATATAAATTCTTGTTTGTAAAAAAATGGCAAAATTTCTCTATCTAATTTCTCTATGTCTAATAGTGATCCCCGTTCTCACAAGTAACAGTGAATCTCCCAGATTTATCGCATCACACGTGGTATAAAACACTGATAGAAATCATAAACAAACGCGTACGCGTAAATCCCCAAACAGGTTTAGCATTTTCATACCGTCTGGCTGGCCAAGTCTACGCGAGCGCTCCCATAAATCGCCTGGACATATGTACAACGTTACACCGCCTGTGCCGAACCAGACTAGACTCTGACTTGAGCTGTTCAGCACGTTTTGAGACACCCGCATCTTGTTCAGCCCCGCGCTCCGAAAAAGGGTTGCGCTGAGGGAGTGTGCGTTGCAGGCCCATTTCATTGATAACTTTTTCACCTTTATGGTCATCAACGCGATCAGGAAGCTGATTCATCGTCGGTTGTAACATTTTGAGGAAGTCTGCGTCCATTGAGATATCCCACTCTACGCTGCGTACTACAAGCGAGTAAAATTGTCTATAATTGTCTTCTCGACGACTTGTACTCCTTCGAGACGATTCTCGCAGAACTTCTTAATCAAGAACGACGTCCCAGCAGTTGTGCGCATCGTCGCCGTGCAGTCTGGACCGTCGACCGTTCTCGTGACTGTAATTTCAGGAAACACTCAATTGTCCCTTGTTAGAGCGATCTCGGCCCGCGCACGTTGCGTTGTTGACACCATGAAATCAACCATGTTTTTTGGGATTTTGGCTTATTGGATTTTTACTTTTTGTTTTGCAGAGAAACGCTCCTGGTTCACGAGGAAGTTCAACACGGGTGGAATCAACAGGGACGACCCGGACAACCCGATCGACAACAAGGAGCACCTGCTGATGAAGTTCTTCCGCGAGAAGGTCGCCAGCGTGCTGAACCGGGGCTGGGTCAAGGCGCTGATCATCCTGATCTTTGCGGCCTACCTGGGCGGTGCCTGCTTCGGACTGACCAAGATCAAGGAGGGCCTGGAGCGACGCAAGCTGTCCAAGGCGGACTCGTACTCGGTCAAGTTCTTTGATTTGGAAGATGAGTACTACCGGGAGTTCCCGTACCGCATCCAGGTGATCGTGACCGGCGAGCTGAACTACTCCGATCCGAACACGCAAGCGCAGATCGAGGATCTGATGCAGTCGCTGGAGAACACGTCCTACATTACGACACCGCTGTACAGCGAGTCGTGGCTGCGGTCGTTCATCTCGTACGTCGATAGGAATAACGACTATCTGAATCTGACGCTGGACAGCGAAGAGTCGTTCATCGCGGCGTTGAAGGAGGTATGAGGTTGGGTTTTATCTTAGGAATTTTATGACTGATGAGATTTTCCCTTTGTAGATCTGGCTGTTCCCGGCGAATCCGTTCTCGCTGGACGTAAAGTTCAGCGCCGACGGCAAGCGCATCGAGGCGTCCCGATTTATGATCCAGGCGATCAACATTACCGACACAAACCACGAGAAGGTCATGGTGAAGGATCTGCGTGCGATCGCCAAGGCGTCACCGCTGAACGCAACCGTGTTCCATCCGTACTTTGTGTTCTTCGATCAGTTTGAGCTTGTGCGACCTACCGCAATCCAGTCGATGGTCGTTGGTGCGCTGATCATGATGTTGGTGTCGTTCATCTTTATTCCGAACTTCCTGTGCTCGCTGTGGGTAGCGTTCTCGATCGTGAGCATCGAGCTCGGAGTCGCCGGTTACATGAGTCTGTGGGACGTAAATCTGGACTCGATCTCGATGATCAACCTGATCATGTGCATCGGCTTTTCGGTGGACTTTACGGCGCACATCTGCTACACGTACATGTCGAGCAAGGCACGGACACCGGACGAGCGAGTGCGGGAAACGCTGTACGGAATGGGTATGCCGATCGTGCAGGGCAGTGTCAGTACGATCTTGGGTATTATCGCACTGCTGCTAGCGGAGAGCTACATCTTCCTGGTGTTCTTCAAGATGGTCTTCTTGGTGATCTTCTTCGGGGCTATGCACGGGCTGTTCCTGCTGCCGGTTCTGCTATCGCTGTTCGGACCAGGATCGTGCACTTCGTACCCCGACGATGATCACAAGATGTCATCGGTAGAAAAGGCATACCCACATCCGTACTGCATTTCGCATCCACAACTCGCTCTGACCGGTGCCTTCGGCAGCAAGACCTTCCTGGGAGCCCCCTACAAAGCATACGGAGACGAGAAAGACCTCGGCCTCGGAACATCCGGTGAAGACTCCAGCGAGAGTTCGAGCAGCAAGTCGCAGCGCCGCCAGGCACTCGAAGATGAAAACACTCGACGCCGCTACGAGGAAGGCTGGCGAAGATCATCGCACAACCTAACCGGCCAGAGTCAGTTCCAACCCGTGCTGGACCTGTACGGCCAGGAGTCGCTGTGGCCTGCCAAAACTGCACCCAAACCGGCGCCCAAACCTCCAGCAAAGGTCGCAAACGGACGCTACGTCGCCGGCTACGACGACATGGTGAACATTGCGCAAGGCCAAACCTCATCCAACAAGAAAAAGTTCGAGTACGAAGCCGACCGCGAGCGTGACCGGCGAAAGTCGGAGGAAACCCGAACGGCCGCCCCCCGCAAGCCTCGCTACGAAGACAACCGAACGTTCCAGCAAGACGACGAAGTGCTGGACGACGAATACCAGCACACCAACCGGTACTACATGTACGACACCAGCCACGTGAAGCGCCTGTCCAACGACAGCGCCAACAGCGGCAGCGACAGCAACAACAGCCACCGGAAGTACTCGGACGAGAGCGACCAGAACAAGCGGCGACGGTTCAGCGACGAGCGCCGACCACGAAAGTACTCTCCGCCGGAGGGAATCTACAAGCAGAACCCGAACGCCCGTTCGTCCTCGCAGCACAATCTGTACTACCCGCGGCAGCCGCCCCAGCGGACCGCGTCCCAGAACAGTCTGCACCAGCTGCGGCACATGGGTGACATGAGATTTCCTTGAGCAGGCAGGTGTCCGGAACTTCCGGTAGAGCCCTAATTAGAGTGCGCGCGCGCAGTGGATCTAGAACTTTAAGTAGGCAATTTAAAGATGACTATTTCCCTCTTTTTTCCTTTTCTTTATAAATCCCAACTTCTACAAGTCCTGTTTTTTGCTCAAATGATAGTTACGCGTTTAAGTTATACACCCCTGGCCACGGAACGTTTCCAGCCCTGCGTTTGACAGTTTGCCACCTTACGCATTGTGCGGCTTGAATTGATCAAAGTTGACACGGTGAAGGTAAGATAAAACTGCCAAACGCAAGGTTGGTATCAAATCTGAATTTCTTCCAACACGAAATCAATTTTCCTGCATTACTCCACAATTTCTCGGAAGAATCTCTTGGCCGAATCTTATTGTAATATATTAGTGGGAAATCGAATATCAGTGTGTTTGCGGTGGAATGATTGCGGCAGTCGAATAAACTAGATAAAATTAGGGTGTCTAATTGTTCGAGTTGGAGTGAGTGCGACTGCGTGTGAAACAATTTAATATATTTTGAATGAACGAAACTCGATTAATTTAATACTAAGCAGAAAAGTGTTGTTCGCGCCCTCATCTAACTTAACTACAGTGGAATGTGTGAAACGTAAGACAAGCAAGCAAGAGAGTGTTATTTAATTTAATCAAACAGTTAGTCGTTTAATGCCGGACCGGAAAGCTGTGACGACGAAGAGAAATCGAGCGAAACGCAAAAAAGTTCACATGATCAAAATTCAAATCTCACTACCCGACCTTCGCGAATTGTCCTGATCGGAGGAAGGCCACACCAACCTGGTGGGCCATCGCCTAAGGGAAGAGTTCGAAGCTGGGTTTGTAGATAATTTCGGGAAAAAAAGAAGAAAAGTTTTTTGCACAAAAGACGGAAGGACACTTACTGGATAGTACGGGAGAGTATCAATTTTTTGTAGAACTGGGAAAAACATATAACGTGTATTTAGAATTGTTAAGGGAATTTATAAAAAAGGAGAAAAACGATCAAAAAATTGCAACGTGTAGGATTATTAAACATTTACATAAATCAACATTTTGTATCATATGAGAAAGGAAGAACAAACGGCTAAACCGAAACATGTGAGCATTGAAGTTTTCTTCGTGCTGCAAAAAACAGATGACAATAGCCGTTTAAAACTGAGCCTTCGTTGGGTAAAAAAAAAAACGAATTATTATTATTAATTAAATCCGAGGCCAATAAACTTTGTATGTAAATCGATGACGCATAATTTTTCATCATTGAAGATCCGAATTTCCCTAATCCCTCAATTTCATGAACTCATTTTGAATTCATAAAATTTTCATTCTTTCGTTATTTTAGCACAATATTTGGATGGCAATACCGCCAACTGGGGCGAATTGGACACATGGGGCGAATTGGGACAGCAGTTTTAACCATGTCAAAGCACAATATTTTTATTTTTCTGGTTGGTCTCGGATAGAACAGACTCAGACCAACAAAATGTGTACACTCATTCCCAAATTTAAAACCTGTAAGTGCTCTAAACACTGCTGTCCCTATTCAGACTGTAGTCCCGATTCGCCCCAGATGACGGTGTAGACCAAATCGTAAGAAAATTGGGTTTTCCATATATTTTTTCGATTTTTCACACACAAACTTAACGTTCGAGCTCGCGTTCGAGTATCAATGGGTAAATGTTGACCGATTTTGCTCATATTTGGCCCAGAGTCCTAAAATAGCCCAAGGAACAATATTCAGGGAGGTTTTGGAGCGAGGTTTTGAGAAAAAGTCGCATATTCTGTGCACCCTAGTAATTACTCTCTGTTTTCGATTGTGCTATTTTGCATTGTTATATTTTCCACACAATTTTGCGGGCTTGTTTTCAAAATAAACGTAGTAATATTATATTTTTATTTTTATTTTTTTATTTCGAAATTGCCTGTTTTATATGAAAATGGGTTGAAAATACAGCACTAAGTGAAATTTGAAAAAAAAAACGATTTTTAACAACATTTTTTTCCTGTTTTGCTTTTTCGAAATATAATATTATTAAATTTGCAAAAAAAATGTTTTCTGTGAAATTTAAACCTTAAAATGGCTGTAATTCGAAAATGGTGAACTTTAGCATAAAACAAACGTCAAGAAAAGGGTCACAAAAAGATTTCGGCCACATTTAGGTGTTGCTCACAATAAAATAAACCAAAGGGAAAAATAATTTATTTTTTGCCAGAAAAATTTAAAAAAGAAATACAAGAATCACAAAATTAACTGAAAATTGAAAAAAAAACAAAAGTTGCTTGATTAAATAAAACAGTGAAGTGATCTGGTTTTGTGTTTGCTAAGATATTGGTTTAAAAAGTGGCATTGGGATACTGTAACATTTTGAGTTATAATATTGATTTAGGATCGCAGAACTTGAATTTCACCTCCAAAATAAAATATAAGTTTTTTTTAAAGATTCGATCTTATTTGAAATAATCAGGGTTTCAGCGGATTATTGAGTTTGAACCAGGAAGGTGCTGTGTCCTATCCCTCGCCTAGATAAAGCTGTCAGACCAAATCTGTCAGACCAAAGAGCAAAAAGCAAACAATCTTGGTCTTCAACGTAGGTGCACACAAATCAAGAAGAGAAAAATTGAAAAAGAATTTTATTTTTCCAATTTAATGACTGGGTTTGGACTGCAAAATTGAATGTACGTCAGAAAATGATTTAACAGTGCGGCGTCTTGTACACCGACAGTTAAATATGCAGTTAAAAGCCTTATTCTTCCACTTCAATTTTTGATCGCGTTTTCGGTTTACACCTGAAAAATCTTGAAATTATTTATACGGATTTGTAATTCCTCTCTTTCCATCATTCCCTTGGTTTGAACATGATTCATTAAATTTCAAGTTTTTTATTTTAAAATATTTAAATTTTTGTGTTTTTATTGCCATTTTCCAGGATGACCACTTAAATCCCATTTTCAAATTCCCGACTTTTTCAGAACCTCAACCTTACTGGCAATTTCTTATCTAAAGAATGATTTCAAACCAAACATTTTTTTTAACAAAATTTAGGAATAAATAAAAAAAAACAAATGATTATAAATTTTGTTGCAAATTACTTAACCTAAGAATTAAAATTCTAAAAAGTAACTCAAAAATGGAAACACACCTTATTTTAACTCAGAGAGAAAACAATCAGTCAAAAATAACCAAAAGCCTGACAGTACAACTTCATTGTGTATCGATATAAAAAAGGAGATTTCAAAAACATAAAGATAGCCTAATTTTGAATTTTATTAATTTTTTAAATTATTTCATCAAAAAACGCTTTAAACATTATTGTTTAGTATTTCAGTTATTAAGGAATTTCAAAATAACTTGAAATTCTTTAAAAAAATGCTATACCATGATCTCTTTCTTATTTTGTAAATTTAGGTATTTGATTTTTTGAATCAATGTTGATCAAATTTTTTAAATGAAAATTCAGGGAGACTCCATGTTTATCAACTAATTTTATGCAAAATGTTTGACAATTTTCCATTTTTTTATTCAGAACAAAAAAAAACGTTTGGTTTTTATTAGATATTTCAGTTTTCCGACAACTGAAAATCAAGCCTTATCTACTATAGTAATTTACTCATACTAACAGACAGGAGTGTAGCCAGAATTTTGGTTCGGGAAAAACCTTTGAATTCAATTTTGTTCAACATTTACAAATATTTCATTTAAAGAAAACTACTGCCAAACTAAAGTTGGTATCGTTTTTGAATATTTAAGCCATTTAAATTAAGCTCTATGGGTTTTAATAAGCTTTGTTTATATAAAATTTTTAATAAATAAACTGACACAAACAAAAAAACAAGTTATTTGGATTATTCGCTCTACAGCATTGCCTTGGCGTTCTCGATTACGAGATTCCTACTCGAAACTAGGTGTCCGAAGGCTTGATTGTTGAGGCAATTGCAAACCTCTTTACACCTTAGCTTCCATCCACCCCGGGATTCGAACTGACGACCTTTGGATGGTGAGTCCAACTGCCTACCAGCGATTCAACCGAGGCAGGACCCAGGGAGTCGCCTCCTGGTCCTGGACTGAGCTAACGACCTAACCCTCTAGGTTAGACCGGGACCAACATTTACTTCCCTGTCCGACGGAAGGCGTAATCAGACAAATCTCGTCTCAAAATTTGCCACTGGGACCTTCTGGGATCAAACCCAGGCCGACTAAATGAGAGGCAAACACGCTTAGCCCTACACCACGGTCCCGGCACAAACAATAGAGCTATCTAAGCCCGATCTCACGCACACTAGCTTACCATTTGTTTTTGCTGGCGGGTACAAATTTTAACCTAAAAACCCTTCGTGTACAAACACGCAATACATGCGCACGTAGATAACTCTATTATATTCAAATTCATTCATAAAATATCTAATGAAAATCTGTGTCAAATGCATGCCATCAAAATCATTCTTTATTTTTTAGGATTTTTAGAGTCTCAAATAGATTAAAACAGTGAAAGAAACCATAAATTTAAAAAAAAAAAGTTTCTTAAAACGAATTGTGCGAAATTAATTTGAAAATAGAACAAAATATTACAATATTAGGGGAGAGTTTATCTCGTCAGCATGTGGGTAAAACAATTAGCTTTGTTCTAGAAAGTTGTGCGAAATTGACTAAAACTCATTGTAGAAAACAAAGAGAAACATTAAAAAATGTTTTGAATTGAGTTACACACATATTTCTTAAAAGTGCTGTAAAAAACTTCCAAGAGATCTTTTTTCTTTGTTTTGATAAGTATAGAAAACACTTGAAAATTATGCAAAACAATATTTTTTATACATGAATTGTTTTATAAACATATCAAATCCAAAACCCTTACGCATTTGACGTTAAATTTATCGTGACACTATTTTTACAATCATTTTTTTTTAAAAAGTGCGTTTAGGGAGACTTGATCCAAAGAGAAGGGACAATACTCTTTGCTTGATCCCTGCATAGTTTTGTGAAAAATTGACAGTGTGCGATACAAAAAAGGGGATCAAGTCTCCCCACTCTCTCTTAATCAAGAGTTAGAAAATGATTTTCAGGCATGCTTGCTTGGGATTCCCGACTTTTTGTCAAAAAATCACTAAGTCCCGACTTTTCCCTATTTTTCACGGATTTTGGCGAATTCCCGACTTTTCTGATTTCCCGACTTTTCTGATTTCCCGACTTGAGTGCCCACCTTGATTTTCAATTCATATTTGAATGAATTTTGGGAGTTGGAGTGTTAATTAGGTGAAATTGAATTTTCAAGGAAAAAGCTAAATTTTAAGTTTGTTTGACTCAACACACCGTTTAGTGTCATGCCCCTAGAACTAAATTTCATGAATAAAATTTCTGTTTGTCGGAGTTCCTCTGGCAACTCTGCCTGCCCTAAAATCTGTCAAAACTACAAGAAAACTCCCTCTGCCGCCTGTTTCGACCACCCCGCCCGAACCCCCTTTCACCGCGATTTGACGCATCTGCCGCATCTGTCAAAACATGCAGAAAAATTTCTGCTGCCAATCTCAAGCTTGGTTCGCGTTTTATTGATTGATTGGAAAAATTCGCTTAAAATCCGGTGAAAAACAGTGAGATTAATCGCCCCGTTGTACGCGCTTCTCCCCGGTGGTCGCCGAATTCGCAACCATGAGTGGAAATCGTGGAAACTTTAGCTTTTCCATGCGCCGCCAGGGCCAGCTTTCCGCTTCGTTTCCCAACGCAAGCGGCGGCGGCAGACCTGGCCAGCAACAACAGCAGCAGCAGCAGAAAAGTTTCTCCCTGAATGCGGTTCCGCCGCCGAGTTCGCTGTGTGGCCGCGGTGGGTACGCTCCGGCCAAGGGCTTCCAACAGCATCAGCAGCAGCCGGCGAGTGGGGTGTCCAAGCACGGTTACCACACGATGGACGCGATTGCGGCGTACTCCAATCCGGCCTCGCAGTACACGCTGGGCAAGCGTCGGGGAAAAACCGAGGACGAGTGAGTGGGCGCGTTGGGGGGGGGCGGAGATCCGGGTTTGAAATTTAAAATTGTCTTCTTTCAGCTACTTTGAGGACGAGGAAGAGCCGGCTCCGCAGTTGGACTACATTCCGGCGCCGGGTTCGCCCTCGGCCAGCGGTTCCCAAGTAAGTGCTTTGCGCCTCCCATTTGTTGTTTGAGAGTCAAGTTTAGGGAGCACACGCTTCTCTTCTTTTTCCCGTGATTCAATCCCAAAAATGAAAAAAAAACGGAAATGTAGAGCAATCGAAAGGGCGCCGGAGAAGACGACGACGACGAGGACGACGATGATCCGCTGGACGCGTTCATGGCCGGCATCGAGGCGCAGGTCGAGCGGGAGAAGAAAACCGTTCCGGCACCGAACGTGGACCCGAAGAAGGGAACGCGCGGCGACATTGACGACGAGGACGATGAGGAGAGTTATTACCGGTAAGAATAATTATTCTTGTTTAATCTTAAATTGACCAAGCTTCTCTCGATTCCAGCTACATGGAGGAGAACCCGCACGCCGGCCTCCAAGATGGGGACGGTTCCGACGGCGAGCTGGAGTACGACCAGGACGGCAATCCGATTCCCCCGCCGCGTAAGCGTGACATCGACCCGCTTCCAGTGATTTACCACTCCGAGATTGACTACGAAAAGTTCGAGAAGAACTTTTACATCCCCCACGAGGACATCATCGCGCTGGCCAGCAGCCAAACCCAGGAGCTGCGCCACAAGCTGGGCATCAAGGTCAGTGGACCTTCCCCGCCCGCTCCCGTAACCAGCTTCGCCCACTTTGGCTTCGACGAGTCGCTCATGAAGGCGATCCGCAAGTCGGAGTACACTCAACCAACCCCTATTCAAGCCCAGGGCGTCCCAACCGCCCTCTCCGGCCGTGACATCATCGGAATCGCCAAAACGGGCAGCGGTAAAACGGCCGCCTTCCTCTGGCCCATGCTCGTGCACATCATGGACCAGAAGAACCTCGGACCCGGCGACGGCCCCATCGGCCTCATCCTCGCCCCCACCCGAGAGCTGTCCCTGCAAATCTACCAGGAGGCGAAAAAGTTCGGAAAAGTGTACAACATCAGCGTGTGTTGCTGCTACGGCGGCGGCTCAAAATGGGAGCAGAGCAAGGCGCTGGAACAGGGCGCGGAAATTGTGGTGGCCACTCCCGGCCGGATGATCGATATGATCAAGATGAAGGCGACCAATCTGAGACGCGTTACCTACCTGGTCCTCGACGAAGCGGACAAGATGTTCAACATGGGTTTTGAGCCGCAGGTGCGCTCGATCTGTAACCACGTCCGGCCGGATCGGCAGACGTTGCTGTTCAGTGCGACGTTCAAGAAGCGGATCGAGAGGCTGGCGCGGGATGTGCTGACGGATCCGTGAGTAGAATAGCATCATTTATCAAACTAAAAAAACTTGCAAATTATAAATTTAAGGCATTTTTGAAATTTATTGATCAACCATTGATCAAAGATGTTTTTTAAACAAAAAGTGCCGATCGTTCCAAAAAAAAATATTTTTCAAATAATTTGATTCAGAGATCTAGGGATTTATCTCGAAATTTATTTTCACTAAAAGAGCACCCAGCTAGCAAAATCTAAATGTAGAAATATAAATAGGGGAACAGCATCTAATTCCAGCGTGCCTCTAATGTTGGCAGGTCAGAACTTTGACATTCAATTAAAGCTAATTAAAAACGTTTTCAACTGAAATCGAGTGATAAATAGCTCAATAAGAAGTGAGCAAGCAAGTTTGTATCAAAAGTTTTGCAAAATTAGTTGTTTAAATAGTGAAAATCAGCAAATTGGATGGAGTTAGGAGCGAGTGTTTAACCTGCCAAACATACGAGAATTTCCCCTACTTGCAGGGAGGCTTATGAACTGATCTCAGTTTAATTTTCTCCAAATCTCTGAATTCCAAATATGACATCCTGGATCAGAACTGCTAAATTCTAATAAAAACACAAATTGAAATTGAATTCAATACTTTAAAAATTATATGAATTTTAGAAAAAAAAACTAAAACTGTTTTGCTTAATTCCATCTTAACTTATACAAAATCAGGTAATTTTGATAATTTTTAAGTCATATTCTAGGTTAAATACTTAACATTTCAAAACATTTCGATTATCCGGGGAGAATTTTTATCAAGAATTTTGGATAATCGAGTACGAACTATGCTTCAATTTTCAAATTCCTAGATTTCCACCTTTCTATTTTTATTAATTTTTGTTATTTATTTTTTTCAATTTTCAAATTTCGGCGTTTCTTTATTTTTAATATTTTTTTTATTTTTCATTTTTTATTTTTTGAAATTTTAGATTCTTGAGTTTTTGAATTATTAAGTTTTGTTGTTTAAATCTATAATTTCATAAATTTTTGAACATATCTCGGGTTAGATTTCAAAAGGTATCAATTTACAATTTGAAGAATTCGACGACATTTTTTCCGCTAGGTACGCTGTTGTTCCAGCGGTGTTCGGAATGACAGCCCCCATACATTTTGAGCAGTTTTAAGGGAAAAAATGCGTTTATAATGAAAAATCTAACATTTTCAGAAAAGTGGGGTTTTGCAAAGTGTGGCAATTTCGCTAACGATCATAATGCGTGGTGAATTGTAGCGATTAATTTTGACTGGTATTTTATTTAGATGATTTTTCTAAAAAGATGATCGATATTTTGGATAACTTGAGTTATATGTTGCAAAAGTTAAAAGTAATAATCAAATGTAATGTAAAAGTGTTTAAACATTACTTTTCTTCCTGTTTGACCAAAATATTGATCTTTAAAAAGATGTTTGGTGATTTTTTTTTTAATTTTTTGAAAATAATCGATTAACTGGTCATTTTTTAAGAAAACTATTGTAATTATGCTGTAATATGACTCTAATAGTTTGTTTTATCAATAATACACACATGAGGAGCATTATCAATCAATTAAATCTTGTTTAGATCACTTTTTCAAAAGATCTTTTTGGTAAATTCGATTTGGTTTGAAATTTTAAAATTGTTTAATTTTATCATAAAATCGACATTAATAGCAAATTATACCATTTTCAGGTAAGAAATAAATAGCTTAATTGAAAAATTCGACGACGTTTTTTCCGCTAGGTTCGCTGTTGTTCCAGCGGTGTTCGGAATGACAGCCCCCATACAGTTTTTAGGGAAAAATCGCGTTTATGATGAAAAATCAAGCATTTTCAGAAAAGTGGGGTATTGCAAAGTGTTTTCAATTTCGCTAACGATCATAATGCGTGGTGATTTGTAGAGATTAATTGTGACTGGTATTTTATTTAAACGATTTTTCTAACAAGACGATCTATATTTTGGATAACTTGAGTTAAATTTTGTAAAAGTTAAAAGTAATGATGAATTGTTATGTAAAAGTGTTTAAACTATACTTTTCTTCCCCTTTGACCAAAATATTGACCATAAAAATGCATTTTGGTGATTTTTTGGATTTTTTTTGGAAAAAATCGAATAACTGGCAATTTTTTCAGAAAATTATTGTAATTATGCTGTAATATGACTCTAATAGTTTGTTCTATCAATAATACACGCATAAGGAGCATTATCAATCAAATAAATCATATTTAAATCAATTTTTCAAAAGATCTTTTTGGTAAATTCGAGGAAAAAAGCATGAAAAATTAACTCAGCCCCTATGATTTATACATCATTTGATTCGTTTTTGCAATTGCCACACTTTACAATAACTCTCATCGATGTTAAACAATATTTGAATGAAATAAAAATTAAAAACTGCAAAAAAAAATATTTCCAAGCACGCTGTCATTCCGAACATCGTCGCGTAGTGCTTCTACTCGCCACCAGGATGCGTGCACGTTTCTGTCGAATCTCTCAATTGATATAAACGAAAATATTTTTGTGACGGCCGATTTAACCTGTTCATTATCTGATTCAAAATAAGGGAATGTTTTAATCAACCGAAACCTAACTAATCAATTGAGAATGTAGATTATTCAATTGGACAAACATTTTTTAAAGTCACTTCTACCATAAAAGCAGCGCTCTGCTTGAAAAATGATAATTGGAGTGATTTTTAAAATTAGCAATCTAACCTCATTCTCGCGTTTTCAATCCGGATCTCAGAATTTTCAATGAAAAAGGCAACTTAGCAAAAAAATCAAAAAGTCAATCGATAGAACTTTTTATTTCTTACCTCCTGTTAACATTATTTTATTCCAAAAAATCGATTTTCTTTTTAAAAATTTAAAATAGTTTTCACTCCTCTTTGCACTTATCGCGCAAAAACGTAAACGTAACCTTGCACCAAAGTTCTCCTACTCGAATGTAGGTGGCGAATCGAGTTTTTAGCTTTGGTTTTGGGGGCCTATTAAAAAAGCTCGCCGGGTCCGGTGGTGTAGTGGCTCGCGTGGTAACCTCTCACCCCAGTAAGGCCTGGGTTCAATCCCAGACGGACTCGGTGGCATTTTTCGAGACGATATTTGCCTGACCACGCTTTCTATCGGATGGGGAAGTAAAACGTCGGTCCATTTGCGTAAAAGAGGTTTTGGGTGACTCGCCACACATAACCTTCGGACGCCTAGAAATGAGCAAAAACTTGCAACAGAGACCACAAAAGACCCGGGGGTCGTTAAAGTGGATTACTTTTGCAATTAAAAAAGTGCGTTGAGTTGTTCTGCTGCCCTTCCTTCATATCTGGAGCAGGTATTTTTTTAAGAGGTCCAGTAAACAAAATTTTATTTTTCGAGTTTTGTAACAAAAAAGTTACGTGTTGTCTCGGAATTGTCAAAATGCTTAGTCGCCCTTTTCTCGTTTTGCTCCAGGAATGTTCGTTACTGAAAAGCAGTAAAAAATTTACATTTTGAAAAAATTATAATTCTAAAATTTGTTAGGGTGTTAAATTTTTAATTTTCAATTTGTGTTTTTATTACAGTTCTGTTCCAGGATGCTACATTTGTAATTCAGGGATTTGGAGAACCTTTCAACTGAGATCAATTCATAAGCCATATTTATACGTTTAGATTTTGCTAGCTGAGTTCTTCTTTAGGGAAAATATTTTTTTAGGAAAAAACCCTAGATCTATGTTTGGCTTACAAACTAATATCATAGTGTTAAATTTTTAAAGTTTTAGGAATTTTAATAATTTTATATTGAGGAATATTGCTATTTTGAAATTTTTAATTTTCTGAGTTGTTTATTTTCTCAGTTTTCGAAATTTTTAAACATGAATGTAACAGTTTCTGAATGATAAATTAGACATTTTACAAATTGCTGAGTTTTGATTTCGATTTAAAAAAAATCCAAAAATTTTGCCTTCAAAAATTCTAAATTTTTAACTTACAAAATTGAACAGAAAACTTGTTTTTGCATTTTTGAACTCTGAAATTATTTAGGTTCTGATTTTTAAAATTTAAGTATTTTAAATAGTTTGAAATTTATGTTTTTTTTGTTTCCATTTTGGAATTTAATAGCTTCTGATTTTCTGAACTTTTAAATTTCCTAATTAATTTTCAAAAAATTTACGTCGTGAATTTTTAAATATTACAAAAATAATTTTTGAATTAGGGGAAGGTGGCGCAAGTGTATCCAGCTAAGAAAATGCTCGGGAAATCCCATTTGAAACCAAGTTTGAAACATAAATAAATCAGTCAGAATTTTTGATAATCATCTTATTCCAGGTCCTGTTTTGTACTATTAAAAAATAATTTTAAAGTTATTGGTTTTCCGTACGTCCGGAGCAAGAGGAGCAATGCATGAAACAATATGTTAATTTGCTAACAATTGAACTGTTATTTTTTAAACACATCAGATTAGAATGTATTTGAAACGTTACTGTCATTTTTAGATGAAGTAATAAAATTTTACTAATATTTTGATCGTTTGTACGAAAAAATTAGGTTACTTACATGATAAATAGTAAATTTTTATAATATCACTGTATTTTGCATGGACAATTTTTTTTAACAATGGTCTCTCAATTTTTAAGTACTTTTATGTTTGTATTTCCAAAGAAAATATTTTGTTGCAGCATTTCCTATTTTTTTCCACACTTAAAATCCATATGGTACACTTGCCCCACCTTAACAAGATTTTTTAAAAGTTCTTAACAAAAATAACCAAATGATAAATCATACTTTATAATTAGTGCGAGTCTTTGGTAGGGACACTACTGATCTAAGAAAATGGTATTTTGATTAAATTAACTTAAGTACAACCCTAACTCTTATTTTGGGCTTTTCAAAAATTACAAGAAAACAAAGGGTTTGAAAAAAAAACACCATTCAATATTTAACCAATTGCATTGCTAGTAACAATTCCTCATATTGGAACTATTGGAAATTGTAAGTATAACGATCGCACGAGAGATTGTTCCTCTCGCCCAACTGTCCCCTATTTAATTTCTGCCAGCAACTTCATTTATTATTGTTATGTCAAAGCTGCGTTGTATTTGCCGCAGTGAGGATTCTGAGAACGGATCACATTTCACAAAATCTAATGGCGAGGATGGATGCGTGGACATACCGACACAATAGAAATTAAAATTAACACGAAAAAAACAGGACTGCGCGTCCCCACAGGAAGCGCACTAGTCTTTACAGCATTTTGGGGGCATACTATAAAAACGTTACCGTCGTTAGGAGTGCCATTGGGTCTGAGGGGTGAGAATGGGTCATACAAAATTCAGCATTTTTATATGACCCAATCTCGCCCCAGATCCAATGTCACCCCTGATGAAGGTACTTAAAACAGACTTGTTACAAAATCACACACTAGCGATAATATTTAGCCAAAATAGCATCATTCGCCCTAAACATATCTAATAATTTAAGTCCCATTACTCATTTCTTTTGATAGGATTGTCTTTTAGAACCATCGGAAAAATCTTTCAAATACCTTTCTTATAACATAAAAACGTTACTAAATCCACCATTAGGTGGTTGGTGCCTTCCTCACATTTAGAGTGTAATGCTAGGTAATATCCGGCCTCCACAAAGTTCATAAAAAACACTAAAGTGCTTATAACTTTTGATAGGGTTGTCAGATCTTCAATCTACTGAACTCGTTGGAAAGGTCTTTTGATTACCTATTCAGCGACAGGCCGCATGATAGATCCGGACAACGTTTTTGTCAAAATATCTGAGATCCGCCCTCTAAACAGTTCATAAATAGCACTTAAGTGCTTATAACTTTTGATAGGGTTGTCAGACCTTCAATCTTTTGAACTCGTTGAAAAGGTCTTTCGAATACCTTTCTAAAAATGTATAACATGACGAGGTTTCTTACAAAAACCACCCTTTTTACAATCTTCCGTAGTTTTGTTAAAATCGTTTTCTTTGCATAACTTTTGAAGTACTTAACTAAACTTTATCATTTTCAATAGCGACTTATGGGACCCCCAGACGGATCAAATGAGACCAAAACGGTCGAAATCGGGTCAGCCAGTGCCGAGATAACTCAGTGCAATTTTTTGATCAACATCCCTCCACACACACAGACATTTGCTCAAAATTTGATTCTGAGTCGATATGTACACATGAAGGTGGGTCTAGGAGGTCAAATTAAGATTTTCTTTTTTCGAGTGATTTTATAGCCTTTCCTCAGTAATGTGAGGAAGTCAAAAATGACGGATGTCCTTGGATTCGCCAATTCGAATGGAATTGATTCGAATTAGCGAATCCAAATACAGTAATTGGAACAACTGGGAATCGCTGCATCAACATACCTGCCAAAACTGTTATAGGGTAAATTGGGTCCTAAAATGAAGCTTAGATTGCTGATATTATTGTTCACAGCGATAAAGCTTATTTTTCTGAGTACAATGACCCTTTGTACGACCATAAAGAGCTTAAAATGGATTTTTAAATCAATTTTGAAAAATTCACCTCGCGGTCCTTCTTGACTTGACAGGTCGTTCCAAGGGGACCATAGTTAATCCATCGAAAAAATGTTGTCTTGTCAAAAAAAAATTTTGCATTAAAATGAAAAAAAGTGATCATAAATGGTTTTTAATCGTGTTTTTTACCGTTGTACATAAAAATTGGCATAGGGCTTTAGTACCCAATTCTCGTATGTTTGGCAGGTTAAGCTCTCGCTCCTAACTCCATCCAATTTGCTGTTTTTCACTATTTAAAAAACTTATTTTGCAAAACTTTTTATAGAAACTGGCTTGCTCACTTCTTATTGAGCTATTTATCACTCGAGTTCAGTTGAAAACGCTTTTAATTAGCTTTAATTGAATGTCAAAGTCGTGACCTGCCAACATTAGAGGCACGCTGGAATTAGATGCTGTTCCCCTACATTGTGAGCAGACTACAAGAGGAATTGAGTCTTAAAATTAAGACTTAATTTTTCTTAAGTTTGATAGGGTTATCAGATCTTTAATGTTTTAGGCTTATTTGAAAGGTCTTTCAATTATCATAATTTTCATCGAAATATCTGAGATCCGACCACTTAAAATGTATAAATAACACTTATTTGCTAATAGGGGACCATTCATAAACCATATTCCTGTTTTTTTAATTATCAAATATTCAGAGTATAGGCAGCAGAGTCACAAGAAAATTTATAACTTCCATATTTCCCTTCTTCCAGCATTCGCATCATCCACGGCGACCTCGGCGAAGCGAACCAGGACGTGACCCAGCACGTGATCATGTTCAGCAACCCGGCGCACAAATGGAACTGGCTGCTGGCCAAAATGGTCGAACTCCTGTCGGACGGCAGCGTGCTGGTGTTTGTAACGAAGAAGGTCGAAGCCGAACAGGTCGCCAGCAGTCTCCGGCTTGCGGAGTACGATCCGGTTCTGCTGCACGGTGACATGGACCAGTCCGACCGTAACATGGTCATCACGCGGTTCAAACGGCGCGAGTGTGACATCATGGTCGCGACGGACGTGGCCGCGCGTGGTTTGGATATTCCGCATATTAAAACCGTGGTAAACTATGACATTGCACGGGACATAGATACTCACACGCACCGAGTTGGACGAACCGGTCGTGCCGGCGAAAAGGGAACCGCGTTCACACTCATCACCGACAAGGACAAGGAGTTTGCGGGGCATTTGGTGCGCAACTTGGAGGGCGCTAGCCAGGAAGTTCCGGACGATCTGATGAAGCTGGCCATGCAGAGTTCATGGTTCCGCAACTCGCGCTTCAAGAACAACCACAAGGGCAAGAACTTGAACGTGGGTGGCGCAGGACTTGGCTTCCGCAGCCGACCTCCCCCGACCCAGGTCAAGCACACTGGTCCGCTGCAGTCTTCCGCCGACGGTGGAGCAGCTTCGTCGTCCAAGGGCCCCGCCACGGATCGCTTCAGCGCCATGCGAGACACCTTCCGGGCCCAGTACAACAGCCAGTTCAAGGCGTCCTCGGATCGCACCTGGGAAAACACCCTCCCCGAGGGAGGAAACTTTGCGAAGCCGCCCCCGGGCATGGCCGGATTCGTGCCAGCCTCGAAACCAGACGACGAGGAACGTGACCAGTTCCAGGGTGGTTCCGGCGCTGGTGAAGACGATAGACCGCGCAAGAAGCGGAGCCGCTGGAACTAGGAGGCAACTTGCCGGGCGCGTTCGTACAATTGTATTTCACTTTCTCTATGTCGAGGACGCCCCTTTGAAATTTTGTCCGGAATTTCCCCCGGCTTATTCTGCTTCCAATTGTTTAACTTCTTTGTGTCACATTTAACATTACAGCGCAGAAAGTTTAGCAAAGAGTGGTGGGTGGAATTGTGTGCGTTCAAATGGGAATGTTTTAAATGTTGCGATTACGTATGAAATAAAGTCTTCATAGCCAGCATTCTTGGTCTTCGAAAAGCATAGGAGCGAGTTTTGTTTGATGGAATAGAGCGAAAGAAAGTTTGATTACACAACAAGCAAAAAAAGAACGCTCCAAAAATCAGTATCTTAAGTCAAAGCGGGATGGCAGTTATTTGATGACTTTTGTTCAACTTAACCAGATTGTTTTGCTAACAACCTATTAATCGTCTGACAAAAACAGAACTTTGTAAGTTACTGTATTTTCCTTAAGGGCTTTTTTATTTTACTTTTTAATATAAAAAAATTGCACAAAAATATAGGTTTTGTTTTTTTTTTTAGATTTTTTGAAACCAAAAAGTGATTTTTGCAACACATTTAAATCATGATCAATAAATTTGTTTGACCTTTTATTTTATTTTGAAGTTGAATGAGCAGTTCCAGCTCAAATCAGGAATTTTTCTGGTACTTTTGTACCCGACCCTCTCCGATTTCTATGAAACTTTGCAGACATGTTATCCTAGGCCTATATAAGCCATTTTTGGGTATATGGATCCAACAGTACTCGAAAATAAAATTTGAAAAGGGCGTAAGCTATTTAAATGTTTTTGTATTTTGTAATTTAAAAATTACTGTATCTCGAAGCCGTTGCGTCGTATCAAAAAGTGGTCAAAGACAAACTTGTAGGAAATTGGACGGGCTTTCTGAAAAAAATACACCGAAACAAAAATACACGCCACATCTATGAGATTTTTTGAAAACTTAAATTTAAAGGTGATGTCACGATTTTTTTTCGTTGAAAATTTTTGAGGAAATAGCCTAAGATGTTACAAAAAGACTCACGAAAAATGCAGGATGGTATGTCTCTCCTAAAAAACACAAAAATCATTTACTAAAACTGTTTTTTTGAAAAGTGGTCTAAACGTCTAAATTTTCAAAAACAGATAGTGGGAATCGATTCCCCAGACAATTTTACATTTCGCCCTTCTCAAATGTTATTTTCGAGTACTCCATATACACAAAAATGGCTTATATAGGCCTAGGATAACATGTCTACATAGTTTCATTGAAATTGGAGAGGGTCGGATACTGTATCCGACCCTCTCCAATTATCCGGGATACATCGTGCCTCTAATGTTGGCAGGTCAAAACTTTGACATTCAATTAAAGCTAATTAAAAGCGTTTTCAACTGAACTCGAGTGATAAATAGCTCAATAAGAAGTGAGCAAGCAAGTTTCTATCAAAAGTTTTGCAAAATTAGTTGTTTAAATAGTGAAAATCAGCAAATTGGATGGAGTTAGGAACGAGTGCTTAACCTGCCAAACACACGAGAATTTACCCTATTTCCGATTTTGGTAACACTCACAAAATTTAATATTTTCATTCTCGAAAGCTTTAGGCTTTAATAGATTTGAGTGAAAAAAGAAACAACTTGGGGTTATTCAGAAATGAACAATGTTCCTAAAGAATTAATGATTGTTGGCTAAAAAAATCTGTGTAAATATTGTTTTAACAAACAATTGCAGTGTGAATTTTCGGGTTTGATATTTGAGGTAAAACACGATTCAATAAGATTGTTTTTATTTCTTTTAAAAATAATATATTTCGCACAAAAAAAGGAATAATTCAAACAAAATAAAATTAAGTTTCAAATAAATTTTAGCATGTAGGTATTTTAAATTTTTGATTTTTATTTCATAAATTCATAAAGTTCTTTGAATTTTAAAACGAAATAAAAAAAACTAGTGTTTGTTTTTTGAATAGGACTTATAATGCCCATGTTCGCATAAATTTCCAGCAAGCTGAGAAAAACGCATTTGAGGGGTGTCCCGCACATAAGGCTACTTGTTAACTGCCCATGATCGCATAAATTGTCAGAAGTAGACAATGCTCACCCAGTATCAAACATCTTGGGCTTCACCCGACAAGTGCTGCCAACTTTGACAGCACAATTTTTTTTTTTTTTGAGCGCTCTGTCGCTAACGGATTCATTCCACTCGTGTCGCTTGAACAGTTCGGAGCTAAATAAATTTTGTTCGCGTACAACTCGTGTTTAGTTTTTCTTCATCGTATCTCAAAGACTTCCGACTGTGTGTGACTCCGCCAATAGGTTATTGGCCCCAGCAGGAGATCGGTGTAGAAAGGCGAAAGAAATAATTAGCGGCGTGATTTGCTGAGAGATTGTTCTTTAGTGTTCGAAGTGCTGCGCGGTAATCAAAATGGCGGACGGTGTGCAGCTCAACTTCCCAAAACTGAATAAAACCAACTGGGGATCCTGGAGGCAAAGGATGGAATGGTTTTTGGAAGACCTCGATTTGTGGGAAGTGATCAGCCAAGTGAAGCCAGAGCCAGTGACCCCGTCGTGGCAGCGGAGGGATAAGAAGGCACGTGCGAAAATTGGACTGTTCCTGGAGGAGAGCCAGTTCAAGGTCGTGAAGGACGCGGAAAGTGCAAGAGCTATGTGGCATGCACTTAAGGAGCACCACGAGAAGGCCACTATGTCGACCGTCATGCATTACTTGGTTATGTTGTGCAGCGCAAATATGGTTGAAGGAGGAGACATGGCGAGCCATCTTGCCTTCATGGAGGATCTTTTGGACAAACTCGCAGCGGCAGGCCAGAAAATCGATGAAATGCTGCAGATCGCGATGGTTTTTCGCAGTGTGCCCCCGTCGTACCGTAGCTTAGTGCAGACTCTCCAGTGCCAGATCGATGCGGATTGGACGCTGGTAATGGTTAAATCCAGGCTCTTGGAGGAGTACAACCAACGCAAGGATCGGGGCGAAGAAGAGGAGATCAAGCAGGAGCTAGCGATGAAGTTGGAAGTCGCTAACGGCAGATCGGTGAAGTTGTGCTACTACTGTGGGGAACCAGGCCATTTTAAGTACAACTGCGAAAGATGGCTTGCACAGAAGGGTTCCGGAAACAGCGATTGGGACATCGTGAAGAACCAGAAGAAGAGAGAAGTTCCAAAGATGAAGGCGCTTGCAGCAGATCGTGAGGATCGAGACTTGTGTTTACTTGCGGAAGGGTTGATCCCTGGTCGGTGGGTGATTGATAGTGGAGCGACTCGCCATATGACAAATGATCGCTCGTTTTTCTCGTCGCTGGATACCAATGTGAAATCGTCCGTTACGTTGGCGAACGGTAATGTGACAAAGGTCGTCGGGATTGGCAGCGGCGTGATTTTCGGAGAAGATGGGTGTGGCAAGCGAGTGAAGGTAACGCTGGAGAATGTGTTGTTCGTTCCGGGTCTGGATGGAGGGCTGTTGTCGGTCAGTCGACTGGTCGCTAAAGGATTTGCGGTCAAGTTTAGAGCCCGGTCGTGCGAAGTCCTCAGCGTGAATGGCAGAACAGAACTCCTGGGCGATAGAATCGGAAGCCTTTACGAACTACGACTTCGAGAGGAGCCAAAGGTAGCAAGGTGCATGATGGTTAAGACGGATCGAAGCGACAGGGACGTTCAACGTATCGCATCCGATGGCAAGGATCGTTACACCGGAAAGGGTCAACAAGAAGAGGACAAGGAAGAATGGTTCGATGCCTGTGACTCCACGGGGCAGGAGGAGTTCTACTGAGGAGCTGAGGAGGAGATCAGTGAACCCGACGGAGGGTCCACTGAGATTGCGGTGTGCATTGAGGAGGAGTGTCAGAAGTAGACAATGCTCACCTAGTATCAAACATCTTGGGCTTCACCCGACGAGTGCTGCCAACTTTGACAGCACAAATTTTTTTTTTTTTTTTTTTTGAGCGCTCTGTCGCTAACGGATTCATTCCACTCGTGTCGCTTGAACAGTTCGGAGCTAAATAAATTTTGTTCGCGTACAACTCGTGTTTAGTTTTTCTTCATCGTATCTCAAAGACTTCCGACTGTGTGTGACTCCGCCAATATAAATGTCCCATATGCATTTTAATCGTTTTTGAGTTAATAATGCAGTTTGGTTCAAAATCGTGCTCTTTCAGAAAAGCCTATAACATTCAGTACTATGTTCTAGAAATCAGGAGGAAATCCAGTTTTTTCACGAAAACTTAACACGTAGCCGTATGTATGGGACAAACTTCAAATGCGTTTTTCTCAGCATGCTGTTTTTGCATATGGGACATTTATGCGAACAAGGGCAGTTAAGTTTTCGCGAAAAAAACGGATTTCCTCCTGATTTCTAGAACAAAGTACTGGATGTTGCATGCTTTTTTGAAAGAGCACACGATTTTGAACCAATCTGCTTCAATAACTCAAATTCTATGAAATTGCATATGAGACATTTATGCGATCAGGGGCAGTATAAAAAATGAAACACAAAAGCATATAGGACCTTTTCTAAAAAAAAACTCTGGAATTAATACCTACAGTCTATAAATTTACTTAGGATAATCAAATCAAAGTGTCCACGTCATTTATGGCTAGCCCTAATAAAAAAAAATGCAAAAATTACCTGATATTCTGTAAATTAAGATGGTGGCAACAATGGCGGCATTAAAATATTTTAAGTATGTAAGCAATTTTATTTTGCTTCTTAATTTGAGTTTTATTTTTTTCTGAAATTTAGGCCATTGCTAATATTTTTCAAAGTTTATGTGGCCCTCCCCTCCCCTCCCTTCAAAACTGGTCCAAAAAATCAGGGGGCAATCAAAATTTACATGAAAATAGAAGTCTAATCTACTGAAATCAATATAGAATGAATTTTTCTGCATTGATAATCATATTTAGGATGTTTGGGCTCCGATCTACAGCATCGCAAAAACTTTTTTTTTGCAAAAAATAAAATTTACGTCAATTCTTAGGTATTTTGGAAACTAATGATTGCAAAACAACTGGACAGGTGTATAATGCATTTTAAAAAAAATTTTCATTAAAATGTTGAATTCAAGGCACGTAATTAGAATTTTTATGTTATTTTTTTTATTTTTTAGGTGTAAACCGAAAACACGATAAAAAATTAATGTGGAAGAATAAGGTTTTTAACTGCTTATTTAATTGTCGGTGTACAGGACGCCGCACTGTTTCATCATTTTCTGGCGTATATTTAATTTTGCAGTCCCAAATCAGTCATTGAATGGGACAAATAAATTCCATTTTCAAATTTTCTGTTCTTGATTTGTGTGCACCTACGTCGAAGACCAAGATTGTTTACTTTTTTGCTCTTTGGTCTGACAGCTTTATCATGGAATTTGGTCTGGTCTAGGCGAGGGATAGGACACAGCACCTTCCTGCTTTTACGCAGATGGACCGACGTTTGACTTCCCCATCCGATAGAAGGCCAGGAGGATAAGGCGGTAATCGAACCCGCGCCTCATCGCAACTAAGGGAGCGTTCTTTTATTACGTAACGCAGTAGGGGGTAGAGGGGGTTCGGAGGCAGTGTTACGCTCCATACTCATTTTTTTTGAATTTGTATGAAAATTTTGTTACGAGGGGGGGGGTCTAGAAATCCGATTTTTTGCGTTACGTTATAAAAGAACGCTCCCTAAGGGATCGGCAATCTCACCCGCTAACCACCGCGCCGCCCTCAAAGCAATATGGCTAATGGTGTGGCCAGTTCATGTTTACATTAGGAACGAACAGGATATACCTACTCTTTGTTTACACTTCGAATTGGGCCTAATTACATTGTTATGCTAGAGTTTTATAAAAATGACAGGATTTCCGGATTCGACCAAGGGACTTATTTTAAAAACATCTTTGATATTATTCAATGGTACATAATAATAATGAAAAACATTTGTATTTTTTTGTTTCACTCATTCTTTATTTACCTTTTTTGTCTTTTTCACACAATTTCGACGTGACACAGTTTCTCAAACATTTGCAAAAATATAATCAGCTCAGATTTTGTACCATTTGTTGTGTTGCTTTAACGTTAATTTCTATCATTTTGATATTATTCCTTGTTTTAGAAAAGGCAAGCATTTTTTTTTTCATTCTTGATTTTTTATTGTATTTCTGCACGTGTCGCCGACACTGCCCAGGGTCAAACTCTTAACATTACCTTAAATACACTGCGTGATGAAATAGTACAATTAAATTTCGTAAAACTTTCGGGTAAAAAATACGTCATTAAAAATAGCTCTACCTTACAATTTAAGCGAAAATCTCTCTCTTACAATACATTAAGAACACGCTCGCGTCACGTGCTGCCGCCACTACTTCCGGCTTGCTCCGTCCGACTACTTCCCACCACAAAGTACTCCTCCAGCAGCGCCACAATCTCCAGTTTACTCTTCCCGTGCACGACCCGTCGCACAAAGCGATCCCGCATCGCCGCAAACTCCACCCCACCACCGCTAGCTTGATCGATACGAGTCAGCTGGTCAAACACGGTCTGGAGGACGCGCGTCCGTTCCTCCTCCTGCTGGTCCTGCTCCTCCTTCCGCAGCGCCTCAAACACAAACTCCGCCATCGTGGTGAGCGAGAGTCGGGCGCAAACCATGGCCGACGAGTTTTCCTGCACGGCGTGGTCGAGGAATTCGGCCGAGTGGCGCTCGGACAGTTCGTCCAGGACGGTGTGCTTCGTTTTGGCGTCCTTGGCCATCAGGGTGGACAGTTCGCGGGTGAGGAGGCGGGCCGTTTTGGGGTGTTGGAGCGTTTTGCCGGCGGACAGGTAGCGTTCGAGGATTGCGTCCAGGGAGTAGGTGGAGATTACGTGGGTGAGGACTTCGTCTTCCGAGGGGAAGTGAAGGCTGGTGTCGGGTTGGGGAGGGGGGACTGGGCTGGTTGGTTTTTTGGGGGAGGCTGCGGGTTCGGACTTGGGGGAGATTTTGCGCGGGGAGGTTCGCTTGGGCAGTTCTGCGGGTGTTGGTGGCGTTGGTTCCGGAACGGGTTCGTCTGCCTCTTTCATCTCGACGTCGACATCGTCCGGCACGTCGGTGGTCACGTGAAGCGCCTCCATCTGGTCGGTCGTGTTGATGACAAAATCTCCGTCGAGCGATTCCGGCGAAGAGCCAATTTCCTCTTCGTCGTCCTTGGCGGCAACTTCCGCTGCCGGAGCTTCCTCCACCTTGGTGAACTTGGCCAGCTCGACCATGCTGTCCGCTTTGCTCTTGCGACGCAGCAGGAATTTGGCCTTATCCGAGGGGGACATTCCACCCGAGCCCGAACTCATCTGCAAGCAGCGAATAATCGACGGGGATCGTCCGAGTTCCTCCTCTTGCCGGATGTATTCCTTGGTGATGCTGACGGGCGGGTCGTGGAAGCTGACCCGTTTGCGCTTGTTGGCCGGCGATTCGTCGTCGCCGCTGTCGTCGTGGTTGTACTTCCGCTTCAAGATACTCGCCGCAGGCGATGCTTGCGGCGAGGGCAGAACCTTCGTAAACACCAGGTAATCCTTCTCCTTTTCCTTCTCTAGCAGCGGTTTGGGTTGTTCCGGCGATTGGGCGACCGTTGTTGCGGTGGCCGAGGCGCCACTCGTGGCCAACTTGCGCAGCATCAGGCTGCGATCGCTGGGCGTCGACGGTCCCTGCTTGGGCGTGGACGTGTTCGGCACCGGGGTTGAAGGTTTCGGCGAACCTTCGTGCTGCTGGTTGCGGATCAGGTTGATGAGCTGGGCGCCACGACCGCGGAGTTCGATCCGGTTCGCGCTGGGACTTCGCGGCGTCATCTGGGGAGTGGTGGCCGCACGGGCCTTGAGGTTTGCGACCGCAGCCGGGATGACCGGCGGGGAGTTGCGCGTGCGTCGCGTGACCGTCGGCGATGGCATCACGGCCTTTTCCCGGTCCATGATCCGGCTAGAGGCGCGCTTTTCACCACTACCTGACGTTGGTTGACTCACTGCAGCTCCTCCGGAGCTCGCCGACGGCGTCGACGGTTGATGCTTCTCCTCCGGGATCGGCGAAATGTTCAACGTGCTGTTCAGCAGATCCGCCTCGCGCTCGTCTTGCCCCGCGCCGTCCGGCGACGACACCAAACTCCGGTTCAACGCCTTCGCCAGCGGTTCCATCTGTTCGTCCAGGTTGTCCCGGATCGGCGACAGGTTCGGCGAAACCAGCGCCGCTTCCTCCTTGGGCTTCTCCGGCGATTCCGGCACGACCTCCATCGGTTCCGGTGCCGCCGGACTCAGCGATCGCTTCTTGGGACTCTTCGCTGCGCGAGCAGGCGAAGCCGACTTCTTGACCTCCTCCTCGACAACCGGTTCCTTTCGGGGACTGCGCGTTGCGCGCGCCGGCGAAACTTCCTTCTTAGGACTCTTGGACGACACCTTCGGCGTCTCCTCCACGACCTCCATCTGCGTCTGCGTCTCCGGAATCTCCGTGTTCGGCTCGGTGTCCATCTCGGCAAGCTTCTGCGCCGAACTCCTCAGATTTTTGCTCGGCGATTGAAGAGCCTCCTCCGTCGCCGGAGGCGGCGTTTCCCTGGCCATCACCACGTCTTGCTCTTCCTTGGGTTTGCGCGGGGTAAACTTCCGGGTTGGCGGCGCAGCCGCGCCAGGACTCGCCTGCGACGACTCAATAACCTCGTCAATCGATTCGTTGCTGGCTTTCGCCTTAACCGGCGAACTCGTGCTGGGGGCTTCCGTCGCTGCCGCAGGTTCCCGGTCGACGACGTTGTCAAAGTTGAGCGATTTACGCGGGGAGGTTCGCGGTTCGGCGGGACTCTTCGGACGCTCCTTTTTCGGGGACGTTTCCTGTGTTGACGACGCGGTCAACTCCGGTGCCGATTCCTGCTTGATCGGACCGAGAGATTTTCGAGTGCTGCGACGGCTCGCGGACTGCGTCAGCTCGCGCTTCTTCGGTTCTACCGCCTTTCTCCGCGTTGGTGGACCGGACGGTTCTAAACTTTCCGACCTCCTCGTGCGAGCTAACCTTCCAGCTTGCAGATTCTGCCCCTCGATCGCGTCAATCTTGAGACGATCCAACTCACGCGCCACCCTAGATCGTTTATCACCGGTCGTCGTAGCCTTCTTCCCGGTGGTCCCGCTACCCTCACCCTCCTTCTCGTCACCATCCCTGCCATTCGGGACGTTCCCATTGTTGTTCTCCTTGTCGATCTTCTCCGTCGTCGTCGTCGTCGTCACCCCCGTCGATCCCTCCTCCTTCGGCACCGACGCCTCCTGCTGCGCCTCCCCGTTCATGGCCGCCGAGCTGGCATCGGTATCGTTCTTAGCGTTCGATTGCGCCATCTTGTTCGGCGTCCACGGCTTGATCACGAAGCTGTCCTGCGATTGGCTCATGTCGTTGTACAGCGCCGGGATGTCGTCCCGCTTTTCGCGCATTCGATCGCGCTGATGTTCCGTCAACTTGTCCGGCGTAAAGTTCCACACCTTGTTAATCACCACAAACTCTTCCTTCTTGCTGTTCTTCGCCGGCTTGCCCGGCGTTTCCTTCCCCTCGCAAACGTCAACCAACTTCCGCAGTTCACCCACCTTCCACTGCTTCTGCATGGCCACGGGAAGTTCCAAAAACAGCCCCACCAACATCTTGCAGTTCCACTTGACCTCCTTCGGTTGACTCCGCACATCCGTGACAAACTTCGCCGTCACGAACCGATCCGCGAGCAGCTTGAACGTACTCCGAACCTCCTCCGCGATCGTTTCCCGCTCCACGCTAATCATCTCACTGACCACGTTCCGAATCGGCATGATCACCGCCAGCAACCCCCTGTTCGACATCCTCTCCAGCAGCCTCCGAAACTCCGCAATGCTCTTTGCCACCTCGATCAAGCTCTCCTGCAGGACCACCCCCTTCCGCATCAGATCCTTAAACACCTCCAGCGTCTTGATCGGCGGATGCGCCATGTCAAAGTCCCCCGGCACCGACTCCAGCACCACCCGAAAGTACTCCAAAATCACCCCCAAATTCGCCCCGTACTTGGCCACGATCATCGCCTTGATCATCTCGCTGAACGCGCACGCAAACCGTGTACTGCCCTTCTGCCCCGCCGCCACAACCGCCCCATAAACGGCCTGCCACTCCTCGCGCAGTTCGCCAACCTGCACGAAGCGATCGTACTCCAGCGGGAAAAGCAGAAAGCCCAGTGCGACCGGCAAAAAGTTCTGCTCAAACTGGTCGCCCCCGCGGGGACATTTGTTGATCTGTTCGCGCAGCAGCGGCGCCATCGTGCGGTAGATCTGCGTCACAATCCACCGATAGCGGGCATCGCCGAAGAGTTTCGCGTCCAGATCGGCCAGGTACTGGACGGTTTTCTGCAGCAGGTCCCAGTAGCCGCGGGGTGTGCTCGTGTACCGTCGCAGGTCGAACCAGTGGGACAAGATTGTGCGGGAAGTCCTGCAAAAAAAATGAAGCCTTTCGTTAGCGACCTCAAAATTCGTGCCTAAGAGGGACAACTCACTCTGGTGGAAAGAGCAATTCGGCGTTGAGCAGTAGCGGCATCATCAGCTTGTAGTTGTTCGTGAGCTGTTCCGGCGAGTCCTGGCCGATCGTGACGGCCATCAGGTTCGTTTCCGCAACCATGCGAACCGTGTCGAAGGTGATCTCTCGCATGGCGTCGTCTCGACGGAGGATACTCTTCAATTAAAAAAACAATTATTATTTAAATATCCCAAATTATTCACGACTTCAGAGGGGTTCGTTCCCATATTACGTAGCACAACAAAGGGAAGAAGGGGGTTTACATGTCGCGTAAATACATTTTAATTTGAATACGGAGCTGGTTAGAAACGCATCCAAGAAGAGTTACTCATTCTTTTCATGACCATACATGTGCTTGTGATCCTTAATAAAATCAATAACTGAGAAACATAAAAAAATTAAGTTTTCCTTTTTTACAAATCAAAAAGTTACAAAATTAAAAAACTTAAAAATTATAAATACTTTAAAAAAAAGTTCAAACAAATGATACAATCCAAATTTTGATTTTTGTCTCGATAGTTTAAAAAGCTTACATATTTTAAAATTTTCTAAAAAAAAACATAGGGTAGGGTAGTCATCAATGAGACACTTTTGGTTTTCAACTTTCAACGATTTTTCTAATTTTTTCATCAGCATGTCTTAATGAGCTTTTAGTTGCATTATCTTTCTTTTAATGTGTTCTATCATTGACCAAAGTATGAGATCGATCCGACATCTACAGCCAGAGTTATTCAACTGTCTCATTGTAGACGCACTTGGCAGGAACAATGAGACAGCTGGGGAACAATGAGACACTCTACGAAAATCATAATTTTTCTAGCAAAACATCATGTTTTTGTATTTTTCCATTGCAGGTGACTTGTCTTGAACATTTTCGAGCAATTTTGCCAACATGAAACTTTTAATAACAAAAGTTACACTAAAAAGTATTTAAATTTTGTATAATCCATATATTAATACCAAATAACTTTGTATTTTTGGTTAAATGAAGTTTAAACTCTATAAATATGCCAAAAATCACTTTTAATTCATGTTTTGAAAGATTTCCATCGATTTTGAAAAGTTTATTGAAGAAAAATCAAAGTGTCTCATTGTTACCCATGGGCTGAAACGAGTGGGGAACAATGAGACAGTCCTGGATTCTGGGTGTTTTCTAAATTTTGGCCAAATCTAATGAAAGGACATTGTAGCCCAACTTAATCCCTATGGAACGTCGAAAGAAATTTGAAGAAATATTAGTTTTGGTGTAAATGGCAGCCCACGAGCGAAAAAGTTTTTTTTGTCCATGATTTACTTTTACACCCCAGAATCAAACATTTATGAATTACTTTTCAAGGGAGCGTCCATAACCAAAGCCACTATTATGGCAGACGTGTATCCAGTAGACACACCTTTCCCCCAAATATGAGCCTGATTGGTTGAAACTACGACTTATGAGAGCCATTTTATCATTGTTCCCCGTGTCTTATTGATGACTACTCTACCCTACATTTTTACTCTTCGTTAAAAAAAATCTTAAAATCTAAAATGTTAAATTTCTAAAATTTAAAAATTGTGGGATAATAACATTAATATCTTGCTTACTTTTTCAAAAGGTCCTATGTACATAGAAAACCCATGGCGCATTGATTGTTTTGAAAAAGAACCCTAGATATATAATATATATCTTGTGTTTTTTTTTTTTTTAAGGACCAATAAACCAAATTTTTAGTTTTTGCTTTTTGGGTGTTTTTGGTTCTAAAAACACCCAAAAAGCAAAAACTGGAAATTTGGTTTATTGGACCTTTTCAAAAAAACTCCAGATTTACCCATTATTATATTTTAATTTTCATTTTACAAAATCCTAAAATAAAAAAAAAATCTCAAGAGATGTGTTTGCCTAAAAATAACAAAAATTCTATGTTTTTGAATTTTATGATTTTATTTTTTTCTTAATTTTAGAATGTAGAATTAAGATTTTAAGAATTTGACAATATATAATTTTGGAATTGAGAATTTTTGAACTTAGAATTTTAAAATTTCAGAATTTAGAATTTTTCAATTAAGAATTTTAGAGTATTAGAATTTTAGAATTAAGGAATTCTGAAATTTAGAATTTCAGAATTTAAAAATTTAGAGCTTTTAAAATTTTAATTACAATAAATTTGAATTTGGGAAATTTTAAGTTAAAAAAGAATTTAAAAATTTTGAATTTTATATTGTTGAGTTTTAGAATTTTCAATTTTACAATTAAGAATTGAATTTTCAGAATTTTGAAACTCAGAATTTTATTTTAAAATTTGGAATTTTCAGAATTTTTCGTATTATAATTTAGAAGTTTAGAATCATCAAAGTCTACAATTTTTAATTTCTGAATATTTTTTAAAATTTATGTTTGTTTTACAATTTTAGTATATTTTATTTTCGAATTTAAGGATGTTATGTTCTGGAATTTAAATTTTCAGAATTTTTGAATTTGAATTTTGAAATGCAAAAGCAAAGCAATCCACTTTAACGACCCCCGGGTCTTTTGTGGGCTCTGTTGCAAGTTTCTGCTCATTTTTAGGCGTCCGAAGGTCATGTGTGGTGAGTCACCCAAAACCTCTTTTACGCAAATGGACCGACGTTTTACTTCCCCATCCTATAGAAGGCCAGGAGGATAAGGCGGGAATCGAACCCGCGCCCCATATCAACTTAGGGATCGGCAGCCGAAGCCGCTTACCACCGCGCCACGAGGCCCTCCATGTTGAATTTTAAAACTTAGAATCTTAGAATTTTGAATGTTACAATTTTTTATTTTATGGATTTCTAATTTTTTACTTCAGAGCTTGGTGTTAAAAAATTAGAATTCAGAATATTTAGATGTTTCAAATGATAGATTTTGGAGTATAAGAGTCGTTTAGACTTTAGAATTTTTGATAAAATTTAGATTAAATTTTCATGGGTCATGGGTTTCTTATGCAGATAGGACCTTTTGAATATTTAATCTATAAATATAATAGATTTAATGCAGACTGAAATTTAAAGTTTTTCCTTATTTTTGTATTGAGAATTACAAAAAATCTATTTTTTTATTTCAGAATCCAGAATATATTTTTTGGAATTTGATATTTCACTTTATTGATTTATTATTTAAGTTTTTTAAATATTTACCTTTTAGGATGTTTTTGAAAACCTGCCCAAAAATGCAAAATTCAAAATCCTAAAATTCTAAATTCTAAACTTTAAATCAGGGGTGCTCAAAGTTTTTGGAGGCCAGGCCATATTTGATGCTCAAATGAGCATGCGGGCCAAATTCACAAAATAGGGCAATAAATAAAATAACGTTAGTTTTATTTGAAAGACAAGAAAATACATCTATCAGTTGAAGTTTTTCTGTTTTTTTCTCTAGTATTTTTGTTGAACAAAAATAATAGAAAACGCAGTTTTCAATCGTTATTTTGATTGTATCATTTTAATTATTTTGAAAAAGTCTTTTAAGCTGAATGATCTTGTGTTTTCAATAAAATTTTAAAGTTTTTTTTATATTTCGAAAATGGTGACATGTAATCAGAACAATTTATGTAACGGCGTTATTTTTTGTTTAAAATTAGTGTGAATAATGAAAAATCGGCCAGAATTTCAACAAGTTTATGAAAAAAGATTTGTAAAATATTTTCAACAATCTTTTTTCCGAATTCAACATTTTGCCAGCCTGAATCAGATGGTAGTCAACGCATTTCGTTATCCAACTGTCATGAGTTCGAATCTCTAGGGAAGGTTTGTAAATAAGTTTGAGGGTCAGTTCATAAAAGGGTTATTACGACTTTTGTATTAATATAGAATACTTAAATTTTTGCAATTATTACAAATTTCTAAATATTTCCAAAAATGTTTGATGAAACATTTCTAATCTAATCTAATCTAATCAAACACAAGCGCAGCCAGTCCGAAGAAAGCATCCTGGAAGAACATGTGATTAGATTACGCCACATGTTCTTTCTTGTCAATATTAATGATTGTAGTACATTCGAGCATCCCCGAAACGTATTACACTCATAAAAGCGGCCAGGCCTACTGCGTTGCATTAACCGCAGAGAGGATTCTGTGAACGGATCACATTTCACAGAATCTACAGGGAGGAAGGATGCGTGGACATACCGTACCAAACGCTCCGGATCAGTTTTGATGTGGTGTGTGTTTTGTATGTGCAGTTTTTGTAAGTGTCGTGAGATTTTGCAATTTGATCATATGTAGTATAGGGGAAGGGTAGGATAAAGGAATCGGATTAGGATTAAAATGAATCATATAGTGAAAAGCTATATACAATTGAGTATTGAATTTAAAAATAATTCCAGGAAGCTGCAAAATAATTCACTATTATTAAAAATCAAGTACTCCAGACGGTCCCATTGCTGAAGTTGTAATTTTAATTAGATTATGCAATTTGATTATATTGATATTGAGGAATTGTAGGATAAAGGAAAAGGAGTAGGAGAGGGAATATGAAAATTATAGTAGAAAAATAAATACAAATAAGTAGTAAATTTAAAGTTGATTCCAGGAAGCTGTAAAATAAATAACATTGTTTTAATGGACAAATGTTTCATATGGTTCCATTGCTGAAATTGTAAAAGTCATTAGTTTATGCAATTTGATCGTTTATGGTATGGGTGAATGGTGGGATGAAGGAAAAAGTATTGGATAATGATTTATATGGAAATTACAATAAAAAGGATTTATAGTGAATAGTGAATAAATATTAAGTGAAATAAGCATAACAAAGTTTTCAATTTACCATGAGTTATATAATAGATTACCTTCATACCATTCTGAAACATAAAAAAACAAACGTAAACAATAATAAGAAGGAAGGGAGAAAGGAATAGGGGGAAGGAAGGGGGATGCAAACGACGGCGACCAATCTAAAAGTCTACAGACTTTTTTTTCAAAGTCTGTACAAGCCAATTGTGCCCTTACACAAAATGACCCTTCGTCATTTCCCTTCTGTCAAAAACCAACAGCAGAATCCCCCTCCTTCGCATGCGCATCAGCGCTACCACTACACTCAAATTTGTAGCGAAGCCTGCTTTGATAGCAGCGCGCTGAGATCGAACACAAATAGCCCGGGCCTCGTCCGTGGATGCTTCCTCCCACACCCGGCTCCGTTGCACTCGGAAAAACATTTGGGGAATCTGAAATTTTGTCTTGGGAGAGAGCACAACTCCACAAACACTTTCACCGGCAAGCGGTGGAACGTCAGAAGACGGCTCCCGTCCTAGTCTTTCTTTTTCTGTTCCTGTCACATCACTTCACCAATACCAAACCAGCGCACGCAAGCCGAAAAATAAATCGGCCGCCATGACATCACCGCGGCCGGCTCATCTACAGCGTTCTCGAATCAAAATCACTTCAAAACAAATTTAAACGCGAATAAACACTGAAACTTTACAATCCCCTGTTTATCCACGATAAAACCAATCGATCGAAACCAAAATTGTAATTTTTGTTCAAAAAATCACGCAGAAAATGTATTAAAAGCACGGAGCGCGACGCGACAACGACCGAGTCTGCTAGCAGCGTTGCCAGCTCATAAAAAAATGTTTGATGAAACATTTGAGGATATTTACTAGTTTCACTCACATTGAAACGTGTGAAATTATTTTCGTTATTAAGATTTTTGAACAAAATATTTGTGTCCTAACATGGGGATCAAAACATTAATTAAATAGTTTAAAAAAACCTTACTTTTAAAAAAATAAAAAAAAATAACTTTACAAGTGGTCAACGGGCCATTTAACATGATCGTTCAATATTGGTCCGCGGGCTACGAAAATTCACCTCGTGGGCCATGTTTGGCCCGCGGGCCATACTTTGATCACCCCTGTTTTAAATCCTTAATTCTAAATTCAAAATTCTCAAACCAAATTCAAAAAAATCTTTAATTATAAAATTCAAAATTCAAAATTTTTAATGTCTAAATTCTTAAAGTAAAAATTTAAAAATTCAAAATTCAAATTCTAAAATTTAAAATTCAAAATTTTAAAATTCAAATAAAAAAAAGATCTCTTAGCTCTGAAATTCTTTAATTAAAAATTCAACAGCTCTAAAAATCTTTAATGCTTTGAATCTTAGTTTTCTTTTGTCGAATTCTAGAGTTTTTTTTAATAGATAGGTCCCTTAAAAAACTCTAGAATTGCTTATATGACAAATCCTCAATCGCTTTTTCTCCGTTGCAAGTTGTTAAACGTGGGTCAATTTTGCGTAGAACGGCAGTACAGTTGTTGACTTTTCTTCTATCAAGCTTTGCCTTTCTTACCACCCCCGAACCAACCCTCTCTACACTCCCAACTCACCAGCTTGACCAGCGCGCTCAGATTCTCCTGCATCCAGGCGAGCATCTCCGGCTTCGTGACGCTCTCCTCGCACTCGACCCGCGCGAGCAGATTGCGCCACAGGTTCCGGTTCAGCTCCAGGTACGGTTTGTCCTTCATCTGGGCGAGCAGGACGGTACACTCGAGGCACGAGTTGAACAGCAGCTTCAGCTTCTCCGACACGAGCCGGGCCGGGATGGGCTTCAGCGGGATCAACAGGTTGAAGCTGGCCGCGCAGCCGTTGCTTTGTTGTAACAGCGATTCGGTGACCTTGTCGGCGGGCCCGAGCATGTGGATGAGGGCGATCGCCGAGAGTTGCTTGATCGAGTCGAAGCTGTTTGTAGATTGAGAAATTAGAATGATGGGATTGGGGAAAGCAGCTCTTCAAACTTACAACTTTCCCGGCGTGCCGTACTCCTGGTAGCTGTCGTCAAAGTAGTAACACAGCGGCGTCTTGAATGACGGTCCAAAGCAAAAGTAGATGAACGGCTCGAACACGGCATCGGCGAACTTTTCCAACTCCTCGCCCAGTTGGTTCACCATAAACCACCAGATCTCAAACTTCCGCCGGGCGATCATCTCCGTTTTTGACTTGGAACTCTTCAGCGGAATGCAGATCAGTTTGACCCGCTTCGGGC
This sequence comes from Culex quinquefasciatus, assembly GCF_015732765.1. Taxonomy (NCBI): domain Eukaryota; kingdom Metazoa; phylum Arthropoda; class Insecta; order Diptera; family Culicidae; genus Culex; species Culex quinquefasciatus. The sequence goes on from NC_051862.1 coordinate 35,781,136, forward strand.
TGTTGATCTGGCTGTACTTGGCAAAGATGAACGTCAGCACCTTCCAGCAATCAAACGACTGCTCCCGGACCTGCAGTTCCGCCGACCTGAACCCACTCTCGACGATGGCCAAGTACGCGTTGATGATGGCCGCCCCCTGGCAAATCTCTTTGTCCAAGATCCGCACCATAACCTCCCACTTCCGGTGCCATTCGGGATCGTTCCGACCCCGCGCCTGCTCGAGCAGGTTCGAGTACGTTGTGCTAATCTGTTGCCTCAGCGCTGGCCACGCCGCACTCTCCAGATATGTCGTCTGGGACAAGTGTGCACTGATCGCTTCCGACGCCTTCAGCGCCAAATCCCGCGTCAGCGCGTTCTCCCAGTCAAACAGCAGCCGCAGAACGTCATTCAACCAGAAACTCAGCTGGTCATCGTCAATTTTTACCTTTTCCGCCGCAGCATCCGGCCTGGTCGCCGTCTGGCACGTTTTGACCAACTGCTCCAGTGCCTTGTCAATCTGGGACCGATTTGCGCCCTGCAACGCCTTCCGCACCTTTTCGTACTGCTCGTGGCCCGGAAGCTGGCCGGCCGTCCCCGTCGTCATCGTGCTGTTCCGGGTGGCGCGAACCGATCGCAAATTCTAAAAACAAAACAAAAAGAGAATCTAGGTCACACAACAGTACACAACACAAACATTCTTACATAACGGGATTTAAAGGGCCCAAAGCCAAGAGCAAAACAAAGAACATTACAGCCCAGCACAGCTGGAGGGGAAAGCGTCGAAATTTTCCCGCAAATTTGTCTGCCAAAACCAAAACACGGACACCCCCCTGACGAAAACAAAAACAAAAACAAAACCAACCCCCGTCGACGATGTCGAAGCATGCTGCGGCGACGGTAACTTTTTCTTCATTTTCTTTCTTTTAGTGTGATGATTTTCTGCGTCTTTCCAATTTCCACGCTTGCTGTGTTGCTGTCGAGACTCTTGTGCGTTTGTTGTTTTTTTTTTTCTTTTCTCTCTGCTGCAGCACGATGACTGTGGCAGCGCAAGTGTTGCCAGAATTTTGTTTGCGTATTTAATTTTCATAGCAAAACTTTAAGCGAAGAATAATAAAGCATCCAGTTTTAATTAAATTACTTAGAATATAATTGAAAATCATGTTTAAGTCAAGATAAGTTAATGTATTATGCCAGCAACTGCCTGTCCTGTTCGGGTAGAATTGGTTTCAATTCCCTTTAATCAGTTTCTAAGCAAAATGGACTAGACAATCATCACATATATATCTGGAGTTTTTTTTGAAAAGGTCCAATAAACCAAATTTTCAGTTTTTGCTTTTTGGGTGTTTTTAAAACCGCCTTGAGTCAGGGGTATTAAAAAACACCCAAAAAGCAAAAATTGAAAATTTGGTTTATTGGTCCTTTTCAAAAAAAAAAAACTCCAGATATGACGAAATCCAGTCGATGTTTTGGGCTCTTTGGGAAGGTCTTTCAAATACCTTTTCTAAAATGTATAACATGACGGGGTTTTTTTTTACAAAAAACATCCTTTTACGATCTTACGGATTTTCCCCAAAATGGCTTTTTCAGCATAACTGTCGAAGTACTTTTCTAAACTTCATAATTTTTAATAGGGACTTATGGGACCCCAAGACGGACTGAATGAGACCAAAACGATTAAAATTGGTTTAGCCAAAGCTGAAATAACATAGTAAGAATTTTTCGGTGCACGCATCTACACAAAAAATTTTATGGCCTTTCCTCAGTAAAGCCGTTGCAAATATTTTCCAAAGTTTATGCCAGTTTATTGTAGGATATTTTCTCAGAAATAAACACAATTTTGTAAAAAATCAGAGGCGACTCGTGCCCGAATGATGTACCTGTTCAATGCAAAATTGATTTAAAAATCCATTTTCAACTCTTTGTGGTCGTACAAAGGGTCATTGTACTCAGAAAAGTAAGCTTTATCGCTGTAAACAATAATATCAGCAATCTAAGCTTCATTTTAGGACCCAATTCCCTTTAATCAGTTTCTAAGCAAACTGGACTAGACAATCATCACATATATATGACGAAATCCAGTCGATGTTTTGGGCTCTTTGGGAAGGTCTTTCAAATACCTTTCATAAAATGTATAACATGACGGGTTTTTTTTTTACAAAAAAAACATCCTTTTACGATCTTACGGATTTTCCCCAAAATGGCCTTTTCAGCATAACTGTCGAAGTACTTTTCTAAACTTCATAATTTTTAATAGGGACTTATGGGACCCCAAGACGGACTGAATGAGACCAAAACGATTAAAATCGGTTCAGCCAAAGCTGAGATAATTTAGTGAGAATTTTTCGGTGTACACATCCACATCCAAATTTTATAGCCTTTCCCCAGTTTATTGTAGGATATTTTCTCAGAAATAAACACAATTTTGTAAAATGTCCAATAAAAAACATAAAAATTTCCTCATCTTTAAAAATAGCCTTTTGGTAAACAAAAATTTAAAAGAGCGAAAGAACCGTTTGAAAGAGCCGCTCAATTTATTGTTTTGTCCACCTTCAGTCCATTCCTCCAAGTTCCAAGTTCATAAATGGATTTAATTTCAAAACTTGGTCAAATTATGGCAACAAAAGGCCAGTACGTCTAATGAAATAAAAACTTGATTTAAGTTGACAAGAAGTGATACAAATAATGTGTCTTAACCTTTTTTGATCCATTCCTCCCTTGGCTTAAGTTCAAATTTCATTTCTCTCTTTTAATTTTGAAATTTATTTGAATTTATTTTTAAGCAATAAAAAAATGGTTTACACTGACAACAATTTACAAATATTTCAAGCATATTTTTTTTCAACAAAACATTTTTTTCAAACATATATTTAACAGATTGCAAAATCTTATGAAAAATATTTGTCTGCAAAGCTGCAAACTTTTTAAATACAGAATAAATTAAAATTTTCACAAATATACATCTTCAAAAAATGTTCTTAACTATTTAAAAAAAAACAAACAGCTCATGATAGAAACAATACAAAAACTCGAAGAAATTCTTATATTTTTTATATTTTTAAGAATTGCTCATTTTGGAATAACCAAAAAACATACATGAATTCTCTTTTAAAAAAATACAAATAAGTGCAACCCTGTTTAGAAAACAAGAACAATAATATTTAAGAACTGCTATTGTTACAATTTTCAAACAATGTGGAAGTTCGCAGGAATTGATTTTAAGAACGAAACTATTGGCACTACGCCCCCCGGGGCATGGCCTTCCTCTAACGTGGGATTTCTGCTCCAGCGCCTCTGACGAGACAGGAGAAACCGGGACCGACGTTTTACTTCACCATCCGATACACTCAACCCCCGGTGGTTGGTCACTTTTTCGTTTGACACTTTTTTAGTTTGTACCCCGTTGGTTGGTCAAAGTCAAACTAAAAAGTGACGAACTGTCACTTTTTACACGGCGCTCACGCACACTATCAAAACAAACGTTTGGTAGTGTGTGTGAACTCCGTGTAAAAGGGGTGTCAAACTAAAACGTGACCCCGTTCGTTTGACAACAGTTGGTGTCAAACCATCGGGGTTTAAGTGTAGAAGCACAGTGGATAAGGCGGGAATCGAACCCGCGTCTCATAGCATCATCGGGATCGGCAGCCGAAGCTCATTTTAAGAAATACAATTTTAATTGGTCTGCTTGAGAAAATGCGAACTGGAACCGAAAAAAAAACTGGAAAAATATATTTCAATATTATAAAAAACATGCACCTTCTTGATTCGCTTTCTGTACAATTGGGTTCTAAAATGAAGCTTAGATTGCTGATATTATTGTTTACAGCGATAAAGCTTATTTTTCTGAGTACAATGACCCTTTGGATGACCACAAAGAGTTTAAAATGGATTTTTAAATCAATTTGGAAAAATTGACACAAAAGTTCCTACTTGACAGCTCGTTCCAAGCTCGTTGATCCATCGAAAAAATGTTGTCTGGTCAATATATATTTTTAGCATTAAAATGAAAAAAAGTGATCAAAAATGGTTTTTAATCGTGTTTTTTACCGTTGTACATAAAAAATCGACTTAGAGCTTTATTACCCAATTCGGAGGACCTTCGCATTTTTCCGAGAAACATTTCAGAATAATTTTTAGTTTAATAAGCTATATTTTTTAGTAAACTTTAAAGATGAAATCTATGTTGAAAAATGAGAGAATTTTAAAGTTTAATGAAAGAATTTCTATTGCCTTCCCCCAGAAAAAAATATCAGCCAAGCCAATCCAAGACACAAACCCAGCGAAATCTTTTCTTGATGGCGAAACAAGCATGATTTCGATTGGCTTCTTCTTTTTTACATACCTTCAGTGGCGGTGTTGCGACTTCTTGATTCTATTCTGTTCTTCCCCCAGCCGCTAATGTTGTAATTATGCTGCGATTCCTTGAACTTTTGACGAGTCCTTGAAATATCACTCAACTGAACCTATAGTTCCGTTTCGGGTTGCTTTGATTTTTGGCCAAAATCAAAATTGCTTAGGAAATCGGCACCGTCATAGAACTTTTTCTTCACTTTTCTTCTAGTTAACTTTCAACACTTCAATATGCGTGTAATTTCAACGTTTTCATGTAAGCACACCCGCCTTTCACTAGTTAACAACGCCGTTCACCGTTTCCCGAGTAAATAACTAACAAATTACTCGAATTTAACGCAAAAATTTAACAAATTGTAGAGAGCATCTTCGGCGGACGCCCGAAAGGTGGAAGAAACAAGCACGAAAACACAAAACAGCGAGGGAAATCTTGGCGCGAAAAGTCCTCTCTCCGAGAGCGCGCGAGCTGTCAAGTTGTCGGAGTGGGTGAGAAAACTGCAAGAAAGTGGGCGGGTTTGGCCGAAAGGGTCGAAATGGGTTCGAGGGGGGTCGCACGATGTGTTTGGTTGCGAAGCATTTGTTTAACTGGATAATAATATTGTGGATTTAGCTCGTAGCTGGATTTTCTGGCATCTTCTCACGGTCATTGGAAACGATCGTGGATACACCTAGGGGTTCCCAGTTGGAGTGAAAAAATTCAATTTATAGAAAAATTATGGATTAACATTTTGCTTTTTTATCACTTCTCCGACATCAGGAATAATTGGGTCCAAAAATGAAGCTTGGATTGCTGATATTATTGTTTACAGCGATAAAGCTTGTTTTTCTGAGTAAATTGACCCTTTGTACGACCACAAAGAGTTTAATATGGATTTTTAAATCAATTTGGAAAAATTAACTTCGCGGTCCTTCTTGACAGAAAAGCTCCTACTTGACAGCTCGTTCCAAGGGGACCATAGTTGATCCATCGAAAAAATGTTGTCTTGTAAAAAAAATATTTTGCATTAAAATGAAAAAAAGTGATCAGAAATGATTTTTAATCGTGTTTTTTACCGTTGTACATAAAAATTTACATAGCGCTTTAGTACCCAATTGTTTGAACATGCTCGCAATTTTTTTATTCGGTCGGAAAAATATTATTTTTCTTGAAAAAACTTTCATTTTTAATCACATGATCACCCCTAATTCTGGCTCGATGCCGCCATCATGCGACCGCGTGCTCCGTTTGTTTGTCAACAAATCTGCAGCTGGATGGTGAGACGAAGTGAGGGGGGAAGAGATTTTGACATTTTTATGCCCGCATCTGGCCCGCCGCCTATTTCGTCGGTCACTGAGCAGCCGGTCGTTTCCAGTGATCGAGTCCAGCTAGGTACTGATCGTACAATAATAATAATTATTATAATCTTGATTATAGGGTCCTAAATCCCTAGGTAAATTTTTATGTACAACGGTAGAAAACACGATTAAAAACTATTTCTGATCACTTTTTTTTTCATTTTAAAGCAAAAAAAATAATTGACAAGACAACATTTTTTTGATGGATCATAACCGGTCATCCCACATATTCGGAAAACTTTAGTGATAATTTCTTGGGTAATTTGCTTAATATTGTCCGTTTTTCTCGAAGGTACACGCCGCGCGGCATTTCAGAATGTGCTGCAGACACTGTTGTCAGCGATTTTCTGCACTTTTGGCGCAATAAAAACATACCCGGCAACAATGCTATACAATTCGAAGAAGAAAATCAACAAAAACAAAACGCGCAGTATGGGATTTGACAGCAAGCATTTGCCGAAAGTGCGGCGCGTCGTTTCGAGGCTGATATGACCAAGGGAATGATGGAAAGAGAGGAATCGCAAATCCGTATAAATAGTTTCAAGATTTTTCAGGTGTAAACCGAAAACGCGATCTAAAATTAAAATAGAAGAATACTGCTTTTAACTGCTTATTTAATTGTCGGTGTACAGGACGCCGCACTGTTAAATCATTTTCTGACGTACATTCAATTTTGCAGTCAAACCCAGTCATTGAATTGGAAAAATAAAATTCTTTTTCAAATTTTCTTTTCTTGATTTGTGTGCACCTAAGTCAAAGACCAAGATTGTTTACTTTTTGCTCGTTGGTCTGACAGTCTTGGTCTGACAGATTTGGTCTGACAGCTTTATCATGGATTTGGTCTGGTCTAGGCGAGGGATAGGACACAGCACCTTCCTGGATATGACGCGTGTCTTTTTCGGGAATACGCGCAATATCCATAATAGCATGCCAAATTATGTTTTTTTTTTTCTGTCGACCCCGCAATAAGGTCCTAAAGTACTATGTGAGTTTTTATGAACAACATGATTAAAAACCAATTTTGATCACTTTTTTTATTTTGATGCAAAATATTATTTGACAAGACAACTTTTTTTTTCGATGGATCAACTATGGTCCCCTTGGAACGAGCTGCCAAGTAGGACTTATTATGTCAATAAGGGCCACGAGGTTAATTTTTAGCTATATGTCGGCAATGATACAACCAAATGTCTTCAAATTTGTTTTGATAATAGATGAAAATGTATATTTTGATTCCCTAAAAACAGATTTTAAATAAAATTTAGTGTGTGCTCACACCAACCTCTGACTTTTTTGTCGATTTACGTGTATGTAATCCTTGATGTAACACCTTAACTAAATAAACATAATTCCCTAAAAACAGATTTTTTTGTCGATTTACATGTATGTAACCACTTAACTAAATAAACATATGCAATGCATAGTATGCATAGGTCATTTTGATATGAGCGTATATGCATTATGATTTCAAAATTATATTAATGGCTCATAGGTTGATTTGCATAGGACTCCCATGTGGTAAAACGACCTATATTTATTTGGTGTAGAATTGATTGAGAATGATTTTAGGTTGTTTTGTATTATAGGTATTTTATCAATAATTTACAATTTAACTAGCTTTTAAGAAATTGGATCAGCGGATAGTGTAGTTTCCGGCTTGCAGAATGTGATACAATAAATAACTCAGCTGCCCACCATTGAAAAAACGGCTAATATCCACTTTTGGCAAAAACGAGATATTAGCACCAGGTGGTAGAGGACGTTCCAACGCATCTTCTGGAACTTGAATTTTACTGAAATAGTGTCTAGACTTGGCTGCCGATGCGAAAAACCAAACGGCTAATATGCCACTCTTATGGTAAATTACCTTGACGGAGATTTTGTGTCAAACACTAAAACGCGTTTTTCTCGGAATACTTGATTTGGCATAATAGCCGAATTTTCAATTATGGGCAGTCAGTTTGCCTACTTTTGTCGCATAGGACCTTTTGAAAATATACTCTAGAAATTAATTAACATCCATTTTAAATCCTTTGCGGTCGTTTAAAGTGTCATTGTACTCAGAAAAAAAGCTTTATTGTCTGTAAACAATAATATCGCAAATTTGAGCTAAATTTTAGGACCCAATTAAATCTGAAAAATCAGCAATTTAAACTTAATTTCTGAAGCAACATTTGAAAGGGGATGTACTACATTGCTCTTACGGCCTTTCAATAAACGTGTTTAAATCGGAAAATAGGCCATACATCGATGTCGTACCGCCCATTTCAAATGTGGCTCCGGATTTGATAAAACCATTTTGAAAATAAAACAAGTTATGCTAGAAGATCGACAATTAAATTTTATGCTGCAATACAAATTAATGTTGTTAGTGTTGTTAGAGATTCAATCTCTAACAACATTATTCTTAATTCAGAACAATTCAGAATATTTTTGTTAATGCAGAAATTTTATTAATTTTCTTAATGCCTTTTTTTTTAAATCCGACATCGACACCAACATTTCAACCAATCTGCCAACCCCAAAACCTTTGTTTATGTTTTGATTTTTTTTCCCTCTGGATTTTGACGCTTTCAAGTTTATTCACGTTGCCGGTGCCAGCTGCAATTTTTTTAAGTGATTTTTATATTTTTGAACAGTTTTCAAACCAAAAAAAAAAAAGAAAATGGACAAGCAGGACTGCAAGTACGGCGCGTCCTGCTACCAGAAGAATCCGGCCCACAAGGAAAAGTACCGCCACCCGACGAAGGAAACCAGCCCCACTAAAGAACCGGAACCGGAAACTTCCTCGAAGCGCCGATCGGATTCCCCGGTGGACGACCCGACGGCGGACATCCTGGAGGACATTAAACGGTGCAAGCGTCCGGCGACGCCGGAAAAGGACGATGGCAATCGGGAGGAGGCGGAGCAGGGGTCGGAGTATTACGGGATAACCCGTCAGCGGTACACGTTGCCGGAGGTTCCGATGGACGTGGGGATGATGAGCGACATTTACGATCCGCAGATTGAGTTTTCCAAGAAGGAGGAGTATAAGGAGCTATGCGCCGATCCGGTGGAGTTTATCCGGCACAAGTTTTTGGTGGCGATGCCGGCTTGTTTCAATTCGCTGTGGGAGTTTTGCACGGGGAAGAGTCAGGACAAACCGGGGGAGGTGTTTGAGAAGTTGGGATTGAGGTTGGTGGGGCCTTTTGATGTGCTGGCCAAGAAGTTTACCGATGCTAAAATGCACGAACCTGGAGATTATCTGCGACATTGGAGGTTTTACTACGATCCTCCGGAGTTCCAGACGGTGCTGGTCAAGAAGGGCTCCGGTGTCCATTATGGGTACTGGAGGGACCAGCCGGAGGATGCCAGCGGGCTGGTGGCGCTGAACGATGTCAACAAAGGTTGCGAGATCAAAATGATTGGCGAGAATATCTTCGATGCTGTGATGTAAGTTTCATCTTTTCTCTAGGACAGATTTCTTAAAACTTACAAACTTCATATTCACAGCCACTTCCTGGAGCACGAGGTCGCGACGACCCCCTTCAACAAGGCCCAGATCGCCACCACCAAGAAATCGCTCGAAGAATTCGCCAAACAGCACGACATTCCCCTGAAATCAAACGAAAAAATCAAAGCTCGCGGCAAAAACGTCGTCTGCAAGACATTCCACAAGGCCGGCATCGTGGTCCCGTTCGACCGGAAGCAGGAACTCGGTTACCGCGAGCTGCTCGAGAGTGACGCCAGCCTGAAGAAGATCCTGGCCCGGTTCGACAAAATCGACAATGCCGCGGACAAAATTGAGTTCACCGCGGCCATGACGGAGCTGCAGCCGATCGTAACCGGGGCGTTTATTGCCGTCGACGAGTGTGACTTTGGGACGGCGCTGGAGCTGGCGACGGATTTGTTCTGCCACGGGACGGCCAACCTGCACGACGTGATGAAGCCGCTGTTTATAACAGCGTACTCGCAGCTGAAGCGGCCGCAGTTTATTGCGATTATAAAGGTGAGATTGAAAGATGCTCAAAATACTGAATTGATTAACGAACATTATATTAATTTCATTGCAGTCTCATCTGGAAGATCGTCGCAAAGGGATCGATCTGGATTTGTTAACGAAGTGAAAGCAGCATCACCCTACAGGCCTTATTTATGCACGATTGTAATCATCATTTTATCATTTGAAAATCATAAACTTATTGTATCTTTTAAGCGTTCAAAAGTAAATAACCTGAATTAATACAAATCCAAACATTTGTTTTATATTTCCACCCGAAATCAATTTCCTAGTCAACCTAATTCGAATTCTGAAACAGAGCTCGATTCTAATTGATTTTCGTTTCAGAATTCTAAAAAATGAATGAGTGTGTTTCTCTGATTAAGCTGCGGTTTAGAAACGATGCACATTCTGTCCGTGACCAATCCAAAAATAGACAGTTTGGTAAGCGCATGTTTACTTGAGAATATCGGTGAAAAAAAACAGTACTCAATATTAAAAAACTTAAGATTTATAATCTCACATAACACACAATAATAAAAAAATCAATACTTTAATTTTCTAAAAAAAAAAATCAAAAAAAAATCTCAAATTTTGTCTTGTAAATTTGTATGCTGATTTTTTTTATTCTTCAATTATTGAATCCTTAAATTCATCAATTCAAAATACTTATATTTTAAATTCATTAAATTTTTAAATTCTATAACTATTGAATGCATAAATTCTTATTTTTTTACTTATGTAAAATGTTAGATCAAATTTCCAAATTTCTAAATCCTTTAAATCTAAAATTCTAGAACTTTTAAATTCTTCATTTCTTTAATTCTAAAACTTCCTAATTCACCAATTTTAAGTCTAAAATTCTTAGATTCTTAAATCCTTAAATTGTAAAATTCATGAATTTTAAAATTCATGAAATTCATAAGTTTTGTAGTTCTTAACAGGGCTGCGGAGTCGGGACTCCGACTCCGTCTCCGGCCTACCAACAAATGGTTGGCTCGGACTCCGACTCCAAATATTTTTAAATGTTTCAAAAGTTAGTTAATTATTATTAGTTAATTATATTTAAAACATTGATAAATAGGATTATTTAAAAACTCGCTAATCGTCATGTTTTTCTCAAGAAAAATAAGTTCGAATCACAATACGGAAAAAAAGATTCTTTGTTACAAGTTTTATACGTTATGGAAACAGAAATCAAAAAAATATCTTCAATTTAGAGGCATTTTGAGAAGAACAGTTTTGTATGTAAATTTGCATTTATTTGCTTAAACTCAAATTTGCATATGATTTATTCAATGCTAATAAATTGAAATATTAAATTTTTATTTTTCAATGAATAATAAAAAGAAACCTGGCCTTAATGATCTATTGAACATAAAAAATCAATTTGCTCTCTCTCAGGCTGACATTTATAAGAAGCACAGTGATAGGCACCTTGTTTTTAAATAACAATTTTAAACGATACATTTTTTTTTGTTTTTTTTTTTTAAGACGTACATGATCATCACGCCATGACTGAAGGAGATAATTATTGCAAATCAATGTATTTAAACAATTTCTTCGTGGAAAGGACGCTTGAGAGGTCCTTTTCAAATATCTGTGACATGAAAAATATTTTACCCTGGAAATTTTTAATTTATTTTAATTTTAAAATTCAATTTACATTACAAAGGAGGCGCACGATACTTCGTGAAACTTCACCTAAAACGAAACTTTATGAATGATCTGGCACCTCCATCAAAATAAATGAAAAAACTTAAAATATAATAAAAAACAAATATCCCCAAGTAAAATATTTTCTAGGTCAATAGTATTTCATTTTTTAAGGTACAATGATTTGCAATGATAATAATCTTCCGTCATATTGGTGTGGGGCGTACAGTATGAAAAAATTCTAACCGGTTGATAATATTTTGATAAGAGTTTTTTTTAATAATATTTGAAAAATAAATTAAAATCCTATATTTTGTTCGATACATTTTTTAATAGTTTATTTTTGTACTGAAATCTTGAGATTTGTTCAACGATAATTTGCAACGATATCAAAATTACCTAAAATCAACATCAACATTCAATGATTATTTTAAAATAAATTTCAACTTCTTTTGATTTTTTTGGTTAGTTTCAATTATTTTAAATGCAACACTTTGATTTTCTTGTACTCAGTTATAAACAAAATGCGCATGTTCAGTTCCAAGTAGCCCTGCCTCCAGCCTTGGTTCTTACATTCTACATTTTCTGTTTAATTCCTTATTCCAATCACAATAAAAAAAAAATCATGAATTACAATTTTATTTCTTAAAATGTTTAAATTCCTAAATTCTTGAATTCTAAAAATCTTAAAGCCGAAAAATTCTAAAATTTCAAAATTCTTAAATCTCTAAATTGTTACATTAATCTTGAAATTTATGAATATTTCAAATTCTTAGATTCTATAATTCATAATATTCTTATGTTTGTAAATTCTTGAATTCCTAAATATATTTTTTTTTAGTTTTACGGTCTTTAATTCTTAAATGTAATAATTCTTAAATTTTTAAAATTCCTTAAATTTTTTCAGCAGTAAATTTTGAAATATATTATTTTATTTCATATTATATTTTGTGAAATGTTTTTTTTTTATTTTCTGATTTATTTTTTTCTATTTCTCTTCTATATATATATATATAACTTTGAAAATTTTGAATTCTGAGAATTTAAAATTTCTTTATTTAAAAAAAAATATGGAATTTATTTTTTTAAACTTAAAATTTGTGAATGTCTTTATTTCCAAATGTTTAAGTTTCTGAGTTATGTTATAGAATTTGTTATTTAAGTATTTTTGTTTTCAAATTTAAATATTTTTATATTTAATTTATAATTTTTTGATTATTTGCTAGAAAATTAAGAGTTTATAGTTAAGGTTAATCTTAGTAGAGTTTATCCGACGTCGCTTTATTCCTTATTTCAACTTCATTCTGAGCAAAAAATAAAATCCGTCTTTTTGATTTTTGCTTCATGATGCAATTCTGGAACTTAAAAATTATTATTAATATAGAATACAAAAATATTAAAAAATGTGTGATTTAAATTAAAAAAAAAAACGTTACTTAATCCACCGGAAGGTGGTTGCTGCCTTCCTCCTAAAAGCCTTGCAACCACACACTACGAAAGCTTTGGCTAACGCTTACTTAGTAAAGACACTATACATCTGAGTGCTGCCATCTAGGTATGATAAATTTAATGAACCATTTGAAAGCACTGCAGTGTTTGTGTGCGTGCACTGAGCGTAAAGTTCCGACAGCTATCCGCCGGAGCTTTCAAATTATGTAAATAATGACCCTTTTAGTATCAACCAAAACAGTTTTTCGAACATATCTTTTAAAGTACTGCACCAAGCCGGATGAAATTTAAAAAGACTTAAAGAACCTGAAGGCAAATCCAAAAACATAGATCCGGACAAAATCGGTCGAGCCAGTTCCGAGAAAAGTGAGTGAGAAAAAAAATTCTACGTCCATCCACACGCACAGACATTTGCTCAGAATTTGATTCTGAGTCGATATGTATACGTAAAGGTATATCTGGGAGGCTTATTTAAAAAGTTCAATTTTTGAGTGATTTTATAGCCTTGCCTCAGTGAGGTGAGGAAGGCAAAACGTTTGTTTGGATTCCCGGGAATTTTCAGCAAAAGTGATTAAAGTTGTAAGTACTTAAGTCGTTCTGACAGAAAATAATAATATTATTTGAATATTATTATATAAATTGTTCTTTCCATGAATTGGTTCATAACCCTAGACAAAGCTAACATTAAGTTTAAGTTTGTTATATTATTTGTCACAACAACAAATGTTATTTTCGCAATTCTGTCGTGAAATTACTTATTTTTCCTGTCATTCTCGAACGACGATAAGAGCTTTTCAAAACCAAAAGCTTGAGTGCGGAATAATTCACTAGATTTACCGACGTTGGTTTTTCGGTTTTGTTTTAAGAGCGTAAAAACCGACGCCTTACTTTTCAAACGTTTTTTTTTGAGACCTGAAAATAAGACTCCTAAAACAATTGGGTACTAAAGCCCTATGTCAATTTTTATGTACAACGGTAAAAAACACGATTAAAAACCATTTCTGATCACTTTTTTCATTTTAATTCAAATTTTTTTTTTGGCAAGACAACATTTTTTCTCCTTGGAACGAACTGTCAAGTAGGAGCTTTTCTGTCAAGAAGGACCGCGAGGTTAATTTTTTAAAATTGATTTAAAAATCCATTTTAAACTCTTTGTGGTCGTACAAAGGGTCATTTTACTCAGAATAATAAGCTTTATCGCTGTAAACTATAATATCAAGCAAAACATTGTAAAACGGCCGTTGTCATTTTTCAAAACATTGAGAAAAACGAGGATGAAATCTGCGGTTAGTTTTTCAATTCCTATTTCGAACTTATTTGGCTGACTGTGGATATTATTGCATGAGCATGAGCATGAGCATGAGCATGGTTGACTGCCAATGAGCTGCTACTCCGTTATTGACAGATCAGCTGAAGTTACACAATGAACCAACAGATGAGTAGTGGGAGCTAATCATCCTCACTGTATAACCCCTGAAGATCTCTGCTTTAAGTCAATACCGGCGCCCCCCCAAGGAGATGCAGTTCAACAAAGGTAGGAATGTTAGTCCGATAGTTGAAGTTGCAGACTCATCAGACACAGAGTTTGTCGCTCTATACCTGTTGACACCGCATGAGACCGTTGAATCCACAGCATCTCCTTCAAGCATCACGGGAAGTGGGGGAATTGTGTTAGTAGGGGAAGGAAAGGGAAGGTCAGGATTCATCTTGGTAGATGATATGACCAGGATGTGAACTGTGAACCATAATCGTTGCCTTCTGAGCTACGACGCTATGAGAAGGACTCCAGAATCTTCTATCACTTTCTCGCGGATTCTCGCGCGTCGATTCTTCAACCGATCCCCCCGACGAACACCACGCGACTGAGGGCCAAACTCCCAAGGCCACCACGCGACACTTTTTCAATGAATTCCAGAATCTTCTATCACTTTCTCGCGGATTCTCGTGCGTCGATTCTTCAACCGATCCCCCCGACGAACACTACGCGACTGAGGGCCAAACTCCCAAGGCCACCACGCGACACTTTTTCAATGAATTCCAGAATCTTCTATCACTTTCTCGCGGATTCTCGCGTGTCGATTCTTCAACCGATCCCCCCGACGAACACCACGCGACTGAGGGCCAAACTCCCAAGGCCACCACGCGACACTTTTTCAATGAATTCCAGAATCTTCTATCACTTTCTCGCGGATTCTCGCGCGTCGATTCTTCAACCGATCCCCCCGACGAACACCACGCGACTGAGGACCAAACTCCCAAGGCCACCACGCGACACTTTTTCAATGAATTCCAGAATCTTCTATTACTTTCTCGCGGATTCTCGTGCGTCGATTCTTCAACCGATCCCCCCGACGAACACCACGCGACTGAGGACCAAACTCCCAAGGCCACCACGCGACACTTTTTCAATGAATTCCAGAATCTTCTATCACTTTCTCGCGGATTCTCGCGCGTCGATTCTTCAACCGATCCCCCCGACGAACACCACGCGACTGAGGGTCAAATTCCCAAGGCCACCACGCGACACTTTTTCAATGAATTCCAGAATCTTCTATCACTTTCTCGCGGATTCTCGTGCGTCGATTCTTCAACCGATCCCCCCGACGAACACTACGCGACTGAGGGCCAAACTCCCAAGGCCACCACGCGACACTTTTTCAATGAATTCCAGAATCTTCTATCACTTTCTCGCGGATTCTCGTGCGTCGATTCTTCAACCGATCCCCCCGACGAACACCACGCGACTGAGGGCCAAACTCCCAAGGCCACCACGCGACACTTTTTCAATGAATTCCAGAATCTTCTATCACTTTCTCGCGGATTCTCGCGCGTCGATTCTTCAACCGATCCCCCCGACGAACACCACGCGACTGAGGACCAAACTCCCAAGGCCACCACGCGACACTTTTTCAATGAATTCCAGAATCTTCTATCACTTTCTCGCGGATTCTCGCGCGTCGATTCTTCAACCGATCCCCCCGACGAACACCACGCGACTGAGGGCCAAACTCCCAAGGCCACCACGCGACACTTTTTCAATGAATTCCAGAATCTTCTATCACTTTCTCGCGGATTCTCGCGTGTCGATTCTTCAACCGATCCCCCCGACGAACACCACGCGACTCTTGGCTGACTGTGGATATTATTCGAATAAAAAAACGTAAAACTAGTATTATTATGCTTCCCCGTATTCAATTTTATGAAAACATTTCATTATTGCTGTAAAATTGATGATAAAATTACATTGGCCTTTTAAAAAAGTTAACAACATGCGGGACCGGTTAAGCCCTTTGCGTTTTAGCGCCTTTGTAAACATTAGCGTGTTTCATTTTCCATCTGGCCCTATGTCAAACGGCCAAACACGACGTCAGGATTTGTTTTTGTTGTTCTTTTGTATTTAGGCTCGCAGGCCAAACCAAAACAAATTATGATATCGTGTTAGGACTTTTGCACCAAAAACAATTTTTTCTCGTTTTACGTTAAATGAACAGTTAATTCTTAGTTTTTTTCATAAAATTTATATTATGTATCGAGTTTTCTTCATTCTTAAAGGTAAGATCCATGTTTTAGTGTTTTAAAGTACCTAATAAAGTTTTTATTTTACAGGAAGTGCAAAGCAGGTGGCGGCAGAGGTCGAGGAGAGGAGAAAGTTTTCGTTCGCAGTTTTTCGGAGGAGCTGCTGCTGCTGAGCCGCCATGGAGTATCAACCCGGTTACGGTGATAAACATGACAGACTACGTGACGAGTCGGATGGCGGGGATTATCCGGAACCGGCAGCAGAATCGATCTGTGCTCGCTGGACCTCGCTCCGAAGAAAATCGGCACCAGCAGGTTCGGTCTGGACTGGGATGAAACCGCGCCTACGCCAAAAGGAAACAAACGTACCTCCTCATCATCTGTGACGAGAACAAAGTGTGCGGACAACACAGTGAACCACCCAGAGTAGTCTTCCCTGGTGCCAACACAGATGCCGCAAAATAGCTTGGACATCTCCGTCGATCCTGTATGTTTTTTTTTTTTCGATCCTTCTTTACCGGCTATCACCCGAGGAAAAAGGAAGTGATTGAGTTCTTTCTGTTCTAAAGAGCGTATTCAACGGGAGATTCCATCGGAATAAAATAGCATGGATCTTGCTACGGCCGAACAGTACGACACGGAATAGCAAACTGGAGAAATGAATCACCTCTCATAAGCAAAGATTTCAAGTGATGGTTTTTACCAAATAAATTGATGCATTTTTGTTCTTTTTGTGTTTAAAAAAAAAAATAAAGTCATAATGACGCACGTCTGGGGAGGAATTTGCCAGAAAAAATCTCTAATTTTTATTTTTGGTAAATCGACATTTGTGGAAGAGTGAATTCGATGATTGGAAACGTCGATGACGGCGTCGGAACATGGCACCGGTTGGTGGGTGACGCTGCTTCCGGTAGCATATTCTCCTTTTAAGCTGCCTTTATCGTTTCTTGGATCGCATCCACAGCCTGAATATTTTCAATTCGTACACTGACGCATCCGTCGTTCCGGATCAATTCTTCGGCGACAAAACGGATTCATGTCGTTGGCCCCGCTCGTGAATCTACTATTACCATGGTCACTGAAGGTGGCCACTATTGTCGGGTTGTTCCGGGCGTCGTCACCTGAGCTGATCTTGAGCGTAGTCGTTGGCTGGGGCAGGTTCAACTGGTACACGTCGTTGCTGCTGAAGCGGGGCTGGGTAGATGTTCACCGGCGGCATGCGACCAGCGCGCGGCCGAAGATTTTTTGTTACTGTCCGTACCGAGACGAAGCGTTCATTCTTCTGCCACGACCACCATTCGGCCGTCACCTTTCACCGCTACCATTTTCAACTTCCCTGCTACTTCCGCAGGTGGATAAAATGGAACGAGCCATGTTATTATCGCCAGGACTGCCTGGATTCCAAACGAGCTGCGCGGACTGCCCGTTATATTAGTTGGAAACAAAGGGCCATACTCTGTTTTGATTTTTGTTTTGAATCCATACTGGTTTGTCCCTGGAGCTATCACGATTTCAAAACAAAACAAAGCAGTTCCCACATTGGTCCTTTGATGCAAAGGGTCTAAGTGGATATTGAAAACAAATAAGATGTCATAAACTTTGGTCTTTTGTAAAATTATGTTTTTTTCTCATAAAAATCATTTTTTAATAGTTTTCACGACATGCAGTGATAGTTTATGTCTAAAAGCATCGATTGCATTAAAAAACCGGTTTGTTTACATTTTTGACTTAGGTCGTTTTACAATGTTTTGCTTGATATCAGCAATCTAAGCTTCATTTTAGGACCCAATTTTGTGACAGGAAATAGTAGTTTATGCAGTAAATTACAAAAAAATGATTTTTTCAGAACGAATCGTGTAAATCGCGTTTTTTTACCGTTGTACATACATGCGTAAGGACCCTAATAGGGCGCGACAAAATAATAAAGTCTTTTGAGAGTTTTTCGATTCTTGAGTTAAAACTGGTTAAAATGAGTTATCGTAACAATTCACAGTGTACGCGCTAAGAGGTGTACGCGATATTGGACTTTTGCTTCAAGGCACATCACAAACGCTTACTGCTGCATGGGCCTATTTTCCTCGCAGCAATTTTGTTTACCGTTGATGTTCGAAAAAAACAAAAACTTCGCATCAACAAACCAAAACAACCGCGATCCGTCAGCTGTCAAAAGTGCGTGCGCCCTCGACCGAAATCAAAACAAATCAATTTCCCACAACGCAGAGACGGTGCCCCGAACGATTCCGGAAAGCGTAAAATTCGTGCCATTGCTCAACAGTGTTCTTCCCGTTTGAACCCGAACGCGCGCACGATCCGTCGTCAGCAACGGCATTCAAAATTGAGAACAACAAAGCGAAGCCGAGCGCGGGCAAGTCGTCTTCGAAGCCGGCCAGCAAACAGCAGCAGCAGCCGAATCAGCACCAGGTCGGAATCATGAAGCCGACGGTCGTGGCGGACGAGATGTTTCCGGAGGGGCCGGGACCGTTTATGGATCTGGAGGAGGCGGGTGGATCGACTGGGCTGCTGATGGATTTGGCCGCCAACGAGAAGGATGTCCACGCGGATTTTTACAATGGTGAGGAGGGGGAGGGGATAATTATGTAAAGAAGGAGTTTTTTAATGTTTCAAAATTCTTTTGCTTTTGCAGATTTTGAGGACCTTTTCGACGAGGATGAGGAAAACATGGTTTAAATTTAATCGGAAAGCAATGATAATTTAATTTGATGAGAAGAATGTTCTGAATAAAATGATATAACTTTAAATTTGTACTGTTCACTCTTGAGAATGTCTCTGGGACTGATTAATGTCCATATTTTGTATATGCTTTGAAGATATTTTCAGTATCCCTTTGTCCATGTAATTTTCCTTGCAAATTTGATGGGTGGTCATCCAAAATGCCTAGCTAATGATCAAAACTCTGCACCGACAACTTGGACGAATCGAGAGTCGTTTTTTTCGTTTTTTTTATCTTCTTACATTTAAATAACATAAAAAATAGAGTTTTGTGATCCCTTTTTAGAAATTCGAATTGTCATACGTCGTCGGTCCTACTGAAACTCGAGATTAAAAATAAAACAACGTTTTTTTTTGTCTTGACTGTATTCAAATATTGTGCAGTAACAAGGCTGAAACTGCTGTTCCAATTCGTCCCATATTTCCCGATTCGCCCCAGATGACGATCATATCATGAGAAGTAATTTTCTGGGCGATTTGGAGTCTTCGGCAAAAGCGAAGTACGGAGATTGAAAAGAACTTGGTCAAGAAAAGCTGCGCATTCCACATAATTTTAAAGCATATTTTTAGAGAAATTTAGAAAGAAGTTAAAATTTTGTTATTCGACCATCCACAGTGAAATTTTGTCGAGATTTTTTTTTATCTTCAAAAAGATTTCTTACTTAAAATTTTTGAACTTTTAAATTTTGACACATAGACAATTTTGGGGGGAGGGGGGATTATGCAATAAAATAAAATTTCTTAAATAAAAGAACTGCAATTAAGAAATTATTAAATTCTAAAACTAGAAATATGTACTAAAATTTTAAAATTGAAAATATGAAACTATAAATTATGAAATTGTTGAATGATTATGAAATTATGTAATTATAAAATTATGTAGTTATTATATTATGAAATTATGACTTTATAATGTTAGAAAATTATAAAATAAGGCTGGTACAATTATATTGAATGTTTTTTCATTACTTCTTAATTTTTACGTTTTTAAATATTGGAATTTTTAAGTGTTTTTTGTTTTAAATTTGAAAATTTGTTATCCTTAAATTTTTAAAATTCTTAATTTTTTCTTCCAGAGTTTTAATTTTTTTCATTTTGGAAAATCGAGTTTTTGCATGTTAGAATTTTGAGGTTTTCGTAAATTTGTATTTTCGAATTTCGTTATGTCAGATTTTTAAAACTTTTTAAATTTCTGGTTTTGATTTTTATTTTTTTTTTTAGCTAAACTTTTTCGTTTGACACTTTTTTAGTTTGTACCTACCCCGTTGGTTGATCAAAGTCAAACTAAAAAGTGACGAACTGTCACTTCCTTCACGGCGCTCACGCACACTTTTAAACAAACGTTTGAAAGTGTGTGTGAACTCCGCGTAAAAATTGTGTCAAACGAACGGGGTCGTGCGACAACAGTTGGTGTCAAACCATCGGGGTTTGAGTGTATTGAATTATGGTGCGTTCGTTTGAACAGCCGGTGCGGCACTGGTGCCAGTGCCGAACGTCATTTGAATTCGCATGAAACTGAAAAAAATATCGAGTGCGGCACTAGAGTTTCAGTTCCAAGATGGCGGCAAAACTCGTGCGGAAATACAGTCGACTCTCTGGTTGTCAATATCCAAGGGACCGTCGATGAAGAGAATCATCAGTTTACAGAACGATGCAAAATGAAGACTCGATTGAAAATGTTTTTCTTGATACCCAGCTATGGGAGAGAATCATGGCAACGTCCAGCAAACAATAGGTCTATTCCCGTACTTGCAGAATTGCAGAATTTCTGCAGCTTCTGCAGAATTCTGCAGCCAGCATAAGTCACTTTTTTGCAGCACGTTCCCGTACTTTTCAACTCGTTCTCTTCGTCTCTCTCTTTTGCAGAAGTTTTGCAAGGAGAGAAGCGGCAAAAATTTTGCCTGGGTAGCGCGTTCCAGTACTTTTCTGCAACATTGTACACAGTTGAGTGGATTTACTCAAACTGGGTATTATTTTTTTAATTATTTCAAAATAAAAAAAATTATCAAGGGCTCAAAAATTGTTATACACGTAAATTAAGCAATCTGGAAATTAAGAAATCCATAATTAAAAATATTTAAACATTCATATTTCCACATCAAGAAACTTTTAAAAAAGTATTAAATCAGATATTTGAGAAATTTAAAATGCAAGAAGAATTTAAAAATTTAAGAATTTAAAAATTTAAGAATTAAAAAATTTAAGAATTTAAGAATTTAAGAATTTAAGAATTTAAGAATTTAAGAATTTAAGAATTTAAGAATTTAAGAATTTAAGAATTTAAGAATTTAAGAATTTAAGAATTTAAGAATTTAAGAATTTAAGAATTTAAGAATTTAAGAATTTAAGAATTTAAGAATTTTAATTTCAACAAAATATTTTTTTTTTGGTTCATATAAGAATACCAATCAGGAGTCAGCGTTCACCTCTCAGAGAGAGCAGACGCATTGTACAGTCTTTAGAAAAAAGTGCGTTCCAAAAGACTGTAATCGGCTTGGTTTTTGCTGTCCCGTACCTACGGGCTAAGTTTATTGCAAAAGCACCGACCTGCTACATCTAGCAAGATGAGCTCGACAATACGCCGCGTAAACACGTTCAAAATCGACTTCGCTAGTCTTCCGAAAAAACCGCGTTTTGAAGAAATCCATCACTTCGTCAAGACGACCTTGGGCATTCCCAAAGAAAAGATCGAACGTCTTCAAGTCAACCACTACTTTTGGTGTGTGTTTGTGAAGTGTGTGGACCTCGCCACAGCCCAGCAAACTGTCCTGCAGCACAACAACAAGCACGCGTTCGAGATTGATGGGAAGAAGTACACCATCAAAATCCAGATGGAAGATGGGGCCGTTGACGTCCGCTTACACGACCTACCCGAAGAGATCACCAACGATCAGGTCAAAAAATTCATGTCTGCGTATGGCGAGATCCTGTCCGTGCGCGAGCTGGTGTGGGAGGAGAAATACAGTAGTTGTTCGGTAACTGGGCTGAGAACGTAGCCCAGTCACCGAATGCTGCTCGCTAACTGGGCTGAACGGAAAATAACGAGGGGACCACCGATGCATGATATTTGCCTGATGAAATACAAAAATAAAAATTTCTCAAATTTATTTACAATGCTTAATTTTCATATTTCTTTAATTGTGACTTGAAATTAAACAAATGTTTGAAAACTGTTTTTTTTATTTGTTGAACAGGCTTTTGGCATCCATTGAACCCTCGGTCATTTCGGTTTGTTTTGGTTTTTTGACGTTTGTCTGCTTTTTAAGTGGGCTACAGCCCAGTTATCGAGCGCCCAGTTAAAAAGCAGCCCAGTTAAACAACACTCAGTTACCGAACAACTACTGTATGAGCTCGCAGGACTCAAGACGGGCGTTCGCGAGGTGAAGATGATCTTGAAGCACCAAATCAAGTCATTCATCTCGATCGAGGGCCAACACACATACGTCACCTACATCGGGCAACAGACCACCTGTCGTCACTGCGGCGAATACAGTCACAGTGGCATCCCTGTACGCAGAACAAGAAGCTGTTGTTGCAGAAAGTGAGCGTCAACGAGCGCCTCAAAGATGCCAAGAAACCAACCGGCAAGTCGTCCTACGCTGATGCCCTCATGACCAAACCTTCACCCCGTTTCGTGCCGGCAGTTCTCGTTGAGGACAACACCGGCATGGACTGTGATGGCGACAACACACACACCGATGCAGAGAAATTCGAGATGACCACCGAAGGGGATGATAGCAGTGGCGGAGGCAGCGGTTTTGCTGCGAAGCCCGGGATCATCATTCAAGACGGCGGGAGCAGCGGCGGCGGCAGCGGCCTCGCTGATATGCTCCAGAAGACGACACCGATCCTGCAGGAGACCATAATCCGCGACGGCGACCAACTATGCGTGTTCAAGACACCACTCACACTTCCACAAGACGGTGACGGCGCAGAGGAATCCGATGGATCTTCTACGTCATCTGCATCGGGTAAGCGTCCGAGAGGCCGTCCCCCGAAGAAACCAAAGACCAGCACGTAAACACCAACACACCCCTAATTTCCCCTTAACACAATGGATTATCAAAGCTTTAATATTGGTACACTTAACATCAACACTATCTCCAATCAAAACAAAATTAACGCCCTACACAACTTCACACGCACACACGATCTCGACATACTCTTCCTGCAAGAAGTGTACAGCGACGAGCTTATTATCCCTGGGTACACAGTCATAAGCAATGTTGATCACAATCGGAGGGGCACAGCAGTGGCTCTCAAACACCACATCAAGTACACGAACGTTGAAAAGAGCGTGGACTCCAGAGTAATCGCCCTACGCCTGCAAGGGTCGGTTACACTGGTGAATGTACGCGCCCTCTGGAAGCCAACAACGTACACACAGGAGACCTTCTTTAACACCACACTAGCTCACTTCTTGCGACACCAAACCAACTACACTATCTTAGCCGGGGACTTTAACTCGGTGATCAACGCAAGAGACGCTACGGGAGAGGGAAACCACAGCCTTGCTCTCAAAAACACTGTCCAACAGACTCGACTGAAGGATGTATGGGAAGCACTACATGGGACTCGGGTCGAACACACTTACATAACACACAACTCGGCCTCTCGCATTGATCGTGTGTACGTGAGCTCGAACCTGCGGGATCAGCTGCGTACAGCCTACGTGAGTGCCTGCTCATTCACAAACCACATGTCGCTGACAACCCGCCTGTGCTTACCGAACCAAGGTCGAGCGCATGGTATGGGTTTCTGGTCACTCCGGCCGTACGTCTTGACAGACGAAACGATCGAGGAGTTTCAACAAAAATGGAACTATTGGACGCGACAACGCCGTAGCTACAACTCCTGGATGCAGTGGTGGCTGCGCCTCGCGAAACCAAAAATGAAGTCCTTCTTTAGATGGAAGTCTAAGGAGGCGTTTGATGACTTCACTCGAAAACAGCAGCATCTCTACGCGCAGCTTCACCAGGCGTATCGCGCGTACCTGCACAATCCAGACATGCTGACCTCCATCAACCGCATCAAGTCCCAATTGCTTCTACTACAGAAGCAGTTCACTCAGCTGTTTGTGCGTATCAACGATACTCACGTAGCTGGCGAGCCGTTGTCAACCTTCCAGCTTGGAGAGAACGAGGAAACGCACGATCATCGAGAGCATGGCGAACGACGCTGGCGCCTCTCTGGAGAGTTCAGATGAGATCCAAGAGCACGTGGTCAACTACTACCGAAACCTGTACGCAGAAGGAGAGACGCGAGCAAATCCCGAATTTGACTGCGCTAGGGTGGTTCCACCAGACAGCATCTCTAATCATGCCTGCATGGAGGAAATCACAACAGCGGAAATTTACGAGGCGATCAAATCCAGCTCATCGAAGAAGTCCCCAGGGTCCGACGGTCTTCCCAAAGAGTTCTACGTACGCACATTCGACATCATTCACCGAGAGCTGAATCTGCTGCTGAACGAGGCGCTTCGTGGTGACATCCCCGAAGAGTTCGTGATCGGTGTGATCGTCCTGGTGAAGAAAAACAAGCTGGAAACTCCATCACTGCATACCGCCCTATATCGCTGCTCAACTACGACTACAAGTTGCTGGCCAGAATCCTGAAAGCGAGAGTCGATCGTGTTTTGCGCGAACACGACATAATCAGCCCTGTCCAGAAATGCTCGAACGGAGACAGAAACATCTACCAAGCAACTCTCTCGCTCAAAGACCGCATCGCACAACTACGCAGCCAACGACTCTCTGGGAAGTTGGTATCGTTCGACCTCTCCAGTGCCTTTGACCGTGTTGATAGAGGTTTCCTCTATCACACAATGAACTCGCTTGGTCTCAACCCCGATTTGGTGAATCTGCTAGAGAGGATCGGAGAGCGCTCCACCTCTCGGATTCTCATCAACGGACACCTCTCTGCTGCCTTTCCTATCCAGAGATCGGTTAGACAGGGTGACCCTCTCGCAATGCACTTGTTTGCTATCTACCTGCATCCACTGCTAGCGAGAATGGAGCGTATCTGTGACGGACCTCACGATCTTGTCGTCGCCTACGCCGACGACATCAGCATGATCACCACCAACGCTGACAAAGCTGAGCAGGTTAGGGTCTCTTTCGTGACTTCGAAGGATGCTCCGGTGCGATGCTCAACCTACGGAAGACGACGGCCATCGATGTGGGTCACATAAACGATCGAAACAGACTTGCGCTGCCGTGGATACAATCGAGCGAATCGGTTAAGGTCCTCGGAGTGATCTACCTGAACTCTCTACGCCAGATGATCAACAAGAACTGGGACACCTTGATCACAAAAATGGGACAGCTGATCTGGCTTCACAGGATGCGCAGTTTAACACTGCATCAAAAAGTCACGCTACTGAACGTTTTCATCACATCGAAGATGTGGTATCTCTCCTCGGTACTTGCACCCTACAAAGTTCACATCGCCAAGATTACCTCCATTATGGGCAGCTACCTGTGGCACGGCCACCAGGCAAGGGTGCCAATGCATCAACTGGCGCTCCCCATCGAGGGAGGCGGTCTCAAGCTCCACTTGCCTTACTTCAAATGTCGAGCACTGCTGACCAACAGACACCTACAGGAGAGCAACAGCACACCGTTCTACAAGACCTTCATGCAGCGCATCCAGAACCCTCCGGACCTGCACAGGATACCAACTGACTGCCCATGTCTCAAGGTAGTCTGCCAGGAGATTGCCTACCTGCCGGAACAGCTGATCAACAACGCCACTGCGACGGGTGTTCACACGAACCTCCTTCAGCAAGTGGCAACACCAAAAGTCATGTCGAGCGATCCTACCCTGGACTGGAAGCTGATATGGCGCAACATCAACTCCAAGAAATTAAAATCAGCTGAGAGAAGCTGGTACTTCCTACTGGTGAACAAGAAAACCACTCACGGGGAGCTGCTCCATCGGATGAACATCGTCAACACACCGAACTGCGCACACTGTGGTGCGCAACGAGAAGATCTACAACACAAATTCAGCACTTGTTCCAGAGTGGCCGGTGCGTGGAGAACGCTCCAACGCCACCTTGCAGCGGCGGGGATGAATGGCACCACCAGCTTCAACAGCCTTGCTCAACCAGAACTACGAAGATTACGACGAGATGTGAAACACAAAGTGATGAAACTTTTCATCAATTACATCAACTTTATTAATCAATGTAATAATCAGATTGATGTAGATTCCCTTAATTTTCACTTGGAAAATGAAATCTAGAATTCATCATGTAATTAGCTTTTACAAATGACTGAATAAATATTTTATAAAAAAAAATTGGTAGCACCGTTAAAGGTATAAATAATTATTTGCCAATTAAATTTACCTGTTTTTTAACACACACATTTAGTATATTCCGAGGTATATTCAAAAACAATTGAAGATCAAAAATTATTCCTAAACAAATTTCTATTTGAAATTATGAAACTCAAAAGAAATGTGTCTTTTAAAAGTTTTTTAAAATCAATTTGTTTTTATAGTACAATTTTTGTTGGGGTACTAGCCGTGCTATAATACTATGGCTTAAGTTACCAATTTTTTTATCAGGTCAAAATATTAACACTGAAAAAATCGCTATATCATTTACATAAATGAACTAAGCCTGAAATCGTTAACATAAAAAAAATCGGTCTCAATAAAACCAGACATAAAAAACAACCCCAAAATCATTTATTATTACAACTTATAATAAAATGCTTAATTTCACCCAATTTGCTGATTTTATGTAAGCGTGTAGTCAACATCCATCATACCAAATTGCAGTAACTTTTCAACAAGAAAGAGAAGAGAGAGCTTGCAGAAAAGTACGGGAACGGTTTTGCTGCAACTTCTACCTCTCTCACTGCAGAAGTTCTGCCTGAGAGAAAAGTTACTTTTGTTGCAGAAAAGTACGGGAACGCTTTGCTGCCGTTTTTGTGCAGAATTGCAGAATTCTGCAGTACGGGAATAGACCTAATAAGAAGCTATTGTCAAACACCCTTCAAAGCTTCGTTTCGCAAAGAAAAATGTCTATGCAAGCCATGAGATAGTGACAATATTGACAACCGGAAGAGATTTTTAAAGCAAACAGAATCCAAGGGACCGTCGAGGAAGAGATCCTTCAAGCAAGAGAAAATATCGAGGAATAAAGCTAATCGAAGGCAGTTTGAAGGGACTGAAGAATTCATCGATAGATGGAGCAATATTGATATCGAGAAGATCGACAGCCAGAGAGTCGACTGAAGCTTAAAAAAAATACTTTGACAGCTCTGAGTGCGGCACTCAGTGCTGAACTAGCCCGCAAACGAACGAACCATTTATGAATACTTTTATACTAAAATTATTATTCAATTCTGCATTTTTTTTAATTCCCTAGTTTCAAATATTAGAAATATAATTTATTATTTTTTAATTTCTTTTTCGTTATTTGAAATTTCTGAAATGGTTGTTTTTCCATATTTTCGAATTGATATTTTTGAATTATTTGTATTGCTGAATTTCAAAATTTCAGGTAATTATTGAATTTTCAATAAGAAAATAGATATTTGTATAATTGTCAAGTTTATTTTCACTCTGGTTTACGTCATTTCGGTCCCGCCAGTGTGGATCAATCGGACAGCACAGGGGACTCATAATCCAGAGGTTGCTAGTTTCGACATTTTGACCAAAAAACTAAATCTGTCCTTTAAATTTCGAAATTCTGCATTTTGAGATCCGGCGGGGATTTTAAATATCATTATTTCGAATACAAAATTACCAAAACGTTTGTAATTATCAGTCCATGACCGTTTCTTGGGGTTTTTTTTATAAGGAGTTTTGCGTTTCTTCCGATCTGCGTGTCAGCCTTTAGTAAGAGATGTCCAAAAACATCCAAAAAGCAAATAAATAAAAAAAAAATCAGTGATAACGCCCCAAGCAAATTTCTTGTCATTATCAAAATTGCAGCCCTTCCGAGAACACCCTAATGCGTTGCGATTACAGCAGAGAGGATTCTGAGAACGGTCACCATTGCACAGAATCTACAGGGGAGGAAGGAGGCGTGGGCATACCGTACCAAACGCTTCAGTTGTGTGTCAGGTGTATAATTTGTGATTGTGAAATGGAAATTTGTGAAGGGGTAGAATAGGGGAGATATTTTTTAAATGAGTGAACCCTTTTTTTACACTCCAGATTTCAACTTTCGGATATTTGCAAAGACAAAACACCGCCAAGATTTACTTCTATGCATTTAATGTCGAATTTCATCATAAATGTTACGGTATTAGAATTACATTTCTAAGACAAAAAAAGAAATAACTAAGAATAAAGATTTTGCTTATGCGATAAAAATAATATTTTTTTTTCTGCTTCTGTTTCTCTTCCGTCGTCAACCTGCTGTTTGCATCTTTCATAAGGGGTTGTTGTTTCGTCGCTACCGAGCGATATACATAAAGACTAAAAAAACATGACAATAAAAGAAACTTAAAAAAACGAGAACAAAAACGCACTTATAAATAAATATATAGATTTCTATTGATGCAGGGGGTTTAAAGAAAAAATATATTTTTGTTTGTTGAAGGTTGAAATAAAAGTTTTTTTCTGTTTGTTTTCATGTGCGAGTTAAACTACATTATTCTGAGTTACTCAGTGTTACAACTGCAGCAAGCTTTTTTCACTCTTTTTTCTTCGTTTTAGTTTTTTCAAGGGTTCTTTCCAATGTTTGCTGCTACAATTTTAAGCCCAATGAATATGTACAATTTCGTTCTTTTTTGTTTTGTTGGTAGAATATTGCCAATGGTGTTTCCCCCGCTCATCTCATTTGACGAGGAGCAGGAAAACAATTTGTCTTTTTATTAGTATTCTTAATGTTTTGTAGCGTTCAATATTTTTTTTTAAACAGAAACATTCAGTGGTGAAAATTAAAGAAAAATATGGGTTTGAAAAGCGCTTTTCTCTACACTGCAAAAGAAATAAACACGATATGACACGTACGATGTGGTATTTTTAATAGATATTTTGTTTTCTTCCTACGGCTATTGTTGGGGTTTTGTATTAGGTAGTGTGTGTGATGAAATATGGTTAATGGGCGCGACGAATGCGAAAAAACTCTCTACTTTTGATTGATTGTTGACAGAAACTTAAGCCTGAGATGTTTGCTCTTAAAAAATTGGGATGTGTTCGATGCAGTTATTTTTTCTTTTCTTTTCTAACATTTAGTGTGTTGTTTGTTAAGTTTGATATAAAAATGGTTTTGTTTTGTTTTGTGTGAGTAACTTCTTGTTGATGGACTTTTCTCTGTTTTGCGGCTTTTCGGTTGTAAAAAGTAACTTCTGTACTTTTGGGTGCATTTTCGTTATCAGCTACGGATCCTTTCAGGCCAATCGACACGGTTAAGCGCCGGTTCAAGATGAACCAATTAGACAAAATTGTTTCCTTTTGTTTTGCACTTTGCACATTTACTACGTTTCGCATTCCTCTTATAACGATATTCATAACGAATTTGTTTTGTGTGTTTTTCATTTCTCTTTTTTCAGTGTATTGAGTTGCACTTTACGTGCAACATTTAATGATCTTTGCTTAAGAGTAACATTTGTGGTTTACTTCTTCTTGTTTTGTAATTAAAACTGAAAATTCAACCCCTACAGCTCGTTGCGGCCGTAGAGTTCTCAATTTGTGTTGCTTAAACCTACCTTACTTCCGACTTCCAGCAACTTTTCGTGCGTGCGTGCGCGTGCATCTCTCCCATCCCACAACGACGTCAACCTAAGGCCAATAAAAGAAGTACGAACGAAATCCTTTCACGCACCACCACACGCAGATTGCAGATTGCGACATGCCGCTCTAACCGTCCTGGCCGTCCTCGGAGATCAGGTCGTCGTCGTTGAGCTCGCTAATGTTGTCCTGGTAGCTGGACACCAGGTCCGTGCTGTCCTGCACGCTGTCGTCGTAGTCCTGGCCCCCGTTGAACGACGACGCCATCTCCCAGTCCTCGGATTCGTTCTCCACGCCGAGACCGTACGCTGGATGGTTTGGAGTAAAAAAAGCATTACTTTACATTACAAAATGTTGTTTCCGAAAAGAGTCCGCCCAGCAAAAATCTTGTTCATCAAAACTAAACACATGCTCTGCCTTCTCGCTCGTTGAATGCTAACTGAACGCGCCTGTAACGACCGTCATTGCGAAGCGATCGTCACTGAATGCACACGAAGTCGACACGAACGAATCCGAGCACAACACTCGAGCAGCCGCCCGTCTTGAAGCCACAAGCTCGTTCTCTCTTGTTTTCGCGTGCGGTGCAGAATGGTGACGGCAATCATTTGAATGCTGTCAAGGGGAAGGTGATCGGATTTTTTTTCCGAATTAAAGCAGGTATTACACTATGACAAGCAAACACTGCTTCGTGTTTTTTTTTTCTTCTGAAAACCACAATTTTCACCGATGGAATATTTTGAGTCATACATATTCAGGCAGTGAAACGCAACATTGCACGTTGTTTGTAATTCATCTAATTTATAATATTTCGCTTCCGCCATACCGTGTACCGATCGAGAGTTGATTCTTATGATTTAAGAATCGTTGGACATGTCATTTCAAAATTTATTTTAAACGTTTAGCTTAGTCCTCCGCAAAGAAATCTGGTTCAAAATTGTAATTGCATCAAGGAAAAAAGCTAAACTTTTATTCCCCTTTTCTTGAAATAATATTTTGATTCAACAACCTCAACTTTGTCAAATTTGAGTGGTTGATTACCAATGATATATTCACAGAATTCTTTTACCATCATGATGGGTTTCAAGAATTTCTTGATTACTTTGGACCCTGGGATTTTTTTTGAGTGACTATAAAAAAGAAAATCGTGACGTCAAAAATGAACATAAGTCTAAGCAGTGCCGTTGAGAACAGAGCAATTCTCTACCAAAACCGGAAATTGATTTTATTTGTATTTTTTTATTTGGCTCAAACTTTGTGGGGGTCTTCCCTATGACCAAAGAAGCTATTTTGTGTCATTGGTTCACCCATGCAAGTCTCCATACAATTTTGGCAAAAATGGTACGTAAATATTCAAACAGTTGTAAATTTTGAGTGAATTTTCTGATCAATATGAGCAACTCTCTACGAAATCGGCCGATTTCGACCATTTTTTTTTGTATTTTTTTATTTGACTCAAACTTTGTGAGGGCCTTCCCTATGACCTAAGAAGCTATTTTGTGTCATTGGTTCACCCATGCAAGTCTCCATACAATTTTGGCAGCTGACCATACAAAAATGGTACGTAAATATTCAAACAGTTGTAACTTTTGAGTGAATTTTCTGATCAATTTGGTGTCTTCGCCAAAGTTGTAGGTATTCTTGATGACTATTGAGAAAAAATAGGTACACGGATTTTTTTTTGCAGATTTTTTAATCAACTTTTTTCTCACAAAAACTAAATTTCCCAAAATACGTACTTTTTGATTTTCGAAATTTTTTTATATGTTTTAGGGGACAAAATCCGCAACTTTTGAGCTAAACATGGTCAAAAATCTGCCGCCGAGTTATAATTTTTTTGAAAAAATAGTGATTTTTGATTTTTTTTTTAAATTTCATGAAAATAAAATTTTGAATTCGAGTGACCATTCCTAAAAATATTTTTTTGAAAAGTTCAGAAAATTTACTATAAAATTGTCTAAGAGACAGTGAAGAGTGGATCTGTTTTTGCTGAGATACAGCGGCTTAAAGAAATAGAAACATGAAAATTGAAGTTTTCGAACTCTCACCCAAACAGCCCACCATTTTCTATTGTCGATATCTCAGCAATTAGCGTGACGTCACGAGCGCACACGCACACACATTATTGTTGAGACACACGGGCAAAAAATGTAAACAGCGCAGCCAAGCTGTCAAATTTCTAACCTAAAAATTGAGTCGGCGTAAAACCTAATAGAGGAGAAAAGCAACTCGCGACAAAATTTTCAGGCTAGGAATTTTGACAGGTATGATTTTAATAAAGTATTCGCCTCTTTTTCTCTCCTACAGAAAACTGGGGACAACGTAGCTGTCAAACTAGGCCAAACTGTTAAAGTCACGCACAAAATGAACTTTGAGCGATTTGAGTTCATTCCTGACGTCACGATTTTCTCCTCTATTAATGGTCCGATTTTCAATGTAAAAACATGAAACATTCGTGAAATTTTCCGATTTTTTTTTGAAAAAAATATTTTGAAAATTTCAAAATCGAGACTAGCATTTTAAAAGGGCCAAACAGTGAATATTACGCCCATTTGAAGTGCTAGCCGTGATTTAAAAATTTTCAAATTATTTTTTTTCGAAGAGATCGGAAAATTTCACGAATCGTATTTTTTCTTGTTTGGCAGTTTGTCAAAAATCGCAAACAATGCTAAATGTATGCAAGTAGGCTGACGTTTCTGCAAGGGGGCACCGTTGAATGGAACGCAATACCTAGAAAATGTATTTTTTCACAGCTTTTTTTTTAAATCACGCAGAAAAATAAGGCATATTTGAATCAACAAAACATTTTGTTGATTTGAAAATCAAGATTTTTGTTGAATCAACACTAAACGTCAAAGCAACTTTTTCAAAACAACAAAAGATTTTTGTGGAATTGAGAAAATCAAGGTTTGTTTCAACGCAAAATCGGCGTTGATTATATTTAACAAAATTTTTGTTGAAACAAACCTCGTACAGGCTGATTCTACAAAACATTTTTCTGCGTGATACTACAAAAAATAAAAGAGCTTTATCTGACTTAGACTCAGAGCATTATTTTATTTTTAAACAAATTAGCTACAACAATTTCACAATTGTATAATATATGTATATGATCATTCCCTTGTTTTCTACGTCACGGGTTTCTGCTCTATTGTCTTTTGCAAGCAGAACATAACCAAACTCTTCGGCACCCTCAGCAAACGTCAAATCAATACAAATTCCTGCCGGATCTTTTTCCGGATCTGTTTCGGAAAAGATCCGGCAGCAATTTTGTATGGTTTGTCGTTTGCGGAGTGTACCAAAAAAAATGTAAACAAATCACTTCGTGCATCGGCCAATAAAGGAGACAAGTTCGGAACTTAACCTCAAAGGCAAATAAACCAAATGAACTTTTCTGACAGGTGTTGTGGCGGGACTTTTAAGCATTTTAATTTATAATTTTGTTACGGTTGTTCCGTTCCGCATGGAGAACGAACACGGTCACGAGCACGGCAAGGACACGGCCACGGGAATGGCCAGGAAAAAGCACCTTCACGGCCAGGGACACTAAAACGGCCAGAAGCACGGACAAGGACACGGACACTTATACGAGAAAAAAAACTCGGTTTATAACGTTTCGCGCAATCGGAAGCAAATTCGAATTCAAAAAAAGTCCCGACACGGCACCTGTCAAACCACTCAAAAGGCACTTAGAAATGAATACTTTGAGTTGATTTGCTACGTCACGGTTTTCTTGTCTATAAGAGGAGAGAAGCAACCTGCGACAAAATTTTGAGGCTAGGAATTTTGACAGATATGATTTTCATGAAGTATCGCCTCCTTTTCTCTCCCACATAAAAACTAGGGACAATGTAGCTGTCAAACTAGGCCAAACTGTTAAAGTTACTCACGAAATGAACTTTGAGTGATTTGAGCTCATTTCTGACGTCACGATTTTCTCCTCTATAGAGGAGAAAAGCAACTCGCGACAAAATTTTGAGGCTAGGAATTTTGGCAGGTATGATTTTCATAAAGTATTCGCCTCCTTTTCTCTCCCACTGAAAACTGCGGACAATGTAGCTGTCAAACTAGGCCAAACTGTTAAAGTCACTCACGAAATGAACTTTGAGTGATTTGTGTTCATTTCTGACGTCACGATTTTTTCCTCTATACAGAGGAGAAAATCGTGACGCCATAGCTGAACTCAAATCACTCAAAGTTCATTTTGTGAGTGACTTAACCGATTGACACTGTCCCCATTTTTCTGTGAGAGAGAAAAGGAGGCGAATGTTGTTGTTGTTGCTTTTATTAAGGGAACTTTAACCCTATGGGTCATTCCACCCCGGAGGCGAATACTTTATGAAAATCATACCTGTCAAAATTTTTAGCCTCAACATTTTGTCACGAGTAGATTTTATCCTCTTATAGACGAGAAACGCGAGAAACCCATAAGGTAGAATGAACTCAAAGAACTCTGTGTTTATTTTGTAAGTGCCTTTTCAGTGGTTTGACAGCTGACATCTGGAGCAACATTTGAAAAGGGCGCAAAAGCATTTTGACAGCTAGAATTATTTTGCAAATTCTGAGACAACAGGTAACTATTTAACAAAGTGTTGGAAGTTAGCTGGAGAGGCCAGATATTGTTTAACACTTCGAGTTTTGTGAAAAAGCAAAAATTTGCAGTTCAAACTGTCAAAATGCCTATCCGCCATTTGGTCGTGTTGCTCCAGACATTGCTCTTCTCAGAGACTTTGCTTTTGAAATTTTTCCAAAAAAGTACATTTTAGAACATCCAAAAATGTACAAAAAATAAAATGACCAGCCCTACTGCGTTGTGTTTACCGCAGAGTGGATTCAAAGAACGGATCACATTTCACAGAATCTACAGCGGAGGAAGGACGCGTGGACATACCGTATTAAACGCTCCGATTTATGATTGTTTAGGTGTGTTGTGTGTAGTAAATAAAAAATCATTTAATATTTTTGCCTATTTATGATGTGTGTCATGTAACAAATTACCCTCGTAGTTTAGCAAGTGGAGATAAACAAAAATAACTTACCATCAATGTACTTTTCCAGCGATTTGGGCACCATCGATTTGATCTTGTTTCTATCTTCGATGGTGCACTCTCCCTTGTCCAAACCTAGGGAACAAACACAAAAAAAGCAAATTAATTAGAACTGTTTTTGAACCCGACAAACTTAGTAGAACTCACCAAGCAGCAGTCCCATTCGCTTGAGCACTTCCAGATCGTCGTGGATTTCGAACGTGTTGTCGAACTTGAAGGAGAACTCCGACCTGCGAACGAAAAAAAGAAAAGAAAAACATTTCAGTTAAAAAGCTTCACCACACCAAGAATCCCTCCCCCTTACTTGTCGTTCGAGATGCTGCAGTTGATGTGAGTTTTCTTCTCCGTGTTGACGATGATGAATGGCAACTGGATGGCGGAGTTGGAGTTGGGCACCAGGCCCCGGTCCTCGTTTTCCTGGTTGCGCGCGACCAGCGACTTGAACGCCACGTGCTGCAGGATGAGTTCGCGCAGCTGCTGCTGCTTCGTTTCGATCCGTTCGCGGGCCCGTTCGTTCTCCTTCTCGAGGTCGTCGCACTCCTCGACGCTGCTCGTGGGCAGTCCGTGCCAGCGGATTTCCTTCTTCTCCTTCGAGATGATGTTCATCGCCATCAGGACGTTGAGCGCGTCGTACACCCGCCGGCGGATGTTCTTCTGGTCGTACGAGGCCGGATCGGCACCGGCGTGGCTCTGGGTTTCCTCCGCGACCAGCTCGTCCGCGACTTCGTTGTACGTGGTGGTGCCCTTTTCCTTCACCTTTTCGCACACCTTCATCGAAAAGTGCCTCAGCCCGCGGCCGATTTTGTCCGTTTTTCTTCGGCGGGAGGCGGGCGTGTGAATTTGGCCACTGGCCGCGGCCTTTTTGCCGTAATTGTACTGTGGCTGGTGCTGATGATTACTACTGTGGTGCTGCTGGTGTTGCTGTTGCTGCTGATGAGATCCTTTAACGTGGTGGGCTGCGGCAGGAGAGGCAGGTGGCGGGAGTTGGGGCATGACAATCGTCGGACTGGGGGCGGAGGTCATCATGTTTGTGCTGTTGCTGACGAAGGTCGCCGGCGAGGACGTTGAAGAGGACGTCGAGGCCGGTGATGATGTCGCCATGCCGGCCATTTGAAGGCTCGACGTGGACGTTGACGGGGACACCGATGTGGACGGTGCCAGCATGGCGGTTAGATTTCGGCCGGAAATCGTGGAGCCCGTGAAGTGGCCACCGGTGTTGGACACCAGCTTGAACTGGCTCTGTGGGACGGAGAGGAGGTTTTGAAAAGAATTTAATTTCAACACATTAGCATCAATCGATGAATAAAGAAAATTCTAATTAGTTTATAAGACCTTCGGATTCGTTTTTTTACCATCTTATAGTTAGCATTAGCATTTGAGGAAGCCCTATCCACGGATGGCTCCACAACGCTTATCCCACTGCTTGGTGTGGTTTTAAGAGCTATTACACTACCTCAAACAAACAAACTCGCGCTTTTTCGTGTTTGACAGTTTGCAAATTCGGTGTTTGACAAACCTGCAAATTCGCTTGCAAACTGACGTTGAACAAACCGAACAAACACATCAAGTTTTGTAAGACAGCTACCGAACAATGCACAATGGACCATCCATAAACCACGTGGAGACTTTTTTGAAAACATAGCAATTCCAGATCAAATCAGGAATATTTCTGGTACTTTTGTACCCGACCCTCTCCGATTTCAATGAAACTTTGTAGACATGTTATCCTAGGCCTATATAAGTCATTTTTGTGTATATGGAGCCAATAGTACTTGATAATAACATTTGAGAAGGGCGTAAGGTATTTCAATATTTTTGTATTTTGTAATTTAAAAATTACTGTATCTCGAAGCCGTTGCGTCGTATCAAAAAGTGGTCGAAGACAAACTTGTAGGAAATTGGACGGGCTTTCTGAAAAAAATACACTGAAACAAAAATACACGCCAAATCTAGGAGAGTTTTTGATTTTTAAGTCTAAAACTTAAATTTAAAGGTGATGTCACGATTTTTTTTCGTTCAGAATTTTTGAGGAAATAGCCTAAAATATAACCAAAAGACTGACGAAAAATGCAGGATGGTATGACTCTTCTAAAAAAATACCAAAATCATTTAGTAAAATTGTTTTTTTTTGAAAAGTGGTCTAAACGTCTAAATTTTTGAAAACCGGTAGTGGGAATCGATTTTCCAGACAATTTTACATAAAAGTCTCCATATTTGTCCTATGTCCAATCCTTGGGAAGATACAGCGGTTTTAACAGTCTGGACCCGAAGCCTGATTTTTCTGTTACATTCTTATTGGAATTTCATATAAACTGTAACGGGGATTGCAGGCACCGGGTCCTGACTATTAAAAATGAAAATGTTGAAAAAACGGGATTTTTGGTGGTTTTTGGCAATTTCTATATGACAGACTTGGTTTTTCAGTCTCGTAAATATTTTTACCGGAAAGCTCGTCCAATTTCCCATAAGTTTGCCTTTGACAGCATTTCAATTGAATGTAAGGGCTTACAGATATAAGCTTAATTACATTGCTTATAACTGAAAATAGAATATTTTTCTCAGTGTGGTAGAAACCAAGATAGTAAATTTGTAAATCAAATAAAGTAAATCAAAAAGCTGTCAAAGGCAAACTTATGGGAAATCGGACGAGCTTTCCGGTAAAAATATTTACGAGACTGAAAAATCAAGGCTGTCAAATAGAAATTGCGAAAAACCACCAAAAACCCGTTTTTTCCACATTTTCATTTTTAAAACCGCTGTATCTTCCCAAGGATTGGACATAGGACAATGGTCAATATGGAGACTTTTATGTAAAATTGTCTGGACAATCGATTCCCACTACCGATTTTCAAAAAATTTGACGTTTAGACCACATTCCAAAAAAAAAAAGTTTTAGTAAATGATTTTTGTATTTTTTGAGGAGAGACATACCATTTCGCATTTTTCGTCAGTCTTTTGGTTATATTTTAGGCTATTTCCTCAAAAATTATGAACGAAAAAAAAAAACGTGACATCACCTTTAAATTTAAGTTTTAGGCTTAAAAATCAAAAAATCTCATAGATGTGGCGTGTATTTTTGTTTCAGTGTATTTTTTTCAGAAAGCCCGTCCAATTTCCTACAAGTTTGTCTTTGACCACGTTTTGGTAGTCGTAACGGCTTAGAGATACAGTAATTTTTAAATTACAAATTACAAAAATATTTAAATAACCTACGCCCTACTCAAATGTTATTTTCGAGTACTATTGGCTCCATATACACAAAAATGGCTTATATAGGCCTAGGGTAACATGTCTACAAAGTTTTATTGAAATCGGAGAGGGTCGGGTACAAAAGTACCAGAAAAATTCCTGATTTGAGCTGGAATTGATCCAAACAAAATACCGTATTTTTATAAAAATTTTAGTATTTTTTAAAAATACGGCATTTTGTGCAAATTTTAGTATTTTCAAAAAGTGAAAATGAAAAAAAAATGATATTTTGCTTTTAAGGTGTTTTTGAATGGCCATGAGAGGAGCGGCCGTGGCTGACTGGTTACGGTGTTCGCTTTGTAAGCGAATGGTTCTGGGCTCGATGCCCATCTGCTCCCAACGAGAAAGTTAAGAACACATGAATTTGAAATGATAAATATGAACGAAAAATCAAAGTCGCTCGAGGCGGGGTTTGATCCCCCGTCCTTTGGATTGGTAAGCAAAATGCTAACCACTAGGCCATGACGACTTGGTAAGCGTGGACTGAAATTAGGAATACTGTTACAGAGAGCGAGTTGTGGCGCTATAACCACGGCAAATAGTGTCAAGGGCATTCGTGGAAATACAATGTCCCATCCCAGAGGGTCCCGGAGTACCAAACCTTCTTAGCATGGTGCTCCCAACGAATACAACCAAATCTCGGAGCGTATGGTGGTGTGTCCCCACGCTTCTTCCTCCCCTGTCGATTCAGAATTGTGTTGTTGTTCGAACACTCAGTGCTCAAACTCAATCCAATTACGAGTCATCTCTGCGATACGGCTTTACGCAGTAGGCCTGGCCGCTTTAACGCTTGTGATGTTTCAATGCATTTCAATGCAATGGCGCACTACAAATGTTAATAAATGACAAGAAGAGTGCTAGGCGTCATCTAACCTAAGGCACTCTCCAGGATCCCTTCGAAAGATTGGCTGCGCTAGGGTCTGATTAGATTAGATTAGATTAGATTAAGGTGTTTTTGAATGGCCATGAATGGTCAGGGCCATGGTGAGGGTCGCGTTTTTTTTTATATATTTTCTTGCTTTTAACATGAAATTCGAATACTGCGATCTTATTTTAGTCAAATTTGAATGATTGATTGCCTCAAAAATTTACGAATGAATTTTCTCAATCATGGATTTAAAAATTATAGATTAGGGGAAGGTGGGGCAAGACGACCATATAGGGCAAGAGGAACAATCGCTAGTATGGCCGTAATTTTTACAATTTTGATTATTTCCAGTATAAGGAATTGTTGCTAGCAATGCAATTTGCTGATTCTACTACCACATAACCACCAAAATAACGTTAACGCCGCGGGGCATAATATTGAATGAAGTTTTTTTCAAAACCTTTGTTTCTTTATAATATTTGGAAAGTACAAAATAAGGCTTAGGGTTCGTTTTAAGGGTTCATTTTATCAAAATGCTATTTTCCTAGATCAGTAGTGTCCCTACCAATGACTTGCACGTTTTATAAAGTATGATTTATGTTTTGGTTATTTTTGTAGAGAGTTTTTAAAAAATCTTATTTAGGTGGGGCAAGTGTACCATATGGATTTTTAGTATGGAATAAATACGAATTGCTGCAGCAACATATTTTATTGTGAAAAAATACATAAAAGTTCTTAAAAACTGATAATCAATTGTTTAAAAAATTGTCCATACACGATTTAATAATATCATGAAAATTTAGTATTTATCATCTTAGTATTTTTTTTTCTTAAAAATGGTCAAATTTAAAGTAAAATATTATTTTTTTAGTCTAAAAATGAAAGAATTGAAACGTTCCTAATCTGATGTATCTAAGTGCTGATAGTTCAATTGTTAGTAAATTAGCATGTTTTTTTCATGCTTTGTTCCTATTGTCCCAACGGGTTGTTCGTCTTGCCCCACTAGTTGAGTAGAACGTACGGAAAATCAAAAATTTCAAAATCAATTTTGTACATTAAAAACAGATTTTTTTAAAAACTTGTTCCATCAAAGTCTCAGTCAAGACCTGGAATAAGATGATTATAAAAAATCCGACAGATTTTTTCACGTTTTCAATGGGTTATAACGAGCATTTACTTAGCTTGTTACACTTGCCCCACTTTCCCCAACTGTAGTTTAGGACAA
The DNA here is from genome assembly GCF_015732765.1 of Culex quinquefasciatus. Classification (NCBI taxonomy): domain Eukaryota; kingdom Metazoa; phylum Arthropoda; class Insecta; order Diptera; family Culicidae; genus Culex; species Culex quinquefasciatus. The sequence goes on from NC_051862.1 coordinate 35,821,209, forward strand.
TGAAAAAAAAAGTTTTTTCGTGATTCGATTATCCGAAGTAAAATTATTCCGTGGCCTTCGGATAATTGAATCTGGACTGTACTTTTTCGAAAAAAATACGTTAGAAAAACTCTAATAAAATTAAAATGCATACAAAATTTTGCGTTGTACCCACATTGCAATTCCCGAAAATTTGAATATTGTCGAAAAAATACGTTATTTTGTGATAATTTTTATATTTTGCATAAAAAGCTGTAATAAAGTGAAAAAGTTTACTAAATATCACTAATTATAATAATTTGAGTATTTTCGAAAAAAAAACGCAACTTTGTAAAAAAATTAGAATTTGGAAAAAAAAAGAAAAATACATACAAAACATTACTTTGATTGATGATTTTGCATTGTTATTGTTTTTGACGTTTAACAGCTGGGTGCAGAATAGTGGTCCGCAAAGCGGCCTCAATTTAGAACTGTCAAAGCGGAACCAATTTACTGTTTGAAAAATGATGCCAAGAAGTGGCAAGTATTGTAATCGATCTTTATTTTATTTTTTGTTTTGTCAAAAAAAGTCGAGGGCGTCGAGCTTTTGAGGTATTCAAAGTCAACAAATCTTTAGAAAAGGGATGAAATCGAGATTGCCATAGTTCGTCGATAACATTTCAATAAGCGCTATTTCTCACGCAAAACCTATGTTTACGACGAATTATTCTGACGAAATTTTTCATCACGTTGAAAACAAAGAAGGGCTCTTTTGGCCACCCATTTTTTAGTCTACGAACAAAAAATCACAAAGAACTTAATTTTTCAGCGTAAACTTTAATATCATCAGATCCAAAATGTTTCAAAACGAGTCACTTCAGCAGCAAAAAATATGTCACGCTTGAGCTTGAACAAAGCCTTCTACTTTGTTTCTGTTTACAGCTGTAGTTCAGTTGTATTAGTGAGGAGCAGTGGGGATCATTCGGCAATCACGTTACGCATTCTGTCTTTTCAGCACCCAGTTTAACAGCTTTAAGAAAAACGTAATATTCTTATATTCAGCAAATCAACAACAATTTAATTTAGCACGATTACCTTTATGTGTTTAAATTCCCTGACCCAGCATAAATTTCGTGACTTTTTCATGTCAAATTAAATTCCCTTTCAACGCCAGGTTTTCCCTGACCTTCCCAGAACTCGACACCATTTCAAGGGACATAAACTAGAAAAAATATTTTTGCAATTCCGTCGTGAAACTACTTACTTTTCTTGTCATTCTTGAACGACGAAATAGCCTACTTTTCTGTACCAAAAATAACAGAATCGAATAGCAACACTTTTCAAAATAAATGCTGAAAAGTTCTACTTTTCAGCACTCAAATGGGTGCTGAAAAGTTGAACTTTTCAGCACTTGTTTTGAAAAGTAACACTTTTCAACATTTTTTTGATTTAAACGATTTATTGACAAAATACATGAAAATTTGACATAAAATTTCACTCAGTGTATGTTTTTTTGGAATTGCAAAAAATGTTGTATGGAACTCGTTGCAAAACTTGATTTTTTCAGCACTCTTCGTATTTATCCAACTCGGTGAACCTCGTTGGATAAATGTACGGCTCGTGCTGAAAAAATCCACTTTTTGCAACTTGTTGCATAAACTACTATTCCATCATTCATTTTATTCATTTTTATTAAAATCATGATAATTTAGAACATTGAAACATTAGAAATATTTTGTAAAGAGGACCGTTAATGAATTGAAACTAAAAATAAAAAAATAAAAAATTATAGTTCTACTTATTTCTAGTTTTCTAGATATGTTAACCGATATGTTAAAAAATCTCCAGAAAAACATACCAACTGTGAGGGCGAGATTCGGACCAGGGGTTTCCCGCTGGCACTCTTGGCTGCGGGTGAGTTCAGTATCTGCAGCTCTGCAAAAGGAGGATTAAGTTGTGTGGTTTTAGTCGGCGACTAAGCAAAACAAAAAAAAACACGCTTTCGTTTTGCACAATTCGGAACTTACTGGGATTATTCATTGTGATAATTTTCTGCCCGGGCGCGAGCTTCTGCATCACAGGGGTGGCAAAATTCTGCGAAAACAAAATAAAGAAGAAAAGTAACGTGAAAAAAACAGGTTCAACCCAAAAGATAGTGCACAAAACAACCAAAAACTGCTGGCTGGCTGGTCTCTGTGTGTTAAGGTAATGTAATAACTCGATAAAAGGTGAACCCGCATCGTCGATAGAAGCAAGAGGAGGTCAAAAGAGAGCGCGCGAAACAATTTTTTTGGGACCCCCCTTTTGTGAAGAGGTGATTCATGTGAGGTGGGGGGGGGGGGGGCAAACACCATTTTGGTGACGCGCATGAAGAATGGGACCCTTTAAAAAAAAGCAAAGGGCTCTCCATTCAGAACAACACACCACACCATTCCCAGGATGAGAGTGAAAAGAGGGAATCATCAAATACTTTGAAAAAGACAAGCGCGTGTTTGTAATTGTAAGAGCAAGGAGTGAAGGAAGAGTGAAGCAGTTTTGGAGGGAGAAGAAGCTCGAAAGGAATGCAACATTTCGTATGCAACGGCGTTTTAACCGAATGCAATGTGTTTGGTGTACGACGAGTAATCGCGCGCCAAACCCTGAATTTGCCCCACTTGGAAACCTGCAATAGAAGGTGGAATTGGTGTGTTTGAGAGTGACAAGTGACACACATACACCGTAGAACAAGCAGTAGTGCACAAGGTGTTTACCAAAGATTACATCAAGTCAATTGCATCATACAAATAATGACTCACAAATAAAGATTCGACTCAAGTTGATGACATATGAAATGCGATTGAAAAGGACTTTTGTTTAACTCAATTCAGAATTACTTTGTTCCAAAGTTCTGGAAGACAATAAAAAGTTTTTAGATCATCAAAATAAAGTGAGTTCGGCTTAGTAGGCCCAAAATAGGGAAAATTACCCTAATAAGATTTTCTGTAATCCAGGGTTGTTACGGAAAAGTCGAAAAAAAAATCCGCACCAGATCCGCGCCGACCCCAAAATCCAATCCGCGCGAAATCCGCGCCATATAAAAAAAATGCGACAAGCATAGAAGAGAGAAACATAATGAATGAAACTTAAAAAAAAAAACAGAAAGCATTTGTATCAGTACCGTTGATCAGTTGTGGATTCAAATCCCACCTGGAGCAGGAATGGAACCTTTTTTGCCATTTCTGAAACAATATTAGCATTTTTTGTAACACTTTAGATATCGTTGCTTTAAAAACAAATTCAGGAAAAAAAATAAATAAAAAAATAAAAAAAAATAAAACCATAAAATAAATTACCAAATTATACAATTTTATACTTGATAATTATCGCCAAAATTTTACTCTGGAAAATCGAAAAACGAAATTTCTATTATTTTCTTCTCTAAATTTCTCTAAACTAAAATATGACTTCGAAAATGATCCGAACTAAGAAGATGGCAAAAAATAATAATTTAATAATTTATAAATTTAAAAATATAAATATTAGATAATTTAATAACTTAATAATTTAACAATTAAATAATTTAATAATTCAATAATTAATTAATTAAACAATTGAAAAATTTTAAAATATTAAAATTAAATAATTAATTAATTCAATAATTAAATAACTAAATCATTATATAATTTAATAATTTCATAATTTATTAATTTAATGATTTGATAATTTAATAATTTACTAATTTACTAATTTACTAATTCACTAATTTACTAATTTACTAATTTACTAATTTAATAATTCATTAATTTAATAATTTAATAATTTAATAATTTAATAATCTAATAATTTAATAATTTAGTAATTTAATAATTTAATAATTTAATAATTTAATAATTTAATAATTTAATAATTTTATAATTTTATAATTTTATAATTTAATAATTTAATGATTTAATAATTTAATAATTTAATAATTTAATAATTTAATAATTTAATAATTTAATAATTTAATAATTTAATAATTTAATAATTTATTAATTTAATAATTTAATAATTTAATAATTTAATAATTTAATAATTTAATAATTTAATAATTTAATAATTTAATAATTTAATAATTTAATAATTTAATAATTTAATAATTTAATAATTTAATAATTTAATAATTTAATAATTTAATAATTTAATAATTTAATAATTTAATAATTTAATAATTTAATAATTTAATAATTTAATAATTTAATAATTTAATAATTTAATAATTTAATAATTTAATAATCTAATAATTTAATAATTTAATAATTTAGTAATTTAATAATTTAATAATTTAATGATTTAATAATTTAATAATTTAATAATTTTATAATTTTATAATTTAATAATTTAATGATTTAATAATTTAATAATTTAATAATTTAATTATTTAATAATTTAATAATTTAATAATTTAATAATTTAATAATTTAATAATTTAATAATTTAATAATTTAATAATTTAATAATTTAATAATTTAATAATTTAATAATTTAATAATTTAATAATTTAATAATTTAATAATTTAATAATTTAATAATTTAATAATTTAATAATTTAATAATTTAATAATTTAATAATCTAATAATTTAATAATTTAATAATTTAGTAATTTAATAATTTAATAATTTAATGATTTAATAATTTAATAATTTAATAATTTTATAATTTTATAATTTAATAATTTAATGATTTAATAATTTAATAATTTAATAATTTAATAATTTAATAATTTTTTTTTTTTTGTATTTATTTAGGACCTTTTAACTATGAGTCTTTCGGGTCCTGTTAATGAATCTTTACACTTTTCCATACATGTCAGTAGCCTTTAAAAATTTCAACACATTTTTCGCCATATCTCGATCATCAGCCAAGGCTTCCCTGACGTTGGATGGTACTCCAGCTCGGCGTCTCTGCTCTTCAAACTCAGGACATTCCGCTAAGATGTGTTTCACCGTCAGCGCCAAATTGCACCTTGTGCAACGCGGCGCACTGTCCTTCTCCAGCAGATACTGATGGGTTAGCAAGGTGTGTCCTATCCTGAGTCTTGTCAGAATGACGTCTTCCTTCCTCGATCCAACAAATACATCTCGATAAGGTAGTACCGAGTTCTTCACCTCTCGTAGTTTGTTGCCCACCTTTCTGCTCCATTCCGCATTCCAGCGCCAAACAGTCCTCTTCTTGATCACCGTCCTGAACTCCTTGAATTCTACGCTTCTGTCCCAGATGTTTCTGTCGTTCAATGACTGCTTCGCTTCTTCATCTGCCTTCTCGTTGCCTGCTATTCCTACATGACTTTTCACCCACATGTAGATTATCTCCGTGCCATTACATTCTGCCTGATTGTGTAGGATGTTGATCTCATCCTTCCATCTGCATTTGGTTTTTCGTTTACCCAAGGCCGTGATGGCACTCAAGGAATCTGTACAGACGAGGTAGGTCCCCACGCGATTCTGACCAATTATCCACCTGAGCGCTTCAGTGATCGCACCACACTCCGCAGCAAAGATACTGCTCAGATCACTGATTCTTCTTCGAACAACCAAGTCCCCTCTAACCATCGCGTAACCAACCCTGCCATCTTTCTTTGATCCATCGGTGAAAATTGTTTCACACAAGCGATATTCCGTGTTCCTTCGGGACACGAAGAGCTCCTTCAGTTGTGTTGAAGTTGCTCCGGCTCGTTCAGCTTCGAGTAATGTTTTGTCTATCCGGATCCGTCTGCGTTCCCAGGGGGGACACAATGGTAGTGTGAATATCTTCAGCTCGGGTAACGATAGTTCCAGCTCTTCGAGTATCGCCTTTCCTCTTGTCTCAGCAGTTTCCACTCCACGTAGCGGACCTCGATGCCTAGTCGAATTCCACTCCTCTCCTGAACTGTTGCTATCGTAGCTGCTCTCGGTACTGCTTCCTGCTGATTGTGAGTCGTCTTCTGCTGGCTGGGTTCTGCTCTGTGCTGATATGGCTGCTTTTCTGGCGGCGTAGATCGCTGTCCGCTGTTCAAAGAACACTCTCAGGCTCGGGATTCCTGTTTCAGCTTGGAGACTATCTACAGGGCTGGTACGGAACGCACCACAGATAGCTCTCAAGCCTGTGTTGTGTGTTGGCTCGAGGATCTTCAGGACGTTGTCACTGACGGCAGCTGTTATAGGTGCTGCGTACAGGATTTTCTCCAACACTGTGGCTCTGTACAGCTTGATTAGAGTCTTCCTATCGCCACCCCATGACCTACATGCTACACAACGGATAAGCTGGACTCGTTGTCGGCAAGCCGCTTTCACTTCCTCGCAGTGTGTCTTGAACAGTAAATGTTGATCCAGGATAACGCCCAAACATCGGTGCTGCTTTTTGGTTGGGATCAGGGTCCCATTCAGCTCCAGTGCAGCTCTGCTCGGTGGTTTCCTCGTTCCGTAGCTTCTAAAGATGACAGTAGCGCTTTTCTCCGCAGAAATTTTAAATCCCGTTGAGCTCTGCCAGCATTCCACCGCCTTCAGTGCAGCTTGCAAGTCGTTCTCAACTTCTTCAACATTTCGTCCACTGGCCAGCAGTACAACATCATCTGCGTACAAGAGTGTTGTTATGCTGGGCGGCATCCGTGCTACCAATGTGTTGATAGCCACCAAGAACAAGGTGACGCTCAGTACTGATCCTTGGCAGAGGCCTGTTTCCATGATCTTGCTCTGCGACAGCTGGCCGTTCACAAAAACTCTAAATGAGCGATTTTCCAGCATTCGGTCCAAGAATTTCAACATCAGACCTTCTATGTTCCAGTCACGCAGTTGGTTCAGGACCAGTCTTCTCCAGGTGGTATCGTACGCCTTGGTCACATCCAGAAAAATCCCTGAACGTACTCCTTCTTGTTCCAGGCTGCTCGTACCACTTTCTCGAGCTCAGCCAAGTGGTCAACGGTAGTTTTTCCTTTCCGGAAGGCAAACTGGTGAGGATGCAGTAATCTTCTTGTCTCGATGATGTGAACTAGACGATTGTTGACCATTCGCTCAAACACCTTTCCCAGGCAACTGTTTAAGAAGATTGGCCTATAGTTACGAGGATTTGCTTTTTCACCACAATTTTTGAAGATAGGGATCACCAGCGATTCCGTCCATTCGGGTGGGTATACTGAACCGAGCCACAGCCGGTTGTACGCGTCAAGAAGCTGTCGTTTGCAATCCAACGGTAACTTTACGATCATGGAATAGTGGACAGTGTCAGGGCCTGGTGATGAGCCACGCAAACCTGCCGTTGCCTCTTCAAATTCAGTGAATAAAAAGGGCTTGTTGTACTCAGCACTCGTGTCAGCTGGGATTGACAGAGGAGTTTGCTCAACCTGATCCTTGAATGCGCGAAACTCGGGGCTGTAAGCATCGTTACTAGAGATGGAAGCGAAAGAGCTAGCCAGCGCCTCAGCAATATCTTCATCTTTAGACACAGTACCTCCTTCGGCTGTTATTGCACTGATACGGTTCGTTTTGCGCTTGCCTTGGATCCGACGGAAGTTCTCCCACACTTCTTTAACAGGTGTTTGCACTGTGAAGTCGTTGACGAAGTTGATCCACGAGGTCCGTTGTGCTTCCTGGATGACTTTGCGTGCATGAGAGCGGGCTGCTCTGAATTCTGCTGCAAGAGCCTCTTGATTCTCCAAGTTGTTCCGTTTGGCTGATTGCAGTGCACGCAAGGCTTTCTTCCTGCTCTTGACAGCGGAGGCCACCTCTTGGTTCCACCAAGGCACCGCCCTCTTGTTCACCAGCCCCGTCGTTTTCGGTATAGTTTGTTCCGCTGCTTCAAGTATTTTCTGGGTAATGCTGGAGATTTGTTGTGTAGCTGTAGGCATGAGGGGGAACTGCACTGTTGTCTGGAATGTCTCCCAGTCTGCTTCCTCGATCTTCCATTTGGGTCGCGTTCGGATGGCATGGGCCGTGTCAGGGAGAGTTAGCAATAGTGGTAGATGGTCACTACCGTAGGCGTCTTGTAGTACAGAAAATCTAGTTGGTCTATTATTTCTGTTGAGCAGCATGCCACGTCAATACTCGTGAGAGTTCCGGTCGCAACACTAATGTGGGTTGGATCTGTTTTATTCAGGACCACCAGGTTGCATTCGTTCAATACTTCCTCGAACATTAGTCCTCGAGCGCTGAACGTTTCCGATCCCCACAGTGGGTGGTGGGCGTTTATATCTCCCACGAGTAGGCGTGGCTGGGGGACTTGGTTTATCAGGTGTACAATTTCCGAGGCTTGTATGGCTTGCCCCGGTGGCAGATATATATTGATAATGGTCAGGTTAAATGGGGGACCTACCTTAACAGCGATGGCTTCCAGGTTGGTGTCCAGGTCGATTTCTTCACTGTCCAGTTCAGGTTTCACTCCAACCAAAACTCCTCCGGCTGCACGGTCGCCACCAACTCGCGGTCGGTAGTATATGCTGTAGCCGTTGATGTTCGCCTGGTCCTTAGATGAGCACATGGTTTCTTGGAGGCATAGTACAGATGGGTTGATTTTGCTGCATAGTATTTTCAAATTTGGTTTACTGGTTCTAAGTCCTTGGGTGTTCCATGAAATAATGTTCGAGTAGTTCTTATTCATAGCTGGTTCTTTGTCCTTGGTTTTGTTTGTTGTGCTTAAATCCATGGTTAAGTGGAGTGCATTTCTGCATCAAACTTTCCTGGTTCAAGTGTTGGAGTTTTCCGTGGCCTTCCACGACCACGGCGGGGGTTTTTCTCGGGCTGGGAGCTGATGTTGTCCTGCAGTTTTCCTGCTTGTCCTTTGGCGAATTTAGCTTGCTTTGGCGATCCTTCTTTTTCTGAGCTGTCTTTATCCGATTCAATTTCGCTGTCGTTTTTGGCAAATTTGTTTTCGCGCAACTTCTTCATCAAGGCGCTTGACAGTCTCTTGGTTTGCTCGAGTTCATACCTTAGAGAAGTGATGACTTCGTCCTTGTTTTTGTCCATAGCAGTGTTCTTCAATTTCTCAATTTCTTCCTTGAGAAGGCGAATCTCGTTGTCCTTTTCGTTATCTTTACCAATGGCTTCCAGTCTTTTCTGGGCGCCGACAACTTCAGCGTGGGTGGGTAATCCATGTGCTTGGTTACGCTTTTCATACTCTCGTCTCGCTTCCGCGAACGTGACTCCCGTTTCTACCTGGATCTTGATTATTGCCACCTCCTTTTGTACTTAGGGCATTCCTTGCTGGTAGCTGGATGAGCCCCCTTACAGTGCTTGCAATATGGGTCCAAAATGCATCGTCCACCTTCCGACGGCTCAACGGTGTGCTGCAAGGAGCAGTTGAAGCAAACGGCTTCTTTCTTACAGTTCTTGCTTGTGTGTCCATAGTCACTGCAGTTAAAGCACAGCATCGGTGATGGATAGAACAACCTTGTAGTTATTCTGAGCGGTCCAAACCAAATGTGTTTGGGGACCACAGTACCATTCAGAGTTAGGCAGACTGTTGCGGTGTTCACTCTGTTATTACCCTCTCGTTTTGTGAATCTGCGCGCATTCACCACTCCTTGTGCCGAAAGTTCCGTGACCAATTCGTCCTCGCTGAGTTCGATAGCTTCTCTGCAAACGACGACGCACCTGCATACGTTTTGTCTGGGGTGGGTAACCACTTCCACTTTGGTACCATCTATGAGCTTCGTCATCGCCAGCAGCTTTCTTGCTTGATCGACGCTTCGAGTTTTCAGTGCGTATTTTGTACCGTTTTCTTCCGTGTTTGCTGACTCGATTTTTCCGCAGGTTTGTTCGATCGATTTGCCGATTACGAATGGGTTGTTTGGTAGCATGCTTGTTCCTGTCGGTTGCAGGAGCAGAACAATACGTTGCCCAAACATTCCTTGTCGATCCATCCATTCCGGCATTGTCCTCGCGTTTACGTTTGTACCACTAGGTCCAGCATTCCCATCCGGAGGATCCCCGGGAGGGAGTGGGTTCAGCGCGGCCATGGCCGCAATAGCGTTGCAGCTCACTTTAGAACCAGTACAGCGTTGCGTTCTTGTCTGAACAAGGAACGACTACCCTTTCACCTTCACACCAGATTCACCCAAGGGTTAAAGGTCCAGGTGATCGGTTTTGCGACACCGCCTAAGCAAGTGACGACTACCCTTTTACCTCAATTCAGACCCACCCAAGGGTTAAGGTCCAGGTGGCCTGTTTTGCGGCCCCGTCGGAACGGAAGACGACTACGCTTTAACCTATTCACTCTACAACGACCAAGCGTTAGAAGGTCCAGCCGTGTAGTTCGATTTCAGCTTCTCACTTTTTGGGACACACTAGTGTAGTCCGTATACTGCAGTTCAGTTGATGTGCGTTTCTCCACCAACGGACGACAGGTGCGTTTCCAATGAAACGAGCTGTTGACGATGGAGATCCAGTAGAAGCTAGCAGATGTAGCAGTAGAAAGCTTGCCTGCACGTTTAAAGAGGCAAGCTTGCGGTGCTAGCTTTCGCTCTCTCTCTTGGTAACACCACTCTGCTGATCTAGCACTTGCTCCGTCGTCTGTTCAGTTCGAATATCAACAATCCAGATTCTGCTCGATATTCGCACTAATCCGTAGTTTTGCTGCTGTACTCGATATTCCACCGATTGTCCGTTCACTTATGCTTCGACCGATACGAAAACTATTCGAGAACCGATCCGATTTACGCTAGAAAAGCGATACTAATCCGAGACTCAAGACTTGGTATAACTATAGACCTTTACAGTCAAACCTCGTTCATTTAATAATTTAATAATTTAATAATTTAATAATTTAATAATTTAATAATTTAATAATTTAATAATTTAATAATTTAATAATTTAATAATTTAATAATTTAATAATTTAATAATTTAATAATTTAATAATTTAATAATTTAATAATTTAATAATTTAATAATTTAATAATTTAATAATTTAATAATTTAATAATTTAATAATTTAATAATTTAATAATTTAATAATTTAATAATTTAATAATTTAATAATTTAATAATTTAATAATTTAATAATCTAATAATTTAATAATTTAATAATTTAGTAATTTAATAATTTAATAATTTAATGATTTAATAATTTAATAATTTAATAATTTTATAATTTTATAATTTAATAATTTAATGATTTAATAATTTAATAATTTAATAATTTAATAATTTAATAATTTAATAATTTAATAATTTAATAATTTAATAATTTAATAATTTAATAATTTAATAATTTAATAATTTAATAATTTAATAATTTAATAATTTAATAATTTAATAATTTAATAATTTAATAATTTAATAATTTAATAATTTAATAATTTAATAATTTAATAATCTAATAATTTAATAATTTAATAATTTAGTAATTTAATAATTTAATAATTTAATGATTTAATAATTTAATAATTTAATAATTTTATAATTTTATAATTTAATAATTTAATGATTTAATAATTTAATAATTTAATAATTTAATAATTTAATAATTTAATAATTTAATAATTTAATAATTTAATAATTTAATAATTTAATAATTTAATAATTTAATAATTTAATAATTTAATAATTTAATAATTTAATAATTTAATAATTTAATAATTTAATATTTGGCTCAAACTTTGTGGGGGCCTTCCCTATGGCCAAATAAGCTATTTTGCGTCATTGGTTCACCCATACAAGTCTCCATACAATTTTGGGCTGCTGTTCATACAAAAATGGTATGTAAATATTCAAACAGCTGTAACTTTTGAGTGAATTTTCTGATCAATTTGGTGTCTTCGGCAAAGTTGCAGGTATTGTTGAGGACTATTGAGAAAAAAAAAATACACGGATAAAAAAATGCTGTTTTTTTAATCAACTTTTTTTTTCACTGGAGCTCAATTTCCCAGAATACATATTTTTTGATTTTAGAGATTTTTTAATATGTTTTAGGGGATAAAAATCCGGAACTTTTGAGCCATAGAGATACATGGTCAAAATTCTGTCGTCGAGTTATGATTTTTTGAAAAAAAAGTGATTTTTGGAAAAAATCAAAATTTCTTACAAAAACAAATTTGACGTTATTTTTTAACGTAAAATTGAATTTGCAATCGAAAAATACTTTACAGATTTTTTGATAAAGGGCTCCGTTTTCAAGAGATAGCCAGCAAAAGTTTGATTTTAGCGAAATATTTGCAGTTTTTCGATTTTTAAAAATAGTGGCCATGAATGACCATTTCTAAAAATATTTTTTTTGAAAAGTTCAGAAAGTTTGCTATAAAATTGTCTAAGAGACATTGAAGATTGGACCTCGGGTTGCTGAGATAGAACCGCTTTAACAAAAAAAAAAAAAAAAAACAGGAAAATTGAAACATTCGTGAAATTTTCCGATCTTTTTGAAATAAATATTTTGAAATTTTTTAAATCAAGACTAGCATTTTAAATGGGCGTAATATTCAATGTTTGCATAAAATTTCAATTTTTTTCAAAAATCACTATTTTTTCAAAAATGTATAACTCGGCGACAGATTTTTTGACCATGTTTCTCTATGGCTCAAAAGTTGCGGATTTTTATCCCCTAAAACATATCAAAAAATGCCCACCCGCAGTTGCTACTCCGTTATTGACCAGGACCTCCAGAAGTTACATCCACGAGCTGTGGAAGATGAGTGGGCGCTATCTTTCCTCGCTTCGCAACTTCTCAAAGGCTCATCATGCTGATTATGCTCATGCTGATCAATACAGGCGCCAGCCACGACCAGTGGTAGAGTCACGGGGAAGTGGATGGGAATGTTAGTCCGATACTACTTTGGGAAATTGAGTTTCAGTGAAAAAAAAAAGTTGATTAAAGAATCTGCAAAAAAAAATTTTCCGTGTACCTATTTTTTTTTTCAAAAGTCCTCAACAATACCTACAACTTTGCCCAAGACACCAAATTGATCAGAAAATTCACTCAAAAGTTACAGCTGTTTGAATATTTACGTACCATTTTTGTATGGACAGCAGCCAAAATTGTATGGAGACTTGTATGGGTGAACCAATGACACAAAATAGCTTCTTTGGTCATAGGGAAGGCCCTCACAAAGTTTGAGCCAAATAAAAAAAATACAAATAAAATCCATTTCCGGTTTTGGTAGAGAATTGTTCAAATTTAAAAAGCATTGGAAAGCAAAACTAGTAAAATTATAGAAAATTTTGAGGTTGGAAGTTTTAATTGAAAAATGTCATTCTTTTAGGGGTCAACTTTGGCTGTGTTTTTTACTAACATTTCCTATATTTTAAGTAAAAAGAAGCATGCAGTAATTTTGTGTAGTGTCCCAGACTATGCTTCTACGCTTTTTTTTACAATTGAAATGATAATGGTGCCATTCTATAGCAGAAAATAAGAAAAACAATTTAAAAAAATGGAAAAAGTTACTGAAAAACATGAAAAAATGGTGGTGGTGGTTAATTTATTTCAGGCAGCTTTAACAATGTTTGTCATTCGCTGCCTCGTGAAAAAATGAGATAGGAAAAATCTAATGAAAGGAGGTGGTAGAATAGGTCAAATACTACCAAAAACAAACATAAACTAAACAAGATAAGTTCAAATTAAAATCATAAAATTAAAACAAGAAAAACATAAACCAAGAGAAGTAAAGTATTTCGTAGAACAAAAGTTACTCAAAAAGACACGGGAAAAATAAAAAAAATTGGACAGTATAGGGTTAGAAACTCTGAAGTTCTTTTTTAAAGGGTACAAAATTTAAGAATTTAGAAGTTCTTTTTTTAAAGATCCACAATTTAAGAATTCTGCAGCAATTTTTTTAAGGTTCACAATTTAACGGTGCACATCAACCAGAGCGTTTGCAGCAAGATTTTTGATACAGATATTTTACTATCTTCAAAACTACGGGAACTATCGATTTAATTTTCTATTCATCCCCTAAAGTACTGCCTACAAAATAATTTACAGCAAAGTTAGAGTATTTTTACAGTCAGATTGTTGCAGGACTGGGTCCGTAAATTTGTCATTTTTGGAATAAGAAGACAACAACTTCCTTGGTTGCTGTGCACCCTAAAGAATTTAAGAATTTAAGTATTTAGGAATTTAAGAATTTAAGAACTTAAGAATTTAAGAATTTAGGAATTTAAGAATTTAAGAATTAAAGAATTTAAAAAAATTGAGAATTTAAGAATTTGAGAATTTAAGAATTTAAGAATTTAAGAATTTAAGAATTTAAGAATTTAAGAATTTAAGAATTTAAGAATTTAAGAATTTAAGAATTTAAGAATTTAAGAATTTAAGAATTTAAGAATTTAAGAATTTAAGAATTTAAGAATTTAAGAATTTAAGAATTTAAGAATTTAAGAATTTAAGAATTTAAGAATTTAAGAATTTAAGAATTTAAAAATTTAAGAATTTAAGAATTTAAGAATTAAAGAATTTAAAAAAATTGAGAATTTAAGAATTTAAGAATTTAAGAAGTTAAGAATTTTAAAATTTAATAATTTATGAATTTAAGGATTTAAGAATTTAAGAATTTAAGAATTTAAGAATTAAAGAATTTTAGAATTTAAGAATTTAAGAATTTAAGAATTTAAGAATTTAAGAATTTAAGAATTTAAGAATTTAAGAATTTAAGAATTTAAGAATTTAAGAATTTAAGAGTTTAAGAATTTAAGAATTTAAGAATTTTAGAATTTTAGAATTTAAGAATTTAAGAATTTAAGAATTTAAGAATTTAAGAATTTAAGGATTTAAGAATTGGAGAATTTAAGAATTGGAGAATTTAAGAATTTAAGAATTTTAGAATTTAAGAATTTAAGAATTTAAGAATTTAAGAATTTAAGAATTTAAGAATTAAAGAATTTAAAAGTTTTGAGAATTTAAGAATTTAAGAAGTCAAGAATTTTAGAATTTAAGAATTTAATAATTTATGAATTTAAGAATTTAAGAATCTAAAAATCTAATAATACAATAATAGATCACCAAACTAAAAAAAAATAAAAAGTTTTTTTTAATTTTAAGTTTCAACTTTTAATTTTGAATGTTGGAGCTTTCAATTTTGATAGTATTGATCTTTTAATTTTTTCCCCAAGAATGTTTGAACTCAGAAAAAAAATCTTCTTAGGGAATTCCCGAGAAATCCTCAAAATTTTAGGGAAATCGGACGCTGTATAGTTGAACTTCTGGTCTGTTATTTTTTTTTTAATTTTTGGCACCGACCAGTGATGATTTGCTTGCTGCTGAAACTGCATTACCAAGGTAGAAATGTGAAAAATTACGTGTGTGTGTGTGTGTGTGTGGTCCAATCCAATACCCGCTAACCGGTAGCGAAATTATGGGAAAGTATAGTTTGTATCAGACTTTGTATATGCCGAATGCTGATACAACTTATCTCAGTCCCGGGTATTAGGTGGTGATAGCCCTCGCGCTGCTTCCAACGACCCGTTTCAGAATAGGGACGTGGCGTTACATCGTGCTGCCATCTGGTTTTTTTAAGCGCAAGAGTGGAAAAGTGCTGAGTCATCGTCTAAAAATAGACGGCGTCCTATCTCGCCCAGCAAAATGAAGTCGATAAAGTAGTCAGTTTCGATGAGAAAAAGTGGAAAACGTGGTCTAAAAATAGCGACGCCATCCCCCTATGACAGAGCTCCTTGCGGTCCAATTCCGAGGTCGCTGGGCATTGTTCGGCCCCGCCTAAACATAGAAGCAAGCATCTGAAGGAAACTCGATCTATATTTAGACTTCCAATCCCGTCAGGCAAATCAGGGATCAGCGCGTATTTAATATGAGAAGATAACATGTTTCAACACTACGGATCAATTCACTGCTAGAGTGTAAACCTTCTGATGGCTGACTGCTTAGCGTCCCAGACCACCAATCCAGAGGTGTGAGTTCGAATCCCACCTGATTCACTTTCGTTTTTGTTCATATTCAAAGCTCAAATTCCTGGTTCCAAATTTCAAAGGTACCGGCCGGGATTTGATCCCTGAACCTTCTGCTTATGAGGCAGAAGCCGTAACCATTAAGCCACGGAGCCGGACTAGAAATGTGAAAAATTACGTCAACGTCAAATTAAAAACTTTCCCTTAAACGCACATGACTTGAAAAAAAAAAACGTCCCCTTTGGCTCAGCTCACCACCTGCCCAGCAGACGCCCTTAATCGATATTGTTTACTTGAGATCGCTCGACTCCCAGTCAGGTTGCCATAATTAAACTTTCCAAGCTCATTTTTTGTTGTTGTTGCCCCCGCGCTTGCTCGCTCGCTCCTGTTTTTACACGCAACCCTGAAACCGAAGAATTCCAGCCAAACAAGCAAAACACGAATCCCCGTGGTCTGGTGGTCACCTCCACGACATCGACATCGACGCTGCTGAGATGATTCTTCTTTCGCGAGGCTTTCATGATGGAAACGTGTGTCGATCGATGCGCGTACAACACCCTGACCAGCCTTTTGCTCTGCTCTTTCTATCTCTATACTAGCCAGCAACGGCAACGACAGCCGTGGCCGATTTTGTCATTCATGTTTATTGCCATTGGCCATTTCGAGTCGTGTGACGATGACGATGACGACCAATCAAAGCCTTCGGACGGTAATTAATTCCAGATGCCTTCGTAAAAATTCCGCGCCAAATGTGGCGAACCGGGCGAACCTTGCTTCTAATCGGGATGGGTTGACCATGGTGGGAGGAGGTCGGAGGACTCACCTGTCCTGCTATAATTGCACTCGTTTCCTGGCCGGTCACTTCCTTCACGATCGTTTTGACGCTGGCCGAAGTCAACGGCCGGCCGGTGGTCGACGCCGTTTGCATTACCTGTAGAATTTGCTGCTGACCTACAAAAATAGAAGCCGCGGGAAAGGGAGAGAAAGAAACAGCAAAAAAATGGTTAGTTTAATCGCAATATGGCGGTGGCGTGTGTGCTTTCATAGGGAGAGAATGAGGGGGGGGGGAGAGAGAGAGAGAATACAAAGCACTTTGGCCAGAGTGCCTAGAACACAATTAGACACGTTAATTGTTCCAAGAGGCGGGAGTGTGCCGGAAGGAGAGAGCCTTTCCAGGTTTGAAACAGTTTAGCAGCGTATAAAGAAAGCGAATTAACGAACCTAATATTAATACCTACTACAAACAAACAATAGTGTTGCAAGTTTTTCAAAAAAAAAAAAAACTTTTAATCCATTGCACAAATATTTAACCACGTAGTTTTAGCGGAATGCAGACTGGATTTTGCCATGTGGATGTGGTGATATTTCTAACTCAGGTCAGATCTTCGTCACCATGATGGCCATCCATTGCCGGCCGCTCCCATATCCACCGTGTGCCAGGGTCAAGGAAAGTGATTGGGAAGACGGGAAGTGTTGATGCTTCGCTTTTTAAAGGAGATACGGGAAAATTTTCACTCCCCCAAATAAATTTTGGTTGGAGTTGGACGGTTTTTAGGAAGGTATAAAGTCAAGGATACGCTCTAAGCAAGCGTTGCGCCCATGATTGATATTTTTAAGTGGTAAGATTTTATTCTGTTGAGCCTGTTTTGATGGATGGTTTCAAGTAATTATCTTTTCGACTACCTCTCCTGGGCAATTCAGCTACCTTAGGAATCAAGCCATTTCGTTGAAAAGGGGTTACATATATGTAAATCAGCAAAAATGACGATGGTGTTGATACTTGAAACATTTTTGAAATCTGCTATTACACTGAAAAAATCTGGCATAGCAAATTTATATGCTTTTTCACGTGAGCTGCTCCAAAAATCAACGCGATAATTTGCCATGCTTTTCCCTTGCATTAATGTGTTTTTCATGTGATATTTTTGTTTTAATCATTTGAAGTCAGCTTTCAGTTTTACGGATGCCACGATATCTCAACACTGCTTTCACCAAATCGGCTCAAAATTTCTAACGTGTATCTTATACGTATTTTGAGATCCTGTCATTACCCATTTAATTGAAATGTCAGAAAATTTGATTGTTTATAAGGCAGATAAGGAGTGACTTATTCTGCTCAAATATTTAAACGTTCCGTTTTCGGTTTATTTGCATCAATATTAGCTTCCGGAAGCATTCAAAGACGGCCCTTAAACGTGAACACTTTTTTATTGCATTTATAGTTCTCAATTGCGCAAAATGCACAATTCGAAAATCTGGCTATTCCAATTTCCTTAAAAAATACCAGATATGTGCATTTGAAAACAACAGATTTTTTTTAATTACGACAATCGCAAAACTTTAGGGCGGTTCCAATAAAGATTTTGCTGAAGTTGGGGATGGTTGCCAGTTTCAATAGTAATAAACAGTTACGCCAAATTTGAGCATGATTGGGAAAGGTCGATTTCGAATTGTGTGCCGTTTGACGTGAAATGACCCAACCAACATACACAGAAAACGTTATTTAATCCACCTTTAGGTGGTTGGTGCCTTCCTCACATTCATAAAGTCAATTCATTCAGTAAAAATAGCAACATTCCCCCTTAACATGTTTAACAAATCAACTTTATTACTCATTTCTTTTGATAGGGTTCGCTGACCTTCAATATTTCTGGCTCATCGGCAAGATCTGATAAAAAAAAACTATTCAATGATAGTTCGCATGGAAGATTTAGACAATATTTCTATCACAATATCTGAAATCCGGCCTCCAAAATGTGTATGAATAACACATAAGTGCTAATAACCTTTGATTTGGTTGTCAGATCTTTGATGTTTTAGGTTCATTTGAAAGGTCTTTCGATTATCTAACCAACGATGGGTCGCATGATGGACCCGGAAATCATTGAAATATCTGAGATCCAGCCTCCAAAAAGTGTATAAATAACACTTAAGTGCTGATAACATTTGGTGGGGTTGTCAGATATTTGATGTTTTAAACTCATTTGAAAGGTATTTCAATTATCTAACTAACAACGGGTTGCATAAGAGATCCGGACACCATCTTCATTGAAATATCTGAGAACCGGCCTCCAAAAAGTGTATAAATAACACTTAAGTGCTAATAACTTTTGATAGGGTTGTCAGATCCACGATGTTTTGGGCTCATTGGAAAGGTCTTTTTAATACCTTTCTGAAAATGTATAACATGATAGGTTTTCTTGCAAAAACCACCCTTTTTACAATCTTCCGGACATACGTCAAAATCGTTTTTTTAGCATAACTTTTGAAGTGCTTAACTAAACTTGCTGATTTTAAATAGAGACCTATGGGACCCCAAGACGGATTGAATGAGACTAATACGGTCAAAATCCGTTAATCCAGTCCGAAGATAATCGAGTGACAATTTTTTTGTCCACCCACCTACACACATCCACACAGACATTTGCTCAGAACATGATTCTGAGACGATATGTATACGCGAAGGTGGGTCTACGAGGTCAAATTAATAAGTTCATTTTTCGAGTGATTTTATAGCCTTTCCTCAGTAAGGTGAGGCAAGGCAAAAATGATTGTAATATTCATCAGGAAATGATTTTTTGTCAAAAAAAAGTGTAATATTGCATCAGGAACTGGTGAAATTTCAGCAGATTTGGTGAATATTCATCAGGTTCACATTTTTTAGGTAATATTAATCTTAATATTTGAGTAATTACTCAAAAAAGAAGTGATATGAGTCATTTGCGGGAAGTGACGCCACGCGGATGCTGTGCAGGAATATTCGTGTTTTCGGCGTCATTTTGTTCTGATATTTCTAGTAATTATTTTCCGAGTTAGATATGGGGAAGGTGGGAAGCCGCTGTTGTTTTATTTGTGGTTATTTTTTCACAGTTTTCTGGAATTATTTTCAAATTAACTGTCAATATGTAAATTTTTCTACTCACTATATTATTTAAATTTTCATATTACAGTCGCCTCTCTGGCTGTCGATCTTCTCGATATCAATATTGCTCCATCTATCGATGAATTCTTCAGTCCCTTCAAAATGCATACTTCGATTGACTTTATTCCTCGATATTTTCTCTTGCTTGAAGGATCTCTTCCTCGACGGTCCCTTGGATTCTGTTTGCTTTAAAAATCTCTTCCGGTCGGTGAACCTCGTTGGATAAATGTACGACTCGTGCTGAAAAAATCCTCTTTTTGTAACTTGTTGCATAAACTACTATTTCAATCGAGTCTTCATTTTGCATCGTTCTGTAAACTGATGATTCTCTTCCTCGACGGTCCCTTGGATATTGACAACCAGAGAGTCGACTGTATTCCTAATCCTATTCCTTTCCTGTAACATACCATCTCCTCATACCATATATCAAATTGTGATCAAATTGCTTAAATTAACGAAACATTCTAAAACAGCATAGACACCATCTGGAGCATTTGTATTTTAAATTACTGCTATGGATACAATTACTGCACAATAGACCGCCTAAGAAAAATTAACATTAGCACTGGCAATAAAGGTCGCACAATTCCGGATGGCTGCACAACGCACAACGAACATGATAATAAAACCATCATCCTGGCACTGCTGCTCACACGATACTGACGCGCAATTAATCAGCACAATAGAGATATCCACGCGCGAGAGTGTGTTAGTTTGTAACAAAATTTACACGCAGACATAGGCAAATCGAGTAGACGAATTCGTCTGTCAAAATCAGCTGTGTCCTTTGTTATACCACGAGCACGTGGTAAACAGCTGTCTTTTACAGGCGAATTCGTCTACTCGATTTGCCTATGTCTGTGTAAAAATACTGTAAACAAAATCAGCTGCTTGGAATTCAGCCAATCACAAGCGATCAAAACCAAAACAATACTTTAAATACAAATACTAACACAGGATCATAGAGTTATCTAAGACTGATCTCACGCACACTAGCACGCCATTTGTTTTGCTGGCCGGTACAAAATTTAACCTCAATCTTTTTCGTGTACGTACACGCAATACATGCGCACGTAGATAACTCTATAGAGATCTCCACGGTTTCTCTCACGCACACCACGATTCTGTGTTAGTATTCGTATTTAAAGTATTGTTTTGGTTTTGATCGATTGTGATTGGCTCAATTCCAAGCAGCTGATTTTGTTTACACTATTTTTACGCAGACATAGGCAAATCGAGTAGACGAATTCGACTGTAGAAACCAGCTGTTTACCACGTGCTCGCGGTATAACAAAGGACACAGCTGATTTTGACAGCCGAATCATTCCACTCGATTTGCCTATGTCTGCGTGTAAATTTTGTAACAAACTAACACACTCTCGCGCGTGGATATCGCTATTAGGTTTTACAGCGTGACGCAGGCTTGCCACAAATACAGATTTTTTTGGCACATACCAAACACTCAATCGAGTATAACTTTAAAGAATAATATTCTTACCAAAAACTGAACATGCCAAAAGATGCTAACAATGTTTATCTTTTTGGCCAAATTGACAAAAACTGCTCAAATTTATTTTAACTGTAAAAAAAAAATCGTTTGTGTTTCGGGCCTGTGCTGAAAAATCTGTATTTGTGGCAAGCCTGGCGTGACGTCACGAGCGCACACGCACACACATTTTTACTGCACAGAAAAAAAAATCATGGTAATATTACATATGGGAAGGGGTACATCTTTTATGTCAGAAAAAAGGTGTAATTTTACCTCTGGAAATGTGTAATTTTACCACTTTTCTGGTGTAATGTCACTTTTTCAGTCTAAATTGAGGTAAAATTACATCATAAAAGAGGTAATATTCAACCTTCCAAAATTACAGCTTCCAAATTTACATTATTTTTTCTGTGTGAGACACACGTGCAAAAAATGTTAACAGTGCAGCCAAGTTGTCAAATTTCTTAACCTAAGAACCGAGTCGGCGTAAACCCTAATAGACCGCCTAAGAAAAATGCACCAAAAAACCATAGAAAAACATACAAATTAATGTATTCAGTGCAGTAGGCTTATGCTTTGGGATGTTCCCTTCAATGTTGTATAGAGAATTTGCAGCAAAGCTAAAAGACACATGTCGCCACCTATGAACAAATAGCGTAAACCAATGATTTTTCAAAAAAATGTGTTTGTACCTTCAAAATTAATATTTTTCTAAAACTTATGCCGGATTCGGATGAGAAAAATTATTTCCAACAATTTGGTGTACAACTTTCCACTTTTTGTTTGATTTTTCTATGAGAAAATTGTAAATTTAGTAAAAGATAGTTATTTGAACTATTTGGCAACAAAGTCTGTCAAAAATCAATAAAAATTGTTAAATATACGTTAACACATCTGTTATCAACTATGTAACTGTTTATTTCTTTGATATATATGGGGAAACTATTTTTTTCGTGTTCTGAAATATGTTTTTTGAAGAAAAAGTTCACAAATTTTTGCGCGCCCAAAAAATGATGTTCATTATTTTAAAGCAAAATTTTTTTCTCGTCTTTTGCAACCAGTTTCATTAAGATTGATGCAGGGAATCATGAGAAATAAGCGAATTTGTTCTTCAATAGAGGATTTGCAGCAAAGCTAAAAGACACATGTCGCCACCTATGAACAAATAGCTTAAACCTATGATTTTTTGAAAAAATGTGTTTTTTCCTCCATAATCAACATTTTTACAAAAATTATGCCGGATTCGGATGAGAAAAATTATTTCCAACAATTTGGTGTATAACTTTCCAATATTTGTTTGATGCTTCTATGAGAAAACTGTAAATTTATAAAAAGATAGTAATTTGGACTATTTGGCAATAAAGTCTGTCAAAAATCAATAAAAATGGTTGAATATACGTTAACACATCTGTTATCAACTATATAACTGTATATTTCATTGATATATACGAGGAAACTAATTTTTTCGTGTTCCAAAACATGTTTTTTAAAGAAAAAGGTCACAAATTTTGCGCGCCCAAAATTGATGTTCATTATTTTTAAGCAAAAAATTTTTCTCGTCTTTTGCAACCAGTTTCATTAAGATTGATGCAGGGAATCATGAGAAATAAGCAATTTTGTTCTTCAATACAGCAGAAAGAAATACGATTTTTGGCAAGTAACCTCATTTTGGCGCCACCTACATTTGAAACACAGTCGCGCTGCAAAACCTCAATACTTGGATGATGAAAATTTTTAGCTTAAAACTAAACATTTTTTATGCAATAGAGAATTTGCAGCAAAACTAAATGACGCGTGTCGCCACCTATGAACAAATAGCGTAAACCTATGATTTTTAGAAAAAATGTGTTTTTCCTTCCTAACCAACATTTTTATAAAACTTATGCCGGATTCGGATGAGAAAAAATATTTCCAACAATTTGGTGTACAACTTTCCACTTTTTGTTTGATTTTTCTATGAGAAAATTGTAAATTTAGTAAAAGATAGTTATTTGAACTATTTGGCAACAAAGTCTGTCAAAAATCAATAAAAATTGTTAAATATACGTTAACACATCTGTTATCAACTATGTAACTGTTTATTTCTTTGATATATATGGGGAAACTATTTTTTTCGTGTTCTGAAATATGTTTTTTGAAGAAAAAGTTCACAAATTTTTGCGCGCCCAAAAATTGATGTTCATTATTTTAAAGCAAAAATTTTTTCTCGTCTTTTGCAACCAGTTTCATTAAGATTGATGCAGGGAATCATGAGAAATAAGCGAATTTGTTCTTCAATCCAGCAGAAAGAAATACGATTTTTGGCAAGTAACCTCATTTTGGCGCCACCTACATTTGAAACACAGTCGCGCTGCAAAACCTCAATACTTGGATGATGAAAATTTTTAGCTTAAAACTAAATATTTTTTATGCAATTAAAACAAATGTTTTTCGACTTCTTTTTCAGGGTGTGGGCAGGATGGGCCGCCTTAGAAAACAAGCCATTTCGTCTAATACAACGTTGAAGGGAGATAAGAATAACTTAAGGGATCTTTTTAACATAGGTTCCATGAAGCTAGACCACTTCTATGAAAATAGTCACTTACCAAAACAAACATGTTTTAAAATAGTGTTCATGTGTGGTAATAAGACTTTAATTTTTCAAATAAGCTTCAAAATAACTAATGTTAAACGTTATTTGTAAAGCTACCAGGAGTGAAATAATCCAAATTTCGTAACTTTTGATTGTTTTAAAAAGGCAGGAAAAGGGTGGTCCATTCTGCCCCCAAGTGGATTTTTATGTAACACTTCCACCACCAAGCCAAAATGTTTTCAAACAATCCAACTTTTCAGGAAACCTATATGAAAAACTCGAAATAAACAACATTAGGAGCCTAACATTTCAAAAAGGCACATAACTTTTGTAAACAATCGTATATCGTAAATGACAGTTTACATAAGGTGTGAAAGGGACACACTCTTGGTTAAAAAGTTATGTGCCCTGATGAAACGGCAGTGTTCAGTTTTGTTCAATTTCAGTATGGTGATGTTATTTGACGTCTTTTATACGACCCTTGCCTTACAGTTGGTCTAAATCCATTCTAAAGCAATATATTTTTCTGCGTGTAAATAAATCTGTCTAAATAGATAATTGCTGGCATTTTTGGTTTTCTGGAAACCGTAGCTAATAGTCAAAGGAATGATTTTGACTCAAAATATGCTCTAGCAACTCACGAACTTATATAAATAAGAATTAGAGTCGAAAACCAGTCGAGAAACGTTTTCCTCGCTTTTTCTAAAAGGGGTTTGGTTTTTACGACGTTTCGAAACTAACTCGAGGAAAAGGATGATGATGATGGTAGGATGTTAAAAATCTGACGATCTTTTAAAAAGTAATGAGTAATTAAGTAATATTTTTTGATGCTGGATTTTAGATATTTCTGGAGCAACATTTGAAACGGTACGGTACGGTACGAATTTGTTTTGACAGCCTTTAATATCATGTGTTTAAATGGGAAGAAAGGTCGCAAGAGCAATGTCGTACCGCTCCTTTCAAGTGATGCACCAGATTTGATGAACACAATGTCCGGATCCAAACCTAAGAGTAACTAAAACTTTCCTGATGAGCCAATAAGTTTAAAACTTTCAATCATGTGAGATTTTTTTCATTTTTTTCATTCTGGGAACCCAAAACTTCATGCTTTCTCCCGAGTTTGGCCTGCGCAGAAATTTTGTTGGTCGGTGTTATCTGATTGGTGAAGCAGGGGGTATTTCCATCGAGCACCTTATGTTGGCATATCAGCCGAAAACGAGTAATAAATAGCTCAATGGAAATGGGCAGACAAGTTTCCACCAATGTTGTTGCAAAGTAATACGTTTAAATAATTAGAAACAGAGATTCACACCAAACGGTTTCAGTTTTTAATTACCTAGTAAATTAAATAATGATTTGAGGTACTAAATATTATAAATAACTTAGTTTCTTGATAAAGAAGAAAACAAATGTGTTTAGTTATTTTCATTCCAACTCAATTGTTTACAAAATCTAATTGAACTCCGATGATTCCCAAGATCATTCCGCTTAACTTCCCGAATCCCAAGCTTCCCACCAAACCATCAACCCGGACGCCAGGAGCGCAGCAATTAATTACGAGACTCTGCACATTCTTCAAGTTCTGAACAACGCTTATCATCTCGCTGCTTCTGCTGCTTGTCTCCTGCTCGGCTCGCTCTTCGATATCAAAAGATGTCGAAATCACGACCGCGAATCGACGGCAAAGGCCCTCGAAAAAAAAGGGGGGACAGAGAGGCAACAAGACCCTGCGGTAATCACCGAAATTTGGCAAAAATCCTCCCTTTTTCTTCAATATTTCTTTTTTTTTTCTGGATAGGATAACAGAATAATAAATGGAAGTGCCTTCCTCGGGAGAGGTGGCGAAAGCAAGTTGATGAGAAAAAAAAGTCGGCGCGGCAAAAAAATAATCAAGAGGAAAATTTTCCTGCGTCGTAGCTGTCAAGGCCACGGCGCTAGAGGGTTCTAGGGGACACTTACCATTCGGATCCTGTATCACGATGCTGACCGGTTTGTTCTGGTGGTGGGCCATTCTTGGTCCTTCCCTCCGAGAGACGGCGGACACACTCGTCGTCGCGCGAGATTTTTCTTCTTTCTCTGGCCACCCGCGCGCCGTCACGACCGGGGAAAATTTAGACCCGGACCGGAATCACTTCCCCGAGGCAAGGCAACTCTAAACGGGGGCAAACACTTGACCGGAACACTGTCCGCCGAGGGGACCGTTCAACCGCAGGAATTTCCCCCCAAATGCCGGCCAAACCCGCCGACCAAGAACCGCACTCGGAAACCGAAAAGTGATGTTCAAAATGGCGATCCGCAAACTCGCGCACTCCGCGTTGGACCGTTTTTTTCGTGGCACTTTTCCGGCGCCGTCCCGCGACCGATTTTCACCCTTCCAAGCGCACAAAATTCGCAAAATTCACCGCTTTCACCGGGCACCGCCCAACTTCCAATCGGTCCACCCTGACCGGAGCAAATCCGCCCCAAAATCCACACTCTCAATGCAAAAATGTCCGTCAAACGATGCCACAGAAGCTCGCACACACAACTTTGCTGCTGCTTCGGCGGGTCTTTTTCTCGCGGTCTGAAGCAAAGAGGCCTGGCTGTGTGCGATGGCAACTCCCCCGCCGCCGCCGTTCCTCCTGCGCGCACAACACACTCCCTCGCCGAGAGAGAGAGAAAAAAAAAGTCGCGGCGGAACGGTTCCACGAAGGTTTTTCGAACTGGCGCTGCTGCTGCGAAGGCGTTTTGTTGACAGAGGAGCCGCGTTTGACAGTTGGGCTGCTGTCGTCGCGATTTTGGCGTTTGTGCGGTGAAGCGGCGCGCAAAAGGCGCGACTTTTTTTCGGTGTTGTTGTTTGAGTTGAAAAGTTGGGGCGCCCATGCAGCGGAAGCGATGTGCACGGTGATTGGGAAAAAGAGAAAATTGGCTGGAGTTTTTATAATAAGGCTTTCTACACGCAAAATCCAGATAACACAGATCTGTGTAAAAAAATTACACAGATTGTTGTTCAGTTCTAGCTTTCATAATCTGAGTAATTTTTTTACACAGATCTGTGTAAAAAAATACACAGATTTTTGAAAAGCCGTTCTTTCAAATCTGTGTAAAAAACAGTTGTCATTTTTTAACAGGCACCATTAAAGTTATTCGTGAAGTTGGTAAGTTTTATTTCTCTAATTGAGTTATTTCGTTATTTAAATTAGTTTACTATTTCAGACTTTGGCCATCTTCCAAACTTTAACCAATACCCAATGAAATGATTGTTTGTGGAACCTGGTAAGAATGTTTCTTAAAACTTTGAATACCTAACCTTACCTTGATTTTCCTTTTTTAGTTTCCGGAATATTCTTGTTAGTAAAAGTAAAAGTGGCCACAGGTTCCGGAAGCCAGCTTGGGTGGCACTTTACGACGTCATCCTCGTCGTCATTGTTATGTTGTTTTCGTCGCTATCGGGAGAAGCCAACTCTAACCCAAAAATAACGATAATCGACAGTCACAAAACGGGCAAAAGTGCATCAAATGTGGCCAAAAATATTTTGTTAGTATATTTATTAGGTCAATAAACGAGAATAAATGATGTTTTATTTTTAAAATCAATCGAAAATCGTGTTTTAATTATAAAAACGGCAAAAACCCAGGTGCGGTAAAAATTACCCAGATCTGTGTAAAATTTTACACAGATTGATGGTTGAAAAATTACACAGATTTGACAGACAACGGCTGAACACAGATCTGTGTACACTCAAACCCCGATGGTTTGACACCAACTGTTGTCAAACGAACGGGGTCACTTTTTAGTTTGACACCCCTTTTACACGGAGTTCACACACACTATCAAACGTTTGTTTTGATAGTGCGCGTGAGCGCCGTGTAAAAAGTGACAGTTCGTCACTTTTTAGTTTGACTTTGACCAACCAACGGGGTACAAACTAAAAAAGTGTCAAACGAAAAAGTGACCAACCACCGGGGTTTGAGTGTACAAGGCTTGTACACAGATTCTGTATATTCCAGGTTTTAGGCGATCTGTGTCAAATTTTACACAGATCTGTGTTATCTGGATTTTGCGTGTAGGCCCAGTGAAAAAAAAATATAATTTAACTCAAAAATGACGAACTCCTCGTCACAGTGTCCTGATGCAAACAATGATCGAGCTGTAGCTGTCACAGCCCTGCGGAGTATGTTGTCTGCGTTGTCTGACATATCGGGCAGCCAGTCAAAAAAACCAGCTGGAAGTCGCCTGACAAAAAACTTTTGCTAGAAAGAGATAGGAAACCTGATGCAAACAAACGTCCAGCTGTCATGTAAACATACTTTCAATGTGTTGGTAAATTTGTGACTAGAAAGCCTTATAGCGATTATATCCACGAAAAAAATCCCTTGTAAAAATGTATTGTAACATAACCTAACGACCTATTTAATAAATTGTAGGATTGTTTGGGGAATGAAAAATGTACGGTTGCACCCTATTTTTGTATTATCAAGATCATTTAGGAAAAATCATTCGACAAATGGTGACTGTATGGTTGTTGACTATGCGGGAGGTCAAATAAACCAAATTTTCAGTTTTTGCTTTTTGGGTGTTTTTTGATGCCCCTGACACAAGGCGGTTTGAAAAACACCCAAAAAGTCGCTCTGGCACTAAATCCAACTGAGCGATTTCCACTCTCGCCGCGCTTTTTCCCCGCCTTTTTCTGACAATCTTACACACAAAGAAAAATTACTCTAAATTTAAAAAGATCGTTCGTTGGATTAAAAGTTCGCATTGGTGAATATTCGTAGAAAGTTCAAACTTTTCAATTTAAAAGTTGGAAAGTTTTTGATACTACCATGCATTTATGGAACAAAATCGTTGTATTGGTAAAAGTATTTTTATTTTAATTGGGTCCTAAAATAAAGCTTAGATTGCTGATATTATTGTTTACAGCGAAAAAGCTTATTTTTCTGAGCACAATGACCCTTTGTATGACCCCAAAGAGTTTAAAATGGATTTTTAAATCAATTTTGAAAAATTAACCTCGTGGTCCTTCTTGACAGAAAAGCTCCTACTTGACAGCTCGTTCCAAGGGGACCATAGTTGATCCATCGAAAAAAATGTTGTCTTGTCAAAAAAAATTTGCATTAAAATGAAAAAAAGGGATTAGAAATGGTTTTTAATCGTGTTTTTTACCGTTGTACATGAAAATTGACATAGGGCTTTAGTACCCAATTGGAAAAGAAACCTTTTACGGCAAGAATACACAATATTTAGCACCACAGGGATAATTTCAGAAAAATGTGCTTGGTTTTTTACATTCATTTAAAAAAAACTGTAAACAGTATGTTAGAAAAACACTTTTTTTTGTATTTAACGCTACTCCACTAGCTTCTGCTTCATACGGTAAGCCACCGGTCACTTCCGAATACCACAGGCTGGACGGTTCCGGATGGAGGCTTCGACGCGCGACAGCAGTGTAACACGATGGTTACGTTTCCGGCCTCAATCAGGACAGTCTTGGAGAAGTTGGCCATTGATTCGGGGTGTTCCCGATCCTGGAAGCGCATCCGGAACATGGAGTTGATGAGGCCCTCGGAACGGAGTTCGATTTTGAGCACGTAATCCTACTTCGAGACTGACACAGATTTTTTTTGGCTCGCTGTCCAGATCGCGACGTGATTGTTTGTGGGCGGGAAGTTGCTAAAAGAGATGGAAAGAAAGTGAAGTTGGCTAGCCACTGCACACATTCTCAATACTCACCGGTGCTGTAAACCGCCGGCACCGAGTGCAACATCCTGGCTGCTGCCGCGGTCGGCTTTGCTTTGCGTCCTAGACTCACCACCGGACCCACCAAAGTGTTTGTGTACATTTGCGACTTAGGCGTACACGGTTACACGAGAACGTCAAAATGAAAGAAATGTTACAGTCGAATTAAAAGTAAAAACTTTTAAATCAGTGAGCAATGAGATTTTCAAAAACTGTAGCAGTAAAAGTTTTCATTTTCAAAACAAGAAAAAAACTTTTAATGTAGCAAATTTTAACAACTTTTTAATTCAAAAGTAAGTTACTTTTGTCATTACCGTAATATTTTTTTGTGTGCACACAAAGAAAAAATACTCTAAATTTAAAAGTTTGCGTTGGTAAATATTCGTAGAAAGTTTAAACTTTTCAATTTAAAAGTTGGAAAGTTTTTGATACTATCATGCATTTGTGGAACAAAATCGTTGCATCGGTTAAAGTGTTTTACTTTAAATTGGAAAAGAAACCTTTTATAGCAAGAATAAACAACATTTAATACTACAGTGATAATTTCAGAAAAATGAGCTTGATTCTAGGCTTGATTTTATATTTATTTTTAAAAGTTTTAAACAGTATGTTAAAAAAGACATTTTGTTATTGTATTTAGTTGCTAAAACAGATGGAAGTAATTGAAGTTGGCAAGCCACTGCACACATTTTCATTACTCACCGGTGTTGTAAACCGCCGGCACCGAGTGCAACAGCTGCTCTGGCCACCTCCGATTATCCCGCTTCTCGTCGTCCTTCTCTTCGTCGGCTCCTTCTCCTCACCGTGAAAATCACCTGTCTCGTACTTGTCCAAAAACCGGATGTTTATCTTCTTGAACGCAATCTCGTTGTTCATGCAACTCTTCGGCAGCGCCATCTCCTCGATGATCTCGTTACAGTCTTCGCGGGGATTGACCTTCAATCACCAATCCCGGGCCACCACCACCGAATACAACCGGTGCGAATCCACATTCCTACCTCAAATTCAAATTCAAATTCAAATTCGGTTTTATTTGTGAATAATCAAGATACAATAAGTTCTTTTGAGGTACAAAACAGAGTTTTGGAGTTCCTTTCAGCTGTGTG
Organism: Culex quinquefasciatus; assembly: GCF_015732765.1. NCBI lineage: Eukaryota > Metazoa > Arthropoda > Insecta > Diptera > Culicidae > Culex > Culex quinquefasciatus. The sequence goes on from NC_051862.1 coordinate 35,851,794, forward strand.
TTACATCATAATCCATTTTGGAACAGTTATTGCTTGTAAATAAAGGTGTTACCAAGAGTAAGAAAAATTTAAAAAAAAAACTTACTAAACTTGCTAAGAAAAGGGGATAGAAATAGAGAAAGCTTAAAACTAGATCACAGTTTTTTATCCTTTATAGATGTGCTTAATCATTAATTCCCCGAGGGCTAGAAATTGCTCCGCCTTGTTACGGCAGCTCCGAAACCGCGTCATCATCTCCCCCGCGAGAGCAAAGAACTCCGGCAGGGTAAAGAGATCTTCCCCGGTGACTTCTTGCTGGGCCGCATTGCCGCTACCGGCCGCGACCACGCTGGCAAACGATCGCCCCCAGCCAGGAGGGATCGCTGGGTTGTCCGCTGGAACCGTACGCTGACCAGCTGCAGGAACGGCTGCACTCGTACTTCGTTGAAGAGGGTGGGACGCTGCTGCTTTCTTCTTCCTCTTTTCCTGCTCCTCGAGGTAGGACTTGCGCGCGACGCATCCGCGGTAAGTATGGTTACCGCCGCAGTTCGCGCACTTTACGCGCGGCTTGGTTTGTTCTGCGTTTTCCCCCAAGTCCGCCTTTCGTGGCAGTGCGCACACCTCCGAGAGGTGTGACTCACCGCACTTCACGCAGCGGGGCTGGAGGTTGCAGTTCCGCGAGCCGTGGCCGAATTTCTGGCAACGGTGACATTGCGCTGCGTCCGTCGGATTTTTGGAGTAAAACCGCCAGTTTACCCAAAAACCGTCCAACGCCTTAGTACGCCGCAGGTCTTGAATCTTGACGGTGCCGCGGTCGAAGTACAACAGGTACAGTGTGTGTGTACCTGTGACTGTTGTCTTCCGCGAGAGGACTTTTATGTCTCGCGGCGTTATTCCGGCACCCGAGAGGTGCTCCTTGAGGACGGAGGTCGGGCGGTCTTGGTACCCCTGCAAGACAATCTTTACAGCGGTCTTCTGCGCGGGGTCAAATGTGTAGAATTTGAAGTTTTACGCTTAAATTTCTCCACAACCAGGTCGAAGTTCTTTTGGTCAAATGTGAACACTTGCACTGACGCTTTACCTATTTTGAGGCAGTACACGAGGCCTTCCAGCTGCTCGTCAACATCGTCCGCCAACGTGTCCAAAACAAAAATTGGTGGTGGTCGTCGTTCCTTTGGAGTAATTACTTTTTTTGGCGTCGGCACTTTTTTCCGTGCACGACCATCGTCGTCGTCGTCGTCGGTAGTGCTACCGTCGGTGTTGTTGTAGCTGCTTTCCTCGTCACTCAGCCTCGCGAACTTGTTACTAGTGGGAATGTTGGCGGATGTTGAAGCGCCATCGGTCGACGGATTGCCGGAAGTAGCTGAACGGAGCCTAATAGGGCTGCGATCCTGGACGCGGTAATTAGCGTGTAGTAACTTGGGGTCGAACTTTGGCGCTCACACTCCCCGGCGCGATGGCGGTCGACGCGGCGTTGGTTTGTTTACCTTTTTGCACACGGCCGGTAGACGAACTTCGCGGGTTTTCGAGGCCGCACTCGAACTGCCACGGCCACGGCCGGCCCTTGGCATGCTGTTGGAGCAAACTCGCGGCTAATCACGGTAAATTACGGCGAAAATTTTCGAAAAAACGATGGAGCACTGAGCACTTGACTGCTGCTTGCACTCGTGCGTACACGGAGGTGACACACACACACACACACACACACACACACACATTCCTACCTCCCATCCTAAAAAACAAACAAAATCAATCACAAACCCTACAAAACACCCAAGCTTCTTTCTTACCCATTCTGGTCGTGGAACAGCTGCAGTTCCTGCAGGAAGCTCGCCTTGTCCTTTTTGAGCACTTGACCTCGTCCCGTACCCGCACCACCCTCCTTTGAAGGCGTTCCGCTGCAGCTGTTTGGCTCACGACGGTTTCCGCGGCCGATTCCTGGCTGCTGCCACGGTCGGCTTTGTTTTGCGTCCTAGAATCACCAGCACCACCAGACCCACCAAAGTGTTTGTTTACATTTGGAACATCAAAATGAAAGAAATTCTACAGAGATTTTCAAAAACTTAACCATCAAAAGTTTTCATTTTTTAAACAGGAAAAAAACTTTCCCTCGACCTAATTTTAGCAACTTTTTAAATCAAAAATAAGTTACTTTTGTCATTACGGTAATATTTTTTTGTGTGTGTGTTAAATGTTGTCATATCACGGCCCTTCTTGACAGAAAAGGTCCTACTTGACAGCTCGTTCCAAGGGGACCATCAATCGAAAAAATGTTGTCTTGTCAATTTTTTTTTTTGCATTAAAATAAAAGTGATTAGAGATGGTTATTAAGACGCTTTTTTATCGTTGTACATAAAAATTGATTTTGGGTTGGGTACCACGGAGGGTACCACTCTAATCTCTGCCCATGAAGCAAATTTACCGCAATAAAACATATGATTTCGAATTTCGAACATGGTTACCTCTTTTGCGTTCACTCACGTTGCGACCGTGTTTGACAGCAAGCAGAAAAATTTTCACCCACAGCTGTCAAAACAAAAAAATTGCGAAAATCCAAACGAAAAAAAAGGAACTCTGTTCCGAGTTAAATAATTTCAATTAAATCGTGATAAAAGCGGGATTTGTGCAAATGTTAAGTTGAGAAGCCGTGGCGTTCTTTTTCGGGTGGTGTTTGCGTGTGCGTTTGTGTGTACTGACGTGACGGTCCAAAGGAGCAGGGGAAATTCGTAAATAAACAAACTCGCTTTTTTTCTGTTCCGTCGAATCCGGAACTGACCCGAGCTCTGACCTGCCGCTGCCCGCGCGATGGATGACGACCTCACCGAGTACGCGCCGGACATTCCGGACAACGTGCTGGAGCTGATCTTTTCCTACCTGAAGCTGCAAGATCTGCGGAATTGTGCGCTGGTGTGTAAAAGTTGGCACCGGTTCCTCAGCGACGAGAACAACGAGGTGTGGCGGGCGCAGTGCATGCAAAAGCTGTCCCCGGACGCGTTCAAGACGGACCTGCTGTCGGTGGTGCCGACGTACAAGGCCAAGCTGCGGGCGTTCTTCCACGCGTGGAATCCGTACGACTGCAGCCGGCATGTTTACATCAAACCGAACGGATTCACGCTGCATCGGTAAGTGGTGGGGTCTCCGGAAGGGGGAACGTTGAATCAGTCATTAAAATTTGTCTTGTGGGGGTGAACTTTGCCCAAGTTGAAAATATATATAGTTTCAATGGTTAAAAACGTAACAACATCGGATAATGTATATAAATCGTTGCCGTTTCGTTTGAGAATCAATTATTTTACCTAAAAAAATAATTTGATGTTTCTCTTAAGATTTATTTTCGACAGAGCTGTCGATTATCTTAAAAAATTGGAATATTTCGTTTTAATACATTTTTGGATTGTCGAATTGATCCACATAAACGAAATGGTACATCAAAATATAAAATATCGCATAACGTAGTTTATCGCTTTTTGGGACGCATGTTTGGCGGGTTAAGAACTCGGTGTTATTCTGTTCAATATGAAGTTTCTCACTATTTTTTGCTTGATATGGGCTGTAAACGCTGTTTAGAAGCAGTAATCGAAGCCAAAGTGCTGATATGCCAACATCAGGATGGAAATACAAGCCGTTCCACTAATATATTTGATTTGATTTATCATTAAAGAACATGCTTCCAACTGCATATAGGACCAAACATCAATTTTAAAATTTCAATGAAGTTCATTCGACTTGCTATCAGCATAATTGAATAATTGAAAGAGAACTTTTCGAAAAAAAAAATGCTATTCAAAACAAACAATTCTGTTTAAGAGGTCAACAATAGGCAAGTTGTCACTTTTTCAACTAGTGAGCTTTTGTTTCTGTCTACTCTACAAATCTGGAGTTTTTTTTGAAAAGGTCCAATAAACCAAACAGTTTTTACTTTTTTTGGTGTTTTTTAATACCCCTAACTAAAGGCGGTTTCAAAACATTTGCCTTATCTTTTTCGATTTTGTTGCGAATCTATTTATTTGAATAATTCTTTTTCTGTCCTTTAAATAATCATTACTATAATCTTAGCTTGTTTTTTATCCCTATTTATTAACTATTGTCTAATTTTACATCTACTACATCCAGCTAATCATTTTTATTCTTTAAAATACAATCATTCTCTCACTATTGATCTGGGTGCTAAATAGTGGTTCGCAAAACGGCTTCAATTTTGAACTGTCAAAGTGGAACCAATTTACTGTTCGCCAAAATTAGAGAGTATTGTTATCGAGCATCAAAATTGTTTTTTTTTGCAATAATGAAAAATGTGTGGCTTTTGAGGACCTGGAGTTGAAGTCAAGAAATCTTAGGAAAGTTGAAAACGATAATAAATAATTATGAATGGAAGTTATTTATGGTGTTGCTGCGGTTGTTTCCATCCAGAAACCGTCTTTATTGTTTGGTTCCGTTTGAATTCGGTCTAGTGAAAATCATCTCTCTTTGTTGGATCAGCTTCGATAGAATTCGTGATGTTTTTTCGCTGGAGCAGGAAAAGTTGCAGGATTCCAAAATCAGCCAGGGAATTTATCCACAATATTGCAAAATGACACTCTCGCCGCAGTTTTTCGTCACCCGTAAAAAAGAAAAACCTGTTCAAACCGATCAAAACTTGAAAACACACAATTTTCCAGCAAAAAATGACAAGACAATATAAAAAAACAAACTTCTGATTATAAAACAGTTCATTTACTAGTAAGAAAAAAGTCATGCTTGTGCTTGAACAGCCTCCTGCTTTGTAGATGTAAACAAAGTGGGATTATTCGAAATTCACGTTTCGCATTCTTTCTATTCATCACCCAGCTATTGATTCTTGATTTTTTATAAATTATTTTTTTTTTGATTTTTTGATGGTATTTTTTATGGCTTTACAGATTTTTTATAAATTTTTGTTCATCAAACAAGAGTTAACATCTTACTTAAAACAACAATAATTTTTATGATGAAAACTAATATAAAACGTAACTTAAACGGTGCCTTTCTTACATTCATGTTGTATTTCAGGTTGTATTTACAAATTAATTTAAGAGTTTTTTTTATTTTCATCTAATTTTTTTTTTTTCATTTTTATAATTAATGATAATAATTCTGGCAACTTTCAATTTCTTTTTTTAACAGCTCTTCAAAATAAAGGTGAAAAGGGAGGGAGTTAATTGAATTTAAAATTGCTGATATGTCAACATTAGGTGCACGATGGAATTGCATGTTGTCCCTCTAGTCTTAGTAAACAATGTCTTATGAGTTGAATATTTCAGTAAAAGTTCGTGTAACTCTTCATCGACACAAAATGATGTATGCAGCAACATAATTAATACAGACTTTTTCCAGAAGAGACGCAGACACTGCTAAAGCAATGTGACAACCGTGCGATACGTATGCTGCGCGACTCTCGCGCGTAAGCAAAGACCCGGCCTTTGAGGTTAGGCAAAATCACCCTTTTAGTAGCAAAAACTTTTCATGGCATAACTTTAAAAGTACTTCACTACACAGAATAAAATTTAATAGGGTCTTAGAGGACCCGAAAAGGAACAGAATAAGGCAGATCCGGCCAAAATCGGTTCAACCAGTTTTGAGATAATCGAGTGGAAAAAAATATGTCTACACACATCCCCACGGACATTTGTTCAGAATTTGATTCTGAGTCGATAGGTATACGTGATCCGTCTTATTCTGTTCCTTTTAGGGTCCCCTAAGACCCTATTAAATTTTATTCTGTTTAGTGAAATACTTTTAAAGTTATGCCATGAAAAGTTTGTTGTAGCTACTAAAAGGGTGATTTTTGCCTAACCTCAAAGGCCGGGCCTTTGCTTACGCGCGAGAGTCGCGCAGCATACGTATCGCCCGGTTGCCACATTGCATAAGCAGTGTCTGCGTCTCTTCTGGAAAAGTCTGTATTAATTATGTTGCTGCATACATCATTTTGTGTCGATGAAGAGTTACACGAACTTTTTACTGAAATATTCAACTCATAAGACATTGTTTACTAAGACTAGAGGGACAACATGCAATTCCATCGTGCACCTAATGTTGACATATCAGCAATTTTAAATTCAATTCCTTTCTCCTTTATTTTGGAGAGTTGTTAAAAAAGAATTGAAAATTGCTGTTCTGGTAAAAACAATAATTATAAAAAAATTAATGAAAAAAATAAAAAAACTCTTAAATTAACATGAATGTGAGGAAGGCACCATCCACCTTAAGGTGGATTAAATAACGTTTTTTCATTAAATTTGATCGATATTTGTATGTTTAGTTATTTTCAAATGTTGAGGTTGCCTTGAAAAAAAAAAAAAAATAATCGGTAGATTGGAAAATTCCACAATTATTTGATTTTTTAAATTAAAAAAAAAACAGACACTAGCAATGCTTGAAAAGGGATCTATCACTGAACGGGACTGCTTGATATTCGATAGAACTTTCTGTCAGCGATCATTTCCCAAAACGATAGTTGATCGCTGACACACAACGCCTATCATGACCGTCTTTGCTTGGCGACGGTCGATGAACGTAAACACGAAGACGAAACGAACGAAAAATGAGCACCACTCAAGCAGCCGCCCGAACGAGACAACGTGCTCTTTCTCTTTCTCTCGTTTTTGTCTCTCTCTTCCTAGTGTATGGTGACAGAAATCATATGATTGCTGCTGATTGGAGAGATGATCGGAATCTCGGTAGAATGTCAAACGACCGCTCTATAGGCGATTTTTTTCTACTGGAGGGAAGTGAATGATTGTGTGAGTGACTTTGCGTAGCACTCATTCCTTTGTGTGTGAAACGAACGGTGACGAAGACGATTGGAGTGTTCTGTCAGCTATCACAAACAATGTCGAAATTTCGCAAGCCCTGGACACTAGTGTGGTTGCCAAGGTATTGTTAGTTAAAAATTATTTTTCATTTAAAAAAACCCACCTAAGTTAATGTGTCGAAAACCTTACAAATGAATTAAGTATAGTAGTCTTATAGGCTAATGAAACAACTTAAGATAACAGATTATAAGCTAATTACATTGCTCATAACTGAAAACATAATATTTTTTTTCAGTGTAGAGTAACCTGAATAGTAAATTAGATCCTGCTTTGTAGATGTAAACAAAGTGGGATTATTCGAAATTCACGTTTCGCATTCTTTCTATTCATCACCCAGCTATTGATTCTTGATTTTTATAAATTATTTTTTTGATTTTTGATGGTATTTTTATGGCTTTACAGATTTTTATAAATTTTTGTTCATCAAACAAGAGTTAACATCTTACTTAAAACAACAATAATTTTTATGATGAAAACTAATATAAAACGTAACTTAAACGGTGCCTTTCTTACATTCATGTTGTATTTCAGGTTGTATTTACAAATTAATTTAAGAGTTTTTTTTATTTTCATCTAATTTTTTTTTTTTCATTTTTATAATTAATGATAATAATTCTGGCAACTTTCAATTTCTTTTTTTAACAGCTCTTCAAAATAAAGGTGAAAAGGGAGGGAGTTAATTGAATTTAAAATTGCTGATATGTCAACATTAGGTGCACGATGGAATTGCATGTTGTCCCTCTAGTCTTAGTAAACAATGTCTTATGAGTTGAATATTTCAGTAAAAAGTTCGTGTAACTCTTCATCGACACAAAATGATGTATGCAGCAACATAATTAATACAGACTTTTTCCAGAAGAGACGCAGACACTGCTAAAGCAATGTGACAACCGTGCGATACGTATGCTGCGCGACTCGCGCGTAAGCAAAGACCCGGCCTTTGAGGTTAGGCAAAATCACCCTTTTAGTAGCAAAAAACTTTTCATGGCATAACTTTAAAAGTACTTCACTACACAGAATAAAATTTAATAGGGTCTTAGAGGACCCGAAAAGGAACAGAATAAGGCAGATCCGGCCAAAATCGGTTCAACCAGTTTTGAGATAATCGAGTGGAAAAAAATATGTCTACACACATCCCCACGGACATTTGTTCAGAATTTGATTCTGAGTCGATAGGTATACGTGATCCGTCTTATTCTGTTCCTTTTAGGGTCCCCTAAGACCCTATTAAATTTTATTCTGTTTAGTGAAATACTTTTAAAGTTATGCCATGAAAAAGTTTGTTGTAGCTACTAAAAAGGGTGATTTTTGCCTAACCTCAAAGGCCGGGCCTTTTTGCTTACGCGCGAGAGTCGCGCAGCATACGTATCGCCCGGTTGCCACATTGCATAAGCAGTGTCTGCGTCTCTTCTGGAAAAAGTCTGTATTAATTATGTTGCTGCATACATCATTTTGTGTCGATGAAGAGTTACACGAACTTTTTACTGAAATATTCAACTCATAAGACATTGTTTACTAAGACTAGAGGGACAACATGCAATTCCATCGTGCACCTAATGTTGACATATCAGCAATTTTAAATTCAATTCCTTTCTCCTTTATTTTGGAGAGTTGTTAAAAAAGAATTGAAAATTGCTGTTCTGGTAAAAACAATAATTATAAAAAAATTAATGAAAAAAATAAAAAAACTCTTAAATTAACATGAATGTGAGGAAGGCACCATCCACCTTAAGGTGGATTAAATAACGTTTTTTCATTAAATTTGATCGATATTTGTATGTTTAGTTATTTTCAAATGTTGAGGTTGCCTTGAAAAAAAAAAAATAATCGGTAGATTGGAAAATTCCACAATTATTTGATTTTTAAATTAAAAAAAAACAGACACTAGCAATGCTTGAAAAGGGATCTATCACTGAACGGGACTGCTTGATATTCGATAGAACTTTCTGTCAGCGATCATTTCCCAAAACGATAGTTGATCGCTGACACACAACGCCTATCATGACCGTCTTTGCTTGGCGACGGTCGATGAACGTAAACACGAAGACGAAACGAACGAAAAATGAGCACCACTCAAGCAGCCGCCCGAACGAGACAACGTGCTCTTTCTCTTTCTCTCGTTTTTGTCTCTCTCTTCCTAGTGTATGGTGACAGAAATCATATGATTGCTGCTGATTGGAGAGATGATCGGAATCTCGGTAGAATGTCAAACGACCGCTCTATAGGCGATTTTTTTTTCTACTGGAGGGAAGTGAATGATTGTGTGAGTGACTTTGCGTAGCACTCATTCCTTTGTGTGTGAAACGAACGGTGACGAAGACGATTGGAGTGTTCTGTCAGCTATCACAAACAATGTCGAAATTTCGCAAGCCCTGGACACTAGTGTGGTTGCCAAGGTATTGTTAGTTAAAAATTATTTTTTCATTTAAAAAAAACCCACCTAAGTTAATGTGTCGAAAACCTTACAAATGAATTAAGTATAGTAGTCTTATAGGCTAATGAAACAACTTAAGATAACAGATTATAAGCTAATTACATTGCTCATAACTGAAAACATAATATTTTTTTTCAGTGTAGAGTAACCTGAATAGTAAATTAGATCCTGCTTTGTAGATGTAAACAAAGTGGGATTATTCGAAATTCACGTTTCGCATTCTTTCTATTCATCACCCAGCTATTGATTCTTGATTTTTATAAATTATTTTTTTGATTTTTGATGGTATTTTTATGGCTTTACAGATTTTTATAAATTTTTGTTCATCAAACAAGAGTTAACATCTTACTTAAAACAACAATAATTTTTATGATGAAAACTAATATAAAACGTAACTTAAACGGTGCCTTTCTTACATTCATGTTGTATTTCAGGTTGTATTTACAAATTAATTTAAGAGTTTTTTATTTTCATCTAATTTTTTTCATTTTTATAATTAATGATAATAATTCTGGCAACTTTCAATTTCTTTTTTTAACAGCTCTTCAAAATAAAGGTGAAAAGGGAGGGAGTTAATTGAATTTAAAATTGCTGATATGTCAACATTAGGTGCACGATGGAATTGCATGTTGTCCCTCTAGTCTTAGTAAACAATGTCTTATGAGTTGAATATTTCAGTAAAAAGTTCGTGTAACTCTTCATCGACACAAAATGATGTATGCAGCAACATAATTAATACAGACTTTTTCCAGAAGAGACGCAGACACTGCTAAAGCAATGTGACAACCGTGCGATACGTATGCTGCGCGACTCTCGCGCGTAAGCAAAAAGACCCGGCCTTTGAGGTTAGGCAAAAATCACCCTTTTTAGTAGCAAAAAAACTTTTTCATGGCATAACTTTAAAAGTACTTCACTACACAGAATAAAATTTAATAGGGTCTTAGAGGACCCGAAAAGGAACAGAATAAGGCAGATCCGGCCAAAATCGGTTCAACCAGTTTTGAGATAATCGAGTGGAAAAAAATATGTCTACACACATCCCCACGGACATTTGTTCAGAATTTGATTCTGAGTCGATAGGTATACGTGATCCGTCTTATTCTGTTCCTTTTAGGGTCCCCTAAGACCCTATTAAATTTTATTCTGTTTAGTGAAATACTTTTAAAGTTATGCCATGAAAAGTTTGTTGTAGCTACTAAAAGGGTGATTTTTGCCTAACCTCAAAGGCCGGGCCTTTGCTTACGCGCGAGAGTCGCGCAGCATACGTATCGCCCGGTTGCCACATTGCATAAGCAGTGTCTGCGTCTCTTCTGGAAAAAGTCTGTATTAATTATGTTGCTGCATACATCATTTTGTGTCGATGAAGAGTTACACGAACTTTTTACTGAAATATTCAACTCATAAGACATTGTTTACTAAGACTAGAGGGACAACATGCAATTCCATCGTGCACCTAATGTTGACATATCAGCAATTTTAAATTCAATTCCTTTCTCCTTTATTTTGGAGAGTTGTTAAAAAAGAATTGAAAATTGCTGTTCTGGTAAAAACAATAATTATAAAAAAAAATTAATGAAAAAAAAAATAAAAAAAAAACTCTTAAATTAACATGAATGTGAGGAAGGCACCATCCACCTTAAGGTGGATTAAATAACGTTTTTTCATTAAATTTGATCGATATTTGTATGTTTAGTTATTTTCAAATGTTGAGGTTGCCTTGAAAAAAAAAAAAAAAATAATCGGTAGATTGGAAAATTCCACAATTATTTGATTTTTTAAATTAAAAAAAAAAACAGACACTAGCAATGCTTGAAAAGGGATCTATCACTGAACGGGACTGCTTGATATTCGATAGAACTTTCTGTCAGCGATCATTTCCCAAAACGATAGTTGATCGCTGACACACAACGCCTATCATGACCGTCTTTGCTTGGCGACGGTCGATGAACGTAAACACGAAGACGAAACGAACGAAAAATGAGCACCACTCAAGCAGCCGCCCGAACGAGACAACGTGCTCTTTCTCTTTCTCTCGTTTTTGTCTCTCTCTTCCTAGTGTATGGTGACAGAAATCATATGATTGCTGCTGATTGGAGAGATGATCGGAATCTCGGTAGAATGTCAAACGACCGCTCTATAGGCGATTTTTTTTTCTACTGGAGGGAAGTGAATGATTGTGTGAGTGACTTTGCGTAGCACTCATTCCTTTGTGTGTGAAACGAACGGTGACGAAGACGATTGGAGTGTTCTGTCAGCTATCACAAACAATGTCGAAATTTCGCAAGCCCTGGACACTAGTGTGGTTGCCAAGGTATTGTTAGTTAAAAATTATTTTTTCATTTAAAAAAAACCCACCTAAGTTAATGTGTCGAAAACCTTACAAATGAATTAAGTATAGTAGTCTTATAGGCTAATGAAACAACTTAAGATAACAGATTATAAGCTAATTACATTGCTCATAACTGAAAACATAATATTTTTTTTCAGTGTAGAGTAACCTGAATAGTAAATTAGATCCTGCTTTGTAGATGTAAACAAAGTGGGATTATTCGAAATTCACGTTTCGCATTCTTTCTATTCATCACCCAGCTATTGATTCTTGATTTTTATAAATTATTTTTTTGATTTTTGATGGTATTTTTATGGCTTTACAGATTTTTATAAATTTTTGTTCATCAAACAAGAGTTAACATCTTACTTAAAACAACAATAATTTTTATGATGAAAACTAATATAAAACGTAACTTAAACGGTGCCTTTCTTACATTCATGTTGTATTTCAGGTTGTATTTACAAATTAATTTAAGAGTTTTTTTTATTTTCATCTAATTTTTTTCATTTTTATAATTAATGATAATAATTCTGGCAACTTTCAATTTCTTTTTTTAACAGCTCTTCAAAATAAAGGTGAAAAGGGAGGGAGTTAATTGAATTTAAAATTGCTGATATGTCAACATTAGGTGCACGATGGAATTGCATGTTGTCCCTCTAGTCTTAGTAAACAATGTCTTATGAGTTGAATATTTCAGTAAAAAGTTCGTGTAACTCTTCATCGACACAAAATGATGTATGCAGCAACATAATTAATACAGACTTTTTCCAGAAGAGACGCAGACACTGCTAAAGCAATGTGACAACCGTGCGATACGTATGCTGCGCGACTCTCGCGCGTAAGCAAAAAGACCCGGCCTTTGAGGTTAGGCAAAAATCACCCCTTTTTAGTAGCAAAAAAACTTTTTCATGGCATAACTTTAAAAGTACTTCACTACACAGAATAAAATTTAATAGGGTCTTAGAGGACCCGAAAAGGAACAGAATAAGGCAGATCCGGCCAAAATCGGTTCAACCAGTTTTGAGATAATCGAGTGGAAAAAAATATGTCTACACACATCCCCACGGACATTTGTTCAGAATTTGATTCTGAGTCGATAGGTATACGTGATCCGTCTTATTCTGTTCCTTTTAGGGTCCCCTAAGACCCTATTAAATTTTATTCTGTTTAGTGAAATAAGCATAAGCATAAGCATAGGTGCCCACCCGCAGTTGCTACTCCGTTATTGACCAGGACCTCCAGAAGTTACATCCACGAGCCGTGGAAGATGAGTGGGTGCTATCTTTCCTCGCTTCGCAACTTCTCAAAGGCCCCTATCATGCTGATCAATACCGGCGCCGGCCACGACCAGTGGTAGAGTCACGGGGAAGTGGATGGGAATGTTAGTCCGATACTTGAGTGATAGAGACCGCCCAATCGACTGCTTCTCCGACAAAGTATCACATGAGTTTTGAGGGGGTTAGTAGATGGGTATGAGGTCAGGATTCACGAGTGGCAGTGATGTGACCATGAGCATTTTGTTTAACGGTTGAAAATTTTAAATCTTAGACAGCCGGCTGCGGAAAGATAAATAATTGATTATTTAAAAAAGTTTTTAAATCGAACGCGTGCCAACCGAGCATTAGTGCTATGAGCTGGACTTATCAGTATATTTTTAATGTTTGTACAATTTAGATAACGCGAGAAAATTTCAAAAATACTGAATAAAAGACGCTTACTCTTAATAAAATCGATAGTTGAAATAAATTATTACAATCAACGAATATAAACAAAAAAAAACATGACACCACGTAACCGATTGTAATGAAATTAAAACAATATCTAAAACGAACTAAACCGGTGGCGTGCCTTCCAATCAACGATGATATAAGAAGGAATTATGAAAAATAAAAAAATCAATTAAAAGGCTCCGAAAAACACGTTGCAGAGTAACCGCGAGGTCCCGCTAGTCACAATCGAATAAAAAAAAAATTAAAAAAACGAAAACGCGCGCTAATGGTCTTATTTTAGACAGCCGGCTGTGGAAAAACAGAACCAGAAATAATAATAATCAATAATTATGCAATTCAGGCCGTCTGTGAAATGTCCATCTTTTACGATGATCGTTGCCAGATAATTTCAATTTACACGCAAAACGGTGATACGAACGACGAACATGCGATACGATACGGCGATAACAACCGACAAATTTCCTCAGTGTAAACAAACAAAAACGGCTAACATCTCTTTCCTTGCCACATTACTCAAACACACTCAAAATCAACAAAATCAACAAAATCGACAAAATCAACAAAATCAACAAAATCAACAAAATCAACAAAATCAACAAAATCAACAAAATCAACAAAATCAACAAAATCAACAAAATCAACAAAATCAACAAAATCAACAAAATCAACAAAATCAACAAAATCAACAAAATCAACAAAATCAACAAAATCAACAAAATCAACAAAATCAACAAAATCAACAAAATCAACAAAATCAACAAAATCAACAAAATCAACAAAATCAACAAAATCAACAAAATCAACAAAATCAACAAAATCAACAAAATCAACAAAATCAACAAAATCAACAAAATAGCATAGCATAGCATAGCATTGGTGTCTACCCGTAGCTGCTACTTCGTTATTGACCAGGACCCCCAAACATTGCTCCGTGGACCACAGATGAAAAGTAGAAACCAATCATCACCCCTTCGCAATTTTCAAAGGTCCCTATCGTGCTGATCAATACCGACGCCAGCCACGACCAGTGGTAAGACACGGGGAAGTGGATGGGAATGTTAGCCGATACTTGAGTGATGGGACCGCCAAATCGACTGCGTCTCCGACAAAGTATCACATGAGTTTTGAGGGGTTAGTAAGATGGGTATGAGGTCAGGATTCACTGTGGTAGGTGATGCGACCATGAGCAATTTGTTTATCGGTTGAAATTTTAAAAATCTTAGGCAGCCGGCTGCGGAAAGATACCTATCTAGAGATTTGAATATAGTATTAATTCGACCGCGATTCTCCAGAAATTCTCCGTCGGCGTGCCTTCCGATCAACGATGATGTAGGAAGGGCTTCATTCATTAAAATTATCAATCATAAGCCTTAAAACATAACCGTCGACGTGCCTTCCGATCCTCGATGATATGGAAAGGACTTAATCCAGCAATACGACTTGCTTGTCTCAAAAAACAAAAATCGGATCGTTTCTATCGAAAACTATAAAAAGAGAACAAAAATAAAATTCATCGGCCAACGAACGCGCGAACAAAAAATAAATGAAAAAAGAAGAAGAAGAAATCCAATCACCCCAAGTACACAAATAGCGACACAAAAGAGATGGAAAATAACGCGAAAAAAAACAGGACTGCGCGTCCACACAGGCACCGCACCACTGATGCCATTATTTAATTATAATGACCAATCACCCCATGCACTCGAACAGCGACACAAAAGAGACGGAAAATAACACGAAAAAACAGGACTGAGCGTCCACACAGGCACCGCACTACTCAAATTTTATTCTGTTTAGTGAAATACTTTTAAAGTTATGCCATGAAAAAGTTTGTTGTAGCTACTAAAAAGGGTGATTTTTGCCTAACCTCAAAGGCCGGGCCTTTTTGCTTACGCGCGAGAGTCGCGCAGCATACGTATCGCCCGGTTGCCACATTGCATAAGCAGTGTCTGCGTCTCTTCTGGAAAAAGTCTGTATTAATTATGTTGCTGCATACATCATTTTGTGTCGATGAAGAGTTACACGAACTTTTTACTGAAATATTCAACTCATAAGACATTGTTTACTAAGACTAGAGGGACAACATGCAATTCCATCGTGCACCTAATGTTGACATATCAGCAATTTTAAATTCAATTCCTTTCTCCTTTATTTTGGAGAGTTGTTAAAAGAATTGAAAATTGCTGTTCTGGTAAAAACAATAATTATAAAAAAATTAATGAAAAAAATAAAAAAACTCTTAAATTAACATGAATGTGAGGAAGGCACCATCCACCTTAAGGTGGATTAAATAACGTTTTTTCATTAAATTTGATCGATATTTGTATGTTTAGTTATTTTCAAATGTTGAGGTTGCCTTGAAAAAAAAAAAATAATCGGTAGATTGGAAAATTCCACAATTATTTGATTTTTAAATTAAAAAAACAGACACTAGCAATGCTTGAAAAGGGATCTATCACTGAACGGGACTGCTTGATATTCGATAGAACTTTCTGTCAGCGATCATTTCCCAAAACGATAGTTGATCGCTGACACACAACGCCTATCATGACCGTCTTTGCTTGGCGACGGTCGATGAACGTAAACACGAAGACGAAACGAACGAAAAATGAGCACCACTCAAGCAGCCGCCCGAACGAGACAACGTGCTCTTTCTTTCTCTCGTTTTTGTCTCTCTCTTCCTAGTGTATGGTGACAGAAATCATATGATTGCTGCTGATTGGAGAGATGATCGGAATCTCGGTAGAATGTCAAACGACCGCTCTATAGGCGATTTTTTTCTACTGGAGGGAAGTGAATGATTGTGTGAGTGACTTTGCGTAGCACTCATTCCTTTGTGTGTGAAACGAACGGTGACGAAGACGATTGGAGTGTTCTGTCAGCTATCACAAACAATGTCGAAATTTCGCAAGCCCTGGACACTAGTGTGGTTGCCAAGGTATTGTTAGTTAAAAATTATTTTTCATTTAAAAAAACCCACCTAAGTTAATGTGTCGAAAACCTTACAAATGAATTAAGTATAGTAGTCTTATAGGCTAATGAAACAACTTAAGATAACAGATTATAAGCTAATTACATTGCTCATAACTGAAAACATAATATTTTTTTTCAGTGTAGAGTAACCTGAATAGTAAATTAGATCCTGCTTTGTAGATGTAAACAAAGTGGGATTATTCGAAATTCACGTTTCGCATTCTTTCTATTCATCACCCAGCTATTGATTCTTGATTTTTATAAATTATTTTTTTGATTTTTGATGGTATTTTTATGGCTTTACAGATTTTTATAAATTTTTGTTCATCAAACAAGAGTTAACATCTTACTTAAAACAACAATAATTTTTATGATGAAAACTAATATAAAACGTAACTTAAACGGTGCCTTTCTTACATTCATGTTGTATTTCAGGTTGTATTTACAAATTAATTTAAGAGTTTTTTTATTTTCATCTAATTTTTTTCATTTTTATAATTAATGATAATAATTCTGGCAACTTTCAATTTCTTTTTTAACAGCTCTTCAAAATAAAGGTGAAAAAGGAGGGAGTTAATTGAATTTAAAATTGCTGATATGTCAACATTAGGTGCACGATGGAATTGCATGTTGTCCCTCTAGTCTTAGTAAACAATGTCTTATGAGTTGAATATTTCAGTAAAAGTTCGTGTAACTCTTCATCGAGACAAAATGATGTATGCAGCAACATAATTAATACAGACTTTTTCCAGAAGAGACGCAGACACTGCTAAAGCAATGTGACAACCGTGCGATACGTATGCTGCGCGACTCGCGCGTAAGCAAAGACCCGGCCTTTGAGGTTAGGCAAAATCACCCCTTTAGTAGCAAAAACTTTTCATGGCATAACTTTAAAAGTACTTCACTACACAGAATAAAATTTAATAGGGTCTTAGAGGACCCGAAAAGGAACAGAATAAGGCAGATCCGGCCAAAATCGGTTCAACCAGTTTTGAGATAATCGAGTGGAAAAAAATATGTCTACACACATCCCCACGGACATTTGTTCAGAATTTGATTCTGAGTCGATAGGTATACGTGATCCGTCTTATTCTGTTCCTTTTAGGGTCCCCTAAGACCCTATTAAATTTTATTCTGTTTAGTGAAATACTTTTAAAGTTATGCCATGAAAAAGTTTGTTGTAGCTACTAAAAAGGGTGATTTTTGCCTAACCTCAAAGGCCGGGCCTTTTTGCTTACGCGCGAGAGTCGCGCAGCATACGTATCGCCCGGTTGCCACATTGCATAAGCAGTGTCTGCGTCTCTTCTGGAAAAAGTCTGTATTAATTATGTTGCTGCATACATCATTTTGTGTCGATGAAGAGTTACACGAACTTTTTACTGAAATATTCAACTCATAAGACATTGTTTACTAAGACTAGAGGGACAACATGCAATTCCATCGTGCACCTAATGTTGACATATCAGCAATTTTAAATTCAATTCCTTTCTCCTTTATTTTGGAGAGTTGTTAAAAGAATTGAAAATTGCTGTTCTGGTAAAAACAATAATTATAAAAAAATTAATGAAAAAAATAAAAAAACTCTTAAATTAACATGAATGTGAGGAAGGCACCATCCACCTTAAGGTGGATTAAATAACGTTTTTCATTAAATTTGATCGATATTTGTATGTTTAGTTATTTTCAAATGTTGAGGTTGCCTTGAAAAAAAAAAAAATAATCGGTAGATTGGAAAATTCCACAATTATTTGATTTTTAAATTAAAAAAACAGACACTAGCAATGCTTGAAAAGGGATCTATCACTGAACGGGACTGCTTGATATTCGATAGAACTTTCTGTCAGCGATCATTTCCCAAAACGATAGTTGATCGCTGACACACAACGCCTATCATGACCGTCTTTGCTTGGCGACGGTCGATGAACGTAAACACGAAGACGAAACGAACGAAAAATGAGCACCACTCAAGCAGCCGCCCGAACGAGACAACGTGCTCTTTCTCTTTCTCTCGTTTTTGTCTCTCTCTTCCTAGTGTATGGTGACAGAAATCATATGATTGCTGCTGATTGGAGAGATGATCGGAATCTCGGTAGAATGTCAAACGACCGCTCTATAGGCGATTTTTTTCTACTGGAGGGAAGTGAATGATTGTGTGAGTGACTTTGCGTAGCACTCATTCCTTTGTGTGTGAAACGAACGGTGACGAAGACGATTGGAGTGTTCTGTCAGCTATCACAAACAATGTCGAAATTTCGCAAGCCCTGGACACTAGTGTGGTTGCCAAGGTATTGTTAGTTAAAAATTATTTTTCATTTAAAAAAACCCACCTAAGTTAATGTGTCGAAAACCTTACAAATGAATTAAGTATAGTAGTCTTATAGGCTAATGAAACAACTTAAGATAACAGATTATAAGCTAATTACATTGCTCATAACTGAAAACATAATATTTTTTTTCAGTGTAGAGTAACCTGAATAGTAAATTAGATCCTGCTTTGTAGATGTAAACAAAGTGGGATTATTCGAAATTCACGTTTCGCATTCTTTCTATTCATCACCCAGCTATTGATTCTTGATTTTTTATAAATTATTTTTTTTTTGATTTTTTGATGGTATTTTTTATGGCTTTACAGATTTTTTATAAATTTTTGTTCATCAAACAAGAGTTAACATCTTACTTAAAACAACAATAATTTTTATGATGAAAACTAATATAAAACGTAACTTAAACGGTGCCTTTCTTACATTCATGTTGTATTTCAGGTTGTATTTACAAATTAATTTAAGAGTTTTTTTTATTTTCATCTAATTTTTTTTTTTCATTTTTATAATTAATGATAATAATTCTGGCAACTTTCAATTTCTTTTTTTAACAGCTCTTCAAAATAAAGGTGAAAAGGGAGGGAGTTAATTGAATTTAAAATTGCTGATATGTCAACATTAGGTGCACGATGGAATTGCATGTTGTCCCTCTAGTCTTAGTAAACAATGTCTTATGAGTTGAATATTTCAGTAAAGTTCGTGTAACTCTTCATCGAGACAAAATGATGTATGCAGCAACATAATTAATACAGACTTTTCCAGAAGAGACGCAGACACTGCTAAAGCAATGTGACAACCGTGCGATACGTATGCTGCGCGACTCTCGCGCGTAAGCAAAGACCCGGCCTTTGAGGTTAGGCAAAATCACCCTTTTAGTAGCAAAAAACTTTTCATGGCATAACTTTAAAAGTACTTCACTACACAGAATAAAATTTAATAGGGTCTTAGAGGACCCGAAAAGGAACAGAATAAGGCAGATCCGGCCAAAATCGGTTCAACCAGTTTTGAGATAATCGAGTGGAAAAAAATATGTCTACACACATCCCCACGGACATTTGTTCAGAATTTGATTCTGAGTCGATAGGTATACGTGATCCGTCTTATTCTGTTCCTTTTAGGGTCCCCTAAGACCCTATTAAATTTTATTCTGTTTAGTGAAATACTTTTAAAGTTATGCCATGAAAAAGTTTGTTGTAGCTACTAAAAAGGGTGATTTTTGCCTAACCTCAAAGGCCGGGCCTTTTTGCTTACGCGCGAGAGTCGCGCAGCATACGTATCGCCCGGTTGCCACATTGCATAAGCAGTGTCTGCGTCTCTTCTGGAAAAGTCTGTATTAATTATGTTGCTGCATACATCATTTTGTGTCGATGAAGAGTTACACGAACTTTTTACTGAAATATTCAACTCATAAGACATTGTTTACTAAGACTAGAGGGACAACATGCAATTCCATCGTGCACCTAATGTTGACATATCAGCAATTTTAAATTCAATTCCTTTCTCCTTTATTTTGGAGAGTTGTTAAAAAAGAATTGAAAATTGCTGTTCTGGTAAAAACAATAATTATAAAAAAATTAATGAAAAAAATAAAAAAACTCTTAAATTAACATGAATGTGAGGAAGGCACCATCCACCTTAAGGTGGATTAAATAACGTTTTTTCATTAAATTTGATCGATATTTGTATGTTTAGTTATTTTCAAATGTTGAGGTTGCCTTGAAAAAAAAAAAATAATCGGTAGATTGGAAAATTCCACAATTATTTGATTTTTAAATTAAAAAAAAAAACAGACACTAGCAATGCTTGAAAAGGGATCTATCACTGAACGGGACTGCTTGATATTCGATAGAACTTTCTGTCAGCGATCATTTCCCAAAACGATAGTTGATCGCTGACACACAACGCCTATCATGACCGTCTTTGCTTGGCGACGGTCGATGAACGTAAACACGAAGACGAAACGAACGAAAAATGAGCACCACTCAAGCAGCCGCCCGAACGAGACAACGTGCTCTTTCTCTTTCTCTCGTTTTTGTCTCTCTCTTCCTAGTGTATGGTGACAGAAATCATATGATTGCTGCTGATTGGAGAGATGATCGGAATCTCGGTAGAATGTCAAACGACCGCTCTATAGGCGATTTTTTTCTACTGGAGGAAGTGAATGATTGTGTGAGTGACTTTGCGTAGCACTCATTCCTTTGTGTGTGAAACGAACGGTGACGAAGACGATTGGAGTGTTCTGTCAGCTATCACAAACAATGTCGAAATTTCGCAAGCCCTGGACACTAGTGTGGTTGCCAAGGTATTGTTAGTTAAAAATTATTTTTTCATTTAAAAAAAACCCACCTAAGTTAATGTGTCGAAAACCTTACAAATGAATTAAGTATAGTAGTCTTATAGGCTAATGAAACAACTTAAGATAACAGATTATAAGCTAATTACATTGCTCATAACTGAAAACATAATATTTTTTTTCAGTGTAGAGTAACCTGAATAGTAAATTAGATTAAATCATCAAAAAAAAAAAAAAAAAAAACGAGTTATTTTGAAAAGTGGTCAAAGACAATCTTATGGGTAATTGGACGAGCTCTCCGGTAAAAATATTTTCGACACTGAAAAATCAAGTCTGTCGTATAAAAATTGCCAAAAACTATTAAAAAACCTATTTTTTCAACATTTTTATTTTTTAAACCGTTAAAACTTCACAAGGATTGAACTTAGGACTTTTATGTAAAATTGTCTACAGAACCGATTTCCGTATTTGGTTATTCAAAATTTTGACGTTTAGAACACTTTAAAAAAAAAAAAACCGTTTCAGTAAATGATTTTTGTATTTTTTAGTTGAGTTGCTCCATCCTGCATTTTTCGTGAGTCTTTTTGTAACATCTGAGGCTATTTTCACAAAAAAAAAATCATCGAAAAAAATCGTAGGCTCACCTTCAAATTTGACTTTTAAACTTAAAAATCAAAAAATCTCATAAATGTGTACTGTTTTTTTCTTTCAGTGTATTTTTTTCGGAAAGCCCGTCAAATTTCCTACAAGTTTGTCTTTGACCACATTTTGATACGATGCCACGGCTAATATTTCTGTATCTCGAGATACAGCAATATTTAAATTACGAAATACAAAAAGATTTAAAACACTTACGCCCATCTCAAATGTCATTATCGAGTGAAACTGGCTACATATGCACACAAATTATATAAGCGTAGGATAACATGTCTACAATGTTTCATTGAAATAGAAGAATTAGAAATGCTCTTTCATAAAAAAATAGTTGCTATTGAGAAAAAAACATTTTTTCTGAAAAAAAATGTTGCCGAGGGTAAAATAACCATATTAATTCGAATCACATAAAATGACATAAGGCTGATGCAATTTTTTTCAAAGTTTTTTCCCTCGACTCCGGCCGGGGCCGGGGGTATTTTACACTAGTTCAGTTGATTTGCAACATTAGTTTAAAAAAAAAAAAAAACACTTGATGAGATTATAAAAATCCAATCAAAAAAACAAATTAAATGATTTTTAAATCAACCCAAACATGCTAAACATGATTCTTAACTGATTGCACTTTAAAATTTCCTTTGAAATTTAGAAGTTTTTTGAAATTATCTTTTTGCTGCTCGATTTTTCGGGACAAGTTTGAAGGGAGAGTTGTCACAGGCCCAGTCACGAAATATTCTAGCAGAGCTGGTTCTGCCAGAATCCTGCTAGAACGGTGGAACAGTTCTGCTAGAATGCTGTAAGAATATCCAGCTCTGTGAGAACTCTGCTAGAATCTTGCTAGAACGTCGTGACTGGGGGATATCACACAACAGACGATATAGCAAAATTTGTATACGATACAGATTATTGAAAGTTAAAAAAAATTCCCTTCCAGAAACCCGGTGGCACAGAGCACGGACGGTTCGCGGGGCAAAATCGGCTTCCAGCACGGGAGGCACGCGTGGGAGGTGAGGTGGGAGGGCCCGCTGGGGACGGTCGCCGTGGTCGGCATTGCCACCAAGGACGCCGCAATCCAGTGCCACGGGTACTATGCTTTATTAGGTGAGTGAATTGATTTGTTTTTTTTTTGTTAAGAAAAATTAAGTTTTGAAATTTTCTCTTCTAGGGGCGGACGACCAGAGCTGGGGCTGGAACCTGGTGGACAACCTGCTGCTGCACAATGGTGACGCGCACGGGATTTACCCGCTGCTAAACAACGCGCCAAAGTACAAGGTTGGCGAACGAATTCGGGTTATTCTGGACTGCGACGACAACACGTTGTCGTTCGAAAAGAACTACGAGTTTTTGGGAGTGGCGTTTACGGGTAAGTTTTTTTTATTTCTACATTCTACAATCCACGTGAATTCTGACGGAGCAAGGTCCCCGAAATAATCCGCGCGGTCACGTGTCCCGGCGGCAGCTCGTTACGTTTTACGGATGCATCAAGTTCAGAGAGCGTTGTCCAACCTTGACCTTCTTCTCTAGCCGGTGCATTTTTTTTTCTCTGGCCAATGTTCTCTCACTCACGTTGGTCAGAACCTTTGATCGTTATTTTTGGCTGCAACTGTTACATGCCACATTCAAACGGTGCCAAAAAAAACGTGCGATGTAAATCATCCCTGCCACGTTGATTACGCTAATCGGCTTGGCTTATCTCTTGCTTTCCCTCACGCTTGGTTTATGGAAATAACGCCGACGAAAGTGACACCTCGTTTTTTTGTTTGTGCTGGGAAATATGGGAAGGTTGCAGTTTTCATGTAAAACAAAAACAAATATTTTATTTTCCGAAATTACCAACCTTTTCCGAGGGCTTTGGATAACCGAGTCTGTAGTCAGATATTTATTTCCATTTTCTGATGTTCTATTTTGGTAATTAAAGTTGTCAATCAATTCGGTTAACCATAAGGTAACTGAAATAAGCAAAATAATCATGAAAAACATATTTGGATACCATAATAACAAAAACGAAATAATAACCTTCTGTTCAACTTAAATTTGAATTGGTTCAACTTTTCATAGTGATTTGGTCACAGGACTAATTGAGAAACATTTAACATGAGATATTCGACTTTAAAAGGCTTCAAAAACCCATGTCCTTGTATTTTTGCCTTCCTCACGTTACTGAGGAAAGGCTATAAAATCACTCGAAAAATGAACTTCTCAATTAGACCTCCTAGACCCACCTTCATGTATACCTATCAACTCAGAATCAAATTCTGAGCACATGTCTGTGTGTGTGGTGGGATGTTGATCAAAAAATTGTCACTCGATTATCTGGACATTGGCTGAACCGATTTTGTCCGTTTTGGCGTCATTCGATCCGTCTTGGGGTCCCATAAGTCGCTATTAAAAATTATGCAGTTTAGTTAAGTACTTCAAAAGTTATGCTAAAAAACGATTTTAACAAAAGTCCGGAAGATTGTAAAAAGGGTGGTTTTTGTAAGAAAACCCGTTATGCTATACATTTTCAGAAAGGTATTCAAAAGACCTTTCCAACGCGTCCAAGACATCGAAGATCTGACAAATCTCTCAAAAGTTATAAGCACTTAAGTGTTATTTATACGCTTTTTGGAAGCCGGATCTCAGATATTTTGATGAAAACGTTGTCCGGATCTCTCATGCGACCTTTCGTTGGATAGGTATTCAAAAGAGCTTTCCAACGCGTCCAAAACATTGAAGATCTGACAACCCTATCAAAAGTTATAAGCACTTAAGTGTTATTTACGCACTTTTTCGAGGCCGGATCTCAGATATTTTGATGAAAATGCTGTCCGGATCTCTTAAGCGAACTATCGTTGGATAGGTATTCAAAAGACCTCTCTAACGCGTCCAAAACATTGAAGATCTGACAACCCTATCAAAAGCTATAAGCACTTCAGAGTTTTTTATGCACTTTTTGGAGGCCTGATTTCACATATTCTGATGGAAACGTTGTCCGGATCTCTCATGCGACCTATCGCAGGATGGGTATTCAAAAGACCTTTTCAACGAGTTCAAAAGATTGAAGATCTGACAATCCTATCAAAAGTTATAAGCACTTAAGTGTTATTTACGCACTTTTTGCATTTTGGATAGCACCCTTTAAATGTGAGGAAGGCGCCAACCACCTAAGGGTGGATTAAGTAACGTTTTTTTTGTAAACAAGCGGCGTTTTTTCAGTCGCAAAATTTCAATAAAGCCATATAACATTATTTCCTTTTTTTCAAATCATTTGCAATCCCGAGGAAAATTGTTCCCTGCATAATTCCATAAAAAAACATAATTGAAAATACAAATTGCAAAACCAAAATTAAAATTATTCACCATCAAACTAAAACGTGAGCAACTCTCTACGAAATCGGCCGATTTCGAGCATTTTTATTTTTTTGTATTTTTTTATTTGACTTAAACTTTGTGGGGGCCTTCCCTATGACCAAATAAGCTATTTTGCGTCATTGGTTCACCCATACAAGTCTCCATACAATTTTGGCTGCGTTCCATACAAAAATGGTTTGTAAATATTCAAACAGCTGTAACTTTTGAGTGAATTTTCTGATCAATTTGGTGTCTTCGGCAAAGTTGTAGGTATTGTTGAGGACTTTTGAGAAAAATTACTACACGGTAAAAAAAATTTGCAAATTTTTTATCATCTTTTTTTTTACTAAAACTCAATTTCCCAAAATACGTATTTTTTGATTTTCGAGATTTTTTGATATGTTTTAGGGGACAAAAATTCGCAACTTTTGAGCCATAGAGAAACATGGTCAATAAATCTGCCGCCGAGTTATGATTTTTTGAAAAAACAGTGATTTTTGGAAAAAAATCTAAGTTTCATGCAAGAACAAGTTTGACATTATTTTTTAATGTAAAATTGAATTTGCAATCGAAAAGTACTTTACAGATTTTTTGATAAATGGCTCCGTTTTCAAGATATAGCCACCGAAAGTTTGATTTTAGCG
Organism: Culex quinquefasciatus; assembly: GCF_015732765.1. Lineage (NCBI taxonomy): Eukaryota > Metazoa > Arthropoda > Insecta > Diptera > Culicidae > Culex > Culex quinquefasciatus. The sequence goes on from NC_051862.1 coordinate 35,877,317, forward strand.
AAATATTTGCAGTTTTTCAATTTTTAAAAATAGTGACCATAAGTGACCATTTCTAAAAATATTTTTTTTGAGAAGTTCAGAAAATTTGCTATAAAATTGTCTAAGAGACATTGAAGATTGGACCTCGGGTTGCTTTAAGAAAAAAACACGAAAATTGAAGTTTTTTTAATCTCACCAAAATAACTAGCAAATAATGGTCCGATTTTCAATTTTAATACATGAAAATTCGTGAAATTTTCCGATCTTTTCGAAAAAAATATTTTGAATTTTTTAAATCAAGACTACCATTTCAAATGGGCGTTATATTCTTTTCTGAACCTCTCAAAAAAAAAAAAAAAAAAAATGAAATGGTCATCTATGGTCACTATTTTTAAAAATTGAAAAACTGCAAATATTTCGTTAAAATCAAACTTTCGGTGGCTATATCTTGAAAACAATTCCCTTTGTCAAAAAATCTGTAAAGTACTTTTCGATTGCAAATTCAATTTTGCATTAAAAAATAATGTCAAACTTGTTTTTGCATGAAACGTCAATTTTTTCTAAAAATCACTATTTTTTCAAAAATTCATAACTCGGCGGCAGATTTTTTGACCATGTTTCTCTATGGCTCAAAAGTTGAGGATTTTTGTCCCCTAAAACATATAAAAAAATCTCGAAAATCAAAAAAATACGTATTTTGAGAAATTGAATTTTAGAGAAAAAAAGTTGATCAAAAAATCTGCAATTTTTTTCGGTGTACCTATTTTTTCTCAAAAGTCCTCAACAATACCTACAACTTTGCCCAAGACACCAAATTGATCAGAAAATTCACTCAAAAGTTACAGCTGTTTGAATATTTACATACCATTTTTGTATGGACAGCAGCCAAAACTGTATGGTGACTTGTATGGATGAACTAATCACACAAAATAGTTTATTTGGTCATAGCAGGGAAGGCCCCCACAAAGTTTGAGAAAAATAAAAAAATACAAATAAAATCCATTTCCGGATTTGGTAGAGAATTGCTCACGTAACCAATATTTCTTTCCTGAATGATTGGTTCAACTACTAGAAGAAACGAAAATACAGTTAAGAAAAATGTTTTTTGGATATGTTTAAGGTGACTAAAAATGCCACATTGCAAAATAAAAAAAATCCTGACTTTTCAAAAAAATCAAAAATTAATGTAAAATGTGTGAACATGAGACATTATTATTTTTTTTTCTAAAAAAAATTTCAATTTTAAACACATAAAAGCTTTCTGTAGAAGTCATGATAAAGTTTGACAACATTATTATTCCTAGAAAATCGCCCAAAAACTTTGCAGATTGAACTAACTGGAAAAATTAGGTTTGCCGAGTGTTAACAAAAATCTGAATGTTAACATTAGTATAATTTTGTAATCTGTGGAGTAAAAATATTTTCCAAATTTCAAAATCAGTGCGACCATTTGAAAAGGTAAAAAAATCTCATTCAGCAGTGATCCACGTCAAACCAGCAGGATCCAGATCAAAAGGTCTCCGATGTGGCTCAAACTTGGCATGAGAGTTCTTTGGCCAAAATGAATAAAACCGCATTTTTGAGTGACGATCAGGGTGGTCTTATCCCAAATAGGGTGGTTCAAAAATAGGGTTTCGCAATTTTCACAAAAATTTAATATTCAAAAATTTATATCTTCGGATCGGAGAGTAAATTTCAGATCGTCGCATTTTGAATTACAATTTTTAACTAGAGTTCAATTTCAAAAATCAATTGTTTTTAATTTTGGATTTTTTTTTCAATGTGTTTTAAGGGAACAAAAAACTGCATGGCTCGAAACATAGAAAAGTATGGAAAAATATTGCCACCGAGTGATGATTTTAAAGAAAAACTGTGTTTTTTGGAAAAATAGAAATTTTACTCGAAAAAAATCCAAAATATCGCCTTTTTGCCTTCCTCACCTCACTTTGGCAAGTCTATAAAATCACTCAAAAAATGAACTTTTCAAATAAGCCTCCAAGCTTTACGAATTCATATCGGCTCAGAATTAAATTTAAAAACGTTACTTAATCCACCTTTAGGTGGATGGTGCCTTCCTGACTTATATAGTAATTACATTCAGTCAAAATATATCTTTAACACGTTTTGCAAATTAAACTTCATCACTCATTTCTTTTATTAGGGTTGTCAAACCTACAATTTTTCGGGCTCGTTCGTAAAGTTTTTTTTGAATACATATCAAAAGATGGGTCTCATGGTAGATCTGGACAACGTTTTCGTCCAAAAAGTGTATAAATAAACCTTAAGGGCTTATAACTTTTGATATAGTTATCAGGTCTGTAATCATCAGAGCTGGAAAGGTCTAAAGAAGGAATAACATGACGGGTTTTCTTAGAAAAACAACTCCTTTACATTCCTCGGGACTTCAATCTAAATAGTTTTTTTAGCATAACTTTTAATGTACTTAATAAAACATCATAATTTATATATAGTGGCTTATGGAACCTCAAGACAGTCTAAATGAGACTTCGGTCAAAACCAGTTCAGTCTGTCCCTCAATAATCGAGTTCAATTATTTTGATCAACATCATTACCCCAGAAATATATCAATGACCTAAAAAAATTACAAAATCCCTAGAAACACGTGCACTTTGAATTTAAAAAGAAATAAGGCGGAGCCAAATGGGTTTTCTCCAAAGTTTGTATGGAGATTTAGGGTCTTTCGTTCGTTAGCGAACAGTTTCATCTGTTTTACGGGTTTGTTTTTTTTAAGTTTGAACTTTCATTCATAGTTAGAATACCTTTTTTGGTTTCAACAGTCGTTTTATTGGATTTACGCCCCGTACAGCACCCGGGATCGGGATAGTCCGAGGTAGAGCGCCAACAGGACAGCTGGACCTGCCTCAACGCCGGGCACACCACAATCAGGTGCTGCCACATACTCTTGGTCACGTCTCACGCCCTCAGCCTAAAATATCGCAGATTCCCGACCCGCTCCGCCAGACAATCGCATCCACACTCAACCCGTATGCAGCTCAGCTACAAAAACAGGAACGCCGGTGCCTGCGAACAGCTGCAAAGACTTCAGCCCAACAGTCCAGCCAGCAGGCGTGCATGTCTAACCGTTGCAAGGTGCCGCATCTGCCCTAGTAGTCCTACAGCCAGACCCAATCGTGGATGTCGTTCAGGCTGACGTGCTTGAGCCGCGTGTTGGTCAACCGGCCAAAGTCAATCTGGCTGAGAAGATCTCCAGCTGGGACATCCTCCTCTTCCGTTGGTCTAACCGTAACGGACAGGGACGTCGAGATTTGGCACAGCTCCTCCGTAGTCAGCACCACATCCGACGACCCAATTTCCACAATATCCAATTGAATCTGCGTTAACTGGACCACCAGTCAGGACTCGCACTGGTTCTGGAGCAGCTAGTCTGGAGTCATCTAAGGACCACCTGAGATCACCTCTTTCTCCGGCTTGTTCAAGTCCAGGTGCAGCTGGCGTAGGTTCTTCGCCTCGCGAAACTTCTCCATCAGCACTGCAAGTTCTCCATCGGCCAACTTAGGCTCCGACCTGCCCTTGTAGTTCTGCTTTCTGGCCAACGCAATGCTCAACAGACAAATCTTGTAATTGCCGGCCTGTAACAAACAAGTCCTTTTAGGAAATATTCTTCTGAATCTCAAAAAAACTTCTTACCATTTAGCGATCTCCAGCTTTTCTGAACCCGGTCCTGCTCGCAAATGCACTTTTTGTACTTGTCCAGTACCCTGTCCACACAAAAAAAGTTTCTTCCTGGCGAGCCGCCGCCGCCTTAACGTCACTGTTTTACCCGTTCCGGAGCACCAACGCGGGGACCGTTCACCAGCGCTTAGCACTACTGATGGACAGCCACCGGATTTGGCTTGAGAATCGCGAAAATACCGTTCAAATAGGTTCGAATTGTTGAAATGCCTCCTCAGGAGGAAGGATTGCAGCACAACAAAACCGAAACGAAACAACTTGCGACTTGACGTTTCTCGCACACAAGGATGCCAGATATATTGAACCAAATGTTTAGTACAGACCAGTGTTGAAAATCTGGCGACTATGATTTATTTTGCGATTAATCGCTGCCTGTTACACCCCACGAATAAGACTGCTGAGATTAATCTTTAGTCTCAAATTGCCACAACTAGCTGTCATTCGTCAAGAGTGATGTCGATGATTGTAACAACCCATGACTGCTGGCAGTAAAGGGGCAAGATTGGATCTTGATCGCAGCAAGTTGATGACTAAACCCAATCATTCTAATTTTTATTCGTCTCTGCCACACCCAGCGATCAAGTGGCAGTCAGGAAAAACGAGATCAAAGCATACTCAGAAGGCCTTTCTTCAGGCAATCATTATTCGCTCGAAGAGATTTTTTTTCAACCTTGGTACAGACTTTTGAAATTTAATATTTTGAAATAAGTGAAATAAGTGTCATTAATATATTGTTATTTTTTTTCAGCTGAATTGTTATTAAACTATAATAAATAATGCTTCAAAATCATTAGTTTGCATTTAAAGTTAGTAAATCTCTATAAAGGTGCAAAAAATATACTTGCCAATTACAGACTTTTACATATGGAAATACAGATCTCTTATATAGAAAAAATGACAACGCTGTATTCGCTCGTCGACCCGCAACAGCAGACCCGGCCATTTGAGGTTATGTTGAAAATCACCCTTTTTTGTATCTACAAAAAACTTTTTCATGGCATAACTTTAAAATTACTTCACTAAACAGAATAAAATTTAATAGGGTCTTAGGGGACCCCAAAACGAACAGAATAAGGCGGATCCGGCCAAAATCGGTTCAGCCAGTTCTGAGATAATCGTGTGGAAAAAAAACCATGTCTACACACATCCCCACAGACATTTGTTCAGAATTTAATTCTGAGTCGATAGGTATACGTGAAGGTATATCTAGGAGGTGTATTTAAGAAGTTCATTTTTCGAGTGATTTTATAGCCTTGCCTCAGTGAGGTGAGGAAGGCAAAAAGTTACTTTTTGCGTTTATCTTTGTTTTGTCTTTCGTGTCTGTCGCGCGTGACGATGAACGGCCATGATCAACGACGACCAACTTTTTCAAAACTTTTTTTTCGTAAAATCGCGATAACTCGTGACGTTTATAAGCAAACTCCTTATGCCTATGCATCAAAATTTTTGTATTTGTCTGCTCTACAACTTTGTAAAACATTGTTACACTCTAAAAAATAACCCTGCAAAGTTAGAAAAAACACGAAATTTTAAAATGAAAAATGTTGTTCTAAATGAAAAAATGACCCTTCTAAGTCAATGTAGATTTGAAAAGTACATTAAATTTACCTTAAAATTACATGTTCCAAAATTTTATACAGTTGAGTAACGGAAAATGGCAGAGTTTTTTAATCTGTTTTTTTTCGATGAAAATACGTTTTTTCGGAATTCTGAGTACGCCATCAAATCGGGCGTCTAATTTTACATAAAGTCACTTTGACACCAAATTTCTAACTCATCAACGTTTCAGGCTGCAAATTATTGAAAAACACCTCTTTTTCCGCATGTTCAAAAATGAAAGGGGTCGCACCGCCCCTCCGTGCCGAGATATCAAAATACGGACCTCAGATTCGTGATCAGGGACAAAAGTTACAAAAATCACAAAGTCGGCCGATTTCGTAGAGAATTGCTCAGTTGTAGTCGTTTGGTATTGAAAAGGAAAAGTTGATAGGAACAAGGACGTCTATGTGAAGTGTTTAGAATCGTCGTTTACACCTCTTTACTTTGGGGTTTGGACGGACGGATCGTATCTATTCAACTGTTCAAGCCAAATATTACAGTGAGCCAATACAAAAATAGCAACCAAAAGAAATTTATTCTCGAATTTTGAATATTTTACATTAATTTCAAAATCTATATAAAACAAGAATTAAGTTTATTTTCTAAAACTAGGAAGTATGTATTTATTTTTTTAATAAATGCTTATAAAAATGCAAATTGTTTATTTTTTTAGTTGTAAATTAAAATCATCAAAAATTAAGGTGTACCTTCCTATTTATTTGTTTCCCAGATTTACCCGACAAGGTGTTCTACCCGACGGTGGCGGCCGTTTACGGCAACACGGAGATTTCGATGGTTTACCTTGGTCCACCGTTGGACGGATAAGACCGAGAATGTACTTAGTCAAGTAGGATACCAAAAAAAAGTGAAAAGTCAAGAAGAAGAAGATATGAGGCGAAACATCTTCGTCCGCGTCCAATTGACACTTTTTCGAACCACACTCTCAGACAAACACGGAAAAAATTATTGCAACACACTATCAAAACTATTTAGCAGCGTCCACCAATTAATCTCTGCTCGAACGGTGTTTCGATTCGTTCTCGTTGCCCTCCCCTCCCAAGAAAAGAAAAAACAAACAGTTCTGAAAACTATTACTATTAATATATACAAAAAAAATGTGGTGGTATATCAGAGTGGAAAGGCAAAGAAAATAACGTAAGTCAAACACAATCCTTCTTTTACCAGTGCGGGCTGATATTATTACTACAGAATTATTATTGGGTAATTCTCTACCAACTCACACGAAATCGGGAAAAGTTGCCCCGACCCCTCTTCGATTTGCGTGAAACTTTGTCCTAAGGGGTAACTTTTGTCCCTGATCACGAATCCGAGGTCCGTTTTTTGATATCTCGTGACGGAGGGGCGGTACGACCCCTTCCATTTTTGCACATGCGAAAAAAGAGGTGTTTTTCAATAATTTGCAGCCTGAAACGGTGATGAGATAGAAATTTGGTGTCAAAGGGACTTTTATGTAAAATTAGACGCCCGATTTGATGGCGTACTCAGAATTCCAAAAACGTATTTTTCATCGAAAAAACACTAAAAAGTTTTAAAATTCTCCCATTTTCCGTTACTCGACTGTAAAAATTTTGGAACATGTCATTTTATGGGAAATTTAATGTACTTTTCGAATTGTCAGAAGGGTCATTTTTCATTTAGAACAAAATTTTCATTTTAAAATTTCGTGTTTTTCTAACTTTGCAGGGTTATTTTTTAGAGTGTAACAATGTTCTACAAAGTTGTAGAACAGACAATTACAAAAATTTTGATATATAGACATAAGGGGTTTGCTTATAAACATCACAAGTTATCGCGATTTTACGAAAAAAAGTTTTGAAAAAGTTACTTTTTGCGTTTCTCTTTGTTTCGTCGTCCGTGTCTGTCGCGGGTGACCATGAACGGCCATGATCGATGACGACCAACTTTTTCAAAACTTTTTTTCGTAAAATCGTGATAACTTGTGATGTTTATAAGCAAACCCCTTATGTATATATATATCAAAATTTTTGTAATTGTCTGCTCTACAACTTTGTAGAACACTGTTACACTCTAAAAAATAACCCTGCAAAGTTAGAAAAAACACGAAATTTTAAAATGAAAAATTTTGTTCTAAATGAAAAAATGACCCTTCTGGGACAATGTAGATTCGAAAAGTACATTAAATTTCCCATAAAATGACATGTTCCAAAATTTTTACAGTCGAGTAACGGAAAATGGGAGAATTTTTAAAACTTTTTAGTGTTTTTCGATGAAAATACGTTTTTCGGAATTCTGAGTACGCCATCAAATCGGGCGTCTAATTTTACATAAAAGTCCCTTTGACACCAAATTTCTATCTCATCACCGTTTCAGGCTGCAAATTATTGAAAAACACCTCTTTTTTCGCATGTGCAAAAATGGAAGGGGTCGTACCGCCCCTCCGTCACGAGATATCAAAAAACGGACCTCGGATTCGTGATCAGGGACAAAAGTTACCCCTTAGGACAAAGTTTCACGCAAATCGAAGAGGGGTCGGGGCAACTACTGTGTGAGTTGGCGGAGAATTACCCTATTATTAAACGTTTTTTGATATTATAAAGTAATAGCGAAAACAGAAATCTGAAGGACGGGGTCGCGCGTTTTTTTTGTATAGGAGTTTAAGGACGAGCTTTGTTAGAAACGCGCCATACAAAAGCAAGTATTAGCACTCTCTGGTCATTTTCCAAATAGTTTAAACATGAATAGGCTTAAGTTGTTCGTTCGCCGTGTAAATGTCAATGTATTATTTTTTTTATCAGTATAGATAGTGACGATGTTAGATTTTAATAGGAACTTAAGTTGAAACTTTTGAGGCTGCGTTTAATTTTTAGTAATTTATTTATGATTTACCATAACATTTAATCAACATTCCACAAACGTGTATTCTTCTCAATTGTACTTCATACCAAAGAGTATCGGTAATGCATTTATTAAAAAGCTTTTTTTTGTTGCCAAGCGAAAACCAAACTTATTATCATTTCAATGCAGCTGGATAAAAGGTGAGCTAGGAATGAAATCCAGGAATCTGTACGCTAAAAGATTATTTATCTCTATACCAGCATACAGCAACAACCGACGACAAACACTGACTAGGGAAACTCAAAAAAATTGCAATTCTGCAACTCAAGAGAAATTAATACTGATATATATATCTGACAATGCGCGCTAACAACTACATAGATGCAAAATTACAACACAAAAACACACACTCTCTCTTTAAACACTGAAACACACAAAAACGACAAGAACAACACAAACACAACTACACACCATTGGCGTCGATTGTCAGTTTGGTTTTAATATAAAAAAATCAAGAAAAACAGTCTGTTTTGTTTTAGTGTACTAGAAAGTCCGAAAGCCTGCCAAATCTTTTGGCAACTTTTCCTCAATCTTTGACAATCAATTTCCGTCTTGTAAAGCTGTATTGGTGACGTAAACGAACATTGTGCAACTGTAACGGTGGTGAAATTTTTCTTTTTTTCGCAGAGGTGCTGACAATGGGTGTAAGTAGCTTGATCATCATTGAATGAATCATTGTTAATCGATAGAATTATCGTCGATAATATTATCGACGATAACGATAATTAATTAAATAATTAAATTTATTCCTGAAATATTTCAGCTAAAACTTGTTTCTTTTTTTACAACCACTAGATCATTTTGTACATTTTTGGGTCCTTGTAGACAATTGTAGAGCTTGTCAAAATGAACATTTTTATTCTAAAAAAAAATGAATTTTGGTCAATTCTATCAAAAGTTATGGGCAAAAAACGATTTAAAAATGCTCATTTTCAATTTGAGATTAAATAAGTTAAACAAAAAAGACCTCCGAGATATTTTCAGCAAATGTACTCTAGAATGTGTACTTTCAGATGCTTTTAAGAGCGAGGTCAAACTCCACCACCTTTTCGAGTTATTCACATTTCAAAATGGCGTCTGTTTCGTTGTATTTTGGCTATAACTTTCGTTAAAAAGGTCCGATTTTCGCTTTCTTGGAAGATAAATGTGTGTTTTGATAAGCTCTACAAATGTCTAGAAGACACCAACTCGCTACGACACAAGTCTGAGTTGATAAATTCAAAAAACTCATTTTTCATCAACACTTCAACCTAAATTACAAAAATGGCTCTAGAAACTTCCCGTTTGAAGATAGAGCTTTGTGCTCTTCTGCAAAGTTGCTCAAAATGGTGTTCCCTACAACTTTTCTCAAGACATCACCCCGCCAAAATAAAAATTCTGAACCACCCTAAAATTTGGACCATCCTAATGTCCACCATACCAAAAGATGCCCCAATTGACCCTGATCATTTGTCCCGAAGATACCAAAGCTCTAAATTTTAACGTGTGGCCGCTATCAATATTGTCACGCTAGATTTCGGTTTCGGACCACTGTGCAATGGGTGTAAGTAGCTTGATCATCATTGAATCAATCATTGTTAATCGATAGAATTATCGTCGATAATATTATCGTCTAACGATAACGATAATGGTTATCTTTATCGTCGGGACGTCTATCGGCGATAATCTTATCTAATCTTAATTATCATGATATATTAATTTTCAATTCATTCGCTTAGAAAATAATTTTTGATAATGCAGTTAATTTCAAAGTAAAAGTTATATTTGTTTCACAAAATATCGTATTTTTTCGAAACTAATAAAATTTTCCTAATTTGCAACATGGGTATCAACGAAGCAAATTTTGCTATGCTTTTTCACCTTTATTAGAGTTTTTTTTGTAAATCCCAAAAATATTCACAAAATACCGTATTTTTATTGAAAATACTTAAATTTTCACAAAGTACCGTATTTTTTTTGAATACTCAAATTTTTACAAATTACCGTATTTGTTGAAAATACTTAAATTTTCATAATTTGCAACATGGGTAAACAAAGCGATATTTGGTATGCTTTTTCACTTTTATCCGGTTTTTTTTTTTGTTAAATACTAAAATTTTCACAAATTACCGTATTTTTTGAAAATACTAAAATTTTAAGTAAATACCGTATTGGTCCAAATTATTCAAATTTTCATAATTTGCAACATGGGTGAAAACAAGGCAAAATTTGGTATCTTTTTCACTTTTATTCGAGTGTTTTTTTTTGTTAAATACTAAAATTTTCACAAAATACCATATTTTTTCGGAAATACTCAAACTGTGAAAATGCATGCAAGATTTTCAAACCGATCGAAAGTCTTATTGAAAATTATGAAAATTTGAGTACTTTCAACAGTACATTGTGAAATTTGAGTATTTTTGAAAAAATACGACATTTTGTGAAAATTCCAAATTTACTAGAACCAAAAATACTAGAATAGTGAAAAAGCATTTCAAATTTCGCTTCGTTTGATACCCATATGGGTCATTCCAGGTCAACTGAGTACACTTTTGGACTCGACCTTCACCGATTTGGACCAAACTTGGAGGGAACGTTTATCTATCGATAGTTAACAGAAATCCCAAGTTTGGTGCTGATTGGACCATCCCTCTATTTTTGGCACCGTCCTCTTTTTTGGCGATTTTCTAAAAAACTTTTTTTTCTTTTAATCATAACTTTGCAACTATTTGAGCAAAAGACTTTCTACAGGTTGCATTTTATAGAAAATTGTCCAAGGAATTCGATAAAAATAAAATATTAACCCTTAGATGCCCACTAATATTATATTTTAACGTTTCAAGTATAAAAATTCAGTTTTGACCAATTGATTATATTTTTATTTTTTTTATTTTATCGCCATCGTGTTCTCCGGACAATTTTACATAATAATCAATATAGACTTCAAACTAAAATGAACTATTGGCGAGATACAGCGATTTTACTGAAAAAAGTTTGATTTTGCACTGCACTCTGTACTATGAATTCAAATCCGAAATAAGTTTCTCACATATAAAAACCGAATTATGCGAGATTCATTCCTTTTTGTTGAAAAGTACACCATGAACTTCCGAGTGCTGCGCAAAATCAAACTTTTTTCAGTAAAATCGCTGTATCTCGTCAATAGTTCATTTTAGTTTGAAGTCTACATTGATTTTTATGTGAAATTGTCCGGGGAACACGATGGTGATAAAATAAAAAAAATAAAAATATAATCAATTGGTCAAAACTGAATTTTTATACTTAAAACGTTAAAATATAATATTAGTGGGCATCTAAGGGTTAAAATTTTATTTTTATCGAATTCCTTGGACAATTTTCTATAAAATGCAACCTGTAGAAAGTCTTTTGCTCAAATAGTTGCAAAGTAATGATTAAAAGAAAAAAAAGTTTTTTAGAAAATCGCCAAAAAAAGAGGGCGGTGCCAAAAATAGAGGGATGGTCCAATCAGCACCAAACTTGGGATTTCTGTTAACTATCGATAGATAAACGTTCCCTCCAAGTTTGGTCCGAATCGGTGAAGGTCGAGTCCAAAAGTGTACTCAGTTGACCTGGAATGACCCATATTGCAAATTATGTAAAAATACGGTATGTTGTGATTTTTTTTAATTTATGAAAAAACTCTAATAATAATACTAACAGTGGAACTGCACGCAAAATTTCGAATCGTTTTTTGATAATGTTAAAAAAATTTGAGTATTTTTTAGAAAATATGGTATGTTGTTTTTTTATTATTTTTGCTTTGAAACTTATCATATTATCAAAAAAATGTAAGAGAAAGTTTGAAAATTCAAAATATTTTGTTGGATTAAGTCAATTTCTAAGCCAACTCACACGAAATCGGGAAAAGTTGCCCCGACCCCTCTTCGATTTGCGTGAAACTTTTTCCTAATGGGTATCATTTATATCTGACCACGATTCCGAGGTCCGTTTTTTGATATCTCGTGACGGAGGGGCGGTACGACCCCTTCCAGTTTTGAATATGCCAAAAATGACATGTTTTTCAATCATTTGCAGCCTGAAAAGGTGATGAGATGGAAATTTGATGTAAATTTTTTTAAATGTAAAATTGGACACCCGATTTGATGGCGTACTCGAAATTCTGAAAAAAACGTATTTGTCATCGAAAAAAGTTTCAAAAACTCTGCCATTTTCTGTTACTCAACTGTAAATTTTTTTTAAACATGTCTTTTAAAGGGAAATGTCACGAGATATCAAAAAACGGACCCGGATTCGTGATCAGGGACAAAAGTTACCCATTAGGAAAAAGTTTGACGCAAATCGAAGAGGGTGTAGGGATTATGGGTTGCAGGATTGAATATGTAATAAATTATTAAATGAGTATTTATATAAGATTGATATAATTCATAAACAACAGCTTAGAGCGCAACAAAAAGTGCGCACCTTCATGAATATTGCCTTGTTAGCTGACAGATTGCGTATTGAGTGCGAGAGCGCGCTAGCGAGCTGCGAGAGAGAACAACGAGCGAGAAAACAACGAGATGCGTGCGGCCGGCGAAAGACATGGTGTCGATTTCTGGAAAAGTCAGGGAAAACCTGGAATTGTCAGGGAATTTTATTTGACCTGGAAAAGTCAGGGAAAGTCAGGGAATTTTAAGCTGGGTCAGGGAATTTCGATGATCTTAAAAAGATTACTACCAAAATTTCATTTCTTTTTGAAAATTCGCCCTTGATGATGTATTTGAATGTATTCCCGGCCAAACTTTGCCACATTGTGTAGGCCAGATCCTTGCGCATCTTTTGGTATATGTATTGAAGTTTGGAGCATCCTGAAGCTCGGTACAGACCTTCAAAGTTTGATAATTTTTCAAAAAATCGTCCCCGGCTAAAAAGATATGCGTCGCACCTCGATTTTGCTGGGACCAATTTTTCGAAAAAATGCTAAACTTTGAAGGCCTGTACCGAGCTCCAGGATGCTCCAAACTTCAATGTTACATATACCAAAAGATGCGCAAGGATCTGGCTTACACGCCAGTGATGTTGAAAATAAACACTTTAGTGGTAAAAATGCCTCAAAAAGTGACATATTTGAAAAAAATCTTGTTTTATGGGTTAAATCCCATTTAAAATTGAAGGGCGGAGCGCCAGCTCCTTTTACGTCCAATCAAGCTCATAGGGTAGAGGACCCAGAAATCGCCCACTTTATAGTGGGAATCATAGAAATTTGACAAGAATTCAATGACAATTTATGGTTTTCGGTTCTATTTAAGCATAAGCATAAGCATAAGCATAAGCATAGGTGCCCACCCGCAGTTGCTACTCCGTTATTGACCAGGACCTCCAGAAGTTACATCCACGAGCCGTGGAAGATAAGTGGGTGCTATCTTTCCTCGTTTCGCAACTTCTCAAAGGCCCCTATCATGCTGATCAATACCGGCGCCGGCCACGACCAGTGGTAGGGTCACGGGGAAGTGGATGGGAATGTTAGTCCGATACTTGAGTGATAGAGACCGCCCAATCGACTGCTTCTCCGACAAAGTATCACATGAGTTTTGAGGGGGTTAGTAGATGGGTATGAGGTCAGGATTCACGAGTGGCAGTGATGTGACCATGAGCATTTTGTTTATCGGTTGAAATTTTAAATCTTAGGCAGCCGGCTGCGGAAAGATAAATAATTGATTATTTGAAAAGTTTGTTTTAATCGAACGCGTGCCAACCGAGCGGCAGTGCTATGGGCTGGACTTATCAGTATATTTTTACTGTTGGTACAATTAAGATAACGCGAGCAAATGTCAAAAATAGTAGATGAGTTAATACTAAAGCTGCCAGTTGGAATAAATTATTACGATCAACGAATATAAACGAAAAGAAAACAGGACACCACGGAACCGATTGTAATGAAATTAAAACAATAACTTAAACGAACTTAACCGGCGGCGTGCCTTCCTATCAACAATGATAAAAGAAGGACTAATAAATTTAAAATATAAAAAGACTCCAAAAAATACGTTGCATAGTAACCGCGAAGTCCCGCTACTCACAATCGAATCCGAAAGATAGCTATCTAGAATTTTAAATATAATATTAATTCGACCGCGATCCTCCAGAAAATCTTCGTCGGCGTGCCTTCCGATCAACGGTGATGTAAGAAGGGCTTTATTCATTAAAATGATTTTATATCATAAGCCTTAAAACATATTCGTCGGCGTGCCTTCCGATCATCGATGATATAGAAAGGACTTAATCCACCAATACGACTTGCTTGTCTCGAAAAAAAAAGAATTCGGATCGTTTCTATCGAAAACTATGTAAAGAGAACAAAAATAAACTCATTGGCCAACGAACGCGCGAACTAAAAATAAAGAAAAAAGAAGAGGAAGAAGAAGAAGACCAATCACCCCATGCACACAAACAACGACACAAAAGAGATGAAAACAACACGAATCAGAAGAAATCCAATCACCCCATGTACACAAATATCGACACAAAAGAGATGGAAAATAACACGAAAAAAAACAGGACTGCGCGTCCACACAGGCACCGCACTACTGATGCCATTATTTAATTATAATGACCAATCACCCCATGCACTCGAACAGCGACACAAAAGAGACGGAAAATAACACGAAAAAACAGGACTGAGCGTCCACACAGGCACCGCACTACTGATGCCATTATTTATTTATATTGACCAATCACCCCATGCACTCGAACAGCGACATAAAAGAGACGGAAAATAACACGAAAAAAACAGGACTGAGCGTCCACACAGGCACCGCACTACTCAATTTATGGTTTTCGGTTCTATTTGTTGTAAAACTTTGACAAACTATTTGCTTTTAAGTTTCCACAAGGTTTTTATCAATTACAAGTTCATTTTTGTTGAAATTTTGCGTTTTAATAAAGTGCTCTGAAGTGCCTATTTTCGCCCCCCTAAATCCAATTTTCGCCCACCCTTGGAACCAGTTTTCGCCCACGACAAAAACCAAGAAATCAAATAAAATTATGGCTCAAAACTAAGTAAATATGGTCTCCTATTGATTCACAATATGTTCCCGAAGCTCAATTTCATTGATGTGCACAATTTTGTTGTAATATTTTTAAATTGAAATTCAAAAAACCCTAGTTGTTTTTTTAACAGATATCCCACTAATTTTGAGGTTCTAACTAAAACCAAAACATGTTCGCACTCATAAAAAATATGACTTAAACAAAATTCCTAATAGAACTCATGTGTCCCGATTCATCCAAGATAAGGGCACACAGTTACAATTAGTTCCATTCTATGGGTCATTCGCTCCCGAATTGACTCAATAGAAAACTTCGAGTAGGTACCTCTTAAATAAAAATATTTAGCACATGTGCTATTTTTAAAGATGTTGTGTAACTACTTTTCCCTCCTTTACTTAATTTGTTCTACAATGTACCAGTAAACTATTACCACGTTTGAGCTAGGTGTCCCTTATCTGAGTTTAGGTTAATTTTTGAACTGATGTTTTTACCAAAACACCATGATGAATGAAATAAAATAAAATAAATAATTAACCTTTAAAAATAATCTGGAATGATCCAAAAATATTTTCAAGCACATTTCGCTGCGATAAGAAAAGTTTTTATGGTAAACGAAAACTGGTTCTAGCTAAAATCTGAAAACACAATACTAGATATCGCCCTGGACGAAAATTGGATCTCATGTTTTTTCATGACCCCAATAATCGCCCACTTTATTTTATTGAAATAACCTTTGGTAAACTTTTGAAACAGGTAAATCACTATATTTTCATGAAATTCAGACATGCAGTGAAGCAATAAATTATTCAGATACATTATTTTCGGACGAAATGAGTTGTTTTCCCTCATTGACATTATTACCCACTGTAGTCGGAATTGACAAAAATATGGCGGCTGCAATAATGCTTTTTTTTAAATGCTTATAAAAACTTAATAAACAATAGTAATTCACTAGGAATGTTTCAATTAGAGCTAGAAATGAATGAATATGCAAACCTGCATAATAAATTTAACCAAAAAATGGTATAAGTTAGCTAAATACAGATTAAATCCAGTAGGTGGGCGAAAACTGGAGCAGGGCGAAAACTGGGTCCTCTACCCTATTTGGGATTTGGGCTCAGTATGCCCACCGGAACAAACCCCTGAATGCCCGCCAAAAAGTCATTTTTGTTAAACTCTAATAAAGATTCTAAATTTTGAAAATTCTGAATTTCTGTTATTTTGGAATTGTTGATTTCTTATTTTTTCAAATTCTTAAATTCTTAAATTCTTAAATTCTTAAATTCATAAATTCTTAAATTCTTAAATTCTTAAATTCTTAAATTCTTAAATTCTTAAATTCTTAAATTCTTAAATTCTTAAATTCTTAAATTCTTAAATTCTTAAATTCTTAGGTTCTTGAATGCTGCCATTCTTGTTACCATCTTAGAAAACTTGATAAAATTTGAAGTATTTTTGGAGTTATTTTTTCGGTTAGAGAAATTTTGAGAAGAAGATGTAGGAAAATTTGCTTCGATTTCTTTAAGTGACGCTTTGGTAAGATCATCGAGTATGAACTGTATCTTAAATTTAAAATCTCAAGATCGAGGATTTATTACAATTTTAAAATTTTATTATTTTTCTTTATTTAGATTTGATTCAGTTTTTGATCTTAATTTCTAAATGTTGAAATTTTTTATTTTGTTTTTTGCGCAAATGTTTGTTTTGCCTTTCCCTCTAGTTGTATTTTGGTATTTTCAGCGTTTCTTGATTCTGCCTTCTGAGATTACAAAATTGAATTTATTATAAAACTCTTTTGTATGTTTGTCGCAAAATTATTTTTCTTAAAATGACGCGGATTTTGCGCGGATTGGGGTGGCGCGGATTTTTTTTTCGCTTTCTCCGTAACAACCCTGAATGGAGGAATTTGAGAGTTCAAGAATTTATAAATTATGGTCTCTTCGGAAAGTTGTTTCAACTTTAATTAAGATCCAGCATCTGAGATTTCATAGGAATTGAACAACTACATTTTACATATTTTTCCTAAACAACATTCAAGGGCTTACAAGGAAAAGTTCCCGTGGTCAGATCGAGCTTAAATTTGTAATCTATTCCAAAACACCCAAATGTCTATGTTTGATAAATAATGACTTTTGAAAAGCTCGAGCTTTTATTTGTTTTTATTTTAATAAAATGTATTGATCTTGTGAATGATCGTCTGTAGGCTCTGGTCAAGGCAGAAAACTTTTTTTTAAATTTTATAGCAAAAATATTATTTTGTATAATTATCTAAGAAGATGTTATCTTCAAATAATCAGAAAACCGTTTACTTTAAATACAAACATTGTTGAAAAAGACCTAGATCTTTTATTTTTAATCTTTCATAAGGTTCTGCAAAATTACATATTTATTTCAAGTTTTTGTCTCCAAAACCATTAGTTTTTTTTTTCAATAGAAACACAATCAAAAATAGCATCGGCCTAATTCGTTTAAAAATTCGGCAAAAGGCAACAATTTTAAAATTAAACATAACTTCTTCCTTTAATTAAAATTTTCAATTGATTTTTTTTAACTTTAAATTTCCTTTGGGAAATGAAGTGAAATCAACTAATCGCAATTTGAAATTTGCAACAATTTTAATTATTAATTATTTCTAGAGTTGTTTTTTAAAAAGGTCCTATAAGCTATTGGGTTTTCTATTTTTATAAGACCTATTAAAAAACTCTAGATTTTTGGTAAAGGGCAACATTTAAAATGACATCACCAAATAATAAAACATAGGAAATTTTTATGGTTGCTCATTTTGATCTTGTGAATGATCGTCTGTAGGCTCTGGTCAAGGCAGAAAACTTTTTTTTAAATTTTATAGCAAAAATATTATCTTGTATAATTATCTAAGAAGATGTTATCTTCAAATAATCAGAAAACCGTTTACTTTAAATACAAACATTGTTGAAAAATACCTAGATCTTTTATTTTTAATCTTTCATAAGGTTCTGCAAAATTACATATTTATTTCAAGTTTTTGTCTCCAAAACCATTAGTTTTTTTTTTCAATAGAAACACAATCAAAAATAGCATCGGCCTAATTCGTTTAAAAATTCGGCAAAAGGCAACAATTTTAAAATTAAACATAACATCTTCCTTTAATTAAAATTTTCAATTGATTTTTTTTAACTTTAAATTTCCTTTGGGAAATGAAGTGAAATCAACTAATCGCAATTTGAAATTTGCAACAATTTTAATTATTAATTATTTCTAGAGTTGTTTTTTAAAAAGGTCCTATAAGCTATTGGGTTTTCTATTTTTATAAGACCTATTAAAAAACTCTAGATTTTTGGTAAAGGGCAACATTTAAAATGACATCACCAAATAATAAAACATAAGAAATTTTTATGGTTGCTCATTTTGGATGTTCGATAAGAAAAAAATAATTGACAAAATAAAAAAAAAGTTTTTAAGTTTTTGCTGAATCCATCGTTAGAAAAAAATTAAATAAAATAGTCATTGAAGTTTTTAAATATCATGAATTTCCAATATTCAAAAAGGAAAATGCATAAAACCATAAAAACGCTCCAAACAATATGTTAGTAAAAAATAGAAAATAAAAAAAAATGGTGGTCTGGAGAGGTCAGGGAAAAGTCAGGGAATTTTATTTTGGGATTTGGATCGACACCATGAAAGAGAGAATGAAGATTGTCAAATCAGTTTTGTGGTTAATTTGTGTGGAATAAGACGTGTTATTTGTTAATTGCAAAATATCTGTGTTTTTATTATAAAAGAAAGTCCCCGATCACGACAGAGGGGTCGGTGCAACCGCTGTGTGAGTAGGCGAAGAATAACCCAAATATATTAAAAATAAATTATCGTTCGTTATCGTCGATAAAATTATCGCTGAAGGAATTATCGGAATACCTATAACGATAGAACATATCGTTATCGTTATCGAACCTCGACCTTTGTAAAATTTGACTTCGGATAATCGAATCACAACATTTTTATTTTTTTCGTTGTCTGATTTTTGATTGTCGAGTTTATGTATGACCTCAAAACTACTCTAAAGCGATTTAGATTGTTCAAATCCAAGATGATGGCCAAAAGGGCGATGATGAAGTATTGAATAAAATGCATTTTATAGTTTTATACACCCAAAGGAAAAATATATCTCAAAATCTGCAACATTGGATTTGTTGCAGAAAATGTCATATTTTATAACATTTTTTGCAGCAAGCCCATTGATCATTTTTGCCCGCGTGTAAAAATTTCAGCGATCTGCAGTTCTCACCAACACATATAAAGCTGGCCCGTCCCCGAGCAACACTCCAAAGTGAAGCATATGTTGGTGCTCTTTCACTCACTTTTCATCAAGCGTCCATGGCGCGGTGGTAGCGTGTCGGATCAATAACCAAGAAGTTGGTGGTTCAATCCTCGTTCTGCTAAGTGTTTTTTTTTGTGAAATACAACCAAAAAGCCGTCGGTAATGTCGATAATTGTCGGTAACGGGCCAAAATGTCATACTCCTATATCGCAAAAAATGCATGAGGACAGATTTCATGCAGATTCTGATATACTTTCATGCCGCCATGCATCACAATCATGCGACTGCCAGTTGGGTGTAGGCAATCACATATTCAAATTTGACTGAAATGGAGTCGCAAACAAATCATTTAATGTAAGAAAATCAAAAACACAAAAAAAATTGTTAATGATTCGGTTATCCGAAGTCCCATACAAACCTTCGGATAATCGAGTTTGGACTGTATATCGAAATTTTGGTAGAACATTGCTACACTCTAAAAATATAACCCTTGAAAGTTATAAAAAAACACGAAATTTTAAAATGAAAATTGTTGTTTTAAATGAATAAAATTACCCTTCTGGATTATGGCAGAATTGAAAAGTATAATAAATTTCCCTTAAAATGATATGTGCCAAAATTGTTTACAGATGAGAAATGAAAAATGGCGCGCAATCTTTGTATTCAATCTAAACAATTATTTAAAAAAATCCTCTTGAGAACTCTCTACGAAATCGGCCGATTTCGACCTTTTTTTTTGTATTTTTTGATTTGACTTAAACTTTGTGGGGGCCTTCCCTATGACCAAATAAGCTATTTTGCGTCATTGGTTCACCCATACAAGTCTCCATACAATTTTGTCTGCTGTCCATACAAAAATGGTATGTAAATATTCAAACTGCTGTAACTTTTGAGTGAATTTTCTGATCAATTTGGTGTCTTCGGCAAAGTTGTAGGTATTGTTGAGGACTTTTGAGAAAAAATAGGTACACGGAAAAAAAATTGCAGATTTTTTTATCAAGTTTTTTTTCACTAAAACTCAATTTCCCAAAATACGTATTTTTTGATTTTCGAGATTTTTTGATATGTTTTAGGGGACAAAAATCCGCAACTTTTGAGCCATAGGTATGATTTTTTTTTGCCGCCGAGTTATGATCTTTTGAAAAAAACAGTGATTTTTGGAAAAAATCGAAGTTTCATGCAAGAACAAATTTGACATTATTTTTTAATGCAAAATTGAATTTGCAATCGAAAAGTACTCTACAGATTTTTTGATAAATGGCTCCGTTTTCAAGATATAGTCACCGAAAGTTTGATTTTAGCGAAATATTTGCACCGTTTGTGACCGTTTCAAAAATATTTTTTTGAAAAGTTCAGAAATTTGCTATAAAAATGTCTAAGAGACATTGAAGATTAGACCTCGGGTTGCTGAGATAGAGCCGCTTTAAGTAAAAGAAACACGAAAATTGAAGTTTTCTTAATCTCATCAAAACAACCCACCATTTTCTATTGACCATATCTCAGCAACTAATGGTCCAATTATCAATGTTAAAACATGAAACATTCGTGAAATTTTCCGATCTCCGACTAGCATTTTAAATGGGCGTAATATTTAATGTTTGGCCCTTTTAAATTGTTAGTCTTGATTTAAAAAATTTCAAAGTATTTTTTTCGAAAAGATCGGAAAATTTCACGAATTTTTCTTGTAATAACATTGATAATCGGACCATTAGTTGCTGAGATATCGTCATTAGAAAATGGTGGGTTATTTTGTTGAGATTAAGAAAACTTCAATTTTCGTGTTTCTTTTTCTTAAAATGGCTCTATCTCAGCAACCCGAGGTCCAATCTTCAATGTCTCTTAGACAATTTTATAGCTAATTTTCTGAACTTAAAAAAAAATATTTTTAGAAATGGTCACTCATGGTCACTATTTTTAAAAATTAAAAAATTGCAAATATTTCGCTAAAATCAAACTTTCGGTGGCTATATCTTGAAAACGGAGCCGTTTATTACAAAATCTTCAAAGTACTTTTCGATTGCAAATTCAATATTGCATTAAAAAGTAATGTCAAACTAGTTTTTGCATAAAACTTCGATTTTTTCCAAAAATTACAATTTTTTCAACCATGTTTCTCTATGGCTCAAAAGTTGCGGATTGTTGTCCCCTAAAACATATAAAAAAATCTCGAAAATCAAAATATACGTATTTTGGGAAATTGAGTTTTAGTGAAAAAAAAGTGGGTTAAAAAATCTGCAATTTTTTATTTCCGTGTACCTATTTTTTTCTCAAAAGTCCTCAACAATACCTACAACTTTGCCGAAGACACCAAATTGGTCAGAAAATTCACTCAAAAGTTACAGCTGTTTGAATATTTACATACCATTTGTGTATGGACAGCAGCCAAAATTGTATGGAGACTTGTATGGATGAACCAATCACACAAAATAGTTTATTTGGTCATAGGGAAGGCCCCCACAAAGTTTGAGCCAAATCAAAAAATACAAATAAAATCCATTTCCGGTTTTGGTAGAGAATTGCTCTCTTCAGACATTTTTTGTTAAATTTACATAATATAAACATAGTAAACATATTTAAAAATTGATAAAAATCAAATACAGTCATCCCACATATTCGGAACACCCACAAATTCGGAACACTTTCGAGATAATTTGTCAATAGCATGCCAAATGCAGCTTTTCTGTGAACCCTACTATTTTTAGGACCATTATTTGGACAGTCTCTTACTATTTCACTAGTAAAAGTAGTGCTTTATAGACAAAAACTTCATTTCAAGACTATTTTATCCAGAGCAGCAAAACACTGCCTCCAAATTGCCTGTTTCATAATTGTGGGATGTTATTGTGCTTCCCACAATTGTGAAACACCTGAATTTAACTGATATTTCCACAAAAAAAGTTATCAGACCATGTATAAAACATCACTAAGCTTGAGTTTCATTGATTTCAGTGTGTGAAGTCATTATTTTGTTGAAAATCTGTACTCCTGGAGAGAACCAAGGTTTGTTTACATCCGTAAGAAAAAAGTGTTCCGAATTTGTGGTTTTCATGGATCAATGTTTTTCCTTAAACAAATGATATAAAACGTAAAAAACTACAGCCGGTCTATACATCAATGATGATGATGATGATGATGATGGTCCCACCTCTTACCCCTACAATGGTTTGAGCTGGACGAGTTATCGTTATGATAATTTTGATTGAACATTTGAATCAGTTATGCAAAGAAAAACGAACTGATTTTTCATAGCAGATATAAAATAGCCTTCAGGTAACTCCGTTCTTCAGATTTCTATTGTCGATTACTAGTTCATAGGCCTGTAACAGTATTAGCTACGCATCTGGTACTAACTTTCTTTCGGTGCACATATAGTTTTACTTGTATCTATCTGAACTGGGTCTCTACTAAGTGACTACTTTGGCATTGCACGAGATCGCACCCTACTGTTTTAGCTGACAGAGTGTACGTCACGACCTTTGACTACAAACATAGTACGTTTCGAGACCCTATCTTTCGACCGCCAAAACCTACTAGATTAGCTTTCCCTTTTGCCTTCCGAGCTCTCCCGTCTTCAGAGCAACTACCAATTTTCATCATACTTAGAAATAACTATTACATATCTTCATCGTCACCTTTTAAGGCACATATATTTGCATACCGCGCGCGATTCTCAAACCTTTGTAGACTACTCATTTATCTTTTTTTAACTTTACTTTAAACCAACATTTGAAAACAAAAAAAAATCCATCATCATCACGTGGTCAAACTGAGCAATTAACTTGTGCGTTCATTTCAGAAATCTGTCAAAATATAGCTATACAAAGTAAACTTAAAATACTAATTTAATGTACGAGCAACACTGTCTTTTAAACTCTGCTATTGTCGTTGACTGTTTGATTTGTGAGGGCATCGAGTTAAATATATTCACACCTTTATAAAACAGGGAATTCTGGGCAGCTCCAAATAAAAAATTCGGAGTGCGAGGTTCATTTGCATTTCTCGTAAAGTGGTCATGAAGATCACTGCCTCTTAAAATTCGATCACATAAGTATCTTGGCAACAGACCATTGACTAATTTAAATACAAAAATCATAGTCGAAAAAATTATCCTTTGCTTCACAGATAGCCATTGCAGAACATCTAACATCCAGGTCGATGAAGTGAATCTGTTACATTTTAAAATTAAACGCATGATTTTATTTTGTAAGCGTTGAAGCCTAGATAATTGTGTTTCATTAGCCAAAAATAATATAGATGAACAAAAGTCCAGGTGTGGTGAGATTATAGATTTATAAAGTTGAATTTTGCTTCGAAAGTTAAGGTCATTTCTCAAACGACACATAACTCCATATTTTTTTGCAATTTTTTTAATTGTGTTATCAATATGAATATTAAATTTCAAGTTTTCGTCTATAGTTACCCCTAAATATTTTATTGACTTAACCCTATCAATTTGCTCACCATCAATTGAAATTTGTACATCTTGTATGTTTTGATGTTTTGATGAGATAATCATGTATTTGGTTTTTATATTTAATTTTAACTGTTTGAATTTAAGCCATTTGGATAAAGCATCTAAATCCTCATTCAATCGCTGCACAGCGTCAATCAGGTTTTTCGCTGCTACAAAAATAACAGTGTCATCTGCGAAAAGATTTATGTCACAATGTTTCAAAACTAGTTTCATATCGTTAATGTACATTATAAACAATATAGGCCCTAGTACACTTCCCTGAGGAACACCAAGGTTGTTTTCCTAGACTCTGAAAAGATTCATTGAAAATCGTACGCTGAGTTCTACCATTCAAATAGTTTTTAAACCAATTGAAAGCTGCACCCCCGATACCAAAATGTTGTAGTGTCTGTAACAGTAAGGGCCTAGAAATTGTCTCGAATGCTCGTTTTAAGTCCAAAAATACTGCCAGCGTCGAGTTTCTTATTTCAAAATATTGCTTCCATTTTGCCAGAACCAAATTCAATGCTGTTTCACAAGAGTGGCCTTCTCGATATCCCGACTGTTCTGATATTAATAATTTATTAATGTTCAAATATTCAAGCAATTGAGATTTCACAACTGTTTCTAACACTTTTTCTAACGTATGTAGCATGTTGATAGGACGAAATTCTTCTGATTTTTTAGTACCAGTAACTTTTTGAATTGGAATAACTAAGGATTCTTTCCAGATTTTTGGAATTTGACCTGACAAAAGTGATGCATTTATAATTTCGAGCAAAGTGTGACCAATGACATGATAACAATCTTTTAAAACTTTTGCATTAACGTTGTCAATCCCGGCAGAATTTCCTAAATCAAAACAAATTTTTTTAAGTTGAACATAGGTTATAGGATTGAAGATTTCTAGTCTGCAGTTTACTTTCCTCATATTCCTGATTTCAGCAGGTTCGTCAGTTTTCTGTATGCTTTCGTTTATTTCAACTACACTCTCAATAAAATATTCATTAAATTTACTGGCAATTACATTTTCGGTACATTCTTCAATATCTCCAAAAAGAATAGTTCTTGGAAGACTATCTTTAGATTTCATTAATTTTTCAATATTTTCCAAAGTTCTTTGCTGTTATTTTTATTTAATTCAATATTGTTTTGAATGTGAGAACTCCGGGTTGTTTTTAAACATTTTGTATACTTGTTTCTAATAACTGTGTATTTATTCCAATGTCTAGGATTATTAGTTCTGCAGAATTTGTTGTAAAGTTTATCTCTTTTTTGTTTCAATTTCATAAGTTCACTGCTATACCAAATGTTGGAATCTTTCCTTTGTATGTACTCAGTAGTTACTAATTCACTTGTGCAATTTTTCAAAGTGTTCGTTAATATTCGCGATTTGTCTTCGAGTTCCCCAGTTAATGTTCTAAAATTTACGTGTTTTTCCAACAGATCGCAAAAAGCTGACGGTGTGTAGTTTTTCCATGATTTAATTTTAATGCGGTCATCCAAAGATTCCAAATTAATTTCTGAAATTTCAATAACCAGTGTTTCGTGGTCTGTAATTTTCCAATCACTCTTAACGACAGCTTTTACACATTCGATATTAGAAAAAACACAGTCAATCAATGTTCTGCTATTTCGTGAAATTCTTGTGAACGTATTTACTTTTTGAGTTAAACCTAAATATTCTGTAAGACGCTTTAAGTGAACTGAATTCTGCTCATCAAACCAATTAATATTATAATCACCAGTTAATAAATTAAAGTTATTCATATCTACGAAATCGTCCAACCAGTTTTCTAAAATAGAAATAAATCGTTGGTCACTTGAGCTTGGTGAATGATACAACACTCCATAATTACCCCTCTTCATGCCTTTTTCAACTGTAACGCCCAAAAACCAGTTATTATCAGAAAACTCGTTTAAACACACTTTAAGGTGAATAGATTCTTTAAAATAAATAGCAACTCCTCCAGTATGCCTAGAGTGTGACAGACAAAATACAACGTTATATCCTGGAATGGAATATTGATCAAATGCTTCCGGTTGAGTAATATGCGTTTCAGAAAGTAATACTAAAAGAGGTTGCGAACTTTCCACTAACTGTCGTAGTGCTACGTAGTTTGTGGT
Organism: Culex quinquefasciatus; assembly: GCF_015732765.1. Classification (NCBI taxonomy): domain Eukaryota; kingdom Metazoa; phylum Arthropoda; class Insecta; order Diptera; family Culicidae; genus Culex; species Culex quinquefasciatus. The sequence goes on from NC_051862.1 coordinate 35,903,353, forward strand.
TAGTCCTGCAATATTCAAATAGATTATATCTGTTGCATTTACTTTTTTTGGCAGAATTTGATTGCTATTCATTCTCATACATACGGTCCTTTTTAATTGCAGCTAAGTGTCGAAAAACTGGACATTTTGAACTAAATGCAGCATGGTTCACATCGAGATTCATCTTTTGCTCATTATTCTTTTTTAAGCAGTTCAGACATTTCATTACAGTTGAATTGCAATCAGAGGTCTTATGGGACTCGCTACACTTTGAACAGGTTTCATTATTTTTACATGTTGTACTCATGTGTCCAAATTCTCCACATTTAAAACATCTTAGGACTTTTATAGCCTCAAAAACTGAACATCTATCAAATCCTATGTTAACCTTTCCGGCCGTGATCAATGCATCAAATGTATCATTATTAACTTCAATTATTACACTAAATTTGTTATATTTCATGCGAGGGTTTTCATAAGAAGATATAACCTTTACATGTTCAATAAAAATTTCGTCATTCTGTGAGGTCAATAACTCAACGAAATCTGTAGGATCATACTTTTCACTCATCCCAACGATTTTCAGTTTAGGAAGGCCAGAAGAGATAATAGTAGTATAATTTGAGCCAAGTTTGTTTTCAATGTCATTTTTCACTTTCAAAAGGTTTTCCCCTGGAGCGCATTGGGCAACAATGGAACCATCCCTGCCATTCTTTAAATTATTGATTTTATGTAACTTTGGGTCAAGATTTGATTTTAAAAAAGTTCTTGTTTCGTCATTACTTTGATTTGTTTCGTTAGGTTTTATAACAATTTTTGGACGATTAGTACGCAATTTCTTATGCTGGTGATCTTTTTTATTTTCTGAATTTCCACCTTTCAAAATTTCCGCAAAAGTTGGCGATTCAAAAACATTTTCATTTTCTTCATCGTCAACCACCATTGCTGCACCGTCTTCCGGAATAATCGCACGTCTTTTACTACCTGGGAGCCCATCCGATTCAGAATGCGTTCCTCTTTTTCTAGTTACTTTAATTATTTGTTTATTATTTGGTTTTTCAGAATTCGATTTAATCAGTTTTCAATTTGATTAGCCACACTGTTCTCCACAACTGTTTTGATTTGTTTCTGAAATATTTCACTGCATGCTTGCATGACATTTTCCATTCCTTTCTTGATAGCTTCGTCGATTCGAGTAGCAATACTTTCATTGATGCCAGGGATAGAATTTGAGTTGTCAAAATATTTTTGCAACTCGTCTTTTATCCCTTTGACATCAGCGAGAAGTACTGAGATCTCAGCATCAACTCCACTATTAAGACACTGGTCGCATTTAAACTGCGCATTTGGTTGCTCAATAATCATTTTTGCCGCCGTTTTAGTCAGGACAGTGCAGGAACGATGGAAAAACGCTCGACACTTCCCTGAACAAGGTACGGCATCTTCAAAACAAATTTTTTGCTCGCATTTGCCGCACAGACTCATCTCGCGCTATCGAGCACGGTCGAGCCAGTCACGCAACACAATAGCAGAGCACAAAAGACCCAAGACAAAAAAGCAAAAACAGCTAACATCAGCCGCCACCGAATCCGATGGCAAACCGTTGTTGCCGGTGAGAAATAAAATCGATGATAATTAATTTTATAGTAACGTTCGATTCAAAACTTGTACTTATCCGATTTGACAGCTGTTTAGTTCACACATTGACAAACTCTAGCACCAATTAGTCGCACTTTAACACGCAAATTTTATTGTTTTTAGCACAACACAGTACAAGTGAACTACTCTGTCTGACACAAAAAAACACATTTTTCAATCGAAAGATCTCAAGAAAAGCTTCCACATGAAGGTAAAAGCAAAACATTATGTTCGACTATCGATTTCCTATGATTTTTTGACCATCGGCCGATCTGTAAACCGTTCCGAATATGTGGAATGACTGTATATATTCTGTTAACAATATATTTTGTGTGGATTTCTTTCTTAAATTAAAAAAAAACTTTATCATGATTGCATAAAATGTTTATTGTTTCATGTGTTCTTTTTTCTCATTTGCAAATGTTTATATAAACAGTCAAACAACACGGTTTATGATTTTAGCTGTACAGTTCATTGTTGAAGTTACTCTCTATTTTTTCCAAAGACTTTGTAATTGCTACCGCTAGTAAGTGCTCCCACCAGGAGCTTCATTTTTCCTGCAGATTGTTTCCCATGAAAAATTCAACTCTGCCGTTTCTCTGTTGGAAAGCCTAATTTTAAAAACTTAAAACAAATTGTTTTTTTTGTGACTTGTTCGTCGCGCTGTACCCTTTAAGAGCTGATGTCGAGGAGCAAAAAGTTGACGAGTTTCAGGTTCCCGCGATCGCTGCGCGAATCGCTCAGCCCAGCCTCTCTGAGCGATCCTCGGCGATCAAAAGGAGGGTGCGCGATTAGGTTTGATCTTCACCTTAAGCGTCGTACAGCAGCTGTAGCCGGTTCGGGTCCGTTTCTTCGCTGGTTTTCATCTCGGAATCGCGCCCCAAATCCCGCCCGTCCTGGTCCGCAGCGGGTCGGGGCCGGCGGAACTTGCCCAGCGCCATGTGGCCACTGGAGTGACTCGCGATCAACGAGTTGCGTTTGTTGTCCGAAGCGGCACCGGCGGAACTTGCACCCGAACTGTCCCGGATCACTTCCACGTACTCGAGCAGGTCGTTGTCCGCGTAGGACCGACTGTCTTGACTTTCCAGCAGGTCGTGGCGGGCCTTTGGGGTCAACCAGGGCAGCTCTATGGTGTTGCGTGGTGGGGCCAACGGCGGCGTTGAACTTCGCTTCCGCAGGTAGTTGAAGCAGCACGTCCGGAAGTGGCGCGTTCCACAGGCGGAGGCACACTCGCGGCCACACGAGTCGCAGGAAAGGGCCGCCGAGAAGGCGCAGGTCGCCCACAGCGCGCAATCTGGGGAGAGACAGATATTAACAGTTTCGGGGCGGTTATGAATTTATGGTTTGGTAGGTTAATTGATTCGGTAGTTGGGGATAGATAAGGATTGGATTTATAACATCATGGTGAATTACCCATAAAGTATCAATGATGAATAAGCGTGGGGGATTTGGGAATAATTGACCTATGTCTCCGGTGACGGGAAGCGGACAGTTTTTGCCAACATCAAAGAAACGTTATCGACGTCAGTTGCAATAGCTGCAAACATAGGAGATCGAAAGCCTTCCACGAATTTTGTTAAATATTCAGGGACAGTTTTGTAGACACTTTTCGTGCAAGTGCTAGATGACTCCTTTGAGCTGTTAAGATTGATATCTCAGTCTATTCTGAGAAAATTGATTAAATTTTGTTTTAAAATAAGCATGTCAAATATTCTGATATATTGTACCGTCGTAATATAACTTTATGAATAAAATAAACATCAAACATGAGCAGTTCTCTCAGATTTCGGTCATTCGTTTTTTTTTGTATTTTTTAATCCAACTGAAATTTTTTTGGTGCCTTCGGTATGCCCAAATAAGCCATTTTGCATCATTAGTTTGTTCATATAATTTTCCATACAAATTTGGCAGCTGGCCATACAAAAATTATGTATGAAAATTCAAAAATCTGTACCTTTTGAAGGAATTTTTTGATGGATTTGGTGTCTTCGGCAAAGTTGTAGGTATGGATATGGACTACACTGAAAAAATTATGCACGGTAAAAAAAATGATGATTTTTAATTTAACTTTTTGTCACACTATTTTTATTTTTTTTTAATTTTTTGATATGTTTGAGAGGACATCAAATGTCAACTTTTCAGAAATTTCCAGGTTGTGCAAAAAATCTTTTAGCGAGTTATGAATTTTTGAATCAATACTGATTTTTTCAAAAAATCGAAAAATTGGTCGCAAAAATTTTTCAACTTCATTTATCGATGTAAAATCAAATTTGCAATCAAAAAGTACTCTAGTGAAATTTTGATAAAGTGCATCGTTTTTAAGTTAAATCCATTTTTAGGTGACTTTTTTGAAAATAGTCGCAGTTTTTAATTTTTTTTAAATTAGTGCACATGTTTGCCCACTTTTGAAAAAAATATTTTTGAAAAGCTGAGAAAATTCTCTATATTTTGCATTTTTGAACTTTGTTGATACGACCCTAAGTTGCTGAGATATTGCCATGCAAAGGTTTAAAAATAGGAAAATTGATGTTTTCCAAGTCCCACCCAAACAACACTTCATTTTCCAATGTCGATATCTCAGCAACTATTCGTCCAATTTTCAATGTTAAAATATGAAACAATTTTCCGATCTTTTCGAAATTTTTTTTTTCTTTTTGAAAAAAATTTGATTTTACATCAAAAAATGCAGTTGAAAAATTTTTGCGACCAATTTTTCGATTTTTTGAAAATATCAGTATTGATTCAAAAATTCATAACTCGCTCAAAGATTTTTTGCACAACCTGGAAATTTCTGAAAAGTTGGCATTTGATGTCCTCTAAAACATATATAAAAAAAAATGTTTTTTTTGCAAATCAAGTTTTAGTGACAAAAAGTTAAATAAAAAATCATAATTTTTTTTTACCGTGCATCATTTTTTTTCAGTGTAGTCCGTATCCATACCTACAACTTTGTCGAATACACTGAATCGATCAAGAAATTCCTTCAAAATATACAGATTTTGAATTTTCATACACCGTTTTTGTATGGACAGCTGCCAAATTTGTATAGAAAATTATATGGACAAACTAATGATGCAGAATGGCTTCTTTGGGCATACCGAAGGCACCAAAAAAGTTTCAGCCGGATTAAAAAATACAAAAATTAAAATTGAAGAAAAAAGACCGATTTCGTAGAGAATTGCTCACATGTTATTTTATGATGATTGTTTATGATGATATTCGATTTAGAAAGTTTAAAAAGGAAAATTTCAGGATATTTTATGCAGGTGTGCTTTTTCTTCATAAAAATATATGTTCAAGGGTACACAGCAGCAAAGGAAGTTGTCTTCTTTTTCCAATATTGTCAATCTTACGGACCCAATCCTGCAACAATCTTATTGTAAAAATAGTCAAATTTAATTGTAAATTATTTTATAGACTGTACTTAACGATAGTTCCCGTAATTTTAAAGATGCTAAAATGAGTGTAACATAAATCTTGGTGCAACAAATTCTGGTTGATGTGCACCGTTAAAGTGCACAAGATATATATTTTTTGAAATTTTTGGCAAAAAATGCCAATAACTTGAAAACCGTGCACTTACGTTATGAACTGGGTGCTGAATAGTGGTTCGCAAAACGGCCTCAATTTTGAACTGTCGAAGTGGAACCAATTTGCTATTCGCCAAAAATAGAGAGTATTGTTATCGATAATTAATTTTTTTTTTCAAAGATGACATTTTTTTTGGCTTTCGAGTACCTGAAGTTGAAGTCAAGAAATCTTTAAAAAGTTGAAGGCGAGATCGTCATTTTTTATAATTATGAATTGAAGTTGTTTATGGATTAGATGCGGTTGTATCCATCCAGAAGCTGTCTTAATTCTGATTTGATCCCGTTTAAAAACCTGCAACGCACACAATTTTGCAGCAAAAAATAGCAAAAACTAGCCAAAATGAAACACAAACAACTGATTATAAAACAGCTCATTTATCAGTAAGAAAAAAGTCATGCTTGTCCTTGAACAGCTTCCTAATGGAGCATTTCCATTCGGGCAGTTTTTGCTTGTTTCTACAATGTATTTCTTATGGAGCGAACTGTCAAAAACTGCTCGACTGCGGGTGCTCCATTTGTAGATGTAAACAAAGTGGGATCATTCCAAAATCACGTTACGCATTCGCTCTATTCATCCACCCAGGTTATGAGTAACGCTTCATCAAGAAACATTTAAACCTACGATTATTTTCACCCGAAAAGAAGAAGTGTTAGATTCTTTCCAGGAATCATTTTTTTCTCAAACTAATCACAACGCTTGTGTTGCTTTTTTAGTGTCCTAAAACGTTAAAAATTGCATAGAAAGTAATTTCCAAACAAAACTTTTGAAGAGCTTGAAACTTTTAAAATTTAGCCATAGCACAATTTCAAAATTTGGTTCAAAAATAGGTTAAATGCTGGGTGCTGAATAGAGCGAATGCGTAACGTGATTTTGGAATGATCCCACTTTGTTTACATTTAATGTCAAATGTGTCATTAATTTAAATTGGCAAAAGCCTCTGTCTTGTCCCGCATGAACTTCTATTAGAGAATCAATGCATCTTTAAGCTTTGAGGCTAGTGATTTTTCGCGATTTCACGGAATCTGCGAAATCCGTTATATTTTCTCTTGGCCGTAAATTTGACCAATCCCCCGCAAAATGCCTTGAAATTTGAAATATTTAAAATAATCTCCCCAGCAATTTTAAAATAACATTTACATTTTAAACGCAATAATTCCAAAACTCCCATAATTTTTAGGAAAGTAATTTTTTTCTGAAATTTGCGCAGATATTTATTTCCATTTTTTGCAATTCTGTTATTTTAGATTGGTGGGATTTATTCAAAATACTTTTAAAAAGTTACATGAACAAAAAAAGGGGGGGGGGGGGGTTAAATATGGGTTTTCGGTGCCCTCTCCCCGTGCCATACCTTCACACTTAGGAAAACTCAGGAGGCAAAATCTTGTTGCAGAAAGAACGATTTACGCCTGTGGATCCGTTTTACGAAACCGCAAGGTGTTACATATAAGGTGTTACGTCGATTCCGTTTTTTAAAGGAGCTGTGAAGTTGCCTTGAAATTTGAATATTTTGTGATTGGTATGCCACTGAAATTACTAGCCCGAGTCATATTAATTATTTTTTTTAAATATTTAATCTGTGATACACATAGTGTTTACCAAAAGGCCAAAAAATACAATTCCTGATTTTGTTTTTGAAAAGGTCCCATAAGCTATGAGAATCCCATTTTTGATAGGTAACTAAAAAAATAAAAACAAACTTTAGAACTGTAGACATTTTCCCGAAGCTTTCACCATAGGATTTTTTTGTAAAAATAATGTTTTGAACCTAATTTTTTGATAGCAATAGCGTTTGTATAAATCTAATCACGTATTCGTACATTTACTTTATTTTGCACTGACTATAAATATCGCAACAAACTTTTCGAATGAAAAGCATATTTGAAAAACCCTGGTGATCGTTTTTTTACTGTACAGTTTTATAGATTTGGACCAGAGCGTCCAATTTCCCGGGGTAACAAATTTCCCGGGAAACGAGAAATTTTCAACCAATTTCCCGGGAAATCCCGGGAATTCCCGGGAAATTTTAAATTTATTCAAAGTTGATCTGATCTTGATTCTGATCGATATTTTGCTTAAAATATTGTATATGACAGCGATTTTAATGGTTAAAATTAGTCTGAAGATCAATTGACAAAATGACTACATATAAAAATCAAACAACTGCAAGAAAGTTTTTTTTTCTAATTTTTTAAGTACGATAAATAAAAAAAAATATCTAAGGTATTTTTTGATGAGATTTTTTTTTTATCACCGATTTTTTTTACAGTGAGTAAAATGAATCCATATTCCACAACCAAATTTTTTTTAAACTTGTCTCCGTGATCAGTTTGAGAGTGTGCTTTGACACGTAAAGTTAAAATTAAGATAAAAAAAAACATGCAGAAATGATGTTTTTCATGACAAATTTTTACAAATTTCTAAAAAAAAAAATACAGGTTTCAGCTCTTGAACAAAACGGCAAAGCTTTTAAGTTTTTCCTTTAAATCTAACTTTTTGTGTTTGCTTTACTTATGGTTTTATTATGTCACATGATTTTCAGGATTATAACTGACTTCGGTTGAAATCTTTTCCACAGAACATAAACATGAATTGAATTCTACGATAAATTAACATCATTTTACAATCAGTCTTCCATTTTTTCTATTTAACCCATAAACACCCATTTTTGCAGCAGGGCTACATAGTTTTTTCACTTCAAATGATAATTTCTTTAAAACTAGGTATTAAACGAATTGAAGTTATTTTTCAATTCGATTTTCATCTCATTTGATCATGGTTAACAAAAACGACAAAAAAAAAATCACAATTTTACTTTGGCGGTAAGGGGTTAATATACTTTTTAATTGAACACCAAAATCGAATAGTTGATTTCCATTAGACAAGATCTATTTAAAGTTGCTTCAGAAATTAATATTATCAGAATTAAATCTTGATATCAACATTTCTGATCATTTGATTATTACTCTATAAGAACTGAACATTACATGTTGATATTTTTCATTTATTTTTTTCAAGGCATTTTCAAAAAATTGTTCCAAAAGTTAAGAAAATGTATACTTCCGCTTGAATTTCTGGAAATCCCGGGAATTCCCGGGACGGGAAATTGTTCGCTCTAGATTTGGTATTTGAACAAACTTTGTCACTTGACTCTCGAAGGGTCGATAATTTCCGATGTGTACCATACAATTGAAGAAAATTCAAACCATCACTTACATATTAAAACAAAGGATAAACACGCAGTCCTTTGGCTGACCATTTTGATTAGTTTTCAGTCCTTCGTTGGAACGTTCACCCGGGCACACACTTTGTCTCGAACAAAAATCACTCTAAAAATCTCTATCGACACTGCAACTGCTGCATTCCTGATGGGTTTAACAAAATTTCCTCTTCAACACTTTAGTCTGCACATTTTCTCTGCCAGGATCAGAACTATTCCTCTTTTCGATCGAACCTGTTGCTTCCGGTGGCACCGTTATCGGCAGACTGTGCTGACTGCCAGCCTGGGCCACGCCATTTATATGTGAAATTTTTGAATCTGGCGCGCGCGGTTTTCCCTTCTGCCGGTGTGGCAAGAGCCTTCTGCCAGCTTCTGCTCGGAAAAGTGACGCACTTTTCCGGCAGCCATGGCGGAGGAGGCTGTCAGTGTGCGCGCTTGGTCGACCGACCCTTGGCGGTTGGGGTGCTGGTTTGAAATAATATTTTGAGGTGAAAAAGAATATGAAAAATAATTAAATTAAATTACATTATTTGCAAAAATCTGGTTATATTAGCCACTGTTATTTTTTTATGTTCGAAAAGCCATTTTGCTTCTCTGGTTCCTCCATATAAAATTCCATATTTTGAAGAAGACTTTACAAAAGTGATTTGGTTATATTTAATAATCCATACTGTAAATTGGGTTGAAGGCATTTTTTTCAGTTATTGTACAAAAGTTTAGTATTTAAAAAAGTTATTACCAAGGGACAACATTGAACTGTTGTCTCATGGAACTTGAGGTTAGTTTTGAATATATTAAAACCATCTCTTGATGACCCTTTCTGTCGCTCCATTCAACATTCCAAATTTGTAAGATTTGCCATATACTGTTGCAACAATTAAGCAAACACACAAATTCCCACACGCCACCCAGATCACAATCGAATTAAATCAGAAACCCCGCACAACAAAACGCCAAATTCAATTATCGAGCGCCCTACCAACTTGAGGGGACCGTCTCCGATTTGGAACCACAAAATGTTCCTGCTTTCGATTAACGACTCGGAAAGGATTGTGCGAGCTCATTGTTTTACGCACTTTCGTTTGATCCCCATTCAACCAGACCCGGACGAATTTAAACCAGCCAAACGGGAAGCCAAGCTCGGGGACATGTTAGTTATGGTTTTTCTTATCAAACGTTGGTGGGGAGCACTTTTCGGCCTTTGATCTAAATTTGCATCACAACCTGACGGATGATGGTGGAGTCCATCTCAACACACGATGCAGCGGAGGCTTTCAAGGGCGACGACTTGCAGAAACAAAAAAAAACTGAAGGAAAGTTTTGCTCTTACTAGACTCAATAAAAATGGTAATTTCTTCCGGAGTCCGTAATTTTACTCTCCAGTAAATTATGTATCCCGTTCACGTACAACTTTGTGCGCACTTACCTGGTTCTTTGGATTTGATTTTTGTAGGAATAGTTGTTGATCGATATTTATTCCAGTAGGTTATGAGTAGCAGTTTGGTGGATTCTAAATTGTCTTATATTTTTATTCGAATTGTGAACAAATATATTTCAAGTTTGATAATACAAATTTCTCATTAGACTAAATTAAATCCACATTTTCAAGTAATGATTCTCAACTCTGACCGAAACCAACATTTGCGCAAGAATCTAGAATACACGCCTGTTAAAAATTATCGCATCCAGGTTTTTAAGCGAAGATGGCGTTCGAATGTTGAACGTCCGAAATGTCAAAATCGCTCAGTAGCACCAACATTAGAAAAAAATGTGGCTGTCATGTCATTGCACACTTTTTCCGTAATGTTGGTACCACTGCGTGATTTTGACATTTCGGGCGTTCACCATTCGAACGACATTTTCGCTTAAAAAGCTGGATAGCAAAAATCGCCCTTTTTGAAAACAAACCCATATTTGGGTTTTTATTTGTTTTAGAGAATCCAAAAGACTACTTGAGATATGTGTCTTATCATGGCCATTTTTCAGGTTGAAAAATTCTGATTTCACGAGGATAACTCCAAAACACTAAATTTCATAAAAATATCACGAAACGTGAAAAATGTTAAAACAAGCAGGAAAATCGCATGTGAGATTCCGACCATTTATTTTTTTAGATTCCAAACAATTTTGGCAGCTGTCCATACAAAAATGGTACGTAAATATTCAAAAATCTGTAACTTTTGAGTGAATTTTCTGACACCAAGTCTTCGGCAAAGTTGTAGGTATTGTTGAGGACTATTGAGAAAAAATAGGTGCACGGAAACAATTTTGCTGGGGTTTGATTACCTTTTTTTTCACAAAAACTCAATTTCCCAAAATACGTATTTTTTTGATTTTAGAGATTTTATAATATGTTTCAGGGAGCAAAAACCCGCAACTTTTGAACCATAGAGAAGTATTGTCAACAAATCTGCCGGCGAGTTATGAATTGTTGAAAAAATAGTGATTTTTGGAAAAAATCCAAACTTCACGGAAAACTTTTTTTCTAACTTAATATTTCAATGTGAAATTAAATTTGCAATCGAAAAGTATTTTTGGCGAAATTTTTCGATCTTGACGAATACAATATTTTGATTTTTTTCTAAATCAAAACTAACATTTCAAAGGGCGTTATTTTTTTTGATCTTGATTACATTCCAGGAGAGCAATTCTCTACCAAAACCGGAAATGGATTTTATTTGTATTTTTTGATTTGGCTCAAACTTTGTGGGGGCCTTCCCTATGACCAAATATAACATTTTGTGTCATACAAGTCTCCATACAATTTTGGCAGCTGTCCATACAAAAATGGTATGTAAATATTCAAACAGCTGTAACTTTTGAGTGAATTTTTTGATCAATTTGGTGTCTTGAGCAAAGTTGTAGGTATTATTAAGGACTTTTGAGAAAAAAATAGGTACACGAAAAAAAAAATTTGAGGATTTTTTTACCACCTTTTTTTTAACTAAAACTCAATTTCCCAAAAACGTATTTTTAGATTTTCGAGATTTTTTGATATGTTTTAGGGGACAAAAATCCGCAACTTTTGAGCCATAGAGAAACATGGTCAAAAAATCTGCCGCCGAGTTATGAATTTTTGAAAAAATAGTGATTTTTGGAAAAAAATCGAAGTTTCATGCAAAAACAAGTTTGACATTATTTTTTAATGCAAAATTGAATTTGCAATCGAAAAGTACTCTGCAGATTTTTTGATAAAGGGCTCTGTTTTCAAGATATAGCCACCGAAAGTTTGATTTTAGCGAAATATTTGCAGATTTTCAATTTTTAAAAATAGTGACCATGAGTGACCATTTCTAAAAATATTTTTTTTGAAAAGTTCAGAAAGTTTGCTATAAAATTGTCTAAGAGACATTGAAGATTGGACCTTTGGTTGCTGAGATACAGCGGCTTAAAGAAAAAAAAAACACTAAAATTGAAGTTTTCTAAGTCTCACCCAAACAGCCCACCACCGTGAAATTTTCCGATCTTTTCAAAAAAAATATTTTGAAAATTTTTAAATCAAGACTAACATTTTAAAAGGGCCAAACATTGAATATTACGCCCATTTAAAATGCCAGTCTTGATTTAAAAATTTTCATAATATTTTTTTCGAAAAGATCGAAAAATTTCACGAATGTTTCATGTATTAACATTGAAAATCGGACCATTAGTTGCTGAGATATCGTCATTAGAAAAAGGTGGGTTGTTTTGGTGAGTCTTAGAAAACTTCAATTTTCGTGTTTCTTTTTCTTAAAGCGGCTCTATCTCAGCAACCTCAGGTCCAATCTTCAATGTCTCTTAGACAATTTTATAGCAAATTTTCTGAAATTTTCAAAAAAAATATTTTTAGAAATGGTCACTCATGGTCACTATTTTTAAAAATTGAAAAACTGCAAATATTTCGCTAAAATCAAACTTTCGGTGGCTATATCTTGAAAACAGAGCCCTTTATCAAAAAATCAGCAGAGTACTTTTCGATTGCAAATTCAATTTTGCATTAAAAAATAATATCAAACTTGTTTTTGCATGAAACTTCGATTTTTTTTCCAAAGATCACTATTTTTTCAAAAAATCATAACTCGGCGGCAGATTTTTTGACCATGTTTCTCTATGGCTCAAAGGTTGCGGATTTTTGTCCCCTAAAACATATCAAAAAATCTCGAAAATCAAAAAATACGTATTTTAGGAAATTGAGTTTTAGTGAAAATAAAGTTGATAAAAAAATCCTCAATTTTTTTTCCGTGTACCTATTTTTTTCTCAATAGTCCTCAACAATACCTACAACTTTGCCGAAGACACCAAATTGATCAGAAAATTCACTCAAAAGTTACAGCTGTTTGAATATTTACATACCATTTTTGTATGGACAGCTGCCAAAATTGTATGGAGACTTGTATGGGTGAACCAATGACGCAAAATAGCTTATTTGGTCATAGGGAAGGCCCCCACAAAGTTTGAGTCAAATAAAAAATACAAAAAATAAAAATGGTCGAAATCGGCCGATTTTGTAGAGAGTTGCTCAGGAAATGAAAATAATAAACAGAAAAAAATATTTTAAAATAATAAAGAGTCATTTTCCGCCAACTCACACAGCAGATGCCCCGACCCCTCTTCGATTTGCGTGAAACTTTGCTTTAAGGGGTTATTTTGGTTCCTGATCACGAATCCGAGGTCCATTTTTCGATGGATTGTTGTGACTCGTACATTGCGAGAATCAGATTTTTTTTTTCAAAAAAAAATGTCTTTGTGATGAGTGAGTGTATCCGGTTTGTTTTGCCTTCCTCACCTCACTGAGGGAAGGCTATAAAATCACTCGAAAATTAAACTTTTTGAATGAGCTTCCAAGATATACCTTTACGTATACATATCGGCTCAGAATCAAATTCTGAGCAAATGTCTGTGCGTGTGGATGGACGTAGAATTTATTTGCTCACTCACTTTTCTCGGAACTGGCTCTACCAGTTTTGTTCGGATCTATGTTTTTGGATTCGTTTTCAGGTAAGTTTTTTTTTTAAATTTCATTCAGTTTGGTGCAGTACTTCAAAAGTTATGTTCGAAAAACTGTTTTGGGTTATACAAAAAAGGGTCATTATTTACATAATTTGAAAGCTCCGGCGGATAGCTGTCGGAACTTTCCGCTAAGTGCACGCACACAAACACTGCAGTGCTTTCAAATGGTTTATTGAATTTATCATAGATGGTAGCACTCAGATGTATAGTGTCTTTACTAAGTAAGCGTTAGCCAAAGCTTTAGTAGTGTGTGTTTGCAAGGCTTTTAGGAGAAAGGCAGCAACCACCTTCTGGTGGATTAAGTAAAGTTTTTTTTTTTTTCGAAAAATCCCCACATACAAGCAATGCACAAGCCACAACAATCTCCAAGGGGTCATTCTTATGCAAAATCCAAAAACAAATTGAAATCCTATCAAAGTCACCCCGTTTTACGATATCTAATGGTTTAAAAAAAAAAAAAATTCAAAAAAAATGGAAACATTTACAAATATTGTTTGCTTTGTTGCGTCTTTGCTGCCTTTTTTATTTTTTAAAACATATAAAAAAATCAATGGTTTTGCGCAAATTAATCAAAAATTAAAATTCCAAAAAGCAGAATGTTTGGAGGGTTACTCATATCTAAAGTTACCATAACATGAGATAGGGTTGGCAGATTTTCAAACATTTAGATTCGTTGGGATTTCTTTTGACAGGACTTACGTTGGGTCGAACCATGGATTCGGGCATAGTATCGATTCAGATAAGTACATAAATATCACTTTAGTGGCCATAGCTTTCCACAGGGTTTCTAGATCTTCAAATTATGAGATTTTTTGGAATGGTCTTTTCAATATTAAATCAACGATAAATATATAATCATATATGAGAGTTTTTGAAATGATTTCTGGCCACTTATCAAACAAGTGAAAACATGCGAAACTACAAAACAACTTCAAACAATTCAATATCGATATAGGGGATCCTAATTAGAGTCAATTAGTTTGGGTTAAATCGTTCCAGCCAGTGATGAGAAACTGAATGGAAATTTTGGTCACACACAGAACAACATACGCTTCACAGATAGACAGACATTTGTTCAATTTTCAATTCTGAGTCGATAGGTATGCATTAAAGTGGGTCTACGAGCTTTTGTGAAAAGTTCCTTTTTTAGTGCAGGTTTACTACCTTACCTCAGTGAGAAAGGCTAAACAACACATTATTTCTTTTAAACTTTCCAATAAAAGGTCATAAAAACAGTTATTTGTCAAATATTATTCATTACGAATCACTAAAGTACCATCAATTGCACTAGAATATTTGTGTCAACATATGCTTCGTCGACCAAACGGCTTGATCACGCCACTACGCTCGAATCACTATCACTAGAACGAATCTCAAATTCCTGGAAAAAATATTACACTGTTCAACAATGTTGTCACCAACCCTCTCCACCTCTTCAATATGTCACCCGCCAAAGCCGGGGAAACGCTCGCTGAAGCTCAAAGTAGTCCAACCGCTGGATCGGATTCCCGGTCACGTTTAACATGCGCAGCGACGGGAACGTCCACCGTTGCAGATCGATCTCCCTCAACTGATTGCCGGCCAGGTCCAACCGCTCCAGGTAGTACAGGATAAGGTCGGAATCGCCGGGCCGAACCTCGAGCAGCCGGTTGTGGGCAAAGTTCAGGTTTCGCGCGTACGGCATGAACGAGAACAGTTCAAAGTTCAGCAGGTGGATCAGATTTTCGGCCATGTCCAGCTCTTCGAGCTGGTTGAGGTACTTGAAGCTGGCGACGCTGGTCACCAGGTTGTTTCGCATCTTCAGCTTCCGCAGGCTGTAGCTTCGGTCCGGGTTGATGTAGATCCTGCTTATCCAGTTGTTGGACACGTCCAGCTCCAGGACGGTGTCGGGCATGTCCAGACCCTGCATTCGGACGGCGTTCATGCGGAGGTACCGCACGCGGCTCATCCGTCGGAACAGGCCACCGGAGAACACACTGATTACGCTGTCCGTGTCGGCAAAGTCGTAGTGCTGACCGATGCGGAGCTTCTCGTATTGATCGTCGGGGAAGCGGATACCGCGCAGGTCGGTCCGGGAGGTTATGTAGATCTTCTGCAGCGTGCACCAATCATCCTCGACCACCTGACAGACGTAACGCTCGTAACGGGCACTGCTGAGGACCACCAGGGAGAGTAGCAGGATCGATGCACTGCGGGAGGCCAAAGATACCTGATTAGTCCGGAATCCTCAACGATCCTCAGACACACAACTTACATTCTAAGCTGAGCGCCCATCGTGCTGGTCTAGACACCTCGGCTGAACTGAGTGGAGTGATCGACAAGTCGCGCAAAAAAGCGCGCCCAGTTGTTGACTCAGAGTCCCTAGCAAATTCTAAGCATTTTGTTATGTAAACTATCCCGCGCGCTGCACGCAACCGCGTTTGATACGGATCAGATCATCATCTGGGATCAATTATGATCGAACGACGAGGGGTCTCCCAACGCGTTGATCGCTTGCATCGTTAGCGAGGGTTGGTGGACCCCTCGGCGCCATAATTAGTGGATTCCGCAAATTGTGCGCACAATTGCGCATAGATCATTCCATTAGCTCCCACTTAAGATCGAACTGCACTAATTGACGAATCATTAACAGCTGGGAATGTAAATGACAAAGGGGCACCCGCTCGGGTTAGGCGAAAATTACGTGCTAAACTTTATGAGGGTAGCAGATGCTATTGTAGACGCCAGGTCAGACCACTGGTCGACGTTTGAACCCGTAGTCCAGAGTTAGCGCTTGGACCACACAACGTGAAGTTCATGCGGGAGTTTGTAAATTCTTTTTGATTGAACAAGAACGTGAATTGAGTGCCAAGATCGCAGTCTGGATCATTGGCAGAGACATTCGCCAGCAGGATGACGGAAGGCTGGAACTATGAACTCGGCAGGTGTGATCGCACCTCATCATCGGCGTAAAGTGTAACGAATGCAAATCAAATCACTTCTCGCCGCCAAGTCTGAGTTAATCAGAGGAATGATTGCATTTTGTCATGAACCAGAACACTGCATCAACGCGATCGCAGCGTGAACTTTGTAGTTGGGTAATATTATCCTATAGGATTAGATGTTACTGTTTCATCTCGAAAGTTAAGTTTCGTCCGATTACGTGACTTGCGTGTCTTTGCTTAATATGTTGAATGGAATATTTTCTACGATAAAGTTCTTCTTGATTACACAATTTTCTCTGGGTAATTATACTGAAATCAATCTTTTAGAAACATTTTTAGCATGTTTGGGTTAGTTTAAAAATCTATTGAATTTTATTGAATTTTCGATGTAGAAAACCAGAAAAAGTTTTTTAGCAATTTTTTTTTCGTAAATTTTTTTTTTTGAAACTTGATGATTTCATATCAACTGTACGGGTGTATACATTTTTCACTGTTTTTTAAATTACAATTATTATATTTTATATTCGCGTATTTTCATGATTTTGATGAAAATTGATTTTTAATGAAAAAAAATTACATACACTAATACATATGTTTATTTTTTAAGTAAAGCAATTTTCATCAATATATTAAAATAAACATTATTTTGTTGCACTAAAGGCAGTTAATTTAAAATACATTTCTTCGTATTGGCGCTAACGAAACATAGTCAAATCAATGTAAATTATAGTTTTTTCTTGTAGATTGACGTTATAAAACAATACAAAAGGTTTGGAAACTTATAAAATGCTGGCAGGAGCTGAAACAGTGGTGTAAGTGATAAAATTGAGTTTTCATCTATAGGGAATATTACTAGAATGTATCTTGGCACTGAAGTGACGAAAGCTAATTGTTAAAAAGGCAAAGTTTTTCAGAAGAATTGTTACCTACAAGATGATTCTAATGATTATGGGGCAATTTTTTTTTTGAAGGATTTTTGAGAGAAATTTGAAAAAAAATCAGGCAAAAGATTTAATTTTTTCAACTTTAACTGGCTGCCAATGAAAAATGACGACTTCCTGGATCAATATGAATATAGATTACAGAACATTATTGGCAGGACTCCTAATCATGGTTTTAGAACGAAATATGATATTTTTTATGCAAACAGATTTTTTTCAGTAAATCGCAAATCGCGAGTTCTAAACGATTTTTGGGATTTTTACATTGTTTCCTGAGGCACAAACCTATTAAAATCCGGGTGAGCCCGAAGTTTTCCGCCACATCTCATTTTTTGGGACACACTAATCAGTAAGTCTCCAAATCAAAAGTGCTCCGGTTTGGCTCAAATTTGGCATGAGAGTTCCTTGACCAAAATAATAAGACTTGTATTTTTTGTTTGGCGATTAAGGTGCTCCTATCCAAAGTAGGGTGATCCAAAAAAAGGCACTTTTCGTCAATTTTCGCAAAATCCACATTTTTCAAAAAAAAAAAAAATCCTATCTTCGGAACGGTTGAACCAATTTTAGTGCGCCCCGTTTCAAAGGAAATGTTAGCCTCTAAGGAAAAATATGTTGAGGTTCGAAAAAACTAGCTGAATATTTTTAAAGGTCCTATGATAACCAATCCAAAATTGCGAATATCCATTAACAGGATTCGGAGATATGATTTTTTGAACATAAAAACTGGTTTGTGGTTTGGTAGAGCATTTTGGGAGAATGCATTACTGTGAATGCAAAGAGAGAAGTTGTTCCTTTTAATTCCGCTGTATATTTTAATATTTCGACAGATATGTATTTCGTCTACTACTTGCAGACTTCATCAGTGTTCTGTTCTCTACTCGAAAAAAAAAAGTTGCGTAAATCGAGATTCATTTAAAAAAAAGGTGACTTAAAAAAGGATACATATACCATATGGTGTACACGAGAATATAATACCTAGTATTTAGAAAAATATTACCTTAATAATGTATAAATTAAATAAACTGCGAAAATATCATTTTTCAGATTTTTAATTTTTAGTTACGTATAAAATGACACAAATGCAATCAGGCTTAATTTTTAAAAGGTTAAAGATTAATGAAAAATAGCTCAATAATAAAAATAAGAATATTCATCTATAACAACTGAGGTTGCTGAGCTGTGCTTCCAGTATAGGTAGAGCCAGATACCGATGGGACTCTCCTTAAAAACCCAGGATCGGCATGACGCTCGAAGTTAAGCTAGGCCAAGAAAACATCCGCAGTCGTCTAAGGAAATTAGTTTTATTTCTCGGGGTTCCGTCGACGGTTTATTGGGCACACTTCCTAACTCCTCGCTAGCACGTCTCCCTTCCCACTTCCTTACTTCCTAGATCCTACCTCACACGATCCTTCTTCCTACTTCCTTGTGCACCGATGATCTGCTGCGGGGCCCCGATCTGCACTGCGGTCGTCGTTGTTCCGTCCGGATGACCGTTGAGCTCCTCCTGCAGTACGCCAACGGGGTGGCTTCTCGGTCGTCGGATGGACCCTCCGACTTCTGCTGCTGCTTCTCGGACCTATCGCCAGCCGTCCGTGTCCTTCCTGAGCGTGTAACGGTGCTGCAGGCTTCGACGAGGCAGCGCCTCCGTCGGGATTGTCCGGGTTTGGGACACGGAGGTTACGTGGCGGCTTGGCGACGCACCGACCAACGGATTGACGGTTGGTGGTTTTGGGGTTGGTCTGCCGGGCCGGATATGGCAAGGCCAGGGCAGAAACCAACGGGGTTTCACTTGGGGTAAACCCGAGAGGTCCTAGGGCAGAGGGATTTGAAGATGGCGTTAGCGCGATGGCGGTCGGGATCAAGGTTCACTAGGGGGGTTGTTGTGGGGGATACCATCCTACCTGGGATGTCCAAATCTCGAGCAGCTCCTGCTCTTCGCTGTCCGCGGAACGTAGCACGGTTCCGGGCACTTCCTGACACGGTCAGGTTCACTGCGGCCGCTGGTCCAACTCTGGGACACTGGCCTTCGGTTTCGGCTGCGCTTGACGACAGCCTCCTTCGTCGTTCAACACCGGACTTAATGATGGCGCAATCCTGGCCACTTCGTCCTGAACCTCCCGATCCAAGACCCGCCAACTTTCCTCTCTTTTCGCCCTCTTTCGCCACCCCCTGCTGATCTCTCGTGCGATGTTTTCCACGACGACATCTGGTGGTGGCTAGCGGCAACAACGCACTGCGTGGGACTGGTCGTTCTGGGAGACGTCCAGGTAGCTTTCCGTCGACAACCACGAACATCTCTTAGCACTACATTTACACAAATACGCGACGAGTCACACCGATATCGAACACTACAGACACACTGGTTACACATCGTTTACCGATGTCTCATATAATTGACCTTAAGTTAATATTTTTGAAATCCCTTTTTCAAGTTTTGCTTTGATTCACTTTATATTCCCTTTTTCAATTAAATATTTTCTGTTCAGTAATGGAAAAAATGAATTCTTGATTTAAAATTTGATACAAAATTGGCAGATTAAACCTTTGAAGTTATTTTCTTACAATCTGGTGATATTTACTAAACAGGTATTCCGAGTCAAACCAGAAGGATCTAAATCAAAAGTACAATCATCCCACATATTCGGAACACCCACAAATTCGGAACACTTTTGAGATAATTTGTCAATAACATGCCAAATGCAGCTTTTCTGGCGACCTTACTATTTTTATGACCTTTATTTTGACATTCTCTTGCTATTTCACTAGTAAAAGTAGTACTTTGAAAACGAAAAACTGCATTTCAAGACTTTTTTATCCTGAGCAGCAAAACACTGCCTCCAAATTGCATGTTTCATGATTGTGGGATGTTATTGTGCCTCCCACAATTGTGGAACACCTGAATTTAACAGATATTTTCACAAAAAAAGCTATCAGATCATTCATAAAACATTACTAAGCTGTAGTTTTATTGATTCATGTGTGTGAAGTCATTATTTTGTAGAAAATATGTACTCCTGAAGAGAATCAATGTTTGTTTACATCCGTAAGAAAAAAATCTTCCGAATTTGTGGATTTCAAGGGTCGAAGTTTTTCTTCAAAAACTTGATATAAAAGTTAAAATTTGCAGTTTTTCGATACTGCATTCGAAAGATCGCAGGAAAAGCTTTGAAATGAAGGTAAAAGCGAATCATTAAGTTCAAATTATCGATTTGCTATGATTTTTTGAATATTGGCCGTTCCGAATATGAAGGATGACTGTACCTCGAATAAGCTCAAATTTTGCATAGGACTTCCTCGACCAAAACAACTTTGACGGTTTTGGTCAATATCTGCAAACACCACATATAAAAATTAAATTAGGTAAAAAACCCATGCAAAATTTCACTGAAATCAATTGAATAGGGGAAGGTGGGGCAAGACGACCATATGGGGCAAGAGGAACAATCGCTCGTACGGCCGTAATTTTTACAATTTTGATTATTTCCAGTATGAGGAATTGTTGCTAGCAGTGCAATTAACTAATTCTACTACCACGTAACCGCCTCTTGCCCCAACGGGTTGTTCGTCTTGCCCCACTAGTTGAGTAGAACGTACATTTTAACATTGGAAAACAGGATTTTTTCAAAATTTGTTCTGTCAAAGTCTTAGTCAAGACCTGAAATAAGGTGATTATGAAAAAATCCGACAGATGTTTTAACGTTTTAATGGGTTTTAACGAGGATTTCCTTAGCTTGTTACACTTGCCCCACTTTCCCCTAATATTGTTTCGAACAGTTAAGCATCAGAAAACTCTGTATTTTAGTTAGTTTTTTGTTTATTTTACACTCTCAAAAATATATCAAAACTACATTAGGAATCTTGGCCGCAATATCATCTCCATATAAACAAAATTAAACTGGGATCAATCGGGATAAAAACATTACAATCTGAATTGACTCCACAATCTTGAACCGCTGAGGTCATCCTTATAAGAGAGATTGTGAGATGCATCGATCAGGTTCGGCTCAATTTGCGTCTTTCACACGCAATCTCGTTGTTTTGGTCAAACTCGAGGAATTCCAAGTAAAATATTCGCCCAAATTTAGGTCAACCAGCGTGACCCCTCCGCGGGAAGGCGGCCTTTATAAGGCGACCCCGCCTCTGCCGAAACCAGTCTCGACGATGAGGATCCTGCTTGTTGGACTGTGTTGGACGCTTTTGGGAGGAGGAGCTTTGCGGTTCTGTGACGCCGCCGGTTGGTTCTTCCCGGACTACCAGCCCATCGTGGAGTTTGGAGTGTGGAACAAAAACGACTTGATTTGCTACCAGAAGCGGATCCTCGCGGGGACGCAGAGTCCGCAGGTGGTGGATTTTCGGAATGTAGGTACAAAACAAATTATGGTGCATTCGTTTGATGGATCTTGTTCGTATGACAGCCCCTGGGGACCAGCATCAACCACGTTCGGATCGAGTCACCCCAGGACAAGTGGGCTGGATTTCGCGTTGCGCAAGTTTGGGGAGCACTGGCGACCACGTACATTCAGCTGGAGATTTACGCGTCGCAGATTGTGGGCCCGTTTCTGAATGACGTCAACATCGAGATCAGGTGCTCACCCACCTTGGCGCGGTTGTCGATCGAGACGGTGCTGCAGATACTGCGAAGGCCGATTGGAGTTTTGGTGAAGAAAAACTCGACCGAATTGTCAAACTCGATCTTTGGAGATGTTGTGAGGGATGGTCAGGTGAGGATTTACCATCCTCCACGTTTCAATGATAGTTCATTGGAGGAAACGCAAGAATAAAACAGGTAAAATTTTCTGAGTGTGTTTTTGTTTTTCAGTAACGTTTTATTATCACTAGATCATGTTGGTTGACCACGCACAGTCTCAAAATGGCCAATCCTAAACGGGTTTTCCTCACTACCAAGACTCGTTCGCTTAAACTTTTTTTGGGATGAGATTTACAAATGATGATTTCCTAAGCCAATTGATATTTTCTTCCATGGAGCATGGCTTTTTTATCATAAGTTTCTAGGCGTTGAATTATTGCATATTGACTTTGTTCCACTGGTGTGAGTGTGTGTGTGTGTGTGCTCATATCTTTTCCAGCAAATTTTAGTGATTTTTTTCATTGGCAAACTGCCACAACTGATTGCGCGCACGCGTGTAGAATACTGAAATTGGTGATTTCTTGTTCTTTCCTCGAATGGCAACCAAACTGGCAACACTGGTGTCATGTGCTAGCAGAGTTGCCAATCGAGGGTGGCACCCAAATTAGAGCACTCCGTCTGGCGTGAATGTGTAGCGTAGAATGTTTTTTTAAACGCTAGTTTGTTTTCTTTGTTAGGATTAATTTATTAGGTTGAAGGATGTATATAAAAAAGCGAAACTCAACGAGGTGAGGTTTAGCTAAGCTACGCACTCGAAATTTTTGTAATAAGCATACACGACGACGACGACGTCGTCGTCGTCCTTTTTTTTTTAGTAATACCGATTTTATTATTCTCACTTGAAGGCACACTGAATTGATCGTGTTTTCCATTGCCGAGCATATTTTTATTTCTCTGTGATTTCGGGGACTTTTCAATTTAGTGTGTACGCGTCTTGACCCAAGTGTAGCACACTTTGTGATTGTTTTTTTTCTCTTTGTTAGGATATACAGTGGAATGCTGCTCTAAAACCTAAAGATTGCCGATTTGAGTTTGGCTAATAGCTTTCCCGTTTTGTGGTTTCCTTAAAATGTTAACTAATCTAACTTATAAATTTGAGAAGAACTTTGATCAAGAAAGTTAAAAGTGGTTTCAAATATAGTTGTTTGTTATCTTGTTGCTACTTTTTGGGTTATTAATTTGTCTAACTGATTCCTTCTAAACAAGGTTCATCTACTGTTGCACTACTCTCACTCGCGTAAAATGATTTGAAATTGTCAATTTACTGAACTGTTATTTCGAAAGATTTTTTTTCCCGTTTCATGTAACATGGCCTTTTGGCCCATAAGTTAAGGGACCTTATTGTGTTTTGTGAGCTTTGTTTATATTGATTACTGAATAAGAAGATAAATTAGAAGAATGTTGTACAGATTTTTGTCTTGAATACGTAAAAAAACTAAAAAAAGAAATTAAAAGTAAACATAATGTTCGAATAAATAGATTAAAACAAAAAACAAAGCAAAAATCTACTAAAGTAGCAACATTAAAAAGTATTTTACTGCTCTCTGAAAACATCGGAAATCATTTCAATTTTTTTTAATTTGGTAACAATTTTTGTTTTTGTTTAAACAAGCTTTATTTTGGATGATACAATTTTAATTAAGTATTTAAAATAATTTGAATGTTTTATTTAAGAACAATCGACCAATATTCCAAAATTATTATTAAATAGAAACAAAATAGTAAAATAAAACTCGAAATCAGCTGATTTATATATAAAAAATATTTTATTCCTGGCAGCTTTTTTCTGTATCTTGAGAAGGAACTCTGATTTTTTTTATCACTTTTTGGTACAAATAGTATAAAGTTGAACATTTTAGCACTTAAATGGATACTGATAAGTTCTTTTCAATAATTTTATTTTGGACAGTGAAAAATTTGCCTTTCGTCATTCGAGAAAGACAAATAAGTTGTTTTGCAACGGAAATACAAAAAAAAAATCATATTTGCAAAAAAAAATTACTGAACTTTGTTTTGATAAAGTATATGTATAACATTCACTTAAAAATCGTGTCCATGTAAGTATGAACTGCATAGTTCATTATAGCATTCGTTTGTGCTCTAAAAGTTTCGACTTTCCAGCATATGTATTGAAAAACAATGTTTTTCGACACTGTTTTGTTTTTGAGTTGATTAAAAATGTTTTTTTTTACGAATTAAACACACGGATGCCAAATTGAAGTGGAGATACACTGAAGTTCCCTGAAGTATAATTTTTAAAGGTTTTTTTTCAAAGTTGCAAAAAGTTTTGTATATGCAACACCAAACTGTTTTTTTTCAGCACTCGTAATATTTATCCAACTCGGAAGAATCGTGCCTAAAAATCTTGTTGCATTGAATACTAGGTTAAATTTGGATTATTGTTTCATTTTTTTTCAAAACACTGCTTTTTTTGAAAACAAAAATAAAATGAAAAAAATCACAATATTGTTACTGAAGCAAAATATCATAAAATTCATAGAAATATGTTCATACTTTACATCTTTGAATTCACAAAAATGCTTCAGAAAAAAATGATTTTTATAGTATTATTCATAAATACTTTGGACCTTTTGTCCATTCGATTTTTTGTCTTTCGAGCTTTTGTCCTTTCTGACTTTTGAAGTTAAAAAAAGTGTTATTTTGGAAAATAGAAAATTTGAATAGTTTAATATTACCCCTTTTTTGATTTAACTTTTGTAATAAGTAAAATTACACGTAGAAATATGTAAATTTACACACAATAAAATTGTTCAACATTCCAGATCTATGTAATATTATCATATTGTGTTTTTTCAGGTTTTAAATTTCAACACGAGATCTTAAAACTGATGAAAGATATATATTTCTAAATCTAAATCATTTAAATTATGAGGGAGATTTTTAACGTAGAATTATTTATTTCCCTTATTCACAGTAAAATAATCATTGAAATATGAAGACATATTTTGTAACAGAAAAAAGTGTTATATTTCTTTAGAAATGTGGCAATTTTATAAAAAAATTAATTCTAAACTGTAGCTGTATTTTTAAAATAAATTAAAACATAATTACATAAAAAAGGTAATAATTAACCATCAAATTTTCATCCATCCTAAATTGCATTTTATTTTTTGATTTGACGTTACATGGCTGTTTGGCTGATACTTCAAACAGCTCAATTTTATCGTTTCTTTTTCTTCTCTCCGATGTATTTCAGAAACCAGAGGTCCAACCTTGATTGTCTCTTAAGCAATTTGTTAGTGGAAATTTTCCCAACCTTTCGAATTTTTTTTCCAGTACTCATGAACACTATTTTAAAAAATCTAAAAAGCTAGAATTAAACTTATTAAACTTTAAGTATCTCAGTATTGGAAAAGGTGCATTGTATAAAAGAAATCGTTTATAGTAGTTTATGCAACAAATTGCAAAAAGAGGATTTTTTCAGCACGAGTCGTACATTTATCAAACGAGGTGAACCTCGGTGAACCTCGTTGGATAAATACGAAGAGTGCTGAAAAAATCAAGTTTTGCAACGAGTTCCATACAACATTTTATGCAATTCCAAAAAACACACACTGAGTGAAATTTTATGTCAAATTTTCATGTATTTTGTCAATAAATCGTTTAAATAAAAAAATGTTGAAAAGTGTTACTTTTCGAAACAAGTGCTGAAAAGTTTAACTTTTCAGCACCCATTTGAGTGCTGAAAAGTAGAACTTTTCAGCATTTATTTTGAATAATGTTGCTATTCGATTCTGTTATTTTTGGTACAGAAAAGTAGGCTATTTCGTCGTTCAAGAATGACAGGAAAAGTAAGTAGTTTCACGACGGAATTGCAAAAAATACCTTTCGATTGTAAATTTTGTCAAACAATATTTTTTTCAAGCAAAATTTAAATTTTTCCAAAATTAAAAAAAATTGAATCTGAGAAAAAAAAATAGAAAAATTTAAAACCGGAATATTTCCGGTTTGTTTTCTTTTTCTGAACAGCCCTCATCAATACCTACAACTTTGCCAAAGACACAAAACCGATCAGAAAAAAAATTAAGTAAAAAATTAAAAATAACGAGTTAGAATTTATATTTTTCCAACAAACTTTTTTTTTTCAAAAACATAATTTAGCGGCAAAATGTTTGTTCCCACTTAAATATGTATATTTTATTAACATGAGTTTAAAAAAAAGTTAATGGGCAATTTTTTGTTCCGTGTAATATTTATTTTCTGAATAGTCTTCATTAGTAACTACAATTTTGCCGAAGACATCAATGCGATCAGAAAATTCCTTCACAAGATACAGATTTTCGGATATTTACGTACCATTTTTGTATGGACAGCTGCCAAAATTGTATGGCTGAACCTATAATACAAAATGGCTTCTTTGGCCGTAGGAAAGGCCCCCAAAAAGTTTGAACCAAATAGAAAAATACAAATAAAATCCTTTTCCGGTTTTGGTGGAGAAATGATCAATAGTCCTAAGTGAAAACATTAAAAAAACAAAAGGTAATCTGTAACAAGCCTTTGAACTAGGAAAATAAGCTTTAAAAAATATAATAAAAAGTAAAAATTCTCATTAACTAATAAAATTGATTTTACTAACACAAAACCAATCAAGGAACTACAGTTGTCACTCGTTATAACCTAGAATCGCACACGTTTCGCTCTCCTTTTTTTAAATTTTCGCTCCGACGGAAATAATTGAACAATCACCGATCGGAACCGCTCACCTCTTATCACCTATCACAATCTTGTTTTTTCTTCTTTCTTCCTACTGAACAACAAACGGGAAGGGGAAGGAGGAAAATTATCTACTTACTTGGAACTGCAAGAGAGTGAGAAAAAGTGGGGTTAAAAATGCTTATTTTCCCTCGTCGGTCGGTTTATTTTGGGGGGGAGTCCGCGCTGCGCAAATAGGTAATGATTGATATATCACAAAACACAGATCTGATTCTGGCTTCTTCTTTTTTTTTTGCTGTTGACTGCTTGCCCTAACCTTGCTTTCGTTTGCTTTTCCTTTCCTTTTTAACTCTAGGTAATCGATTTTTCTTTTATTTGTTCGCTTGCATTAAGCTGTATGTGAGTTTATTTTGATGTGTTTTTTTTTATTTATCTCCATTGCTGGTACTTTTAAGAATTATTGAAATGTTGAAACGTTCCTACAGTCGCTCTCTTTTTAAAATCTACTTTATGGCTACAGTGTGTGTGAATGTGTTTTTAGGTTTATTTTCAAATTCAAGTGTTTAATGGTATTTTTTTGTTCGTTAATTTATTACAGTAAAAAGGCAATCAACAAGTTTTTTTTTTAATTTCACTTCGTCGTTCGCCCTCACGTCGCTAAATTATCAGCTCAGTTTAGTTGAGTATTGTGGTATTTTGCTGGTAGTTCAATTTGAAGCTTTGTTTTGCTTTGTTTGCAGTGAGTGTGATAGTTTGTGAAGGGAAAAAGTGTTGGTTGGGATTATCTTAAAATTCGCAGTAAAGATTCTTCAGGATGATAAAACGATCGCGTATATCTACACATCTCTCCCACCGCCCGTAACAACTCCCCTCTCCGCCAAGAAGATGGTCCACAGTCAGGTTCGCAGGTTCGCTTCCGCCGCGGGCCACTAGTCAATCTTGCTGGTTTTGATGATGATGTTGTTCTCCTGCATCGTAACGGATTTCGCCGGCGACGACGACCGGGACGAGGGCCGTGACGAGGGTCGGGAAATGTAGTGACCGCCGGACGTTCCGCTCGTCACCAGCGGGGACGTCGTCGCGATATTGCTGGCCGATGGCGAGTCCGACACGCTGGATCCACCAGCTCCGCCGCCACCGTTTTTGATGAAAGGCGGATTGGTGATGATGGGCGGGGGCAGCGGACTGAACAGAACCGTGACCAGCTTGCACAGCAGCGTGCTCAGGACGGCCTCGTGCGTGACGGCGATGGCACGGTAGTGGGGACCCTCGAACGGGTCCTTGATCGCCGGGCAGAGCATGTGGTTCAGGTTGACCTGGGTGGGCTGTGGGGATGGGAAATAGTTGGTTTAGAAATTTTGATGTTTTGGTCAACTTTTTCTATTTCAGTAAGTGGGTAATTCTCTACCAACTCACACGAAATCGGGAAAAGTTGCCCCGACCCCTCTTCGATTTGCGTGAAACTTTGTTCTAAAGGGTAACTTTTGTCCCTGCTCACGATTCCGAGGTCCGTTTTTTGATATCTCGTGACGGAGGGGCGGTACGACCCCTTCCATTTTTGAACATGCGAAAGCAAACCCCTTATGTCTATGTATCAAAATTTTTGTAATTGTCTGCTCTACAACTTTGTAGAACATTGTTACACTCTAAAAAATAACCCTGCAAAGTTAGAAAAAACACGAAATTTTAAAATGAAAAATTTTGTTCTAAATGAAAAATGACCCTTCTGGGTCAATGTAGATTCGAAATGTACATTAAATTTCCCATAAAATGACATGTTCCAAAAATTTTTACAGTCGAGTAACGGAAAATGGGAGAATATTTAAAAAAAATTAGTGTTTTTTTCGATGAAAAATACGTTTTTTCGGAATTCTGAGTACGCCATCAAATCGGGCGTCTAATTTTACATAGAAGTCTCTTTTACACCAAATTTCTATCTCATCACCGTTTCAGGCTGCAAATTATTGAAAAATACCTCTTTTTTCGCTTGTTCAAAAATGGAAGGGGTCGTACCGCCCCTCCGTCACAAGATATAAAAAACGGACCTCGGTTTCGTGATCAGGGACAAAAGTTACCCCTTAGGAAAAAGTTTCACGCAAATCGAAGAGGGGTCGGGGCAACTGCTGTGTGAGTTGGCGGAGAATTACCCAAGTACTATACTTTCACAAATCAAAACTTAGAATTAAAATTAGAGCATTTAAACGAAAAGTTTTTAAGAATGAAAAATAATAATACAAAAAAAAGATTAAATGGGCTTTGTTGTCAAACTCACAGATCTATTTTGTGAGATGATTTGCACCCATTAGTGACGCATGAGTCCATGAAAATGTGCGATATTTGACACGTTATAATTAGATCGAAAATGTGCTCTACATTTGTGTGCTGCTTTTTCGATTTTAATTTGGCTGGAATGTTCTGTTTTTAAATTATATCCCTAAATTTTGTTTTGGTGATTTAAAATGTTAGTATATTTAAGTCCCGGAGTTTGTATCGCCTAAGGAGCGATCAGTACCGTCAACTGGATCGAATCGGGACTACAGCCTGAATGAGGACAACAGTTGTAAGGTACTTTGTGATTTTGTCTCAGTTTTTAGTGAAACCAATCTAAGATATTTAAAAACATGACCAAAACAATTCGAAACAACCGTTTCGATTTGCTCCAGATGACGGTAATGAACGGTAAGCAAACCTGGAAATTCTTGTCGGGGTTGGCTCTCTGGCCACTAAAACGTTTAATTTCAACATCACTAGCGTAAAGGCCAGATGCTCATGGTATGACGGAAGGAAAATATGTATTATAAATCGAGATGGCCCATGGGAGTTTTATACGTATAGTTGTGTTTCGCCTTCCTTAGGCTTTATTATCGATTTAAAATAGGGTAATTCTCCGCCAACTCACACAGCAGTTGCCCCGACCCCTCTTCGATTTGCGTGAAACTTTGTCCTAAGGGGTAACTTTTGTCCCTGATCACGAATCCGAGGTCCGTTTTTTGATATCTCGTGACGGAGGGGCGGTACGACCCCTTCCATTTTTGAACATGTGAAAAAAGAGGTGTTTTTCAATAATTTGCAGCCTGAAACGGTGATGAGATAGAAATTTGGTGTCAAAGGGACTTTTGTGTAAATTAGACGCCCAATTTGATAGCGTACGCAAAATTCCGAAAAACGTTTTTCATCGAAAAAACACTAAAAAGTTTTAAAAATTCTCCCATTTTCCGTTACTCGACTGTAAAATTTTTGGAACATGTCATTTTATGGGAAATTTAATGTACTTTTCGAATCTTCATTGTCCCAGAAGGGTCATTATTTTGTTTAGAACAAAATTTTTCATTTAAAATTTCGTGTTTTTCTAACTTTGCCGGGTTATTTTTAGAGTGTAACAATGTTCCACAAAGTTGTAGAGCAGACAATTACAAAATTTTAATATATAGACATAAGGGTTTGCTTATAAACATCACGAGTTATCGCGATTTTACGAAAAAAAGTTTTGAAAAAGTTGGTCGTCATCGATCATGGCCATTCATGGTCACCCGCGACAGACACGGACGACGAAACAAAGAGAAACGCGAAAAGTAACTTTTTCAAAACTTTTTTTCGTAAAATCGCGATAACTCGTGATGTTTATAAGCAAACCCCTTATGTCTATATATTAAAATTTTTGTAATTGTCTGCTCTACAACTTTGTAGAATATTGTTAGACTCTAAAAAATAACCCTGCAAAGTTAGAAAAAACACGAAATTTTAAAATGAAAATTTTTGTTCTAAATGAAAAAATGACCCTTCTGGGACAATGTAGATTCGAAAAGTACATTAAATTTCCCATAAAATGCCATGTTCCAAATTTTTTTACAGTCGAGTAACGGAAAATGGGAGAATTTTAAAACTTTTTAGTGTTTTTTCGATGAAAAATACGTTTTTTCGGAATTCTGAGTACGCCATCAAATCGGGCGTCTAATTTTATATAAAAGTCCCTTTGACACCAAATTTCTATCTC
This sequence comes from Culex quinquefasciatus, assembly GCF_015732765.1. Lineage (NCBI taxonomy): Eukaryota > Metazoa > Arthropoda > Insecta > Diptera > Culicidae > Culex > Culex quinquefasciatus. The sequence goes on from NC_051862.1 coordinate 35,933,948, forward strand.
ATCACCGTTTCAGGCTGCAAATAGTTGAAAAACACCTCTTTTTTCGCATGTTCAAAAATGGAAGGGGTCGTACCGCCCCTCCGTCACGAGATATCAAAAAACGGACCTCGGTTTCGTGATCAGGGACAAAAGTTACCCCTTAGGACAAAGTTTCACGCAAATCGAAGAGGGGTCGGGGCAACTTTTCCCGATTTCGTGTGAGTTGGTAGAGAATTACCCAATATTCTTTCGGTGAAAATGTGAAAACCGCAAATTTCACCGATAGAATATTTTGAATCGAACAAATTCTTACTCAGGACGGTGAAAAACAACTTTCTACGTATAAATCTTTCATGGATCATATCGATTTATAATATTTCCTTTCCGCCATAACGTGTATTGCTTGTTTTGGTTTACATAACATTGGAATTTAAGGCTCTTTGAAGTTCTGTGCAGGCCTTCAAAATCTGACAAGATAGACGCCCGAGACGCCATTTGAATAAGCTGAGGCTGGTTTAAGAAATTTTTATGAAAAAAAAACTATCCCTAAACTAATACAGATCCAACTTGGAACTTTTTATTTACTTATACGTTATAACCTCAAATTTATTAAGAGATATACCAATGATTTAATTATTTACTATTTGCTGACTATAAAGGCTGACAAAGTGACTATCAAATCATTTGTTTTTTTTAAATATAATTTTTCAACGATACAATTGTTTAAGCAATGCTGAAAAAACTTTTTTCAAAACAATGTCAATAGTCAATGTGTGGCCCAACCCAGTACATGATTTAAAAATATAAATCATAAGCAATTCTCTACGAAATCGGTCTTTTTTTAGAAGTTTAATTTTTGTATTTTTTATTCCGACTGAAACTTTTTTGATGCCTTCGGTATGCCCAAAGAAGCCATTGTGCATCATAAGTTTGTCCATAAAATTTTCCATACAAATTTGGCAGCTGTCCATACAAAAACGATGAATGAAAATTCAAAAATCTGTATCTTTTTTGATCAATTTGGTGTCTTCGGCAAAGTTGTAGGTATGGATACGGACTAAACTGAAAAATATGATACACGGTAAAAAAAATTGGTGATTTTATATTTAACTTTTTGCAACTGAAGCTTGATTTGCAAAAAAAACACTATTTTTATTTTTTTATTTTTTGATATGTTTTAGAGGACATCAAATGCCAACTTTTCAGAAATATCCAGGTTGTGCAAAAAATCTTTGACTGAGTTATGAATTTTTGAATCAATACTGATTTTTTTAAAAAATCGAAATAGTTGTCGCAATAATTTGTCAGCTTCATTTTTCGATGTAAAATAAAATTTGCAATCAAAAAGTACTTTAGTGAAATTTTGATAAGAGTTAAGTAAGGCCATTTTTAGGTAACTTATTTGAATTAGTCGCAGTATTTCATTTTTTTTAATTACTGCCAGGGATGGAATAATCGCAAAAAAAATCAATTTCGCTAGCGAACTTTCTTCACCCGCGAAAAAGAGATGAGGCAAATCACGCAAAAGAAAATCGCTCCCGAAATTCTTAAAGAAAATCAATTTGCTGATGATGTTTTGTGAATTTCCTTGTCAGCACCACTTAAAAGTATTTGTTTCACTTTATTTACATACATTGCCCATCTACAAAATGTGACAAAATGTGACAAAATGTGGCAAGTGGCAAGTGTAATAGTGAATAAGATGTTCCGCCGAATAATCAAGATGATGATTTTTTTAGATTCCTTTTACCGATCTTTCGTGCGCGAGAGAGGAGAGCCATGCTCTCTTCGGATTTTTTCTCTTGATGAACATCCAATGATTTTCTTTTGATGATGATTATTCCATCGCTGATTACTGCACATGTTTGCACACCTTTGAAAAAAATATTATATATATATATATATATAATTCTATATATTTTGCTTTTTGAACTTTGTTGATACGACCCTTAGTTGCTGACATATTGCCATCCAAAGGTTTAAAAACATGATAATGGATGTTTTCTAAGTCTCACTCAAACAACCCAACATTTTCTAACGTCGATATCTCAGCAACTAATGGTCTGATTTACAATGTTAAAATTTGAAACATTCGTGAAATTTTCCGATCTTTTCGAAATCAATATTTTCAAAAAATTTAAATCAAGACTAACATTTCAAAAGGGCCAAATATTTAATATTACGTCCTTTAAAAATATTAGCCTTGGTTTAAAAATTTTGCAAATATTTGAATAATATTTGGAAAACAAAATTTCAATTCTATCAATGTCACTCCGATTCATGGTATATCAGGATAGTTGAAATATTTTTAATGTCATCAAAACAAGTCATTCATTCAAAAGATGCATTTCAAATAATAATTACAACGGCAAAATTTTTTTTAACAATCATCTCTGGATCGGCTGAACCAATTAAGCTGGCCATGTTTCAAAAGAATGGAGATTAGTTGAGCTTTTACGAAAAATACTAAGACACTAACATAGATGAATTGAACATAAAGCATCATGCGTCTCCAGCAATGTGTACTGGGAACTTATTTCGATGGGAAAGCGTGGTACTTTTAGTTCGATTGATATCTAGAGTTTTTTTAAATGTCCTATAAGCTATTGTGTTTCATATGTTTATAGGACATATTCAAAAAAAAAAAGGAAAAAAAAAATCGAAATATACAGTCATGCTCCGATTTTGCATTGCTCCGGGTTTGATTCATTCAGCTGCCTCGGTTAAGCACGGCTCAGTTTTTAACTGAAGCACAGAGCGAAAAAATACTCAAAATTTCATTTTTTTCTCAATATGGGTATCCAATGATCCGGATTTTTTCATACATTTCGAATGTAATAACAAAATTTCTTGAAATATTAAAAAATTTCACAAAATTACGTATTTTCGAAAAATTACTCAAAATTTCAGTTTTCTACAATATGGGTATCAAATGACGGGTTTTTTTCATAATTTTCATACAACATGTTTTTTGAAAATACTCCAATTTTTACAAAGCTACGTTTTTCGAAAAAATACTCAAAGTTTCAGTTTCTACAATATGGGTATCAAAAGTTCTGATTTTTACATACATTTCGAATGCAATAATAACATTTTTTGAAAATACTCAAAATTTTCACAAAACTACGTATTTCTGAAAAAAATACACAAACTTTCATTTTTTTTTACATTTGAAAAGTAGAAAAAAAAGGTCATTTGATACTCATATTGTAAAAAACTTTAATTTTGCATTTTTTTTTTCGAAAATACGTCGTTTTGTAAAAAAAAATTGAGTAGTTGGTTAATTTACTTGTAATTTTAGCTAATTCATCAAAAAAAAAAAAAAAAACACTGGTCATCAATTTGAAGCCAGCTTATTTGAATTGTTGAATTTTAGTTGGAACTCCTTTCCGTGTAGGCATCCATTAAGTCGTGAAGTTATGAATATTTTATGAAAATAATCATAAATTAATCAATATTATTGTAAATAAATTTCTACTCACGATAGCCACGATCTGCAGAAAGACAAAGTGGTAGAAAATGCTCGCCGAGTAGGCGATCGTATTCCAGGTGTAGTCATTCACGGCCTCCATGTTGTAGACACCTAAAAAAGCAAGGCAAGATTATTCATCAATCTCAAAATCCTGAACGCATGGCAACCGTACCTCCCGTCCGCAGCAGATAGATCGGTATGATGACCATCAGCGCGTGCTGAATCCAGTAGATGGCGGCCTCCAGCGGCAGCTGCCGGCTGTCCGTCTCGGGGAACATAAACGCCAGCAGCGGCCCGTTCAGGTACATCATCTGTATCCGGAAGAGAGCCGTGGTGCTCTTCTTCGGCTTGTTACAGGCCAGCAGGTAGATCTGTGGGGATTGAGAATTAGTTTTGAGGTTATGTGGAAGGGGGGTTTACGAACCTGTAACATGGTGGTGATGTGGCAAGGATTTAAAATGTAGATAACAGTCCTAGTTGCAAACTTAAAGCCTAGTTCGACGCCGATCGTCAGGGTCATGGTGATGAGCAGTGCTTGCTTGGCCCAGCTGGGTGCTTCCCCGTCCAGGGCCGCCGAGTTGGCCGCCACAGGGTGATGGCTGGCGGCACACCGGTGACAGCTGCAGTACTCCACCGAGGAGGATCGCCGGTGGTGGTGCTGCTGCAGCAGCAACTCCCGGTGGTCCGGTTCCAAGTGGTGCCCGCTGGGTCCTACCCGTTGGTAGTGATGCTGCAGGTTGTGATTGCTACTGCTGGCCAGGTGGCTGATGCTACTGCTGCGGAACCCCAACGTGCCCCCGCCCGTTCCGGGCTGGAGGTTTGGAGTGGAGATGAACGGGGTGTTCCGCCGGAACGTGATCGGTTTGAGCCGGGCGATGGCCAGTTTGAAGGCGATCGCCGCTAGGGGGAGTAGGATCATACTCTCCACCAGCTTCTGACTCGGCGTCAGGAAGCCGGCACATTCCGGACCGGTGTTCCGGGGCACGGAAGCGTTGACGCCGTCGTACGCCCAGCCCAGATACATTCCGGTTTTGGGTGGTTTGGGTCGTTCAAACCCGTCCTAGCAGCAACAATTGGACCAATTTTCGACTGTTGAACGCGCCGTTGAACACCGGAGGAACCTGCCAGGGGGGAAACAAGGAGAAGAAGGAAACCATCAGTAATTGACAGCGGCTGTAACATGTAACAGAACGTCCCACGTGCGCGCAAATAAATTAGATTATTGACAAATAGGTTTGTGTCGCGTGGCGTGGCAGGGTCGGTTTTATTTCCGGCGGGAATCGACCCCCAACTACCCTCCGAGTAGTGTCGGAGGAGCAAATTGGATTATTATTGATTGGGGGTGATGTTTTAAAGTTTCGCGCAGTTCGATACAGTGGGCTTTCTACCGTCCTCCATCGTGATGGTGTTTGTTTTATGGGCGCCAAAGTTTTCCACTTTCAAGAGTGGGGGAGGAAAATGTTTCGAGGTTTTTGGGAAACTTTTTGTGGGAGGCTGTGTAGTTGTTTGGTTAGCCCAGTTTTCCCCGGCCGCAAAGTTAATGGAGTGGGTGATCTATTGAAACAATGTTATCGTTTCTTTGGAGTGCTTTTAGATGGGCTCTTGCGATTGTTATTTCCTTAGAGTTTCTTGATTTAGGGTATCGGACAGAAATGGTACAAAGGTACACGTACAATAAGGCCTCAAACTATTTTCTTCGAAAGGCATACTACCTATTATTACATATCATGATCAAATGCAATCGTCATCTTATGTGTATAATGACACACATTGTTACCTGGCGTAACGAAAAATATTCGTTACCAAACTTTTGTTTAAACAAACAAAACTTCAATGATTAAATAAAATCATAAATCACTTATTTCACCTACACACCCTTTTGAAACCTCACTCCAGCAGAAAAAGACGATGCTGATTAGGCGCAATAATGATTTTGCCGGACGCCGACTGATCATGACCCTGGCAAGCAAGTCGCATTGCAATTTGCAAGTACGGGCTTGAATCGGTTGTGTTTGCAAACAAATTGATAATACGATGATGATGATGATGGGCAGAGTGAGGGCATCATCCTCCCAATAAGGTAATAATCTTGGAAAGGTCGACCTTAGGGGAGTTGGATTAGAAGGAGCAGTAGGAGAAATTGGGGCAAGACGACCTATGGGGCAAAAGGAACAATTAAAGCGGCACAATATTTTTGCAAACTTTTCGAGGCAATTTGTTCGTTTTGTTCCAATCTACAATTCTTTTCAAAGATATTGCAAAAATATTATGCCGTTTTAGAGTAATCGAAGAAATACAAAGCGTAACGCCTGTGCACTATGCGAGGTAACTGTGATTTATTTGTCAGGGTGGTCACTTAGGAATTCAGGGAAAAGTGGAAAATTCGCAATATTCGTAAAAACTCGGGAAAAAGTAAGGAATTTGAGCAATTCTCTACGAAATCGGTCTTTTTTCTTCAATTTTAATTTTTGTATTTTTTAATCCGACTGAAACTTTTTTGGTGCCTTCGGTATGCCCAAAGAAGTCATTTTGCATCATTAGTTTGTCCATATAATTTTCCATAAAAATTTGGCAGCTGTCCATACAAAAATGATGTATGAAATTCAAAAATCTGTATCTTTTGAAGGGATTTTTTGATCGAGTTGGTGTCTTCGGTAAAGTTGTAGGTATGGATACGGACTACACTGGAAAAAAATAATACACGGTAAAAAAAATTGGTGATTTTTTTATTTAACTTTTTATCACTAAAACTTGATTTGCAAAAAAACACTATTTTTAATTTTTTTATTTTTTGATATGTTTTAGAGGAAATAAAATGCCAACTTTTTAGAAATTTACAGGTTGTACAAAAAATCATTGACCGAGTTATGCATTTTTTAATCAATACTGATTTAAAAAAAAAAATCAAAATTTTGATCGCAAAAATTTTTCAACTTCATTTTTTGATGTAAAATTGAATTTGCAAACAAAAAGTACTGTAGTGAAATTTTGATAAAGTGTACCGTTTTCAAGTTATAGCAATTTTTATGTAACTTTTTTCAAAAAAGTCGCAGTTTTTCATTTTTTAAAATTAGTGCACATGTTTGCCCACTTTTGAAAACAATATTTTTTTCTTCGGACTTTGTTGATACGACCTTTAGTTGCTGAGATATTGCAATGCAAAGGTTTAAAAACAAGAAAAGGTCTCACCCAAACAGCCCATCATTTTTCAATGTCGATATCTCAGCAACTAATGGTCCGATTTTCAATGTTAAAATATGAAACATTTGTGAAATTTTCCGATCTTTTCGAAAACAATATTTTCAAAATTTTCAAATCAAGACTAACATTTCAAAAAGGCCCAACATTCAATATTACGCCCTAATATTGGTTTCGAAAAGATCGGAAAATTTCACAAATATTTCATATTTTAACATCGAAAATCGGACCATTAGTTGCTGAGATATCGACTTTGAAAAATGGTGGACTGTTTGGGTGAGACTTAGAAAACTTCAATTTTCCTGTTTTTAAACCTTTGCATTGCAATATCTCAGCAACTAAAGGTCGGATCAACAAAGTCCGAAGAAGCAAAATATAGAGAATTTTCTCAGCTTTTCAAAAATAAAAAAAAAGTCACTGAAATATGGATTTAACTTGAAAACGGTGCACTTTCTCAAAATTTCACTAAAGTACTTTTTGATTGCAAATTCGATTTTACATTGAAAAATGAAATTGAAAAATTTTTGTGACCAATATTTCGATTTTTTGAAAAAAAAATGTATTTCTGAAAAGTTGGCATTTGATGTCCTCTAAAACATATCCAAAAATAAAAAAAAATAAAAATTGTGTTTTTTTTGCAAATCAAGTTTTAGTGACAAAAAAAATCACCAAAAAAATATTTACCGTGCATCATTTTTGTTCAGTGTAGTCCATATCCATACCTACAACTTTGCCAAAGACACCAAATCGATCAAAAATTTCCTTCAAAAGATACAGATTTTTGAATTTTCACATATCATTTTTGTATGGACAGCTGCCAAATTTGTATGGAAAATTCGACGCCAACATTTCAAAAAGCATCATGTACAAACCATGCGTTTTGAGAAAAACGCATTTGAATGTTGAGCATCCATTTTCAATTCCCATTTTAATATAAAATGTTCTAATAATAACAAACGATGGAAAACGTTGCTTCCATTGATACCAGATCATCCAAATTCAATAAAACATTAATTCCGTCGTTTTATTTAAGAAAAACAAACATAACTCCTTTTGAAATCACCAACGTCTATATCACCCTGCTGGCATAGAAGGGAGCGCTTTGTTATGATTCGTTTTTCTTCGCCGAATGTACATGGCGCTTTGTTCATGATGCTTTTTTTTCGTCACGAGGTTTATGTAGTCTTTTGTTTGACTGGTTGACAGGGCTATATAAACAGGGACTGCTGATGGCAGAGATTTTGTTTATGTTACTTTATTTAAAATCATGATTAAACAGACTTTACTGAAGTAACTTTTGCTCATTTTTGGTGGAGAGGTAGCTTATTAGGAGTACTTTTAGAATATGCAATAACCCAGAAAGTGTCAAATTGTACATGGTGCCTTTTGAAATGTTACCGACGAATTATGTGGACAAACTAATGATGCAAAATGGCTTCTTTGGGCATACCGAAGGCACCAAAAAAGTTTCAGAAAAAATCGAATGACCGAAATCTCAGAGAATTGCTCACATGCTGTTTTCCAGATTTTAAAAAGGATGATTTTTTTTATGAATTTATTTTAAAAGTTGTCCGATGGATAATATTGACTATTACCTTTGAAAATTTTCTCAAAAAAATCAGGTTAAAAATATTGCTATAAATAAAAATTTTTATTGTAAAACATTTAGAACAAATTGCATAACATTTATGTTTATTATTAATCAAATACAGACTTTTAAAACTTTTTACACATTTCAAATTTGTGGACAATAGATCAAAATGACGATCAAAAGTCGAAGAAAAAAAAAATCTCATAAATTTATTTATAATTTGCAAACTTGTGACAGTTGTATACAGTCCAGACTCAATTATCCGAAAGCCTTGGAAAAATGTCGCTTCGGAGAAACAAATCTTCGGATAATCGAATGATGACAAAAAAATTTTTTCGTTGGATTATTTTTGATTGTTGAGCTCTAGTATGACCTAGTATAAGTGATTTAGATTTTTTTTTAATTCAAGAAGGCAGCCAAAATGGCGATGATGAATTCACAGTATTTATTTTATGTTACCAGCCCCTCGACCTTTACCGTAGCTGAGAGACAAAATTTTTAAATTAAATTTGTACCAGCCTAAACTTTTTTTTTATTTGAAAGCATTTCTTTACTATTAAAAGTTCAGGATTAAAAAAACAAAATTTCAAAATAGGATTGGAGTGTTGTCAGTTGTATAACTTTACTTATGGGTAATTCTCTACCAACTCACACGAAATCGGGAAAAGTTGCCCCGACCCCTCTTCGATTTGCGTGAAACTTTGTCCTAAGGGGTAACTTTTGTCCCTGATCACGAATCCGAGGTCCGTTTTTTGATATCTCGTGACGGAGGGGCGGTACGACCCCTTCCATTTTTGAACATGCGAAAAAGAGGTGTTTTTCAACAATTTGCAGCCTGAAACGGTGATGAGATAGAAATTTGGTGTCAAAGGGACTTTTATGTAAAATTAGACGCCCGATTTGATGGCGTACTCAGAATTCCGAAAAAACGTATTTTCATCGAAAAACACTAAAAAGTTTTTAAAATTTCCCATTTTCCGTTACTCGACTGTAAAATTTTGAACACATTTTATGGGAAATTTAATGTACTTTTGAATCTACATTGTCCCAGAAGGGTCATTTTTTCATTTAGAACAAAATTTTTCATTTTAAAATTTCGTGTTTTTTCTAACTTTGCAGGGTTATTTTTTAGAGTGTAACAATATTCTACAAAGTTGTAGAGCAGACAATTACAAAAATTTTGATGTATAGACATAAGGGGTTTGCTTATAAACATCACGAGTTATCACGATTTTACGAAAAAATGTTTTGAAAAAGTTAATTTTTGCGTTTCTCTTTGTTTCGTCGTCCGTGTCTGTCGCGGGTGACCATGAATGGCCATGATCGATGACGACCAACTTTTTCAAAACTTTTTTTCGTAAAATCGCGATAACTCGTGATGGTTATAAGCAAACCCCTTATGTCTATATATCAAAATTTTGCAATTGTCTGCTCTACAACTTTGTAGAACATTGTTACACTCTAAAAATAACCCTGCAAAGTTAGAAAAACACGAAATTTTAAAATGAAAAATTTTGTTCTAAATGAAAAATGACCCTTCTGGGACAATGTAGATTCGAAAAGTACATTAAATTTCCCATAAAATGACATGTTCCAAAATTTTTACAGTCGAGTAACGGAAAATGGGAGAATTTTAAAACTTTTAGTGTTTTTTCGATAAAAATACGTTTATTCGGAATTCTGAGTACGCCATCAAATCGGGCGTCTAATTTTACACAAAAGTCCCTTTGACACCAAATTTCTATCTCATCACCGTTTCAGGCTGCAAATTATTGAAAAACACCTCTTTTTCACATGTTCAAAATGGAAGGGTCGTACCGCCCCTCCGTCACGAGATATCAAAAAACGGACCTCGGATTCGTGATCAGGGCCAAAAATTACCCCTTAGGACAAAGTTTCACGCAAATCGAAGAGGGGTCGGGGCAACTGCTGTGTGAGTTGGCGGAGAATTACCCTTATTCTAATGATATTTTAGGACCAAAATCTAAAAAAAGATTTCTTTTTCACGCGAAAAAAATATTAAGCTAATTTCGAAGAAAATAACAATTTTTCAAAAAATTCTGACATGAAAGGAAATTCTAGGGTATGATTGTCTACAAAGATGAACTTTTGGTGAGTATAGATGTACGATTTCGCAATCGTATTTTTTTCTTTTTTTTAGATTTAAATTTACTCAACCACCCAGCGCCAGATTAATGATAACAATTACCGCGATAATGCGATGCAATCACGGAGAGGCTGTTTGTTCTTCCTCACGAAAACAAATTGCTCAGCACTTTTCAATCTCGTACCCCGTCGCACTTCCCTCAGATATTGATTAGCTTGTGCGCATATTGTAAAAATACCCCTTTAAGACGTTTTAGAGCGAGCGAGACACCAAAAAAACCGTGATAAATTCTTGGCACACTTCTGGGTCATCCCCCTCGGGGCCACTGAGCTGCGGTACTTGCTATTCCCGCGATGATTTATTCAATCCACTTGATCAAAATGCCCCCAAACTGCTAGTATGTTCTGAAGTGCAGAGTTCCAAAAAACTGTGTGCAAAACCCCGCTGAAGAGTGCGTTTTTGTAATGGCCCATTAATCGTCAGCTGCACCTCGACACTGTACTGTCCCTTTTCAAACTGTCCGTTGAAGTGATGCTCTCACCAAGATAGGGTATGATTTGCACTTTGGGTGATGAGACCACTGGGAATTTTCATCAGAGTTTACACCCGGTTGCGATTAAAGGACGACTTTTATTTTTTTTCTGAAAGGATTAATTTTTAAGTGTTGTAACTTTGGCAAAATCCAAATCTTTGATTTCCTGTAGCCTGAAACCGATTCGATATTGTTTAATGAGCTTTTTAATGCAACTGAATGTACCCGCCAAGCTCACAACCCGCCTGGTGTGACAATTTTCCAACCCTCCAACGAGTCTTCAGGGCACATTTTTCACCTATCACACCTCATCAATTTCCGTTCATGACAACCGGGGTTGTGTTTTTCATTCTTTCACGATCCTTCCAGGTTGGATAAAATATGCATTAACGGTGCGTTGTTCCTCCCATCTCTTCTATTTACCTTACCTGACCCAATTTTCGTGTCAACGGGGTTGATAAATGTTGGACTAGCTTTTTTTGTTGTCCCCAAATACAAAGCAAGTTGACGGGTTGTCAATAACCCTACGCACGACGACGTTCACTTTCGACGATGACCGTTGGCGTTGTTGTGGACGTCGCGACGCTTCAAGCGATACTGCCAGTGGTAATGAAAACAGTACGACGCGCGGTTATCAGCTTGAGTTACTGCTGGTTGGGTGCAGTTAGGGTGGTTCTGTGGTTTATAATAAAAATAACTGACTGGTTTTGTGAACTTTTATAATTTTAATAAATTTTTCATTTTAGTTTTTTTTTCATCTAAACTCTCAAAGATAAAAACAAACAAAAAAATATAATTTGAGACTTGAAATAGAACCACCATAGCAGAAACCTGGTAAGTGCTAATTTGTGACATGTGAGAATGCACGGCGGCAGTCAAGCAGAGTACGTTCTTCTTGAGAGTCGACTCTCATCGCCCCTCCTCTCTCTGTCTCTGGGCTGAAGACGACAGAGTGCAGTAACTCAGTTGCTCAGTTAAGTAGTCTAGGCTAGTAAATATTTACTAGTGGTGTTTTAATTTGTGCCGTGTGTGACGTACCCCCCGAGGGATTACCCCGTGACACAGCGGAGGAAATTTATGGTTTGTTGGGATTCTTTAATTTCAAGCCAAATGGTTGTTCACACTGATATCGTAAAGTAAAATTTTTACCCAATTGTATTATAAGTCAAAATAATATCAAACATATTAAAATCTTACTCTTCTTTTGTTTTGTTTTGAAATGCAGTTTGTTAGGTTTCCGTATGTTGTTCGAGTGACGCACTTAAAATTCCATAAAATTAAATTAGTTAATTAGCAGAACATTTCAAACTAGTGCTAATTAACTAAATTGGAACTACACAGAAAAAAAAGTGTAAATTTACCGGACACGCAAACATTGTTTTCTACGTAAATTAGCTCCATTTAAGTTTGAAATCAAATGTAAATGGTTGAATGCTATTTAAACACCCAACATGTAAAACCAGATTCTATGTAATTGATAAATCTGATGTAAATGGGTAATTTGTTGATGAAAATAACAACTATGAATGAATGAAAAACATGTAAATTATGAAACTCATGTAAAAAAAGGTAAATGTAAATGTTTAAATAATGTGAAATTACTAAAGTTTTGCTTGCTTTTGTGTGAATGACAGGAGGCAAAACCAAAACAATGTTGTGTTGCCGGCGGCCGGTTTACAGTTTAATTGTCCGCGAATCTGAATTCATGGCGACGGATTACCAACACGGTTGAATTGACAATCTGATTCGTGAATGGGGACATTTTCGGTCGGTGTTCAGAAAGCCGTTCCCATTTCCGCTGACATTTACCGGAAGGACAACAAACGCGAAGCGAGAAGGAATTCTAATGTTTTGCGTCGTTCCCAGAAATAAAATGGAACTTAGTTAATTGCTTGCAGCAGAACAGGACTAAAGTTAACCGGTTTCGTCATTCCAGTGCAATCTCACCCGTAAGATTCTTCGAGACCTGTTGAATTCGCACCGGTTCCTCTGATGGTCTCATGAACGGAGTTTCCCGGCTTGCGGCATCCATTTCCCGGACTCCAACATCCACTTCCCAACTTTGCCAGACTAAATGTGTGATTTCCGGAGCTCTTGAAGATTCTCGCAGGAGTAAAGTCTGGAAAGCTGGAAAGTTTGTTTTATTCTTTAGGACACAAGTTTAAATTTTAAATATTTTTAAAATACTTACAGCTCAATTCGTCAGCGGCTAAACGAGTGGTTGAAGGTTTTTTTTTAAACTATCCGCATCGATTTCGTAAAAAAAAACTTGAGCTCATCTGACAGTTGGATCGGGTAAGCACCGTAAGCACCCCTGTGACTGATGAACATAACGGGATCTTAGCAGACCAATGTGATGTTCGGAGAAGGTAAGGCACAAATTCAAACGTCATGCGACTCCTAGTGTTGAGTAGTAGAACAAAACAAATGTTGTAATAGGGTCCTAAAGCCCTATGTAATTTTTTATGTACAACGGTAAAAAACACGATTAAAAAACATTTCTGATCACTTGTTTTTTTTTTATTTTAGATGCAGTCCAGACTCGATTATTCGAAGCCTAGATTTTCCGAAGTTCGATTATCCGAAGGTTTGTATGGGACTTCGGATAATCGAATCAAGAACATTCGTATTTTTTTTCTTACTTTTATCATCAATTTCAAGTTCTGCGTCCCCAAAACATTTTTTTGTTGTTGGTGATTCGATTATGATTTTTTTAATTCAAAAATGCACTTTTTTAATATTTCATCACCGCCATTTTGGCCGCTGTCTTGGATTTAAAAATTCTAAATCACTTTAGGGTAGTTTAGTTTAAGCTCGACAATTTAAAATAAGACAAAGATAAAAAGTGAAATTTTTCCAAGGCCTTCAGATAATCGAGTCTGGACTGTATAACTGAACAATCCAAGAGTTTCTGCAATATTTCTCGCACAATTCATGCCAACAACGTTTCTTAGGAAAACCCGTGGGGGGGTGGGGGTCCATGGTATTAACAATTGAATGAAAAAAGTGTCTGTGTGGATCAATCGGACCGCGCACTGGACTCACAATCCAGAGGTCGCTGGTTCGAATCCCGAGGCGGACGCAAAAAATTCTAAGTGTAAATATAGGTTTTCGGTGCCCTCTCCCCGTGCCATACCTTCACACTTAGGAGACCCGGGAGGCAGAGTCTTGTCGCAAAAAGAACGATACACACCTGTGGAATCGTTGACGAAACCGCAAGGTTTAAGAGGACCACATTATAAGGTGTTACGTCGATTCCGTTTCCGTATGAAAAAAGTGTTTTAAAAAGTAATTTACACCTGCCCAGTTGTTTTGCAATCATAAGTTTTCAGAATATCCAAGTACTAAAGAAACTTTTTCTTCGCCCAAAAAAACTTTTTGCGGTGCTGTACATTAGAATTTTACAGAAACTGCAAATATTTTTGATCGATCCTAGACATGTAAATATGAAAACACAGGAAAATGCATTTAAAATTGTTTTCAGTTGGTTATAATTCTACCTCCATTAAAATTTTGAAGTTTTTTTTTTAAATATTTTTTTGCCCCCTGATTTTTTAGATTATTTTTGAAGGAGCGACATAAACTTTGAAAAATATTTGCAACAGCCTTAGGCAAAAAAAAATAAATAAATATTGAAATAACAAGCCATAGTTTCAACATTTGCATGGAAACAGTGTTTTAAAATGCATTTTAAACTAGTGCCGTTGTTTTGCAATCATTCATTTTGAAGATTTGACGATGACAAAAATTTTAGCGAAAACAAAACATTTTGCGTCGACAATTTTCATAAATTCAAAAGTTGATTAAATCAACCCAAACATACTAAATTTCCATTGAATTTTTTAAGTTTTTTGAAAAAATATTTTTATGCCTCCTGATTTTTCGGGCCAATTTTGTACCAGCCTTATTGGAACATAACAAAATCCCAAAAGAGACTTCTAGATATTAAAGGATTTACCTTCCTCTGTTTTTTAACAGAACAAAAAGCATTAGAGTAAGTTAATTTTGACAATTACGTATTTTAAAGCTGTGAAAAATGGTTTGAGAAAATAATGTTTAATATTTTCTGCTTTTATAGATGCTAATCGATACGCACGATGCCACGAAATTAATCAAATACATATTTTAAGATGCATCTTTTCTGTTAGTTTTAAAGATAATGAAATTTTAAATTGAATGTAATATTAACTAACTAACCGTTGTTGACAAGCTAATTAGGGTGGGTCAATCACATCAGTGATAAACGAGACAAAATTCTTAGAAAAGTAAATTTTAAAGTTGTAACGGCGAGTCAAAATATGTTTTTTGAAGCTGATGAATTTAGAGGAAAACTATTTGCATTACTCTATAATATGACTCTAATAATTTGGTTTATTATTGGGTCCTAAAATTATGCCTAAATTTGTGATTTTATTGGTCACAACGATAAAGCTAATTTTTCTGAGTACAATGACCCTTTGTTCGATCGCAAAGAATTTAATATGGATTCTAAAATCAATTTTAAAAATAACTTTTCGGCACTTCTTGTCAGAAAAGGTTCTACTTGACAGCTTGTTCCAAGGGGACCATAGTTGATCCATTGAAAATAAATTTGCTTTGTCAATTTAGTTTTTTACATTATAATGAAAAAAAAAAAAGTTATCAGAAATGAGTTTTAATCGTATTTTTATCGAAAAAATGAAACTATTGGCACTACGCCCCCCGGGGCATGGCCTTCCTCTAACGTGGGATTTCTGCTCCAGCGCCTCTGACGAGACAGGAGATTTTTTATCATTCTATTGAAACACAAAATATTTCAAATGCGCTTCTTGGAAATTTTGAGAAACAAGCATGAAAATTGACTCAGCTATGATTTGCGTTTGATACCACTGCACCAAAACATTCATCGCTGTCATTCCAAACATCGTAACAAAAGTGTTCCTACTCGCCACCAGGATGCGTACATGTTTTCGTCGAAGCACCTCAGTCACGACGTTTTAGCAAGATTCTAGTAGAATTCTTAGAGAGCTGGATATTCTTAGAGCATTCTAGCAGAAATGTTCCACCGTTCTAGCAGGATTCTGACAGAACCAGCTCTGCTAGAATATTTCGTGACTGGGACCCGTTTCTGAAAATTTGCGCAAGCATACCCAAAAATCTGGCATCCCTGGTTAATGAAAATAGAAAAATTTTAGTCAAAGGGTCGAGAAACGTCACAACAAACAGTTTTAAAAGTCGGTCAAGTCAAAATTACTTCCGAATTCGCGATCAAAAGCTCAAAAATTCCGACAGATGGCGCAAAGCATCGAAGAATGACGATTCAAATTTTCGCTGTTCGGTTACATAGGAATGCAAACTTAAAATTGAATTTACAGCTCATAGAACAACTTTTGAGAAAAAATTCAAGTAGTACGATTGTTAACTCTTTGCCCTCTATAAATTAACGCAATAAAAAAAAATTGAAAAAATAATAATTTTGAAAAAATAATATTGTTTAAAATGATAGAGCATCAAAAGTTAACAAAGTATCAGCTCGAATTTTTGCTCAAAAGTTGTTCTCAACGCTGGAATTTAACAAAACAGAATTCGCATACATAACCTCAAAGGGCGGAAATTTCAATCGACATTCTTCGCTCTGTTCTGCTACTCAACACTAGGTGTCACCTGTCGTTTGGCTCTTGAATGGCAATTGCCGTTCAAGAGCCAAACGACATGCGACACCTAGTGTTGAGTAGCAGAACAGAGCGAAGAATGTCGATTGAAATTTCCGCCCTTTGAGGTTATGTATGCGAATTCTGTTTTGTTAAATTCCAGCGTTGAGAACAACTTTTGAGCAAAAATTCGAGCTGATACTTTGTTAACTTTTGATGCTCTATCATTTTAAACAATATTATTTTTTCAAAATTATTATTTTTTCAATTTTTTTTTATTGCGTTAATTTATAGAGGGCAAAGAGTTAACAATCGTACTACTTGAATTTTTTCTCAAAAGTTGTTCTATGAGCTGTAAATTCAATTTTAAGTTTGCATTCCTATGTAACCGAACAGCGAAAATTTGAATCGTCATTCTTCGATGCTTTGCGCCATCTGTCGGAATTTTTGAGCTTTTGATCGCGAATAAGAATTTTTCGAAAAAATTGAACGGTGACCACGGTGACCGATACGGAATCGGTGCTGCTGCAGGCGTTCAAGGATAGGAATCGAGTCAAAAAGTGTAAAGTGCCTGACGTGTTGGCGAGATCGACAAATGTTGAGTTGAGGACTTTAGACGCAAAAGCAAATCCGGGAACTTTGCTAGGTGGAACTAGTCAGGACACAACACAGTGTCCGGACCACGGTAACAATAATCTTTTTCCATAGATTGTAATGTTTTGCTTTAATTGTTTGTTTTTTTTTTTTTTTTTTTTTGATGCGTAGATCGCTGTTGTCCTTGGGGTGTCTTTAAATCCGTTCAAGACGGAATTGGTCAATTAAAACTCGCCGGCCAAGCTGGACAAGACCAAAGACAGCAGTGGAGCAGAAGCAACACATCAAATGCTGTAATTTATCAACGATCCAGCTCAACGTTTGTTGATTTTCAAAAGTGTACCGAGTGTGTTTGCAAATGTCTTCGGGATGTAAGTATCGAATTCATCTTAAATATGTTCTCTCGATTTAATCGTCTCGCGTTTCTCCCCAGGGCAAACTACTGTTCTGCTCAGACTGGCAGAATGCTTTTCACTAGTCAAGGAAGCAGGCGCTACCGTTGGGCAGCCGTCAGTGTTAACGAAGTCCCTCAACACTTCACTGGGTTCTGGTCAGCTGCGTCATTACCAGCTGATTAAGTTCACTAGGAAGCAGACCAAGACAGTCACCAACGACAAGAGTATCGTTCAAATCCGAGGTCCTTCTGCTAACCTCCCGCCGTTCATGAGATTTCTTGCGCAAAGCATAACTAGTTATGTTCAGGTGAGTAGGGTAGAGTAGTCATCAATGAGACACGGGGAACAATGATAAAATGGCTCTCACAAGTCGTAGTTTCAACCAATCAGGCTCATATTTGGGGGAAAGGTGTATCTACTGGATACACGTCTGCTATAATAGTGGCTTTGGTTATGGATGTTCCCTTGAAAAGTTATTCATAAATGTTTGATTCTGGGGTGTAAAAGTAAATTATGGACAAAAAATACTTTATCGCTCGTAGGCTGCCATTCACACCAAAACTAATATTTCTTCGAATTTCTTTCGACGTTCCATAGGGATTGAGTTGGGCTACAATGTCCTTGCATTAGGTTTGACCAAAATTTAGAATATACCCAGAATCCAGGGCTGTCTCATTGTTCCCCACTAATTTTAACCCATGAGTAACAATGAGACACGTTGATTTTTTTTCATCAAACATTTCAAAATCAATGTAAATCTTTCAAAACATGAATTGAAAGTGATTTTTGGCATATTTATAGAGTTTCAACTTCATTTAACTAAACATACAAAGTTATTTGGTATAAATATATGGATTTTACAAAATTTAAATACTTTTTAGTATAACTTTTGTTAATTAAAGTTTCATGTTGGCAAAATTGCTCTAAAATGTTCAATGCAAGTCACCTGTAATGGAACAATACAAAAACATGATGTTTTACTAGAAAAGTATTGATTTTCGTAGAGTGTCTCATTGTTCCCCAGCTGTCTCATTGTTCCTGCCAAGTGCGTCTACAATGAGACAGTTGAATAACTCTGGCTGTAGATGTCGAATCGATCTCATATTTTGGTCAATGTTAAAACACACTAAAAGAAAGAAAATGCAACAAAAAGCTCATTCAAACATGCTGATGAAAAAATTAGAAAAATCGTTGAAAGTTGAAAACCAAAAGTGTCTCATTGATTACTACCCTACCCTACATTCCGCATTGTAATTATCACTTCCTCATTAAAAAAAACTTTAAGTATCGGCTAACCCCACGGCTAACCCCCTTTTGTACGTTGCTCCGTTAAATCTATGATTTGGTGTGATTTTGAAAATGTTTGTTTTTGGATCACGGTACAGAAAGAATAATTTAACTGCAAATCAATTTAGACAACCTAATTTGATCAAAAATGAAGTTTAAATTTACTCTTTCTGAACTAGGATGTACAAAGGCTTTCGAAATTTACATCAGATTCTAGATTCAACGGAGCAAAAAAATTTTTTGACTTTGGTAAATTTACGTTAGTTTCATCGGAAATTTACATGTTCTTGAGACACTTTTTGTTCGATAAATTTACATCGGATGGCATTTAAATTTCAGATGAATTTGATGTAAATTCGCATCTTTAATGACGTGCACTTTTGGTACATCATTAATGATGTAAATTTACCCGATTTTTTTTTCTGTGTAGTTTGCATTGATATGTTATTTGTTTGCTTTGCAGTGCCTAAAGAAAGTAAATCAAACTCACGTGCAACGCTATAAATAACCGCAAAGTAGCTAAAAATATGTGCAAATCGCGTTACGTCGTGCAAAGCCATACAATATTTTTGCACTTTTCGTACCGGCCGAGTGACACACAGTCACTCTTCGTATCACAGAACAGCTGTTTAATTACATTAACTTGTGTTCTGGTTACCTCGCGTTTTCGTTGGCACTGAACTATGGATTCTACGCAGAGCACTTGGACACGATGTAAGAAGAATTTAAGAAACTCAAGCTATCTCTTACGATTATAAGGTTTCATTTTTCAATAATTACACAACTTTGCTTCCACCGTAAAGGTATGCTCTTTGGTAAGAATTTTTCATAAGCAGTCTCAAGAGCTCAACAATTCTGACCGTAGTTAGCTACGTATAACTTCCCACAGTCTTCTCACTTTCCGCAGTTTCGATTACTTCCAAAAGTTTTCCCCAAGGCCGACAACCCTGCCTCCTACCCGACTTTCGTACACGACTTGGAAGCCCCCGGAGTCATTCAATGGATTCACATTACACTGAGATCCGAAAAAAATGCTCTCGTTACATCCTCACAGCTCACCGTTTCAATGTTCTTCTGGGCCTTTCATTCGCTCCAACTTTTGCACAAATGTTGTACACCAATGCATAAAGACGACTTTTCCCTTGTTTCTGCAACAGAAAGAAGCCTCCATGAATGAATGCGAATCTATTCGTAGTTAGGCGCAGCGTTGTCTTCCATCTCTGGGCATAGAAAATGGTTATTCACACTCCTTTCAGTAGATCGCAGCAGGGATGACACCCAGAGAACCTATGTTTGCTATCTCTACATCTTAGAGCTCATGCTTCGGCTCCCTGTTGAAGGTTCCCCATTTCTTCAAGGCATTAACTTGATTGAATAATTGGTCGTGGACCAAAATGCCTGCCCGAGAATCTCCCAACGACTACCGACGACACACCGTTAGTCGTGAGTTTTGCAGATTTGCTACCATCAGAAGAAGATGACTTTTGTACGTAAGCCGTCAGCGACGACGCTCGGCTCTGACACAGATTGCAATTTTCAAGCATGCAATATGCATCTCGTGTGCCGGCCCCGTGTGTCTGCTGAGCTGCTGTCCGGGACACTAGACGTGTCACGTGTTTTAGAGACGCACACACTGTGGTCTGGGGGATTTGTTGGAGCTGTGAGTCTGGTGGATGCCTTGCCAAAAATGTGACAAAATTATTTAATTTAATTACAGTTTGAACTATGTCGTGCTAGACTGATGCTCGTTGTCGAATCTTGACAAGAGTTATTACTCATAGAGATTGTTTGTATTTCTTAGAAATATTCTATTCTTTTTTATGATGATCAATTTTTCGTAAACCAAGGACTTTTATACAAGTTTAAGGTCAAATTGCAAAAATAGTAGTTAGCGGGATTTTTTAAACATATTATGACCTTGTTGCCAGATTATAAAACTCTTAATTAGTTACAAAGGCCTTTCAAATGTTGATTAAACGTTTTACAGAAAAATAATAATCCCAAAATTCAATTTTATCCTGTTTTAAAAAACTCTTGACTGTTGATGATATTGTTGCCAGACCAGCAAACTAATGATTGATTGGATTAGGTTATTCAATTATCAATTCAACAATTTACAAAAAATGTGGGCCCTGAAGTCATTTTTTATAGAGATTTTCGAAATCCAACCTTTAGAGGAAATCTTTCAATAATTATTCTAATTTTAAAATAGGGTGGGATTTTCTTTTTCTTTTAAAATCATCTCTAAAAATTAGTTTCAAGACAGAGTAGTTCTCCTATAAATGAACAAATTTTTATGTTTTTTTTTAATTAGACTTTGTGTCTACCATTTGATTGTACTAAGAAGACATGTTGCTTCATTAGTTGGTCCATACAAGTCTCCATGCAATTTTTTCATTTGTCCAAACAAAAAGGCTATTAAAATATCAAAGTAACTATGTCTTGTTAACGAAGTTAACGGTGTCCTCAGCAAAGTTGTAGATCTTCAGTTGATTTTCCAATATAATCTAATCTAATCTAATCTAATCTAATCTAATCTAATCTAATCTAATCTAATCTAATCTAATCTAATCTAATCTAATCTAATCTAATCTAATCTAATCTAATCTAATCTAATCTAATCTAATCTAATCTAATCTAATCTAATCTAATCTAATCTAATCTAATCTAATCTAATCTAATCTAATCTAATCTAATCTAATCTAATCTAATCTAATCTAATCTAATCTAATCTAATCTAATCTAATCTAATCTAATCTAATCTAATCTAATCTAATCTAATCTAATCTAATCTAATCTAATCTAATCTAATCTAATCTAATCTAATCTAATCTAATCTAATCTAATCTAATCTAATCTAATCTAATCTAATCTAATCTAATCTAATCTAATCTAATCTAATCTAATCTAATCTAATCTAATCTAATCTAATCTAATCTAATCTAATCTAACACAAACGCAGCCAAGCCGATGAAAGCATGCTGGCAAGTCTTGTGATTAGATTACATTAGTAGTTTTAGAGAATTTTCTCAATTTTAACGTTATTGTGTTGGTTTGAAAAAAATAGTAGACAATAAATATGATTAAAGTCATAAATGTCAAAAAGAAAGTTTTTTCCCACTAATTCCCATTCAGAATTGAAATGCAAAGCGCAAAGTGTGGACGCAACCAATCGCTCCCAAATTTTGGGGAGTTGTTTAGGGGTCGAAAGGCATAAAAAACAAGTTCTGAAAAATCGACCTTCTCGAGCCATCGTAGTATCTATGTATGTATGTTTCAATGATTCAAACTGACTGTTTTGGTCAAAGGGAAGGTATTAGCGGAAAAATAACAAGTTAAACCCATTTCCAATTTTCATGAAAAATTGCTTATTACTTAAAGTTGACCGAGCCACGTAGCCCAGTGGTAACGCTTCCGCCTTGCAAGCGGTAGATCGGGGTTCAAATCCCGGCTCGGACCAACACAACTTTTTTTCCCTTCTGGATTCGATTACTGTCACGGAATCCGCTTTTTAAATGCCGGCCCCAATACTCTTCACGGTTTCCCCTCAGGAACAGGGAAAGATTTACTTTTTTTTACTTAAAGTTAAAAAAAAATAACAAAGCAGTTACGATGGTACCACATTTAAATGTAATTTTGACACGATTTTTAATAGCTGACATACAAAGCACACGTTCCTTGTATTTATTAGTACCTACTTTTTGTATTTTTTACATATATTTTATTTCTAATGGACTGAACATGTACAACCAATTAAATATATTTCATTATTGTGCTGAATTGAAGCCAAGCTGTGATTATTATTTCATTAATTTAGATTAATTTTATCTCATACTGAAACTAACCAACTTATGAAACTTACATTTTTTTATTCAATTTCTTAATATTTTAAATCAAACCTTTATTAACACATGATTAGAAGCTACACAATCAATAAAATACAACAATAAAAATAAAAATTATCTGCTTTAAAAACTTGTTTTGAATTTTCCTTCCAAAAATTCAAACAAATTTGATGTCGTTCATATATAGAAATTGACACAAAACTCTTGTATTGAAATGTTATACATTAAAGTAAGCATTCAAAACTTTTAATTTTTATTCCCTTTTAAACTCTTAAGTCTTTCAATTTGACTTAAATTGCAAAACTACTGCCACCACTAGCATCACTGCCAAGCTGCCTCCAGCACTGCTGGCGGCACTGTTTTTCGTCTTCGTTGATTGAGCTTTGGGGATTGTTGTCGTCTGGACTGCCGGCTTTACGGAGGTCGTAGTTCCAACGGAAGGTTGCACCTTTGGGCTTGTCGTCGTCACGGCGGGCTTATCCGTGGTGGTTGTAGTTGGCGGCCTAGTTGTGGTAGTGGTAGTTGAAGGAACTGTCGAACCTTCCCCGTTACAATTATCGGTGTTACATTCAATGCAAGAACCTGAATTATTCATCGGTAGGTTTGCGCACCACTCTGCCGGAGCGCATCCTCTCGCAATCAGCGTCTGATTGGTTTCATCTGCGAAAATACCCATGAAATTTATGAAACAGTAGATTTTTTTTAAGGAGAAAAATCATTCACAAACCTATGAGTGATCTAGAAATGCAGGTTGTGTTTTCACCCTCGCAAGTCGAGTTCCTATTTAAACACATTACTGCCGATAAAAGATCAGCAATAGGGGATCCACAGTCATAGCACTGCAAGCAGCTGACCGTTAAGGTGCTGGCCAGTGCCATTAGGATGAAAACTAAGAACTTCATGCTTTCTTTGATATGAATTACAACTTAACACAACAAAAATCTTGCAGCAACTAACTGCTTTTTATGATTGAAACTCACTTTATAGGCCAATATGCGCGGGATTTCTTTTTCTAATAAAAGTAAATGACGCATTCATTGGGTAATTTGATGCTCATGAATAAAAAAGGCTGAAAGCATGGAATAACAATGAATCAGTGCATTAGTTGGTACTTTCAATGTAGGTAAATGTGTGGCAGAGTATTTTTTACAATTGGGTAATTTCATATCAATCAGAAATTCATTAAAATCAATCTTTTCTGATCTGTTGGAACCTGAATGCCTAATTTCATTGGAATCAAGAAAGACGAACAGATTTTGTACCAGAAAAAGTATGTAAAATTGCATCGAAAACTGTGTAAATGAAATACAATTAGAATACAAGTTATCGCAATTTTCCATAAACATCGAAAAGAAAATTCATCGATGATGTGGTTATGGTTTACAATAAAACATACAATAAATAAAAACAGAGCGATTTTTTTTTATTTTGAACTACCCAATTTGGGAACTAACAAAAATATATAGCAATAATTGAATAAACATGAATACTTCTGTAACGACAATGATTTTTTTTTTAAACTTTCATTTTTCTGCATTTCCTATTCTACTCACATTTATATTTACAATTTATCAGCACTGTGACATTGTAATGATTCTTTTAAAATGTGTTCTAGGCTGGCTCAAATGAATAAAAGCTCCTGGCAAGCAACTTTCTTTTGATAGTGGGATATTTTGTTTTGCAACAAATGGCTACGAAATATTGCAATTTGTTTTCCGACTTTTATAAATTTCAATGGAAGCATTCAAAGCAAAAATAGTAATTCTTCTTCGTGTAAATTGCCACAGTGTAATATTACAGCCATAAATTGTAAAAGATTAAAAAAAAATTTGCGGCAATAAACATCGAACATTTTCAAAAATTCAAAAGGTTTTTAAATCAACCCAAAAAAGCTAAAAATGATTCTGAATGGAGGGGAATGCATTTTAATTTGATTTTAGCTGATTGCACTTAAACTTTCGTTGAAATTCTGAAGTTTTTTGAAAAAAATATTTTTTCCCCTGATTTTTCGGGCTAATTTTGAAGGGGGGGAGACCTAATGTGATCGTGACTAAATTTTCATACAAATTTAGCAAATACAGACATCGTTACGCGTTACGTAATAAAAGAACGCTTCCTATAAACCTGCTTGACCCAGATATCAAGCTCATCTTGACGTTTATTCTCTCCTTCCTTTTTCACGGTCTGAGAGAATTTCTCTCCGTGTGTGCAGCGTCAAATTTCGCAGATTTTGCCTTCCTAACTGAGAACTTCTAAGGGGGAGAAGGAGTAATATGCACCCCCTAAGGGAAAACTCAAGGGAATGGTGGAAAGAGAGGAATCACAAATCCGTATAAATAATTTCAAGATTTTTCAGGTGTAAACCGAAAACGCGATCAAAAATTAAAGTGGAAGAATAAGGCTGTTTTTTTAATTGTCGGTGTACAGCACGCCGCACTGTTTAATCATTTTCTGACGTCCTTCAATTGTGCAGTCCAAACCCAGTCATTGAATTGGAAAAATAAAATTCTTTTTCAAATTTTCTTTTCTTGATTTGTGTGCACCTACGTCGAAGACCAAGATTGTTTACTTTTTGCTCTTTGGTCTGACAGTCTTGGTCTGACAGATTTGGTCTGTCAGCTTTATCATGGATTTTGGTCTGGTCTAGGCGAGGGATAGGACATAGCACCTTCCTGGGAAAACTGTGATTTCTCAACCATAACAGCATTTCTGTGGAAGAATTTTGTTAGATGTTCTAAAACAACTATTATTCTTCGTCATCCATATGAAAAAAAGTCTTGAAAGCCTTAGAAATTGTTCAAAAATAGCAAATTTCTAAAAACATTTTTGATTCATTCCAAACTATCATGCGGGGCAATATGCACCACAACATTGGGGCAAAATGCACCACAACAACGGGGCAAAATGCACCGGCTTAAAGCAGTTTTCACTAGTCATCACCAGATGACACCGCTGTTTTTACAAAGGAGCTTCTCAGCGGTGCATTTTGCCCCGACCACAATTTTTGCATAAAATTCAATTAAAAATACATTTTTTAATGTATAAAATAATGATAATCATGGCAGAAACTATAAAAATTAACATTTACAATATCAATAAATGTTTTTTATTCTGTCCAAAAATCATATTGAAAGTTCAATGAAAGTTAGATCAAACCACAACATTTTAATGTTTTGCCAATAACTTTAGATGTTCTTATCCTACGATGCTCTAATATTTCCAGCATGGTTTTACAATGTTAAGCTTCCAATTTCTATGATTTTTTCCCCGGAAAATTCTTCCCAATACCGAGAAAATCAGAGGGTTCATTTTGCCCCGGGGGTACATATTACCCCCTCTCTCCCTAATTTGACATCCTAAAACCATCTTCATGTATAGTGGAGAATGGAGAGACATGATCCCCTTATTTGTATCGCACATAACTATTTTAATTTCTCACAAAACTTTGAACATTTTGCATGAATTGAAAGCTTCAAAATTCAACTATATTTGGCTGATAAGGGTATTTAATCAGATGATCTCTTCGAGTTATGCCAAGCGCCTTCAAAAAAATTAAACAAACTATTGATTTTCTATCAGTAACAGCATTTCACATAAAGCCTGCATGATTTTGTTCAAAATATATCAAGATTAGTATGTAAAATATTGAGAAACTAAAAATATTTCTTTTAAGACCAAAATAGAGCATGTTGACAAAAGCAGCTAATTTGTGTTTACAAAATATTTGAAAAATGGTTCAAACTGCAATAAGTCATCTACCACTAAACTGAAGGAGGCTTGAGGCTGATTCCAGAGGCTGTAAAAATGCAGGGATCAAGTCTCTTTAATTGCACTTTTTTAAACAATCGGTTGCAAAAATATTATGACGGTTTTGTACTTGATAAGTTTAACAAACATTTCATGCATAAAAAATATATTTTTTTTATATATATTGTGGATTTAGTTGGTAGCTGGATTTTCTGGAATTTGCTCACGGTCATTGGAAACGGTCGTGGATAGACCCAATTGGTGTGAAAAAGTTCAATTAATAGAAAAATTATGGAATAAAATTTTGATTTTGAATCACTTCTTCGACATGAGGAACAATTGTTTGAACATGCTCGCAATTTTGCCTTCCTCACTGAGGTAAGGCTATAATCCTGCTCTAAAAATGAACTTCGTATAAAAACGTCGTAGACCCACCTTCATGTATACATATCGACTCAGAATCACACTCAGAAGTGTGTATGTGTGTGTGTATGTGTGTGTGTGTATGTGTGTGTGTGTATGTGTGTGTATGTGTGTGTGTTTGTATGTATGTGACCAACAAACTAGCTCATGTTTCTCGGCACTGGCTGAACCGATTTGACCCGAACTTGTTGCATTCGACTTGGTTTAGGGTCCCATAGATCGAGTTTTATACAGATTGAAGTTTCGATAAGTAGTTCAAAAGTTATGTATAAAAATGTATTTCACATATATTTGGATCTCACTTAACTGTATGTAAACTATGTCCGGGTCTATCATCCGACCCATCGTTGGTTAGGTTATCAAAAGACCTTTCCAACGAGTCCAAAACATTGAAGATCTGGCAACCCTGTCTCGAGATATGGCCCCTTAAGTGATATTGATGTACTTTTTTGAAGCCGGATCTCACTTAAATGTATAAAAACATTGAAGATCTGGCAACCCTGTCTCGAGATATGGTCCCTTAAGTGATATTGATGTACTTTTTGAAGCCGGATCTCACTTAATTGTATGTAAACTAAGTCCGGCTCCACTATCCGATCCAACGTTGGTTAATTTATCAAAATACCTTTCCAACGAGTCTAAAACATTGAAGATCTGGCAACCCTGTCTCGAGATATGGCCTCTTAAGTGATATTGATGTACTTTTTTGAAGCCGGATCTCACTTAAATGTATGTAAACTATGTCCGGGTCCATCATCCGACCCATCGTTGATTAGATTATCAAAAGACCTTTCCAATGAGTCTAAAACATTGAAGATCTGGCAATCCTGTCTCGAGATATGGCCACTTAAGTGATATTGATGTACTTTTTCGAAGCCGGATCTCACTTAAATGTACGTAAACTATGTACGGATCCACTATCCGACCCATTGTTGGTTAGGTTATCAAAAGACCTTTCCAACGAGTGCAAAACATTGAAGATCTGGCAACCCTATCTCGAGATATGGCCACTTAAGTGATATTGATGTACTTTTTCGAAGCCGGATCTCACTTAAATGTATGTAAACTATGTCCGGGTCCATCATCCAACCCATCGTTGGTTAGATTATCAAAAGACCTTTCCAACGAGTCTAAAACATTGAAGATCTGGCAATCCTGTCTCGAGATATGGCCACTTAAGTGATATTGATGTACTTTTTCGAAGCCGGATCTCACTTAAATGTACGTAAACTATGTACGAATCCACTATCCGACCCATTGTTGGTTAGATTATCAAAAGACCTTTCCAACGAGTCTAAAACATTGAAGATCTGGCAACCCTGTCTCGAGATATGGCCACTTAAGTGATATTGATGTACTTTTTCGAAGCCGGATCTCACTTAAATGTATGTAAACTATGTCCGGGTCCATCATCCGACCCATCGTTGGTTAGATTATCAAAAGACCTTTCCAACGAGTCTAAAACATTGAAGATCTGGCAACCCTGTCTCGAGATATGGCCACTTAAGTGATATTGATGTACTTTTTCGAAGCCGGATCTCACTTAAATGTACGTAAACTATGTACGGATCCACTATCCGACCCATTGTTGGTTAGGTTATCAAAAGACCTTTCCAACGAGTGCAAAACATTGAAGATCTGGCAACCCTGTCTCGAGATATGGCCACTTAAGTGATATTGATGTACTTTTTCGAAGCCGGATCTCACTTAAATGTATGTAAACTATGTCCGGGTCCATCATCCGACCCATCGTTGGTTAGATTATCAAAAGACCTTTCCAACGAGTCTAAAACATTGAAGATCTGGCAACCCTGTCTCGAGATATGGCCCCTTAAGTGATATTGATGTACTTTTTTGAAGCCGGATCTCACTTAAATGTATGTAAACTATGTTCGGCTCCACTATCCGACCCATTGTTGGTTAGGTTATCAAAAGACCTTTCCAACGAGTGCAAAACATTGAAGATCTGGCAACCCTGTCTCGAGATATGGCCACTTAAGTGATATTGATGTACTTTTTCGAAGCCGGATCTCACTTAAATGTATGTAAACTATGTCCGGCTCCACTATCCGACCCAAAGTTGGTTAGGTTATCAAAAGACCTTTCCAACGAGTCTAAAACATTGAAGATCTGGCAACCCTGTCTCGAGATAAGGCCCCTTAAGTGATATTGATGTACTTTTTTGAAGCCGGATCTCACTTAAATGTACGTAAACTATGTACAGATCCACTATCCGACCCATTGTTGGTTAGGTTATCAAAAGACCTTTCCAACGAGTGCAAAACATTGAATATCTGGCAACCCTGTCTCGAGATATGACCACTTAAGTGATATTGATGTACTTTTTTGAAGCCGGATCTAAAAAATTGATGAAACTTGTGTACAGCCATTGTTGTGAGGAAGGCTCCAACCACATAGGTGGATTAAGTTAGTTTTTTTATTAAGTCAGAAAATATTATTTTTCTTGAAAAAAGTTTCATTTTTAACCACATGATCACCCCTAATTCAGGCTCGATGCCGCTATCATGCGACCGCGTGCTCCATTTGCTTTTCAAAAAAGCTGCAGGTGGATGGTGAGACGAAGTGAGGGTGAAGAGGTTTAGACATTTTCAATCGCATCAGACCCGCTGCCTATTTCGACGGTCGTTTCCAACAACCGCGTCCAGTTAGGAACTGATCGTGCAATAAATTTTAAGTGTTTTCGATCTATATCAATACAAAGAAAAAAGATCTTTTGAAGGGATTTTTGCAGTAATTTTTAGGAAAATGCGTGAAACTGAATCCAAACATTTTTTGAATATTTTCTTAGTTTTTCGCAATGAGTTTGGGTCAATTTCGCACAACTTTCTAGAACAAAGCTAATTTTGTTAACCACATGCTGACGAGATACAGGCTAGGGATCAAGTGATCAAGTCTCCCTCTATATGTTGACTCAGAATCAAATTCTAAGCAAATTTCTGTGTTTGGTGGATGTTGATCAAAATAATTGCACTCGATTATCTCGAGACCGTCTTGGAGTCCCATAACACGATATCAATTTTTTTTAGATGAAATTTGTCTGGCATCGGCCTTATTTAGAGGTTAGGTTATTCCATGCCGGGACCCGTGGTGTAGGGGTAAGCGTGGTCGCCTCTCACCCAGTCGGCCTGGGTTTGATCCCAGACGGTCCCGGTGGCATTTTTCGAGACGAGATTTGTCTGATCACGCCTTCCGTCGGACGGGAAGTAAATGTTGGCCCCGGACTAACCTAAAAAGGTTAGGTCGTTAGCTCAGTCCAGGTGCAGGAGTCGTCTCCCTGGGTCCTGTCTCGGTGGAGTCGCTGGTAGGCAGTTGGACTAACAATCCAAAGGTCGTCAGTTCGAATCCCGGGGTGGATGGAAGCTAAGGTGTAAAAAGAGGTTTGCAATTGCCTCAACAATCATGCCTTCGAACACTTAGTTTCGAGTAGGAATCTCGCAATCGAGAACGCCAAGGCAATGCTGTAGAGCGAATAATTTGATTTGATTTTTTTTTGTTATTCCATGTGTTGGAGTCGTCTCCCTGGTTTAGATACAATAGTTTTGATACCAGATCAAGTCTGATTCGCTACACAGAAATAAAATGAGATGGTAAACCTATCAATTCGACTGCTGAGAATCGATCGCCGTTCAGGCAATCAAGAATACAGAAAAAGTAGATTAAATAATCAAACTGTATCGATAATATGCCAGGGAGTCTCCCCCATTCAACGTGCCACGACTGCCTGACGGCGGAGAAATGTGAACAAGTTTTCCTCCGCTAAAAATAGTTTTGTTACCCAAAGTAGCGCAGCGCTCCTCTCAGAGGTCCTTTTGCTTTGGCAGCGACGATGGCCGCCGGAAGTGGAGATTTTATCGTTGGATCAATAGATATCGAATTTCGGCCGAGTCCATCACGTTTGATGGAAGTTTTGCGTTAACTTTCAAGTGTTTGAATGGGGAATGTTGTGCGTGCGAACTATTTGCAACTATTTCCGACAAGCCAACGGAATACAACAACCTCTCTGAATGGAAGCTAGTCAAAGTGCGGAGTTCGTTGGGTGGTGGTGTTGGTTGGTGTAATGTAGACCTCCGGAATCATGTTGGGATCTCGTGACCTGGAAAAGTGGACCTGACGTCGTGTAGAGTACAGACAGGAAGTGTGTGTGTGTGTGTTGTGCAGCGAACCCAAAACAAAAGAACCTCTGACGTTGGATGGACTATAGTACTCACTATACGAGACTATGACACTACGACACCAGCAACACTCATGGTGCAATGTACTTAAGGTATCAAGTTCTTGTGAATTCTAAGAAAAGTCTTTAGTTCAGATGAATACTATTTCTATTTTGAATAAATATTAACAAAAACATGTTTTCAATGTATAGGATCAAGTACAAAATCATGAAAAAAACACCATAATTTTACGTTTTCCACCTGCTCGGGATAGCGTTACACCGGAAAAAGATGTATGGAGGGAAAGAAGGACATTTTTTTCTGTTCTGCCACCAGTGATGCTGGGGGACCTTTCCGGAGTAGAACGATCCTGGCGTGAGAAAAAAAGGAAAGAACCAACAACAGAGGTGTGATGGATGACTTTTCCGGGGTGTTTAACCCAATTTCGAGCTGCTTCGTTGGGACACTTTTGCTGAAGATCTTTCGTTTGTGCATAGGAGTGTTTCCACAAAACAATAGTTTGGTTTGTAATTTTTAAATTTGATTTTTATGTTTCAATTGTTTTAGAATTTTAGGAAATCGGAACAAAATCCACGTGGTTTATGCATGGCCCATTCGAGCAGTTTTAGAAATTGTAGCAATTAAGGGCAAACGTAAATTTTATTTCAAAATTTGACATCCAATTTATATTCAATCATGATTAAAATCAGCGAAAGAGCAAAATATACTTTAACCCCAACTTAAAGAGGTGGAAATGCCAGGCCGCCACCATGATTACGGAAATGAACCCAAAAAAATTATGTACACTCATAAGAGGGGTTAGTATACCGGCAGCAGCAGCAGTCACCATCAAACCAACAGTTTTGTGTGCGACTGGGCAATTTTCTTCTCGAGTGTGTGTATTTTCATCCCAAGGAAATATCGGCCATTCCTTGCACGATATACTCTCCCTTCGGAGTCGGAAATGACCAAAAATATGTTGCCACCGGCCGTGCCGGACCGATTAGGGGTGGCGACAGGCTGCGAACACCAAGTGGTTTACTGGTTCGCCAGGATTTTGGGAGCACTGTTGAAAAATGCTTGTTTTTATTCATTTCTTTCGTTTAAATTTGCGTCTTTTTAATAGATTTTTGAATTTTCAGTAGATGTAACTTTTTAAAACTGCTTTATTTACAAAATACGTTCTTTTACTTATTTGTTGAACAGTGCCCTCTATCACCCCCTTTCTTTGCCTATATTAAGGAGCAGAGGGAGGGGAAAAACGATAAAATGAAGTGATTACTTGATGTGAAAAGGCTATTTGAAGATCGGACCTGGCCACCGGGCGGCGGAAGCCGACGCAATCGACCGTCGTATGTTGACCCCCTTGCTTCAAGTGTGGGAAACAGCACAAGAATTCACTTTGCTGAACCCGCTCCCAGCTGAGCTCCACCGGAGGGGGGGGGCGGTAGGAAAAAAGCCCGAGACTTAATCCAATTGGGGAAGTTTTTCCTCGCGGGAGCCTTCTACTTTGCCTGCTCGGTGTCCGTTAAGACCGACCTGGTGATGTAATTAGTTAATTAATAGCACTTGCTAATTGGCTTATCATTGAGACGGGTTTTCGGGGCAAGGCCATTGTTTGGGTCGTTAGCTTGGAGGAGTTTTTGAAGTATAAATGGCTTTTTTTTTCAGATTTTGCATTTTTTTTTAAATGGGTAATTCTCCGCCAACTCACACAGCAGTTGCCCCGAACCCCTTATATTTGCATGAAACTTTGATCTAGGGGGTAACTTTTGTACATGATCACGAATCCGAGGTCCATTTTTTGATATCTCGTGACGTAGGGGCGGTACGTCCCCTTTAATTTTTGAACTTGCGAAAAAAGAGATGTTTTTCAGTAATTTTCAGCCTGAAACGGTGATGAGATAGAAATTTGGTGTCAAAGGGACTTTTATGTAAAATTAGACTGGCGTACTCAGAATTCCGAAAAAACGTATTTTTCATCGAAAAAACACTAAATAAGTTTCAAAAATTCTCCCATTTTCCGTTACTCGACTGTGAAATTTTTTGAAACATGTCATTTTTTTGGGAAATTTAATGTACTTTTCGAATCTACATTGACCCAAAAGGGTAATTTTTTCATTTAGAACATTGTTTTAATTTTATTTTTTTTTTGTTTTTTTTTTCTAACTTTGCAGGGTTGTTTTTTATAGAGTAATAATGTTTTACAAAGTTGCATTGTTATCCGAGCATTCGTTGGTGAAGGTTGTCTGAATCAACATGACTCGTCGCGTCCCGGCGCAAAACGCCGGCAATATTGCCCTACCTGCGGCTCAAGCAGGCAAAAAAGTGGGAATTTCCAAAAGGAAGGTTGAGGCCTCAACTGATGGCCAAAAACCGGGAATTTCCAAAAGGAAGGTGCTTTTGGAAGTGACATCGAACAGCAAAAAGACGAAAAAGAGCGACGGTACTGTACCGATGGATGAGGAGGAGGAGAACTCTTCGTCGCACGAGGAGCAGCTATTGAAGAACAACAAGTTTGCTGGACTGCCTGACGAGGACCAGGTAGCGGAAGCAAAGGAGAATGAAGTGAAACAGCGAAAGGAGAAACTGCCTCCTTTTTATGTGCGGCAATCAGCAGCAACGATCGACTTTCGAGCGGGGCTGGTTGAACTCATCAAGTCTGGGAAAGTCCTAGGCAACATTCGTCTGTGTCAGGACGGATTTAAGGTGCTGGTGCAATCCAGGCAGCACTATCAACTGGTCAAGGATTACTTGACCGAAAACGAGGCGGAGTACTTTACCCATGATGTCGCCATGGATAAGCCGTACAAAATCGTCGTCAGAGGTCTGTACGACATGCCAGTGGAGGAATTAGCTGCCGAGCTAAAAGTTTTGAAACTGGATGTGTTGGCCGTGCACAAAATGAGCCGACGCAACAAAGACATCAAGTACCGTGACCAGCTCTACCTGCTGCATTTGGCTAAGGGATCGACGACGCTTCCTGAGCTGAAGGCAATTCGAGCGGTTTTCAACATTATCGTGTCGTGGGAGCGATACCGACCAGTGCATCGTGACGTCACACAATGCTTCAACTGCCTGGGTTTCGGGCACGGAGGTAAGAACTGCCACCTGAAGCGTCGTTGCGCCAAATGTGGTACCGATGCGCACATCACATCCCAGTGCATCCAAGATTCGCTGGTGAAGTGCCTCAACTGCAACGGTGAGCACTCGTCAACCGACCGAAAGTGCCCCAAGAGAGCTGAGTTCGTGAAAATTCGGCAGCAAGCATCGACGAAGAATCAGCCTCAGCGTCGTAGAACTCCTCCAGCCCTGGTGGAGGAAAATTTTCCACCTCTTCAACCGCGACGCCAGGTCCCAAACTTGGCACCGTTGCCGTTGGATCCCAGGAAGAGAGCTGAGATGAATCATCCACGGCCGGGTTCCAGCCAGGAGCCGAGACCGCCACCACCGGGCTTCAGCCAGGAGCCAAGACCAACCCAAGAACCAGCAGTTGAGGAAAATGGTAATGATCTTTACACCTCAACCGAACTCCTCAATATTTTCAAACAGATGTCCGCTGCACTGCGTGGATGCAAAACCAAGACCCAGCAGATTGAAGTGCTGACCTCGTTCGTCATCCAGTATGGATCGTAGGTCCCTCAAGCTGCTGAATTGGAACGCTTGCTCCATTAGGAGGAAGAATTTAGAGCTGGTGGATTTTCTTCGCGAGAAGGAGATCGACGTAGCTGCCATCACGGAAACTCATCTGAAGCCCGGTGAAAAAGTTTATCTGCAAAACTACAAGATCGCGACGCAGCTCGATAGGACCACCTCTGGAGGAGGAGGTGTGCTTGTCGCTGTTCATCGTGATCTCAAGCCACGCCGGCTGCCACACTTTAAGCTGGACATCATCGAGGCCGTTGGAGTGGAAATTCCCACTTCGGTTGGCCCAGTACTCTTCATTGCTGCATACTGTCCACGTCAGGTGAATGCCAGAGATGGTTCAGCAGCAAAACTGAAGAGCGATATCCAGAAGCTGACACGGCGGAGCGCAAAGTACATCATCGCTGGTGACCTCAACGCGAAGCATGAAGTTTGGGGCAACAGCAGGAGGAATCGGAACGGAGTGATTCTGCACAACGATCTGCAAAACGGATACTACAACGTTGTGAGTCCGGATCGTCCAACGAGGGTGGCTCGGTCTGGGAATCACTCAATCATCGACTTCTTCATTACCAATATGGCTGAGAACGTGGCTCATCCTGAGGTGTTTGAAGAGTTGAGTTCTGATCACTATCCGGTGGTTGTGGAGGTTGGAGCTTCCGTTACTCCGCAGCGGCAACCAACCCGGAAAGATTACCACAACGTTGACTGGCAGCAGTTTCAGCAAGTGGTCGACAGCAACATCGACTATGATCAACACCCGGAAACTTCTGCCGATATTGATCGTTCGCTGGAGGTGATCCAGCAGGCTATCAACCAAGCAGAGGCTGCCAACGTTCGAGAGGTTCCTGTTAATTTTAAGGTAACTGATATTGACGTAGATACTAAACACTTGATTAGACTTAGGAATGTTTATAGGAGACAATATCAACGGACTGGGGACTATGACAAAAGATTTCAGTGAACAATTTGAACAAAATCATACAAGACCGACTTGACAATATCAGAAATCAAGAATTTTCAAAACATGTAAGCCAGCTTGGGAATTATTCAAAACCATTTTGGAAACTTTCAAAAGTTCTTAAAAACAAACCAAAGCCTATTCCTCCTCTTATTGTTGAGGATTCTCCTTTGATTACATCCGAGGAAAAGGCAAATGCACTTGGGCTTCATTTTGTTAGTTCACATAATCTTGGCGCTTCCATGACCAGCCGTAAAGAAACATCAGTTGCCAATAGTATTTCAACAATCAATGACTCTACCTTTGAATTTCCTGCAGATTCCCATGTTTCTGGTGAGGAAGTCAAAGTTGCAGTTAAACAAATGAAAAATATGAAAGCTCCTGGCTTTGATAACATTTTTAATCTAGTGTTGAAAAAACAGAGTGATCAGTTCTTTCAACATCTAGCCAATATTTTCAATAAATGTTTGCAACTTGGTTACTTCCCCACCAATTGGAAGCTGGGCAAAGTCATACCAATTTTGAAGCCTCAAAAGATCCAACATCGCCAACAAGTTATCGTCCCATTAGTCTTTTGAGTAGTCT
Source organism: Culex quinquefasciatus (assembly GCF_015732765.1). Taxonomy (NCBI): domain Eukaryota; kingdom Metazoa; phylum Arthropoda; class Insecta; order Diptera; family Culicidae; genus Culex; species Culex quinquefasciatus. Next base: position 35,970,111 of record NC_051862.1, read on the forward strand.
GTCCAAACTCTTTGAGAAGGTCATCTATTCAAGGCTTTTGGATTTTACCAACGATAATAATATAATTTTGAATGAGCAGTTTGGCTTCCGAAAGGGGCATAATACTGCTCATCAGCTTACGAGAGTAACTAAAATCATCAAGCAGAACAAGCTTGAGTCTAAATCAACTGCTATGGCTTTGTTGGATGTTGAGAAGGCTTTTGACAATGTTTGGCATGATGGTTTGATACATAAACTGTATTTATACGGTTTTCCAATGTATCTTATCAAAATTATCCAGCACTATCTTTCGGAGAGATCGTTCAGGGTTTTTCTGAATGGGATTGCTTCTGGATTATTCAACATTGATGCTGGGGTTCCCAAGGAAGTATTCTTGGCCCACTTCTGTACAATATTTTTACATCTGATTTGCCTACTCTTCCTGGTAATGGTGTGTTGTCACTTTTTGCTGATGACACTGCCGTTATTTATAAGGGTAAAATAACCAGATATTTAGTTGGCCGTCTTCAGAAGGGTCTTGACGTTCTTTCCGAATACTTTGGCGACTGGAAAATTCGCATAAATGCAGCCAAAACTCAAACCATCATTTTTCCACTTTCCAAATCGGCCAGATTTGTCCCAAAGGATGATGTTTTGATTAAAATGAATGATGTTTCGATACCCTGGTCAAAGGAAGTTGTCTATTTAGGTCTCATACTTGACTCGAAACTTTTGTTTCGGCAGCATGTAGATAAAATATTGAACAAGTGCAGCATTCTCATCAGGTGTTTGTATCCTTTAATTAACAGAAAATCAAAGTTATCTTTGAAAAATAAGCTAGCAGTTTACAAACAAATAATTTACCCCGTTATTGAGTATGCAGTACCTGTTTGGGAGTGTTGCGCTAGAACTCATAAATTGAAGCTCCAGCGTGTCCAAAACAAGGTACTCAAAATGGTTTTGAATGTTCCTGGCTGGACAAGATCAAGTGAGGTTCATGAATTAGCAGAAGTTAAAATGTTGGATCAGAAGATTCAAGAAAAATGTTTGAAATTCAGGGAAAAATGTGCTATATCTGAATACCCCTTGATTCAAGGATTGGTTTAGTTTATGGTAAGATTAAGTTAGTTTTAGGTTAGGTTATGTTTTCTTAACATTTTTTTCCTCATTGTACCTAGTGTTACAAAAATGATAAATCATATACTTTTAAAGTTATAAAAATGAACAGTGTTTAAATCACGAAAAGCAAACTAAAGCTGAAGAGCCACAGCTGACCACTTATTATGTAAACCAAATGTAATTATTATAAGAAAGATTCAATAAAGTATACTTAATTCAAAAAAAAAAAAATACAAAGTTGTAGAGCAGACAATTACAAAAAAATTTGATCTATGAACATAAGAGGTTTGTTTATAAACATCACGAGTTATCGCGATTTTGCGGAAAAATTTTTTTTGAAAGAATCGGTCGTCATAGATCATGGCCGTTCATCATCACTTGCGACAGACACGGATGTCGAAACAAACAGAAATGCAAAAAAAAAACCTCGATAGTTCTTGGTTTTAATAAGCAAACCCCTTATGTTTATAGATCAAAATTTTTGTAATTGTCTGCTCTACAAGTTTGTAGAACATTATTACACTCTGAAAAATAGCCCTGCAAAGTTAAAAAAAAAATTTAAATTGAAAATTTTGTTCTAAATAAAAAATGATCCTTCTTAGTCAATGTAGATTCGAAAAGTACATAAAATTTTCCTTAAAATGACATGTTCAAAAAAATGGGGACCGTCAAGTAATGGAAAATGGGAGAATTTTTAAAACTTTGTTTTTGTTTTTTTTCGATGACAAATGCGTTTTTTCGAATTTCTGAGTACGCCATTAAATCGGGCGTCTAATTTTACATAAAAGTCCCTTTGACACTAAGTTTCAAAAGCAAATTATTGAAAACACCTGTTTTTTCGCATGATCAAAAAAGAAAGGGGTCGTACCGCCTATCCATCACAAGATATCAAAAAACGGACCACGGATTCGTGACCAGGGACAAAAGTTACCCCTTAGGACAAAGTTTCACATAAATCGAAGAGGGGTCGGGGCAACTTTTCCCGATTTCGTGTGAGTTGGTAGAGAATTACCCAAATATATGTTTTTAAATTAAGATTTTATACGTTATTTATTTCAAGTCAAAAGCTAGCCTGAAATTTTGAGCTCAAAAAGATAATAACTTAGATTTTGCTCAAGAAATTATTAGAAAATGTTATAAATGTCTATGTCTGAGAAGTATTTTTAATTCATTTTAATAGTGTGACATAACCATTTAAAAAAATCACTTTTCGATATGTTTTAGATAGCAAAAATTGCATTTTTTGAGCTATGGAACATGTTAGTCAAATTTCATTTAATTGTGTTAACATTTTTTCAAAAAATTCTACATTTTTGAAATTGTGGAAAAAATATTAAAAAACCTTTTGAAAATGTAAAATCAAGTTTGGCATCAAAAAGTACTTTGCATAAAAAACATGATTTCGTGCACCGTTTTCAAGCTATAGTCACTTACATTTTTTTTTGTTAAAAACGTTACTAAGCTTGGAGTATGGACCAAGGGCTGCTGAGAATTGCTTCTTTTAGAAAGGCACACGGGATAAATAATTTTTTTATGCAATTTTGAAATTAGTTTCGGTTTTTTTAAATGACGATAACTCTGTGTCCTACACAGAAAAAAAATCGTGTTAATATTACATCTGGCAAGGTGTACATCTTTTACAGTATGTAAAAAAAGTATTTACACCCCTTGGGCACTATGCACATATTAAGAATGAAACATCTAAACAATTTAATGTTGACAGAAACTTAGTACTACGTTTTGTTCAGAAACTCATGCCAGACATTTTGCTACAAAAAGCTCATGAAAAGATGATTTCTACAAAAAGTTATATAACAAATACTATTACGAAAATAAAAAAGGTGCAAAAAAAGTTTGTACACCTTTCGAAAAATTAACATAAATAATGTTATTTTTGTTGACAAATCACCATAAATCCAGTCTCCCAACTCGAAATAGGCATCCTTGACTGATTAAATAAATAATTTGGATTGAATATAAAGTTTACTAACTGCTTAGTATAAAAATTTATATGACTCTAGAAATTCTATATAAAACTTATCTAAACTAAATTCTGCAAACTTTTAATTCAACTAAATGTCAATATATTACCATAGATTTGCTAAATTAACATTTTGGAGTGGGTATAACACCGTTTTGGGGGTATTTGTATCGATAGAATAGATTTTTCGTTGGAATTTCTTACCAACCCGGAATTACGTCGTCGGAAAATCCGCCGGCATCTGAACCGGTCCACAATTCACAAGTCAACCTATGTGGCATCAGAAAGGACATAAAATTTCCGATTTGAGCTTTCTGTAGCAAAATGTCTGGCATGAGTTTCTGAACAATACGTAGTACTAGGTTTCTGTCAAACTTTAAATTTTTTACATGTTTCATCACAAAATGTGCATAGTGCCCAAGGGGTGTAAATACTTTTTTTACATACTGTATGTCAGAAAAAATGTGTAATTTTACCACTTTTCTGTTGGAATGTCGCTTTTTCAGTCTAAATTGAGGTAAAATTACATCATAAAAGAGATAATATTCAACTTTACAAAATTACACCTTCCAAATTTACACATTTTTTTACTGTGTATTTTCAATGTTATGACAAAAAGTGAAAATATCAACAATTTTTTCGCTCTTTCTCAGCAGTCCTTGCCATTGGTCCATGCTTCTATTTCTTTATATATATTTACAGTGATGTTTTTCTTTTAACTTTGTTTGCACGTTAAAAAAAATGGTTTTATTTTCCAAAAAAAGTGGCAACACTGACGATGAACTTTGACCAACATAGCAATACACAGAAAAAAGTTGAATTTTGGAAGGTTAAAAATTTGGTTGGTTGAATATTATTTAATGTAATTTCACCTAGCTAATGTGTAAAAATGAGAACCTGATGAAAATTCATCAGAAACTGTTGAAAATTCACCAGTACCTGATGCAATATTACAATTTTTTTAACGCAAAATCTGTCATTCCCTGATCAACTTTACCATCATTTTTTTCTGTGTACACAGCAAAAACAAGTTGATTTTTGGAATGTTTAAAATTTGGGTTGAATATTACCTTTTTTGAGTAATATTACTCAAAAAATGCGTAAAAATGTGAACCTGATGAATGTTCACCAGAAACTGATGAAAATTCACCAATTCCTGATCAAATATTACAATTTTTTTAACACAACATCTTCCACCATTTCCTGCTGAATATTACCATCATTTTTTCTGTGTAGTACACACAATATTTCATCTAAATAAATGAAAAACTTGTTACAAAAGCAATTAACTGAGAATTTCCTTAGCAATTTCAGTCTTATAATAAAATGTTACGATTATTCTAAAGTCAAAAATTTATCCCAGCTCATCTCTGATTTAACCAACTTTCACAACAAAAAAAAATCCATAAAAAAGAGAACAAACCAAAAAAACTCATTTATTCCTTTTTGCATGTTTCGCCCAATTCCCTAAAAATAAAACTCCACTTCCAGGGGCCAACTTAATGACAGTGACCATAAAATGGCTCAACCAGAGGAAGGAGGAGGCACCTGCGTGCGATTCTGCCCTGTCCTGTACCGGAAGTGGTCCAAGGTGGGGGAGAGCACCGTAAAGTTAGTCAACTGTACTTTTGACCTGTTGTCGTCTCTTAACGGTTTCGCCCGAGGACACAATAGCCTCTTGTATTTTTTTGTTCGTTGTTTTGCTCGGCTGGATATTTCGAGGGTCAACACCAGAAAATTGTGTCCCCAACGGAATCTCCTCTTTTTTTGTGGGCGATAATAATTAACGGCTCTTTTGGGGGAAATAATGTCAGCCACAGGATCTCTGAGGGAGATTGAGCGTGGGTTGGGAGAAAAGGTTGGCCATTTTTAAATTTAATAATACCGAACCGGACAACTCGGTCGAGAGGAAAATAGCTTTGGTCAAGTTTCATCAACTTTGAATGTTGAGGAGGAGTGCAGATTTTTTTCTATGACTTTTATGAAGTAAAAGCTTGAATTTTGAAAAAATGGTCTGTATTTTCTAATATTGTAATTTTTTACTTTTAATATTATTTTCTAATAAATCATTTTCTAAATAACATTGACAATAATAATATTTCTTCCAAGCTAAATTCACCAAAACTCTTCAAAAAGTGCCTGCTTCGGTAATGAATCCTAACGAAATCATCCCTTCCAATTTATTTTGATATTTTTTTCCCTCCATCAGAAGGGTAGCAGCATTATGTAATTGAAGAAAAATCTGCCCAATTTATCAAAAACGTTTCTCCACAAGAAAAAAAAAATGTTTCAATCTTCCATCCCAACACAAGTTGTTGATTTTCCGGCTCAAGCAAGATTTTCCAATTTCCTATGCTTTAAAGGAGGGAGGGGGGGAGGGGAGACCTCTCCAGCATGGCGTGCAGTTGTTGTTGGTGGGTAAATCAATAGGAATCAATCTCCTGGCTTAAAACATCAACTAAAGAAACTACGGTAAAGGTTCTTCACTTGGGCCTCAAAATAGTTAAAAAGACAATTTAATTTTGTTTTCAACGATCAGTTTTCATTTGAATTATTTTTTTTGATTTCAGTGAAAACTAACTAGTCAATATTTTTGAAAATTAATTCAAAAATAAGTCACCTAACGTTACGAGTGAAATATCGGTGGACCCAACCATCAAGCGTTTGCTGTCGCCTCAAAACGTCATAGAAAAAATAAAAAAACGCATGATAAATGACCCTATAAAAATCCCATCTCATCGTTAAAATATACCAACCGCACACAACAACCGCCTTTTCACTTTGCCTTTTCGGAGGGGAAAGCTCGGGCGTTGTTGTTGTCGTTGCGGCTCTTGGTTGGATGTGTGGTGAATCAAAAGGCTGGCTGGTTTTAATGGCGAGGTGGGTTGTTTAGTTGGTTTTTGGTCACTGTTTTGTGGGGGGAAAATTGGAAAAGTGCAAGCTCATTCTGGGCTGCAAAAATGGAGCGTTTGAACGTGTGACTTTGAGCTTTTTAGATTAAGTTTTTCGTGGTCTTTGAAAAGATGGAAAATGGTATACAATTTAAGAACGAATAAGGTACAATTGATACAAATAAAAATATAAATTTAATTAAGTTGCAATTTAACATTTAAAATGTTATTTGAAATATTTTAAAAGAATATATCTTTATAGCTTTCATTTTTTTTCATTAAAATTTTATGATTCATCCCATCTTTACGCTTTAACACCTAAACCCCCATTTCCTCTAGCTTGAAGTTTAAGTGTTTAAAGAAGATATCGTTAACACAAGAGAGTTTTGACTTATTTTTAAAAGGAAAAATCAACTTTCGTCAGCAATTATCACCAGTCAAGAGAGTTTTCTTTTCTTAAAAGAAGGAAAAATCAACTTTGAAGAGAAGATTCAACTTTAAAGTTCATATAGAATGGTTCCTTTTATTTAATCCAAAAGATATGACTGAAGATGACAGAAATAACAGAACGTATTTTTTTAAATTAAAAATTTCACAATTCAATTTTTTCACATTGAAAATCTACTCAATAGCCCATAGGAAGAATCGTGCTGGTTGGGTAAAATTACTATTTTTCTTATTTTTTTATTCTAAAAGGTCAGATCAGCAACAATGATAATTTTAAAGAAAAAAACTAACTTAATCCACCTATGTGGTTGGAGCCTTCCTCACAAGAATGGCTGTACACAAGTTTCATCTATTTTTTAGATCCGGCTTCAAAAAAGTATATCAATATCACTTAAGTGGCCATATCTCGAGACAGGGATGCCAGATCTTCAATATTTTGGACTCGTTGGAAAGGTCTTTTGAAAACCTAACCAACAATAGGTCGGATGGTGGATCCGGACATAGTTTACATACATTTAAGTGAGATCCGGCTTCAAAAAAGCACATCAATATCATTTAAAGTGCCATATCTCGAGACAGGGTTGCCAGATCTTCAATGTTTTGGACTCGTTGGAAAGGTCTTTTGATAAACTAACCAACGATGGGTCGGATGATGGACCCGGACATAGTTTACATACAGTTAAGTGAGATCCAAATATATGTGAAAACACATTTTTATACACAACTTTTGAACTACTTATTGAAACTTCAATCTGTATAAAACTCGATCTATGGGACCCTAAACCAAGTCGAATGCAATAAGTTCGGGTCAAATCGGTTCAGCCAGTGCCGAGAAACATGAGCTAGTTTGTTGGTCACATACATACATACACACACACATACACACACACATACACACACACATACACACAGACATATGTTCAGTTTTCGATTCTGAGTCGATATGTATACATGAAGGTGGGTCTACGACGTTTTTATACGAAGTTCATTTTTAGAGCAGGATTATAGCCTTACCTCAGTGAGGAAGGCAAAAATGCATTGGAACTGTTATACTAAGATACGGTATACTTTCCCAAAATTTCCTCTAGTATCTCAAAAGCACAAGATTGAAACTGTATTTGTTTTGTTGAAAAGGTCCAAAAAACAAAATTTGCGTTTTTAACTGTTTGAATGTTTTTGAATACACCTGACTCAAGGCGGTTTAAAAAGTACCCAAAATGCCAACATTTAATATTGCCTTCCTCACTGAGGTAAGGCTATAATCCTGCTCTAAAAATGAACTTCGTATAAAAACGTCGTAGACCCACCTTCATGTATACATATCGACTCAGAATCGAAAACTGAACAAATGTCTGTGTGTATGTGTGTGTGTATGTGTGTGTGTATGTATGTATGTGACCAACAAACTAGCTCATGTTTCTCGGCACTGGCTGAACCGATTTGACCCGAACTTGTTGCATTCGACTTGGTTTAGGGTCCCATAGATCGAGTTTTATACAGATTGAAGTTTCGATAAGTAGTTCAAAAGTTATGTATAAAAATGTGTTTTCACATATATTTGGATCTCACTTAACTGTATGTAAACTATGTCCGGGTCCATCATCCGACCCATCGTTGGTTAGGTTATCAAAAGACCTTTCCAACGAATCTAAAACATTGAAGATCTGGCAACCCTGTCTCGATATATGGCCACTTAAGTGATATTGATGTACTTTTTTTGTAGCCGGATCTCACTTAAATATATGTAAACTATGTCCGGCTCCACTATCCGACCCGACGTTGGTTAGGTTATAAAAATACCTTTCCAATGAGTCTTAAACTATGAAGATCTGGCAACCCTGTCTCGAGATATGGCCTCTTAAGTGATATTGATGTACTTTTTTGAAGCCGGATCTCACTTAAATGTATGTAAACTATGTCCGGATCCACCATCCGACCTATTGTTGGTTCGGTTATCAAAATACCTTTTTAAAAAGTCCAAAACATTGAAGATCTGGCAACCCTGTCTCGATATGGCCCCTTAAGTGATATTGATGTACTTTTTTGAAGCCGGATCTCACTTAAATGTATGTACACTATGTCCGGATCCACTATCCGACCTATTGTTGATTAGGTTATCAAAAGACCTTTCCAACGAGTCTAAAACATTGAAGATCTGGCAACCCTGTCTCGATATGGCCCCTTAAGTGATATTGATGTACTTTTTTGAAGCCGGATCTCACTTAAATGTATGTACACTATGTCCGGATCGGATAGTGGATCCGGACATAGTGTACATACCTATTGTTGATTAGGTTATCAAAAGACCTTTCCAACGAGTGCAAAACATTGAAGATCTGGCAACCCTGTCTCGAGATATGGCCACTTAAGTGATATTGATGTACTTTTTTGAAGCCGGAAATGTATGTAAACTATGTCCGGCTCCACTATCCAACCCGACGTTGGTTAGGTTATCAAAAGACCTTTCCAACGAGCGCAAAACATTGAAGATCTGGCAACCCTGTCTCGAGATATCCCAACTTAAGTGATATTGATGTACTTTTTTGAAGCCGGATCTCACTTAAATGTATGTAAACTTTGTCCGGATCCATCATCCGACCCAACGTTGGTTAGGTTATCAAAAGACCTTTCCAACGAGTCCAAAACATTGAAGACCCTGTATCGAGATATGGCCACTTAAGTGATATCGATTTACTTTTTGGAAGCCGGATCTAAAAAATAGATGAAACTTGTTACAGCCATTGTTGTGAGGAAGGCTCCAACCACATAGGTGGATTAAGTTAGTTTTTAGTTAAAGTTTTTCTTCTGAAACGTCGTTTTGAACCTTAAAATTTTAAAAATTAAATGATGGTTGGCAGCAGAGCAATTCTCTACCAATTCGGTCTTTTTAAAGAATTTAATTTTAGTATTTTTTAATCCACCTGAAACTTTTTTGGTGCTTTCGGTATGCCCAAAGAAGTCATTTTGCATCATTACTTTGTCCATATAATTATTCATACAAATTTGGCAGCTGTCCATACAAAAATGATGTATGAAAATTCAAAAATCTGTATCTTTTGAAGGAATTTTTGGATCGATTTGGTGTCTTGGGCAAAGTTGTAGGTATGGATATGGACTACACTGAAAAAATATGATACACGGTAAATTTTTTTTGTGATTTTTAATTTCACTTTTTGTCACTAACACTTGATTTACAAAAAACACTGTTTTTATTTTTTTAATTTTATGATATGTTTTAGAGGACATCAAATGCCAATTTTTCAGAAATTTCCTGGTTGTGCAAAAAATCTTTGACCGAGTTATGAATTTTTTAATCAATACTGATTTTTTTTAAAAAATCAAAATACTGGTCGAAAAAAATTTTCAACTTCATTTTTCGATGTAAAATCAAATTTGCAATCAAAAAGTACTTTGGGGAAATTTTGATAAAGTGCAGCGTTTCAAGTTAAGTCCATTTTTAGGTGAAAAAAAAAATAGTCGCAGCTTTTCAATTTTTAAAATTAGTGCACATGTTTGCCCAAAATATATTTTTGAAAAGCTGAGAAAATTCTCTATATTCTGCTTTTTCGGACTTTTTTAATACGACCCTTAGTTGCTGAGATATTGCCATGCAAGTGTTTAAAAACAGTAAAATTGATGTTTTAAATTTTAAAACTAGACAAACATTCAAAAGGGCCAAACATTCAATATTGCGACCAACATCTCGATTTTTTGAAAAAAGTTGTATTGATTAAAAAAATCATAACTCGGTCAAAGATTTTTTGCACAACCTGGAAATTTATGAAAAGTTGGCATTTGATATCCTCTAAAACATATAAAAAATAGTTTTCCTTTGCAAATAAAGTTTTAGTGACAAAAAGTGAAATTAAAAATCACCATTTTTTTACCGTGTATCATATGTTTTCAGTGTAGTCCATATCCATACCTACAACTTTGCCCAAGACACCAAATCGATCAAAAAATTCCTTCAAAAGATACAGATTTTTGAATTTTCATACATCATTTTTGTATGGACAGCTGCCAAATGTGTATGGAAAATTATATGGACAAACTTATGATGCAAAATGGCTTCTTTAGTCAAACTGAAGGCACCAAAAAAGTTTCAGCCGGATTCAAAAATACAAAAATAAAAATTCAAAAAAAGATCGATTCCGTAGAGAACTGCTCTGTACTCTTTCAATTTGAATTCCTGCCATTAAAGTAAATAAATATGTTGGTAATGCTGATGCTTTTATGTCACATTCCCAGCCAACTGATGGAATGACATCAGAGTGCACAAAACATCATCCACTCTGGATGGAAGGGGATGGAAAACGGAAGTTCAAAAACCGACACCGGGAAAACCGTTTTCGTGTCATAACTCATTTAGCCTCTGGTGGCGCCCACGCGGCATTCCATTGTGCCGGGGTCGTCGCGGTAAAATGCCCTCTGACGTGGTATTCCCAAATAGACCGTAACATATTTGTGCAATTTGTTGTGATTCCCAGCGGGCACACGCTCTCACGTTCACGGTGATAAACATTAAAAATGACCGGATGAAGTTCGCGGCGTGCGAAACTATTTTATTCATGTCGGGACCCCCCGGCAGCAACAACACTGAACACGTGGTTATACAATGTTAAGTTTTGTGCGCAGTGTCGATGACAGGGGTTGCTGGAAAATGTATGCGCAAAAATTCACGAGGCTAAATTATTGAGCAGGGCTCGATTTGCATACAAATTTGTCAACTATAACCTTTTAGTATTATAATTAGAACGGATTGTTGGATGTTTCAATTTACATTACAAAGAAGAACCCCCAGAAATGTGAGTAAATACCAAAAACTAGCCACTCCGGAACGGCACGAGAAATCGATTTAAATTCCGGCCAACCATTTCTCCGGCGAGCTCGAAGGATAGACTAGGAAACAACAACTGAAAAGCTCTACAACGTCCTTTCCCATCTAGTAAAAACATCGCACTATGACCAGCTGGCAGCATGTTACTTCTTTCTCCAAGGGTAATTCGCCAATTGTTGAACGAAAATCGTCCCAAGTTGGACGTTGTTCCAACCATTGGAAAATAACCTTTCTTTTCTCTTCCTGGTCTTTGCAGGCTGGTGTTTGCTACTAGTGCTAGCTTTTACACGTCCTATGTCATACATGACAGTGTGTGTGTGTGTGTTTGTACTTTTCCGTGCCATTCATTCACTGTTGGTTGCTGCTGCTGCTGCCTTTACTGCATTTACTTTATTCACCACCATTAAAATGTACCAGTCTATTCTCTTCCTCACGCCCTTCTTCTGGAAAATTCCTCCATCCAATTATGCTCCCGTGCCATCCGCACAAAATGGATTTTCTTCCTGAAGCCGGGAAATGTTTTTCTTCCTGCTTCTTGAATGGCTTAAAGTAACATCACGCTGTAACGCTGTAAGCATGTGTGTTTTCCTTTCGGCTGATCCTAACCAGGACACATATGGAGCAATGTGTGTACACACATAAGCGGATTAAAATGCTAAGAATTCCGGCAAACTGTGCGCAAAAAGCTACATCTGCCTCCTCGTGCAATCGTTCCGGTGTAATTGGAATTGTTTTGGCAGGTAGGAATCGCTGAAGCAAAGAGCGTGGAAACGTCTCTAATTGGTTGTGAAGGAATTTTTCAGGGATTTTTCCGTTCTTGAAAAGTTTTTGGAATAAATTTCAAATTTAATAGCCCTGTTTTTCTCATTTGCAATCCTTACTGTGGAAGGTTATAGAATCCCAAAATTTCAAATAAGGTAAAGAACACCTGGCAACAGTGATTCACAAATTCACGTGGAAGCTTGACTTTAAAAAAATGCTGCATTGTTTAAGCTTGATGTCTTCAGAACGGCGGTTTAAAAATGGAAAATAGGAGCTTTTGACTTGATTGAACATTAGGGCGATTCACGTTCAGGATAGGTCAGAAAATTTTGCTTTTCAATATTTTGTTTTGTGATTTTTTGTGATTCTAGATAATTGTTGAGAATACCAATCCAAGCAACTTTTCTGAAGCCAACATTTTATATCGCAATCTATGCCTTCTACTGTAAGTTTATCAAATGTTTCAATGTAAAAGTAAACGTTTTAAATTGAAATATTTATTTTTTTTTGCTTTCAAAACCGATTGATGTATTAGTCACTTTTTCCACCTTAACTTTAAAATTTGTTCAACATAAAATGGGTATAAATGTTATGGAACCATGTTAAGCAACAACCCTTTTTTTGGCTATCCTCATAGATTAAGGTGGGTTATTTAAAACATTTAAAGTATTTAAAGTATTTAAAGTATTTAAAGTATTTAAAGTATTTAAAGTATTTAAAGTATTTAAAGTATTTAAAGTATTTAAAGTATTTAAAGTATTTAAAGAATTCAAAGAATTTAAAGATTTCAAAGTATTTAAGTCTGAGCCAATGTAATTCTAGGAAACCGCTACATAGGTCATCCTTGTGGCCCTGTTGGTTAACACATCAAATCAATCAGATCAAATCAAAAATCCTCATAGATTAACGTGGGTGCGCATGGTTGTTTAAAATAATTCCATAATATTTATACTCCAAATTTACAATGTTATTTATAGGCAAGGTAAACACTTCATTTCAATTCTGTCGATTAGAGTTTTTTTTGTAGTTGAGTGGTTTCTAAAATTTAGCATTTTTTTTAATGAAGATTTTCTGATTGATGTTGAGAAAGTCGAAAGCTATGATTAGGACTCGTTAAATTGTCAGAAAAACATTTCAAAATTTTTTTTGAGATGCACCGATGCATTTATTTTCAGAGTAAGTGATTTTTGAAAATAAAATAAAACATTTTTAGTAGTTTAAAAATATTTCATGAAGGAAAAGCACCCCTGCATATCATATTTTTGAGAAACAAAAAAAAATTCTACAACTTCCTCTTTTTGACTTTGTTGATTGAATTGCTGGTTGCCTGAGACTCAGCCTCTTTATGTAAAAAAGTGATTTCAGACCTTTTAAAAGTTAGCTTTTGATTCATATATACAATATTATTTTGATTTAAAAGCGCCAATTTTTTTTTATATTTGACAATATGTTTTCGAATATTTTGTGCCTTTTTTGTATGAGTTGCCCGCAAAATTGTATGGAGCCTTGTATTAAAAACAAATTTTTAAAAGTATTAAAAGCCAAAGGCAAACCAATTTTGTAGGGGGGAGAGGGGACTGCAGAAACTTTGAAAAATAATTGCAATGGCCTTAACTTGTATTAAGAAAATATTGATGAATAGCATTATTTTAATTTTCTCAATGAGCATGATTTTGAATCGGAAAATGGAATGCATTTTCGGATTCTTTGGACAATTTTCCAGAAAAAAAGGTATAATTAGCTTTTAGATAGTAAATATTATGTGTTTTTTAAACATAATTAAAAAAAAATCTACATTTTTTTTAAAGCATTTTCATTAGAATAAATTTCATATAAAATGTGAAGCTCTTGATTCGTGCTTCGATTTCAGTTTAGAATGCAATATGATCGATAATTTTTATAAAGAAAACTGGTTTCAACGAATTTCAGGCAAAATTCTCATTTTTGACAATATTACATAAAATTTAATGTAATTATTTTTTTAAAAAGCTTATAAACTCAGTTTACTAAATCTACACAATGGATTTTTTCCCTAAAAACTGTACTAGCAACCTTAGTGATGGTACATTTGACGTAAAAATAAAATTTGAACATCATAAATCTGATTTTAACAAGAAAAACTATGACTATCAAAGTCACCACGGAATTCAAAAAACATTTTTTTTCCAAAAATAGTGCATGGATCATGTGTGGCCTACTCAATTACATGTTTTAAAAATAATAAGCTTCATACATATCTTACCAGTTGGAAAATATTTCAAAAACAATTTGATATTTGATCAATGTCAATGTCTATGTGATAACTCATTTTTTTATACCTAAATGGGTTCGCAAATTCTGGAACCCAGCGATGGAACAATATTTATCAAAAGGGACTCATTAAGCACCCCATGAATGATTTATTTGAAAGAGGCCATGTTTCTCGTTTCTTATGGGCAAACAATGATTGAATGAAGGTTTAAGTAATGAATCTCAGTCCTTCTGGAAGGGATTTCGCTCTCACCAACACAAATTGAAGGAAATGATTTTTTAGAAAGCGTTTCGAGTAGAAATCACAATTTTCTCAACAATTCCCCGAATCTACTGTATCTTACCAATAACCTCGCAATGTGGCAACACGGTAAAGTCAAGAAATCAATTACGGTGCAAAACGAATTCATTCATGGGAAACGATTTGCTCGAGATTTTCTCGTCCTCCGATAAGTACTTTCCACCTCCCCCAGAACAGCAACTTCCAGCTCTCGAAATCTTGATTTCGCCCTCAACAGGAGAAAAACTGTAAAGAATAGCCAATTTCCAGGAAGCCAGCCAACTCACCCCCAGCTAGCTTACGCCAAAACCAAAAAGTTGTTAATTATTGAAATTCTTCACCGCTTCCTTTCGAGCTTTTTCGGGGTCATCAGAATGTTTTGCATCTAAAAATCCCATGGGGGGAAACTCGTCCTCTCCCACCCATCAATGGGCATGGATTTTTATGTGCCCTATTTTTATTCCCACCAACGGGGGCAGCTGGGTGGGGGAAAAGCTATTTTTCGCCTCCAGCTACTAAAATGTTCCACTGCTCAAGTAAATAGGGTAGAGGACCCAGTTTTCGCCCTGCTCCAGTTTCCGCCCACCTACTGGATTTAATCTGTATTTAGCAAACTCATACCGTTTTTTGGTTGAATTTATAATGCAGGTTTACATATTCATTCATTTCTAGTACTAATTGAAACTTTCCTAATGAATATCTTTTGTTTATTATGTTTTTATAAGCTTTTCAAAAAAGCCTTACTGCAGCCGCCATATTTTTGTCAATTTAGACTACAGCGGGTAATAATGTTAATGAGGAAAACAACTCATTTTGTCCGAAAATAATGCAAATGAATAATTCATTAGTTCACTGTATGTCTGAATTTCATGAAAATCTAGTGATTTACCTGTTTTAAACGTTTACCAAAGGTTATTTCAATAAAATAAAGAGGGCGATTTCTGGGGTCATGAAAAACATGAGATCAATTTTCGCCCAGGGCGAAATCTAGTATTGTGTTTTCAGATTTTATCTAGAACCAGTTTTCGTTTACCATAAAAACGAATCTGATCGCAGTGAAATGTGCTTGAAAATATATTTGGAACATTCTAGATTATTTTTAAAGGTTAAATAATCATTTTAATTACTTTCATTCATGAGGGGTTTTGGTTCAAATGTTGTAAAAGTTTACTGGTACATAGGAGAACAAATTAAGCAGAGGATGGAGAAGTAGTTACACATGTGGTTTAATATTTTTATTAAGAGGTACTCGATGTTTTATATTGAGTCAATTCGAGAGCAAATGACCCATAAGGTTAAAGCTCCCCTAACAAAATCCACAACAACATGGAGCTAATTGTAACTGTGTGCCCTTATCTTGGGTGAACAGGGACACATGAGTTCTATCACAAATTTTGATTCAGTCATATTTTTTAATGAGAGTGAGAACATGTTTTGGTTTTAGTTGTAATAGACAGAGAATCTCAAAATAAGTAGGATAATATCTGAAAAAAAAACTCCTAGGATTTTTTTGAACCTCAATTTATAATATGTACGTCAAAATATGTGCACATCAATGAAATTTAGCTTCGGGAACATGTTGTGTATCAATAAGTGACCATATTTGCTTAGCTTTGTGTCATAATTTCATTTGATTTATTGATTTTTGTCGTGGGCGAAAACTGGTTCCAAGGGTGGGCGAAAATTGGATTTAGGGGGGCGAAAATAGGCTCTTCAGAGCACTTTATTAAAACGCAAAATTTTATAAAAAATGAACATGTAAATGATAAAAACCTTGTGGAAACTTAAAATCAAATAGTTTATGAACGTTCTACAACAAATAGAACCAAAAACCATAAATTGTCATCAAATTCTCATCAAATTTCCTAGATTGCCACTATAAAGTGGGCGATTTCTGGGTCCTCTACCCTAGTGCTGGATGCGAATCTGTGGCTGTCTCCGCCACACCATAGTATGCAGAGGAAGGGAGCAATATGGTCGTAAAAGTGTTTGCCAACTTTCTTATGGCAACGGGGCAGATTGAAGAAATAAATTATTCATCCGGAGAGGAGTGAAGAATTGGACTACTTTAGCTTAAGCGGGCAGTACTTGAAGCTTTAAGTTTGCGTTCTGATTGGGTTCTGATTATGTTGTTGGGTGGAGTTTGCGAGAGAGTTACTACTTCATTTCAGTTATCAGGAACTGAAAAAAAAACTTTTACAGCATAACGACACTTGCAACTCAACTCATGTGAGCTTTCCCCACCCGAAATGCAAACAAAGTTATCATATTTTGGGCGGAACTAGTTTCTACTAACGAGTTTGGCTCGTTTGCTAAATCACGATGCCAATTTGGAATCGAGTTGTAAATCTGAGCCCTCGTTTTTGTGCAGTCTCGCTTCTGCCTCTATGGAGTTGGGGCCCCATGCTCATAACCTCATGTGAGATTTTAACTATTATGTGAATGTTTAGGGAAGATTGGGGTCTCTTGTACTTTATCGCAATTTTCTCAAGAGTATTTTCAGTAAAAGCAATTTTTATCAATTGGGTTTCGATACATTCCTAAACTAGTTTATATAACAAAAAAATATGACCTGGTAATAAAAATCAATTAAACAATTGTTTAGGAAATGTTTCAGCCATTAGGCTGGTGCCAATTTTATTTTAATTTTTTGTCACTCAGCTCGGGCCAAATTTTCAAAATTCATAAGCAAAATGTATTATAAAATGCTTTATATATTAAAAACACTTAATGCTACTGAGCAGTTCTCTCAAATTTGCGGTCATTCGATTTTTTCGATCGTATTTTTTAATCCGACTGAAACTTTTTTGGTGCCTTCGGTTTGCCCAAAGAAGCCATTTTGCATCATTAGTTTGTCCATATAAATTTCCATACACATTTGGCAGCTGTCCATACAAAAATGATGTATGAACATTTGAAAATCGGTATCTTTTGAAGGAATTTTTTGATCGATTTGGTGTCTTCGACAAAGTTGTAGGTATGATTACGGGCTACACTGAAAAAAATGATACAGTGTAAAAAAAAAATTTGGTGATTTTTTATTTAACTTTTTGTCACTAAAACTTGATTTGCAAAAAAACACTATTTTTATTTTTTTTTCATTTTCTGATATGTTTTAGGAGACATCAAATGCCAACTTTTCAGAAATTTCCAGGTTGTGCAAAAAATCATGGACATAAAAGCAGGAAAATTGTTGATTTCTAAGTCTCACCCAAACAACCCACCATTTTCTAATGTCAATATCTCAGCAATTCGTCGCCATCGTGCTAACTTGTCGTACGTGCATTTTGGGCCAAATTGAGTTAAGAACGCCATTTTGTGCAGCTCACAATGCCTCACCTTTTGACCTTCACAGATCCCCACAATTCAATTTCAATCCTGAGATATTCAACAAAAACTGAAAAAACTCGGTGCATTTTTGTCACTTTACATATGAAAGTAGTTTAAATCTTGTCGTGCTATCTTGTCACTCCATGAAAATTGATGTAAGTGCGACAAAAGACCAAAGGGATTTCAGGCCAGGAAAGTCAGGATGCGTTTGTCGCACGTACAAGCTAGACTACCGTAAACATTTGTAATTATAACTCGGGACTCCAGCAACCAACTTCAACCAAACTTTGGGACAATGCACAGAATGGTGAGCCAAACAAAACGTGTTTGTTATTGTTTACATTGCGTGCTCTCGTTTTTGAATATTCAAGGTCAAACATTAAAACGCGTTTTTCTCGGAACGTCAAAATGGCGGGTGCGACAAGATAGCACGACGACGTCGAATTATTGATCCGATTTTCAATGTTAAAAAATGAAAATACGTGAAATTTGCCGATCTTTTTGAAACAAATATTTTCAAAATTTTTAAACCAAGACTAACATTTTAAAATGGTGTAATATTGAATGTTTGAGCCTTTTGAAATGTTAGTCTTGATTTAAAAATTTGAAAAAGAAAAATTGATAAGATCGGATAATTTAGCTGTTTTTTAAAGATTAAAACAATAATTTAAAGCCCATATTTTTCAATTATGTATAAACCGAGTTTGAATCTTCAATTTTCTTTTTCTTTAAAATTGTTATTACAAGGGCATACTGAATACTATTCCGAATTACTACGGGTATTTCTAATCTGTGGTTTAAAATCTCAAAATTTTGAAATGCTAAATTAAATTTCATTAAAATCACCAAAATTAACAAAATAAAATATTTGCAATCAATTGTTCTCATTTTTATTTCAATAAAAACGTATATTTTTAGCAAAGGCTTTTTCTATATTTTAGAAAATTTAGAAACAAAAACATTAAATAAATTTATACTAGCCTAACTGCAATCATATTTTTTACATTTTGGGATTAATTGATAATTCCGATAAAAAAATATGTTTTTAAATGAATTTAATACTTTTTACTTCAATTTGCTTTTCATAGCAATGATATCTTTTTAAATGTTTAAGCAATTCTATATCAAAATTTATGATCCATTCAAATATTAAAGTTGAATTCAAGAGTTCAAAAAATCACGTTTTTCAGTTGAATACTAATCAAATTCACACTGAATAGTTGTTTTAAAGCACTGTGGATAAAATATTAGTTCAAGCAGAATTTTTTTTGCATTGATTTCCAAAAATCGTCAAAATTCACGGGATTTTGCGGAAATTGTGGATTTTTACGAATTTTACACTGTCCGCGTGTCGTGAAAATTCACAAACCCTAATAATCTGTTTAGTTAAAACAAATGATGTGTGTATGTGCATAATTATCATTGGTATTGTGTGATTTAAAAAATGAACTAAATTTTTGAATTATTAAACTATTTCTGATTCTTTTAACTGTACTGTAACAAATTTAAGAAAAAAATTAAGATGTTAGCAAAACGTTATTAAAGTGTTTCCAAAAATGTAATTCAAAAAAGCTTTATCCTTCACAACTTTGAATCATTCATCCTTAAGATAATTTGAAAACCATAAAATTAATAACTGATTTTTCAAGCACTTTCAATTTACTTTAATTCAATGTATTTATTTCATTTTTGTGCCCCTATATCTCGTAGCCTTGCCAAAAAAGTTGTCGCTTCGCTCAGGACAATTTCCATTCGGGGGAGGACTAGACGAGGTCGAGTGAGGTGGTAATAAAATTTCACTTCCATGCCACTATATGACACCATTCTGAGAAATGGTGCTAACCTTTCTACCATAGTGAAACAAGTTGGGGGTTTCGACTACGAGAATAGTTTTGAATATTCTGATTTTTTTATATGTTAGTATTTCTGTTGTAATTGTTTTAAAAGTTTATTTAGATATCAACTGTAAATCAGAATAAAAAATAATTTGACTCTTTTAGCTACATACGACAGTAAACTTGTTTTTTTTCAGTTTTATACAATATTAGCTGGATAAATTTGTTTCATAAGCTTTCAGAATCACTCTTTAACTATCAGCAATAAATCCTCCCAGGAATCTTCCCACGCATGTGTGCACGCACGCACGCACGCACACAGTCAACTGGCTGCGGTTTCATGCTGCATGCAATTGTGAAATAACATGCACACACACAGTAGCATGATCAAAGCTAAGTAAATGGAACCATGCTGTTGAATTTATTATCCCTCGCTAGGGTAACGAACTGTAGTTTTGACATACGCAACCTCAAAAATTGATGGCTGCCCAAATTATGAGACATTCCCCCCCAACAAAAACAAACAATCTCTTCAACCCGGTTGAAGGCTTCGAGTGGCTTTTAAGCGTTTGGGTGGTGGGAGGTTGCGATTGTTAAACAAGATTCTGTCAGCAACCCCACCAGTGGGTGCAGGACCCCCGGACCTGGATAAATTAGGTTTACGAGAGGAAGCCTCGCCTCGGTTTCAGAATTAATGCGAGCATGTTTGGTGAACGTACTACAACTGATAACGAGAACTGCTTACGCAGACAATTCGGAGGATTTGAAGTAGAAAGATTGTGTCACCGCAAACGGCGGAGATGTATGGTTCAACGGTATAATGAAGATACTAGAGACTTTGTAATCAATTGGATCGTTTCGATGAGTTTGCAACTTAATCGATTAGCAGAGTATTTTTTGTAAATTTTGTATATCTTTTGAATCAAGATAATGAAATTAAATTGACTCACTGATAATTGTAAAGGTTGAACAACTCCAGGTGTTCGAACTAAAATTTCAAACCCAACTGATTAATTTGTTTTTAGTTTTTTCAAAAATATATCGTCCTTTTTTCGTTCAAAAACAAAGCAGAACCTAGTGTTCTTACTTTGCTTATTTTGTAAGGTATATGGGTACCATGTAACTACACGAAAATACGCATTTTTTTCATTTACATGAAAACACCACAATCGATTTGGTTATTTTTTGAGAATCTAAAAAGATATTTTTTTTTCTCGTGAAGGGCAGCGTTGTTAATTTTTGAAAAAAAAAAACACATTTTTTGAAAAAACGATCGAAAATAAATGTATCTTCATTTTTAACCCCCTACTTTTTATTTTTCCCGTGTTCAGGAGGTCATTTTGAGCAACTTTTGTTCTACGAAAAACTTCACTTCTCTTGTTTTATATATTTCTTGTTTTATTTTTAGTATTTTAATTTTCATTTATCTTGTTAAGTTTATGTTTGTTTTTGGTAGTATTTAGCATATACTAACACCTCCTATCATAACATTTTGCCTATCTAATTTTTTTTTATGTTTTTACAGTCACTTTTTAATTTTTTTACTTGATCAATTAAATTGTTGAAAAATGCGTAGAGGCATAGTCTGGAACACTACAAAAATTACTGCATATTTAGTTTTACTTTAGGAAATGTTAGTAAAAAACACAGCCAAAGTTGACCCCTAAAAAAAATGACATTTTTAAAAACATTGGCAAAGTCACATAAAACAAGCAAAACTTCCAACCCTTAAAAAAATTATCTAAAATTTTAAGAGTTTTTCTTTCCAATGCTTTTTAAAGATCAAAAATTGGTTGAAAAATTGATTTTTGGCGATTTTTCAGATCGAAGCCCGTCTAAAGGCGGGGTAGATTGTAGAGGGTTAAGATGAAAAATTGAATTTGAAATCAAAACAAAAAAAAAAGAATTATATGAGAAATTTTTGGATCTTTTCAACAAAATATTATTAATTTGAAGACTAACATGAAAAGCCTTAGATGCAAAATGAGGCTCTTTCCTAATGTTAGTATTGAGCTTAAAATTTTGAAAATATCAGAAAATTTCACGTATTTTAAATTTTTTGGCATTGAAAATTGAATCAATAGTTAGTTGCAAAGATATTGGCATTTTAAAAAATCTTTTAAACTTTTTTTTTATTTTAAAACGAAAAATTGCAAAATTTTCGCAAAAATCATCAATATATCTGTAAAGTTCTTATTGATTTCAATTCTGATTTTACTTATAGAAATGAAGTGAAATATTTTTTTTCAATGTTGTCCCAAAATTATGTTTTCTTTATCAACAAATTGCAGTGCCGTGCCAAGTTTATTTTGTCCATAGCCATAGCTCAAAAGTTTTCTTGTAAAATCCTCAATGACAAATTAAAAAATTAAAATTTTCAGAAATTATGTTTGGCGCAAATAGATTTGTTATTAAACTGTGAAATAAAAGATCAGCTATTTTTTTACAGTGTGCCTATTGTCGTTACCTAAACCTACAAGTTTGCCGAAGGTTTCAAATATATCAGAAATTCTATTCTCGAAACATAGATTCTAGAATTTTTATATGCAGCAATCCCCCAAGAAAACAGCATAGTTCAAAAAGAAATAAAAAATTTAGTCCGATCAGAAGTTTTTTTCGAACCATGCTCGAATTTTCGAATCCGAGGTCCATTTTTTGATATCTCGTGACGGAGGGGCGGTACGACCCCTTCCATTTTTAACATGCCTTTTTGTCGTAAACATGAACTTTTTTTTCGTAAAATCGCGATAACTCGTAATGTTTCTAAGCAAACCCCTTATGTCTATGTATTAAATTTTTTGTTATTGTCTGCTCTACAACTTTGTAGAACATTGTTACACTCTAAAAAAATAACCCTGCAAAGTTAGAAAAAACACGAAATTTTAAAATGAAAAATATTGTTCTAAATGAAAAAATGACCCTTCTGGGTCAATGTAGATTCGAAAAGTACATTAAATTTCCCTTAAAATGACATGTTCCACAATTTTTTACGGTCAAGCAACGGAAAATGGGAGAATTAAAAAAAAATTAAGTGTTTTTTTCGATGAAAAATACATTTTTTCGGAATTCAGAGTACGCCATCAAATCGAGCGTCTAATTTTACATAAAAGTCCCTTTGACACCAAATTTCTATCTCATCACCGTTTCAGGCTGCAAATTATTGAAAAACACCTCTTTTTTCGCATGTTCAAAAATGGAAGGGGTCGTACCGCCCCTCCGTCACGAGATATGAAAAAACGGACCTCGGATTCGTGATCAGGGACAAAAGTTACCCATAAGGACAAAGTTTCACATAAATCGAAGAAGGGACGGGGCAACTGCTGTGCGATTTGGCGGAGAATTACCCATTAGTTATATGTAACCTTAAATTTTTATTTGTCAATATTCTCATCTAAATCAAATTAATTTGGTGAAAAACGGTATCTTTTCATGATTGCTTTATCAAATAATTATCTAATTTCTGTTAAGAAATGTTATCAAGGAGTATTAAATTTAATTTGTCACTAACATTATTGTGATTTAATCTCTTTTTGAAATGGAATTTTGGAAAAAGATAAGAATTTACATCACCAATGTTTCGAAATTCATTAAATTCATTAAGAGCGAGTCCACGAACAGGGCATACCCCTTTGTATGGGACGTCGTATGGGATGCTTCTCACTGCATTTTGTTGCATTTTTAAGCCCTTTCAGCTGCATTTTGAATTTTGAAACTAAATTAAATTTTGCCTAATTTATAGCCTTTTAAAGATTTTTTACGTTTTTGAACCTTCTTTGTGTCCCTATTTGCCCCACTTCTCGTTGACCTAGAGTGCTCATATTTTGACCAGATGGTATTTAGTTTTATATATAAAAACAATGCTTTGCTCGTGGACTCGCTCTTAAAGATAATCTTCGTTAAAAATAACGAAAATTTCAACATAAAAGTCCAATGAAACTGCCATAAGTTCCACATGGTGCCCGTCGCTGCCCGTTTCGTACGCGACAGCTGATGCGCTTCTTGGCGTGCGCCACAACTTTATGCTGCCATTTATTAAAAGTGCCAAATAAAACCCTGCTGGACTGCTTTTGGCTGGAATCTGGCTTGATCTCTGGACTTTTTTCTAAATCCCCTTGCCAACGTGTTTCTAGTTTTGTGCTGAGAACAAAAAAAACTTTTCCAATTTTGTCCTACTTTTGCACCGGTTCCACGGTCACAAATTTTCCAGATTTTCATAGCTGTAGGTGTTGGCAGATTTTCTCCCTCCCCACAACCACCCCTCCCCTGCTGTGCTGTGTTGCATGTGACATTTTACCTTTTTGTTCGTTCGTGGATGAAACTTTCCTCGGCTGCTTTTTTTTTCGCTGCGCTGATATTTTTCTTGTACTCCTCGTCGGAAAAATAAACTGACGTCACCGGCTGGCAGTCGTTTTCCTTTTTGTTTTCCCCTAATTTGATTATAATTTTGTCGTCGCGCACCTTTTCGATTCTTTTCCAACTTGTTTTCCTTTATTATGATTATTACTGCGGCTTTTCTTCTGGTTCACATTAATCTACATTTTCATTCGATTTTCCTCCCCACACAACGACACCTTCGCACTTGTCACAAACTAAACCTACATGAGAGATTGGAAAAAAGGTAAAAACCGGGAACATTTACCAACCACACAAAAGGTAAAAGCCAGATTGTGTGACACTATCTGCTACAACTGTCACTGTTGATATGAGTCCCGGTTTTTCTTTATCTTCTCTCTTTCTGCACACTGATCACGACGCTTATCACCTGTGCTTGCTCGCACACAAACACAAAACATTCACCTCTGACAGCTGACAAGTTCACCACGGCGGAAGACAGTAGCCACTGCTCGAGTTAGTGGTGGTTAGTTGGTGGTCACGCAGAGTGGGCTTTGCGATGGAGGACGGCTCTCAGCGACGATGGCGTGATGTTTTTCCTTTTTTGCTCTTTCGCTCTCTCTTGGTTGGGAAAATTGAGCAAAAGGATTTGCTCTCACGAGTTTACTACAACCAGTCAGTAGTATGTTTTTTCCAAACTCTCTCTCTTGGTTTGGAATAATGTTTAGGCTTACTTAGTGCATGAATAGATTTATTGTTTTTGTAAAAGTGTATTCTTGAACTATTTTTTATTTGGTTCTATAAAAAAAACATGACTATTTTTCAAGGTCACTCAAGCTATGGGATTCCCTATGTTTAGGCTGGTACACATGTTATTTAAAGTTTTTGTCATCCTCCTCCCAAAATTGGCTGGATAAATCAGGAGGCAAAAAAAAATCTCTCATAAAACTTCAAAGTTTCAATGATTTAAAAAAAAACGTTTTCGTCAAATCTTACATTTTTGAAAATTAATGATTGCAAAACAACTGAACTAGTGTAAAATGCATTATAAAGCACTTTTTGCATTCAAATGTTGAGACTATGGCTTGTTCCCAGTCCCTCCACAACCCAGTCTTCCTCACAATTTTAAGCCGATTTGGTCAAATCAGTGTTGTGATATCGTGGCACCCGTTTTTTGAAACTGCTAACTTCTAATACAGCAATTCCCCACGTAAGCAGCATGATTCGAATAAAAAAGTTCTCCGATCGGGCTCAAAAATTTTCTGGGGGTTCCTTGGCCAAAATAATTATACTCGTATTTTTTTGTTTGGCCATTAGGGTGGCCTACGCCGTGTAGGGTGGTCCAAAAAATGGCAATTTTCGTCATTTTTCGCAAAAGCCACTTTTTCCAAAAAATCATATCTCCACGACATTTCATCCGATTTTAGCTGTCTTAGGCTCAAAAGAAAAGTGATCAGTTTGGCTATTTAGGAAAAATAATAAGAAGTTTCAAAAATCTAGCCTAACATTTGAAAAGGTTGAATGGCCCTTTGGTCCCGAGACTTTCAAAACAGCCTTTTAAGTTTTCATACGACCTTTTCAAATGTTAAGCTAGATTTTTGAAACTTTTTACTATTTTTTTCTAAATAGCCAAACTAATCATCTTTCTTTTGCATCTAAGACAACTAAAATCGGATGAAATGTCGCGGAGATATGATTTTTTGAAAAAAGTGGTTTTTGCGAAAAATGACGAAAATTGTCATTTTTCGGACCACTCTGACACGGCGTTTGTCACCCTAATGGCAAAACAAAAAAAATACGGGTCTAATTTTTTCGGCCAAGGAACCCCCACAAAAATGTTGAGCCCGATCGGAGAACTTTTTTTTCGAATCATGCTGCTTTCGTGGGGAATTGCTGAATATAGCTATATCTCGACAATGATACAACGAAATATCTTCAAAAAACTAGCCTAATCCACTCAGTGGTTAATGCATTCCTCACTTTTTACCAAAAATTAATAATATGAGTGGTTTGGACACACATTTCAGCTTTTTTTAGTTCCAGAAAAAAACACAGATATAACTCATGTGGTAATAACTCGAGACAGGGGTGCTAGATCTTCAATGTTTTGGACTCATTGGAAAGTTCTTTCAATTACCTAACCAACGATGGGTCGGATGATGGATCCGGACATAGTTTACATACATTAAGGTGAGATCCGGCTTCAATAAAGTACATAAATATCACTTAAGTGGTCATAACTTGAGACAGGGTTGCCAGATCTTCAATGTTTTGGACTCTTTGGAAAGTTCTTTCAATTACCTAACCAACGATGGGTCGGATGATGGATCCGAACATAGTTTACATACATTTAAGAGAGATCCGGCTTCAAAAAAGTACATAAATATCACTTAAGTGGTCATAACTCAAGACAGGGTTGCCAGATCTTCAATGTTTTGAACTCATTGGAAAGGCCTCTCAATTGCTTAACCAACGATGGGTCGGATGATGGATCCGGACATAGTTTACATACATTTAGGTGAGATCCGGCTTCAAAAAATTACATAAATATCACTTAAGTAGTCATAACTCGAGACATGGTTGCCAGATCTTCAATGTTTTGGACTCATTGGAAAATCATTTCAATTACCTAACCAACGATGGATCGGATAATGGATCCGGACATAGTTTACGTACATTTAATTGAGATCCGGTTTCAAAATTGTACATAAGTATCACTTAAGTGGTCATAACTCGAGACAGGGTTGCCAGATCTTCAATGTTTTGGACTCATTGGAAAGGCCTTTCAATTGCCTAACCAACGATGGGTTGGATGGTGGATCCGGACATCGTTTACATGCATATAATTGAGATTCGGATATTTGCGAAAACACGTTTTTATACATCACTTTTGAACTACTTATCGAAACTTCAAACAATTCAATAGCGATGTATGGGACCTTAAACCAAGTCGAATGCAACTGGTTCGATCAAAATCGGTTCAGCCAGTGCTGAGAAAACTCAGTGAGAATTTTGGTCACATACATACATACACACACACATACACACACACATACACACACACATACACACACACACATACACACACACATACACACACACATACACACACATATATACATATACATTGTGACCAATGTAGTTTTATATAAATTTAGGTTATCAAATTGTACTCGAACAACACCTGGAACGGAACGGAAGTAGCAATTTAAAAGGTGAAAACCTTACGCTACTGGTTTAATAAACAAACAAACAAACAAACACACACACATACACACACACATACACACACACACACACACACACACACACACACACACACACAGACATTAAATAATATAAACAATTAACAATTTTTTTTTTTGAAATTAAATATGTCTTTATTGAACTTTCTTATAATAATTACATTTCTTTTACATGCTAAGTGGTATGGCCTAATGCTCTTCATCTTTGTTGTATTTTTCGTTTTATTATTAACTGATCACATTTATTTTATTTACTTCAAATTGTTTTACATTATTGCATTGAATCGAATACATTTGGGTAAAAAGAAAAAATCACTTTAACAACTAATCCTAACTTAAAACTAAAAAAATAAATTCATTGAAATATTCAAAATCATTAGAACGAGTAAACTACGAACTGTATTTTAAGATGAATGCTCCAAGCGTTCTTACTTGTTCCTGGCGAGTTTGCAACCACGCAGTGTTGTTGTCATCTCGATGAAAATGTTCAGAAGTTCTTGTGGTGAAAACAGGTCACTACTGCCTTCACCCGTTGATGTTGGTTGGTTTTCCTCGGTTGCTGACTGAAGCCTGGAGGTGTTGTATTCTCTGCAACTCTTTGCCGCTGATTCAACGGCAATGGCTGCAGATTTGGAACCACTCGAACAGATCCTGCTCCTGGTGACGCCAGAGCAGGAAAATCCACGTCCGTGTACGCTGGTGGTGTTTTGCGACGATTTGGTTGGTGCCTCGTCGTCGCTTGCTGCCGAATTTTACAAACTCAGCACGTTTTGGGCAGCTCCGATTCTTGGTCGAATGGTCGCCGCCGCAATTGAAGCATTTAGCTTCGATGTTCTCGTTGATTGTTTCGCATGCTTGAGTTTTGTGCTCACCTCCGCAGGTTGCACAACGACTCTTGATAAAACAGTTCCTTCCACCATGTCCAAACTGCAAGCAGTTCGAACATTGCGTCACGTCACGGTGCACTGGACGATAACGTTCCCAAGTCACGATGATGTTGAAAATTGCCCGAACTGCTTTCAGCTCAGACGGCGTTGTCGATCCTTTCTCGAGATGAACCAGGTACAGTTGATCACGATACTTGATGTCCTTGTTGTGTCTCGTCATCTTGAAGACTTCGATCACGTTCAACTTAAGAGTTTTGAGCTCTTCTTTCAGCACACTCACATCCATGTCGTACAGGCCTCGGAGGACCTGTTTCATGGGGCGTTTACCTGGATCGTCGTGGCTGTAGTATTCAATCTTGGTGTTGTTCAGGAAATCCCGAACGTAGTTGTAATCCTTTCTGGTAGGTAGCAGAATTTTGAGTCCATCAGCACACAAGCGAATGGAAGCTCGTAAAGCACCAGATTTGATAAACCCGGTCAGCCACTTTCGCACCGAATCCGATGACGATGTTTTCACAAAAATGGGTGGCAACTTTTCCCGTCGTTCAAATTCTTCCTTCTCGCTCACGTCCACAGGAAGGGTAGCGAACTGGTTTCAGACGAATTTTGAGCGTCCTTGCTCAAACTGCCTGGCTTTGCAGGTAGCGCTTCGGCATTCTTTAGCTTCTTCAAATCTGCCGATCCTGCTGGTGAGGACCGCCTCTTTTTCTTGCCGTGAGGCATTTTTGCACTTTTAAAGCACTTTTCAGGAGCTAATATCCAGGAGTACCTCACTGATCGGTGGTCCACAAGGGAGTGAACAATTAACAATAAATTTACTGTTTTCTCAGTGTCACCCAAACTGCCAATATTAAAATGCCTTATGGTCCAATTTCCAATATTAATAAAAATAATCATTATTGAAGTATCCAAATTCTAGACTACCTTTCCAAAAGGTCGCAATTTTGAGTTTTTGGTCCTTTTGAAATGCTTGTCTTGATTTTATTATTCAACAGGCGCATAGTTTTAACATCGGCAATTCTCTTCCAACTCACTCGAAATCGGAAATTTTGTTGAAAAAGTTTTCGTGTCTTGACAGACACGGACAACGAACAACATAGGGAAACGCAAAAAGTAACTTTTTCAAAACTTTTTTTTCTTAAAATCGCGATAACTCGTGATGTTTATAAGCAAACCCCTTATGTTTACATATCAAAATTTTTATAATGTTCTACACTACACTACTTTGTAGAACATTGTTACACTCTAAAAAATTACCCTGAAAAGTTATAAAAAACATGAAATTTTTTAATGAAAAATGTTTTTCTCAATGAAAAAATCTGGGTTAATGTAGATTCGAAAAGTAAATCAACACTTGTAGCACCAACGGGGTCAAAACTTTCGCGAAGCACCAAGGGGGTCAAAAAATTTGGAAATGCAAACTCAACCGATTTGGATTATTCTTATTGCTTCGATCCGGAAGGATGTCAAGAATCACCTACAACAAGGTAGATCCAAAACAGATGCGTCTACCCTATGTGACAATAAAAAAGGCATTTCCAACTTTTTTTTTCGAAGGTTTCAAAGAGTCGGTGTATTTGCATTTCCGTCTGCCTGTGTGGATCAATCGGACCGCGCACTGGACTCACAATCCAGAGGTCGCCGGTTCGAATCCCGAGGCGGACGCAAAAATGCTAAGTGTAAATATAGGTATTCGGTGCCCTCTCCCCGTGCCCATACCTTCACACTTAGGAGACCCGGGAGGCGGAGTCTTGTCGCAAAAAGAACGATACACGCCTGTGGATCCGTTGACGAAACCGCAAGGTTTAAGAGGGCCACATTATAAGGTGTTACGTCGATTCCGTTTTTCCGTATTTGCATTTCCAACTTTTTTGACCCCGTTGGGGCTACAAGTGTTAAATTTTTCTTAAAATGACATATTCCAAATTTTTTTGCAGTTGAGTAACGGAAAATGGCAGAGTTTTTGAACAATTTTTGATTTTTTTCGGCGTACGTTTTTCGTATTTCTGAGTAAGCCTTCAAATCGGGCGTCCAATTTTACATAAAAGTCCTTTTGACAGCAAATTTCTATCTCATCACCGTTTCAGGCTGCAAATTATTGAAAACACCTATTTTTTCGCACGTTAAAAAATTTAATGGGGTCGTACCGCCCCTCCGTCACGAGATATCAAGAAATGGACCTCGGATCCGAGATCAGGGACAAAAGTTACCCTTTAGAACAAAGTTTCATGCAAAAAGGGGTAACTGCTGTGTGAGTTGGAGAAGAATTACTCATAAAAGAAACCGTTGAATTATTTACTCGTTTTTTTACCCCAAAAGGAAATGTTTTTAAATCTAAAAAAAAAAATTGTAGTTTTTTGTTCTACATTTTTCCTAAAATTTCTTTGTAATTATGGCGAAAAAATATTGCTTCAGTTAAAAATGTTTTCAGGTTGATTTTGTATTGTAATTACGGCTCTTAAAATTCTTAATAAGAGAAAGTCTCCTAATCGTTTAACATAAGTTGGTGTACCCAAGTTTTGTGTTTTCCGCAGGAAATTGTAACTCTCGAATTGCTTGCTTGTTATGAGTTCAGGAGTGGGTTTTTTGGTCCCCTAACCTTAGAAATAATAATTGAAAAAATAGTTTTTTTTTTAAGTTTTACTTTTTGTGAACAAAAAGTGAATAAAAAACTGGAAAATGATGATTTAAGTGCGTAGCATATTTTGCTCTGAATTGCTCCGTCAGTAACTACAACATTGCTCAAGACACAAATCGTTTATATAATCCCGTTCCAAGACATAGATTGTATGAAGAAATGATGCAAAAAGCCTACTTCGGTCATACGGAAACTTTTGGCCAAATAAAACATAAGAAAAATATTAAAATATGGCTTTGCCTGATTGTACAGAACTTTTCAATAATTTTTTAAAATTTTGTTTTATTTTTACCCTCGAAAACATTATAACATATTTGGGTTGATGAGGTTTGTAAAGTTAATAAAAAATATAAATAATGAGTATCCTATTTTAGCTTCATAGTGAATAATACAAACTTTAATGAGTTTTTTTTAAATTAGTTGCGTTTTGTAATGAAATAAAAGTGGAATTACAAATTTTAAGAGTGTAGAGATATTAAATTTTGAAAATAGCTTTGATGACCAAAACAATATGACAACCAATAGAGTTACATTTTTTATTTCGGAAGGTCGAATTTAAAATTAACTTAAATAAAATATGAGTAAATCAATTATTGAAGTCTCTAAAACGTCAATTTACCTGTATTTTAATCCAATTTTTTAAATTTATTAACTAAACAACATCACAGAGCTAAGAAAAACCCCAAACACGAGTTAGTGCCGTCCAACCAATGAAAACAATCCACACCAGCATCATGTGTCACGAGGACACTTCTTACTCACAATGCACGGGTAGGAAAACTTCAAGAGAGAATCCTGCCGCTCACCACAATCCAGAGAGATCTCCTCACAATCGAGAGAGGGCATAAGAGAGCTTTGAGTGACTGGTTTTCCGGCGGGTAGCCAAGGGGAGAGCTCCCCTTTTCTACGCCAAGGACGTCGGTCGTCGTCGTGCCATTCAGTACCAAGTTTTGGATCCGTACACACATTGCTGCATCGTGCGGCACACACACACACTGAACAAACTCACACTCACTAGAAGTAACACAATACGTAACACATCACCGGATCGAAACTTTTGCTCCAGGGTTTTCTGTGCGGGGGACACCACACTTTTCCTGTCGCGGAATTCTCCAGGGAAAGGTCACCTGATCGAGGTGAATTTTCGCAGTTCACAGTTTATCTTTAAGGATTTTGCTCAGAGTTTCTCACTAAACACACTTAAACTTACAATTTAAACTCGCTTTTCCGCAGACACAGATTCTTTTTTTCCTTTTGCTGCACACACAGACGAGGCCCTCCCCCGTACGGCGACGATGGCAGCAGCTGCGGCAACCCGGCGGTCCTTGGCCTGTTCCCGTGCTGGCGGCCAACTCTAGTTCAAGTGAAAAACTGAGCTGCTGGGCGAAAATCGTACGATTTAGCAGTGGAAAAGTGCGGCATTTTCCGGAGAGAGCGTGAGAAAGAGAGAGCGCGGGAGAGAAGAACTGGGAAAGAGCGAAAAAGGATGAAGCGGTGAGAGAGGAGTTTGCTCAAATTGGGGAAGGGTGACGGAAAATTGGTAGTGTTTTGGGTTTTCTGTTCTGACAGTTGTGGTGGAATAATTCAAAATTTCTTATTTTCAGTTAATGCAATCTGCTCATTAAAAAAAATTAAACCAAAATCATAAAAAATGTTTGAAACTTGACTTAATCCCTTTTCAAATGTTTCGCGCGAATCCAGTCGAAAGGATACGCAAGAAAAAAGGGGAAATTGTTTACGTGTGGCACACAATTGATTTTTCCTTTTGCTCGATCATGGGAAAGTGCGATTGATTGTCACACGTCGGGCCGGTGGAGATGCCCTAATTGGACGTTAGAGCAGCAACTAATCAGAGCGAGGGGGTGTGAGTGTGTGCGTGCGTACGTGAAAATGGGAAACGGTTCATGCGAGCGTGCGTGCGTGCAATTGAAAGAGATGTTAATTGCGGGTTGTCATAAGGGTTGACAGATTTTACCCTAGCTTTATTTGGCTTTGAACTGATTGAACCGTGAGTCATTTGGGAACAATTTTAAATAGGCGATCGGTAAATTTTTTATTGGACATTTTACCGAAATGAAAAATACACCGTAAAACGAATGGAAATAATAATTTTACTGAAAAAAGTGAATTATTTTTTGTGACTTTTCGAATATTTATAGACATGAGAATAAATTTTTTATAGAGTTTTTTCAAACTCAGTGAATAGTCGTAATCTTATTAACATAAGATATCAAAGTTATATTTGGTCCATAATATTTAGTTAACGCTAACCTTATCGTAAAAGTTATCAAAAACGATTTTTTTTCCAGCGATATCCAAAGATAAATATTTTTAAGTAACTTCTACATCTTTTACTTAAAACCATTGTTTTTTTTTTGTTGAAAATACTCACATTTTCATAATTTGCAATGTGGGAAACAAACTACGTGAAATTTTGCAAAGATTTTTTTTTACTAGATTATAGTTTTTATCGTTCATTACTCAAATTGTGACATTTTTTTGAAACACTGAATTTTTAATAATTTTCAATATTGGTATCAAATGACTTGACCTTTTCTACTGTTTTTTAACACTAATATAATAAAAATCTCATAATTTGTGTGAAATATTGCATTTATTGTCACTATGTAATGTGAAATACTTAAAAACAAAATTCCAGAATACTTTTTAAAAATATATACATTAATTTCCTCTTAACACTTAAAAATGTTAAGGCTACGCATAATAAAATTGAGTAATTTTTTACAAAATTTCATGTCGTTTGATACCCAAATGCAGTTCATTTTTGTTCAAATACAGTTTATTGTAAAAAAATATCATTTCACTAAAAATTCTTATCTCAAAGCTCAAATATATGTTTTTAACGTCGTATGATGGCAAATTATGAAAATATGAGCATTTTTAAAAATTTTAGTGTTTTACGCCAAACCTGTAACGTAGCAAAAAACTATAAAAAATCGCATAATTAAATTTTTTTGTGTGATAATATACTAACAGTTTTTTGTGGAACACTGAGTAATTAACATTAAATATTAAAGTTCAAATTCAATATCTTATTCAAACATCGAAAAAATGATAAGGTTTCTACTCATATTGCATGTTTTTCAAATTTAGGCAAGTATTTTTCATAAAAAATGCTAGTTTTCTGAAATTTGAGGATTAAAAAAAATTAAATTAATCTATAATATTTGTTTCAATCATTATGCAAGTTTCTAAAATTTCAATAATATTTTTTTATGTCATGCACAAAGTGAAAAAAATATTTTTTTATTGATTAATTATTATATGCAAACATTTGGTCACAAATTACTCAAACATATCCACAGAAAAATACTCTGAAAATTTAAAAGAAACTGTGAATATTCGAATTTTATTGAATTTACTGATGCTGAAAAAGATTTGAATAATGGAAAAAAAATGAATGTAAAATTACCTCTTTAGTTAACAACCCATTTTTGTTTGGAATGAATGATCCGGATTTGGTTTATGTTATTGGTTATGAGATTATCAACATCAACATAATAAGCTCACCATTTATAATTTCCTGAGTTGTTAAACACTCAGAAAAAATGGGAAGTTTATTGTAAACAAATGATGATTGGGAATAATAATGGTCACATAAGTTCTAGTGCCACGATACTCTTATATTCTATGAATTTTTGAAAAGTGATCCAATAAACATGTTTTTATTAACATTTGCGTACTCAAAATTACGTTCATAAATACTTTTTATACTTGTGTTTTCACGTTCATTAAGGCCATTGCATATTTTGCCTTCCTTACTGAGGTAAGGCTATAATCCTGCTCTATGATAAATGATCTTTGTATAAAAACGTCGTAGACCCACCTTCATGTATACATATCGACTCAGAATCGAAAACTGAACAAATGTCTGTGTGTATGTGTGTGTGTATGTATGTATGTGACCAACAAACTAGCTCATGTTTTTCGGCACTGGCTGAACCGATTTGACCCGAACCTGTTGCATTCGACTTGGTTTAGGGTCCCATAGATCGAGTTTTATACAGATTGAAGTTTCGATAAGTAGTTCGAAAGTTATGTATAAAAATGTGTTTTCACATATATCCGGATCTCACTTAAATGTATGTAAACTAAGTCCGGATCCACCATCCGACCCATCATTAGTCAGGTTATCGAAAGACCTTTCCAACGAGTCCAAAACATTCAAGATCTGGCAACTCAGTCTCGAGATATGGCCACTTCAGTGATATTGATGCACTTTTTTGAAGCCGGATCCCACTTAAATGTATGCAAACTATGTCCGGATCCACCATCCGACTCATCGTTGGATAGGTAATCGAAAAACCTTTCCAACGAATCCAAAACACTGAAGATCTGGCAACCCTGATATTGATGTACTTTTTGGAAGCCGGATCTCACTTAAATGTATGTAAAATATGTCCGGATCCACCATCCGACCCATCGTTAGTTAGGTTATCAAAAGACCTTTCCAACGAGTCCAAAACACTGAAGATCTGGCAACCCTGTCTCGAGATATGGCCACCTAAGTGATATTGATGTACTTTTTGGAAGCCGGATCTCACTTAAATTTATGTAAAATATTTCCGGATCCACCATCCGACCCATCGTTAGTTAGGTTATCAAAACGACCTTTCTAACGAGTCTAAAACATTGAAGATCTGGCAAACCTGTCTCGAGATATGTCCTCTTAAGTGATATTTATGTACTTTTTTATTCCGGGTCTAAAAAATTGATGAAATTTGTGTACATCCCCATCATATCAGCCATTGTTGGAAATGAGTGAGGAAGGCTCTTACCACATAGGTGGATTAAGTTAGTTTTTTTCAATGTTTATGTTCAAAAACGAGGAAAAAAACAGGGGAATTTTTTTTGAAAAAGAAGACTAATCAACTGAAAACGATTTGAAATGCAATCTATTTCGTGTGCAGTCATGTTTAGTTAGATTGGTCTGGTTTAAAATTAATTAGATTTTTTTATGGTCGAATTCCAATATACAGACTTGTACAAATTGTGTAATACTTAGATTCTTTGGAAACCAACGATTGCAAAACAACTGGTTTTGTGTAGAACGATTTTAAAACATTTTTTCTTCTAAATGTTGAAACCATGAAATGTTGTTTCAAATTTTACGTCTTGACTTAAAAAAAATATTTACAACGACCTAATTTAAAAGTGTTTTTTTCTTTTATACGTTGCTTTTTATACAATCTTTCATTCATTTTTTTTAACCTTCGGGAAGTCGCGCAAAAAAAAACTACAAGAGCAGTCGCGTGGTGTACTTTGTGCACCTGTCAGAAATTTTGAAATAAATCGAATATAATTCCAAATAGGAAGAAACAATGTTCTACAAAGTTGTTAATTTCACCAACAAGAATGTCATCAGATATCTAACCACCGTCCGGAATAAACCGGGGGGCCCCGGGGATGTTCCGAAGAGAGGACATTTCCAAAATTCCGGTCCGCAAGGCATGATGGGTGTCAAACTTCATAATTTTCTACGGCAAACCTCAATATGAACATTTAAAGTGTCACAGATGATCTTGCCACCATCCGGATTAACCCGGTGGCCCCGGGGATGTTCCGAAGAGGGGACATTTCCGGAAATCCGGTCCGCAAGGCATAATGGGTGTCAAACTTCATAATTTTCAACGGCAAATCTCAATATGAACATTTAAAATGTCACAGATGATCTTGCCACCATCCGGATTAACCCGGTGGCCCCGGGGATGTTCCGAAGAGGGAACATTTCCGGAAATCCGGTCCGCAAGGCATAATGAGTGTCAAACTTCATAATTTTCAACGGTAAACCTCAATATGAACATTTAAAGTGTCACAGATGATCTTGCCACCATCCGGATTAACCCGGTGGCCCTGGGGATGTTCCGAAGAGGGGACATTTGCGGAAATCCGGTCCGCAAGGCATAATGGGTGTCAAACTTCATAATTTTACTAATATACGTGATTACATTGGTGTTACATTCATCAAACCTGTATCCATTGGAAAAGGTGAGAAGAAAAATTTCAATTTTACTACCAATTTCCTATTCAAACATATTTTTGCAAAAGTATGTATTATGAGGTCTTTGCAAACATTATTCAAAAGTTAATGTTTCTATGTGTTTCCACAAAGCTCCGAAAGCGTTTTTGATGAACAATCTTGAGCAACATTTGAAAAAGGCGGTACGACATTGCTCTTACGGCCTTTCATTTCACGCGTTCAAATGAGACGAAAAGCCGTAAGAGCAATGTCGTACCGCCCCTTTCAAATGTTGCTCAAGATTGTTAGTCAAAAACGCTTTCGGGGCTTTGTGGAAACACATAGAAACATAAACTTTT
The DNA here is from genome assembly GCF_015732765.1 of Culex quinquefasciatus. NCBI lineage: Eukaryota > Metazoa > Arthropoda > Insecta > Diptera > Culicidae > Culex > Culex quinquefasciatus. The sequence goes on from NC_051862.1 coordinate 36,007,263, forward strand.
GAAAAATGTTTGCAACGGCCTCATGATACAGACTTTTACAAAAATATGATTGAATGGGAAATTGGCAGAAAAATTGAAAACACACGTTGCCATGAATTACCAAATCAAATACATAAAAAAACTTCCCAAAACTAAAACATTTTTCTTTGATAAAGTCATTTGAAATGTTTCGCACCGAAAGGGACCTAAAAAAAAAACAATAAAAAAAATAATTTTATGAAAGAAAAATTAAAAACATTTGTTGTGTTTCCAAACATCGAATTTTGTGAAAAAGAAGACGAATTTTGCGCTAGCATGTCTGGTGATTTTTTTTTCATGGAATTATTTTTTTGTCGTTTTTTCTGGTACTGGGACCTCATTAGGGTTCGTTCAAAAAATACGTCCATGAATAGGGGGAGGGGGGAGAGGTTTGAGATTTGTGACAGCCCATGTTAAAGGTATAAGAAAAGTGCGGGACAGGGGGGAGGGGAGGGGGGTCTGGAATCCTGAAAATCTCTGGACGTAATATTAAATCCGAAGACGTCGAATCGGCTTTTGTAATTACAGTTTTCTTGAAGCTAAGAGTAATTACATAGGATTTTGTGTGTAAATATTAGTGGAAGGGTAGCCAATTGCCCGCAGTTTGCTAGGGGTTAGTAGGGGAGGGATTGACGTTAAAAGACATGACGTGGGAATGGTCTTTATTGTTGTCCTCAGCCGCGACTCGATGTTCAGCTGCGGGGTCGCGCTGGTTCTCTGCTTCCGGTGCAAACCAGAAACGACGGCTTTGTGTGAAGGTGAGTTACTGAAGAAAAACTAACTGTAGGAAAACTAACTGAAGAAAAACTAAATGTATATTTTGGAACTGAAACTTCATGGTTCTTCAAACAAAAAAATAATATCGTGCGGCTCCCACTAAGTGACCTAACCATGTGGAACACAGCTAAATGTCAATAAGATTTTCAATTGAAAAATTCCAGTGAGATTATTTCAACTTATTTTGAAAACAATCATTCTAATAAGGAAGTTGTTTTATGTATTTTGTACGCTTCGATTTTCCCACACTGCTACAACTTGTGTAGATTTATCCATCGCTTGAGAAACCATGTGCGTGCGCTTGAAGGCGTGCTCGTGTCACACGTGGATTTAAGAAAAGTATTCTGGAAATTTATTCCACCGCGGATATACGTGAAGCAGACCAGTTGTAATTACGCAGAAGCAGAGGCAGCGGAGTAAAAGCAGAGGCAGCGGAGCAAAAGCAAAGGAAGCGGAGCGGAAGCAGAGGAAGCGGAGCGGAGCGGAAGCAGAGAATTCGGACAGTTGCAGATACGGAGTACAAGCGAGAAGTCGAAGCAGCTGAAAGGTAGCGAAGCCAAGCCCGAACATTGACCTGGACCGTCATTCTGGTCAACTAGGCGACCAAGTTGTGGTTTGATTAGTCATGGATAAAGCCCGTCGAGATGCGCTCATTGACCTGACACCGGATGCTGGAGACCAGAGCGATTCTGACGACACAGATTCTGAAGAAAAAATTACTGAAAGCGATCATGAAACTGACAGCGAACAAAGTGAATCGGAGACGGAGCATGAAGGAACATCTACCGAAGGATTTTTCTACGGAAGAGGTTCGCAGAAGGCCATCAAAGGAGAGGAAAATTCGTTTAAGTGGAAGAAAACACCCTTCAAGTCCACGAAGACCAAAAAAAAGAACATTGTGAAGTTCAAGGCGGGTTTAACCGATGCTTCCGCGGGGATCAGTGACGAGATAAGTGCTTTCGAAAAAATCTTCGATTCTGACATGCTGGATGCCATCGTGCATTGCACGAATTTGATCATTCAAGAGAAGAGACTCACGGGTAAGTTGAAAAAATCGAAAAAAGTAAACTGACTTTATAACTTTTTTTTTTTCTTTCAGGGAAGTATTCACGGGACAGAGATTGCAGCGACACCTCAATGGCTGAAATCCTTGCTGTAATCGGCATACTGTACTTGATTGGGCTTCAGCAATCCGGTCACACGAACGTGATCGATCTGTGGGCAAGTGATGGAACCGGAATGCCTATTTTGAGAACAGCCATGTGTTACAAGCGCTTCCTGTTTCTGCTGAGATGTCTCCGTTTTGACGACAAGTCAACTCGAGTTGAACGCCGAAAAACCGACAAGCTCGCAGCGATAAGGTTTATCTACGACAAGTTTATTGAGAACAGTAAGCGGAGCTACGTACCTGGTTCGTTTATGACAATAGACGAGATGTTGCACGCATGCAGATGCCGGTGCGACTTCCTACAGTACATGTCTGGGAAACCTGCGAAGATTGGCATCAAAATGCAAGCCTTCGTCGATGCTGTAACGTTTTACACGTGGAACTTGGAGCTGTACTGTGGTCAACATTCCGAAGGCCCGCACAAGGTATCAAATTCACCTGCTGCAATTGTGAAAAGATTGGTTGAGCCGCTGGAAAAGTCGAACCGAAACATCACATTCGACAATTGGTATACGAGCAAAGATTTGGCGGCCGATCTGCTGAAAAAAGGTCTCACGTGTCTCGGAACGCTGAAAAAAAAACAAACGAGAGATTCCACCGGAGTTCCTGGCTAACAAGTCGCGTGAACTAAAATCATCACTTTTCGGATTTCAGGATGTCGACGATGCACGACCAGCCGGAAATCGACCCGTCTACCGGTAAACCCCAATTGATCTTGGATTATAACGAGACAAAAGGAGGAGTCGATACTGTCGACAAAATGTGCGCAGCCTATTCGGTTTCCAGGACCACCCGGTTGTGGACACAAGCTGTGTTTTATATTCTTCTCAACATAGGTGGAATCAACAGCCAAGTTTTATACTTTGCCACTGCCGATAAGAACCTGTGTCGTCGCCGAATCTTCCTGAAGAACTTGGCGCTGCAGCTGATGAAGGAACACTTGCTGATTAGATCAAAGATTCCGACGCTTCCTAAGGACATCCGATTCACCCTGCGCTCGCACCTAAAACTCGACGAAGAAGCCGTTCCGCAGCCGTTGTCAGACCGCAAACGAGGTAAATGCAAAGGTTGTGTAAATACTAACACGACTAAGCGCTGCGACAAGTGTAACAATTTTACCTGTGCTAAGCATTCAACTGTTCAAGTGATCTGTAATAACTGTGAATTTAACGAGGAGGTCTAAACGTCATCTATCCGTCACGGATATTGAACAAACATTTGGAATATGTGAAATAAAAGTACTTTTTGAAACACCAATTTGTTTTATTAGAAGAATCAAAATATTTTTTTAGACAGAAAATTATGCATTTTGACACCCATCATGCGTTGTGGAACGGAATTTCCGGAAATGTCCTCTTTTCGGAACATCCCCGGGGCAGTCCGAATTAAGGCCAGATCACCTATGGCACTAAAAATGTCCATATAGAGGTTTCCCTTTAAAAGTTATGAATTTGGACACCCATCATGCGTTGTGGACCGGAATTTCCGGAAATGTCCTCTCTTCGGAACATCCCCGGGGCACTCAGAATTAGGGCCAGACCACCTATGACACTAAAAATGTCCATATAGAGGTTTCCTTTTGAAAGTTATGAATTTTGACACCCATCATGCGTTGTGGACCGGAATTTCCGGAATTGTCCCCTCCTCGGAACATCCCCGGGGCCACCGGGTCAGTCCGTATTGTGGCCAGACCACCTATGGAACTAAAAATGTCCATATAGAGGTTTCCCTTTGGAAGTTATGAATTTTGACACCCATCATGCGATGTGGACCGGATTCCCGGAAATGTCCACTCTTCGGAACATCTCCGGGGCCACCGGGTCAGTCCGTATTGTGGCCAGATCACCTATGGCACTAAAAATGTCCATATAGAGGTTTCCTTTTGAAAGTTATGAATTTTGACACCCATCATGCGTTGTGGACCGGAATTTCCGGAATTGTCCCCTCCTCGGAACATCCCCGGGGCCACCGGGTCAGTCCGTATTGTGGCCAGACCACCTATGGAACTAAAAATGTCCATATAGAGGTTTCCCTTTGGAAGTTATGAATTTTGACACCCATCATGCGATGTGGACCGGATTCCCGGAAATGTCCACTCTTCGGAACATCTCCGGGGCCACCGGGTCAGTCCGTATTGTGGCCAGATCACCTATGGCACTAAAAATGTCCATATAGAGGTTTCCTTTTGAAAGTTATGAAGTTTGACACCCATCATGCGTTGTGGACCGGAATTTCCGGAAATGTCCCCTCCTCGGAACATCCCCGGGGCCACCAGGTCTGTCCGTATGGTGGTCAGATCACCTATGGCACTAAAAATGACCATATAGAGGTTTCCCTATGAAAATTATGAATTTTGACACCCATCATGCCTAGCGGACCGGATTCCCGGAAATGTCCTCTCTTCGGAACATCTCCGGGGCCACCGGGTCAGTCCGTATTTTGGCCAGATCACCTATGGCACTAAAAATGTCCATATAGAGGTTTGCCATTGAAAATAATGAAGTTTGACACCCATCATGCCTTGTGGACCGGATTTCCGGAAATGTCCCCCCTTCGGAACATCCCCGGGGCCACCGGGTTAGTCCATATTGTGGCCAGATCACCTATTGCACTAAAAATGTTCATATTGAGGTTTGCCTTTGAAAATTATGAAGTTTGACACCCATCATGCCTTGCGGACCAGAATTTCGGAAATGTCTCCTCTTCGGAACATTCCCGGGGCCACTGGGTTAATCCGGATGGTGGCCAGATCATCTCTGACACTTTACATGTTCAAACTGAGGTATGCCGTTGAAAATTATGAAGTTTGACATCCATCATGCCCTGCGGACCGGAATTTCGGAAATGTCCCTTCTTCGGAACATCTCCGGGGCCACCGGGTTAATCCGGATGGTGGCCAGATCATCTCTGACACTTTACATGTTCAAACTGAGGTTTGCCGTTGAAAATTATGAAGTTTGACATCCATCATGCCCTGCGGTCCGGAATTTCGGAAATGTCCCTTCTTCGGAACATCCCCGGGGCCACCGGGGTAGTCCGTATTGTGGCCAGATCACCTATTGCACTAAAAATGTTCATATTGAGGTTTGCCGTTGAAAATTATGAAGTTTGACACCCATCATGTCTTGTGGACCGGATTTCTGAAAATGTCCCCTCTTCGGAACATCCCCAAGGGCCACCGGACCGTATTCAGAACCCATATTTTCATCAAGTCGGAATTAGAGGCCCTCCTGAATACAATGAAACAGTTTTGGGGTCAATTGATCCTGATTGAGACTTATAAAAACAATGTGTAACTTCCGGTATTCATTCCACCAAAAAAATACTTACACGAGCAGTCGCGCTGGTGTACTTTGTGCACCAACCCAAAAACACTATTTTAAAAAATATATTAAAAATAGTTTTTACTCAACAATGTCTTAGGTAAACTTGTTTCCGTCAGTAAAAATGTTTAACTTGAGCATATATCAAGGCTACGGCTTGATTGTTTCATGAAAAACTATTGTTTTTCGAAGTTTCTTAAATCTGGTGCACAAAGTACACTAGCGCGACTTCCCGAAGGTTAAATAAAGCAATTTAAACATAACTATAGTAAAATTTCAATCTAAATATTCGTGATAAATATTTCTTTAAAAAACTCCATTTCAAGTAAATTATTCACCCTTTTTATACCGATCACGAGTGCCACTTCACCAAAAAAGCTTCCTGTTGTAGAGCTACGAAGCTCAAGCTTTATTGAAATATTTCACCACTTTGTGTTAATGCAATGAAACGTTTCACGCGTGTTCGATTCAACATGCCGTTTTATGCTCGTGCTCGCTTTTAATGCAGGAACACAATGGTTCGTGATTTCCAAAACTATGTTTATCCATCCATCAGGCTAGTTAAAATTAAATCAAAAGACGATTAGCACTCTTTTAAAACAAAATCACTTTAACTATTGCGGGGCTCGTGTACCGCGAACACGAATCCATCGTTTTGGCCGCATCATATATTGATAGCTTCAAAACAGGCCCCCGAAGCCCTGCAAAGTGCTCTTTTCAAGCATCAGGCGTGATTCTTCACACCATAAACACTATCATTAGCCAATCAAAATTAAACACCGGCTTTTTGCAAATGCATTTTTTTCTGCACTATAATTATAAATAACGGAAAACGGTGCGATGTTTAGCGCCAGGGCGGGAAAAGCAATTGGTAATGGGAAAATGTCACCTGTTTCTATAGTTTTTTCAACTTTTAGACATTTTTAAATTCTAAAACTTTTTGTACCATTAAATCCGGCCATTTGATCGATTAATATTTTATTTTATTTATTTGTATTGTAGACCTGATTGATTGATTCGAAGCTTGCATTTTTCAAGGAAAAATATTAGCTGATGATTAAACTGATTTCGTTGAGTAGAAAAAACTGGATATCATTTAAAACAAATTTCCTTTTTTATTTCATAATTCTACCTTTTCTAGTTATTTTGCGTTATAGACGTTTAAATAATCATTTTATTGTATTTATTGATTCATGTTAAACTGCACCAAGTGCAGCCAGCACTGCAGCATTATGAATAAAACAGCAGAATACGGCGACATAACGTTGACGAGAGCCGAAACACCGCGATTATATTATGATGTTTGCTATGATCTATGATCGGCTGATTAATGCTGTTAGCGATTGATTGATTGAGCGGTCGTGTCCCAGAATTGAGATCGCCGCAGGGAGGATAGAAAAAAAGTCCATTCCTGGGATTGGGATCATGTGCTGGCAGGCTCATTAGCAGTGGTGTAGTTCAAGTTTGACAAACACAACCCTGGGACCGATGATCTGATATTGAAATTGAGTCGGTTGAACTTGGCACAACGCGTTGGTTGTTGTTTCAATGAGGCAGTGTGGAATTTGGTCTTTCATTGTTTTGACGATTCAATTATTGGGACGGTGGTGGATGGATTGGAATGCTCGTAGGATTGTTTATGTTTGTGGGCAAATTTCAATTCAAAACAAAGAATCAAACCGTCCACTTTAACGACCCCTAGGTCTTTTGTGGTCTCTATTGCAACATTCTGCTCCAACCAAGGATTTAAAAGGCTTGAATGGGGAGAGTACCCAAATCTCTTTCTACTCCAAGGAACCTTTCATCCAAGGGTTCGAACTCAGGAACAGAACATATTGATCATTTTGGACCCGGATCGCGAATCCGAAGTCCATTTTTTTCGATATCTCGCGACGGTGGGGCGGTATGAACACTTTCATTTTTTTCTGGATTTTTACAAAGATACGTTTTTTAGTTATTTGAACAAACGAAACCAAGAAAAGATACCCGAGCAGAGCAGACGGAAATAACGTGGTAATAACATTTTTTGATATTTGAAAATACTAGACCAATAACATTTTATGTTATTTATAACAAGATTTGTTATTCGCTGTTATGATTTTTTTGTTATTGGAACGTGGGAATAACATTTTTTGATATTTGAAAATACTGGGCCAATCCCGAGCAGACGGAAATAACTTGGGAATAACGTTTTTTGATATTTGAAAATACTAGGCCAATAACTTTTTATGTTATTTATAACAGGATTTGTTATTCGTCGTTATGATTTTTTTGTTATTGGATTGTTATTGTAATAATAGACTAATAACATTTGAAGTTATTCTTCGAACAAATCTTTGTTATTATTTTTTGTTATTTTAACAACTAATTCGATCATCCCAATAACAGTTGGAGGTATTCTTCCATAACAAAAAACGTTATTCCAAAATTGTTCTGGCTTTCAATCAATATCAGACCGATAACAAATTTTGTTATGATAACATAAATTGTTATTGAACTCTTATGCAAAAATGGATTTTGCAAGAATTTTCCATAACACTTTCTGTTATTTTAACAGTATTTGTTATTGAAATGGCATGAATTTAGTTATTACCGTCTGTTCGGGATAACATTTTATATTATTTATAACAAAATTTGTTATTCGCTGTTATGACTTTTTTGTTATTGAATTGTTATTGTAATAACAGACTAATAACATTGTTGGTTATTCTTCGAACAAATCTTTGTTATTATTTTTTGTTATTTTAACAACTAATTCGATCATCCCAATAACAGTTGAAGTTATTCTTCCATAACAAAAAATGTTCCCGGGCAGACGGTAATAACAAAATTCATGCCATTTAAATAACAAATACTGTATGGAAGAATAAATTCAACTGTTATTGGGATGATCGGATTAGTTGTTAAAATAACAAAAAATAATAACAAAGATTTGTTCGAAGAATAACCAACAATGTTATTAGTCTGTTATTACAATAACAATTCAATAACAAAAAAGTCATAACAGCGAATAACAAATTTTGTTATACATAATATAAAATGTTATTGGCCCAGTATTTTCAAATATCAAAAAATGTTATTCCCATGTTATTTCCGTCTACTCGGGTTGTTCCCGAGCAGACGGAAATAACTTGGGAAGGTCAGTTTTTGATATTGTGAGAAGATCGAAATGTGTAATTGGGATGATTGGATTAGTTGTTAAAATAACAAAAATCAGTAACAAAGATTTGTTCGAAGAATAACTTAAACTGTTATTATGTTGTTATTGCAATAACAAACCAATAACACAGAAGGAATCATGAAGGAATAACAAGATTTGTTATTTTGTGCGGAGAGGTAATAATAACAAAAAATGTTATTGAACTGGTTATTGAACTGGTATGTCTCCATAACAAAAAAAGTTATTGTTTTGGTTTATTTGTAATTTGCAAATAAACCTGCAGTTGCCATAACTCCTCTGTACTAGTCAGGGCTGCAGAGTCGGGTACCTCCAAGCGACTTTGAATCCATACTTTGGAGACAACCCCGACTCTGGATGCAGGATATGACGTCAACGACGACTTCAGCTCTCTAAAAATACCCGACTTCACAGATTCCGACTCCAAGTAAAAGTTGCTGAAAATTTGCTGAATCCAATGCAGTCTTCGAGGTCTCACTCCAGCTCGAACTTCAACGTCAGCTCCGACTTCCTGGCTCTGTGAAAATAATATCAGTTTTTGTTATTCACACTTCAAAAATTCTCAATAAATAAATCAATTCCGTTAGGGAATATAACAAAATTAAAAAAAAAAATTCAAAAGTTAATTTTATCGGATTAATTTTAGCTTGAAACCCCATTTCATGGTGAAATAAATGACCCCGATGAAATTGGTCAAAATTATTTCATAGTTCTAGCCAATTTTAGTAAAATCCCTTAAGGGGTATATCAAATAATTAAAAAAATCAACTTTCAAAATTTCAACTTTTCAGAGTAATTTTAGCTTAAGAGCGAGTTTTTCACCGATGTGAAACAGGTCGTATCGAGGTGCTCCGATTTGGATGAAACTTTCAGCGTTTGTTTGTCTATGCATGAGATGAACTCATGCCAAATATGAGCCCTCTACGACAAAGGGAAGTGGGGTAAAACGGGCATTGAAGTTTGAGGTCCAAAACACATGAAAAATCTTAAAATTGCTCGCATTTCCGTAAAACTTCATCAATTCCAACTCTCTTAGATGCATTCGAAAGGTCTTTTGAAGCCCTTCAAAATGTGCTATAGACATCCAGGATTGGTTTGACTTTTTCTCATAGCTTTTGCAAATTACTGTTAAAAATTGATTTTTTTAAAACCTTAATAACTTTTGGCAACAGCCTCCAACACCCATACTCCCATAGGTCAAAAGTTAGGGAATTTCATGGACTATAAGCCTGCGGTATTAACTTTTTGGTCAATCGCAGTTTTTCTCATAGTTTTTCGATTTTTCTAGAACAAACATTTTACAACGTTAGTTTTTGCCCTGTAGGCCAAGAAGACGGCACTTTTTGGTCTCAATTTTGTCATATTCGGAATCCTCGGTCAATTTCACGTAAGTTAGAAGTATTGGAGTTGTAATTTTGATTTAAAAAATAATTAAATAAAACATTTTTGAAAAAAGAAATAGATCTTATTTACCCTATGATCAATACGTCAAATGCTGTATCAAGTAGGCGAAAACTTGTTTACCCCTAATCCGACAAAATTCTAAATAATATTTTAATTATTTCTAAATGGCATTTTTTCCAATCAAATTCAAAATTCCAACACCTCAATCTAATGTAAAATTTTCTGAGGATTCCGAATATGTCAAAATTGAGACCAAAAAATGCCGCTATGGAGGCCTACAGAGCAAAAACTAACGTTGTAAAATGTTTGTTCTAGAAAAATCGAAAAACTATGAGAAAAACTGTGATTGGCCAAAAAGTTAATACCGTAGGCTTATAGTCCATGAAATTCCCTAACTTTTGACCTATGGGAGTATGGGTGTTGGAGGCTGTTGCCAAAAGTTAACGTCATGATTCGAAATCCGGACACTTAGCACCATATTATTTTTGTTATAGCTGGCAAAAAATCATGTAATATGTTGGAAATGTAGAAATATTATCAGGATTTAGTATAAATAGTCAGTTTTAAGAGAATGCATGCAAAATATGTCTTTTCTAACATTTTTTCATCAGAATTTGAAAATTAAAATGACTTGTTGTGCTTCGAATCCCGGACACTGTTAAAAGCTGATTCGAAATCCGGACACTTTTGCCTCGAATTCCGGACACTCGATTTTGCATATGAATCGCACAAATTTGGACTGAAATGTTAGTGAATGGCATTCTTTAGGTCTCAAATAAGCTGTTAACATCAAAACAATCGATAGTTTATATAAAAATTTGCTAGAAATAAAGGAAATCAAAAACATAAATTTCTGCTTTGCCTTCCCGTTGCTTCGGACGCCTATGAAATATTTCACGTGAAATGTTTCGCATTTTTGGTAGACTTATAATTTTATTTAATTTAATTGTTTTGGCATTAACTACAGCGTTCAAACAAACTTTAAATGAAAGTTGAAGTTAGAATTCATCAAATAACACAGTTTTGACATTCATAATGCGAACTTATATCCAAATAATTTATAAAACAAGTTGAAGTGTCCGGGTTTCGAAGCGTCCGGGAATTCGAATCATGACGTTATTAAGGTTTTAAAAAAATCAATTTTTAACAGTAATTTGCAAAAGCTATGTGAAAAAGTCAAACCAATCCTGGATGTCTATAGCACATTTTGAAGGGCTTCAAAAGACCTTTCGAATGCATCTAAGAGAGTTGGAATTGATGAAGTTTTACGGAAATGCGAGCAATTTTAAGAATTTTCATGTGTTTTGGACCTCAAACTTCAATGCCCGTTTTACCCCACTTCCCTTTGTCGTAGAGGGCTCATATTTGGCATGAGTTCATCTCATGCATAGACAAACAAACGCTGAAAGTTTCATCCAAATCGGAGCAACTCGATACGACCTCTAGAACAAACCGAGCAGAATCTACAAATACTGCCTCTTAAGGACCCCATTTCATGGCCATAATAATGACCCTGACGAAATTGGTCAAAATTATCCCATAGTTCTAGCCAATTTTAGCAAAGTCCCTTAGGGAGTATATCAAATAATTAATAAAATCAACTTTCAAAATTTCAACTTTTTAAAACAATTTAAGCTTAAGGACCCCATTTCATGGCCAAAATAATGACCTGACGAAATTGGTCAAAACTATCCTATAGTTCTAACCATTTTAAACAAAGTCCTTTAGGGGGTATATCAAATAATTAAAAAAAAACAACTTCCAAAATTTCAACTTTTTAAAATAATTTTAGCTTAAGGACCCCATTTCATGGCCAAAATAATGACCCCGAAGAAATTAGACAAAATTATCCCAAAGATCTAAACATATTTAACAAAAGAAAAAATAATAACAGATTGTGTTATGGACACTTAGAAACTTTTCCATTTGTGCGATTTATGGTAATTTTATTTCTAAGTCAGTATACCGAACGAATAACAAATTTTGTTATTAGGAGAGTTTTTGAAATGTATAACATTTCGTCTTATTAGCGTGTTATTAAACATTTTCAATATAATATCACTTCAATATCAAATTTTGTTATTTTATCAGAAACTGTTATTGTTTTTTCTTCTTGAAGTTGAGCTTCAGGATAAAATAATAAAACTTTTTGTTATTTTAACAGGATTTGTTATTGAAATATTATAATTTTGTTATTACCGTCTGCCCGGGGTGTAACGAACGAATTACAAATTTTGTTATTAGGAGAGTTTTTGAAATGTATAACATTTCCTCTTATTAGCGTGTTATTGAACATTTTCAATATAATATCACTTCAATACCAAATTTTGTTATTTTATCAGAAACTGTTATTATTTTTTCTTCGTGATGTTAAACTTCAGGATAAAATAATAACACTTGTTGTTATTTTAACAGGATTTGTTATTGAAATATTATTAATTTTGTTATTACCGTCTGCCCGGGCAAACAATAAAATACGGGTCTAATTGTTTTGGCCAAGGAACCCCCAGAAAAATTTTGAGCCAAATCGAAGCACTTTTATTTTTGTTTTAACTTTCATATGGAACTGCTGTATAACAAGATTTGTTATTCGTCGTTATGATTTTTTTTGTTACTGTAACAGACTTATTACATTTTTAGTAATTCTTCGAACAAATGTTCGTTATTTTTTTTGTTATTTTAACAACTAATTCGATCATCCCAATAACAGTTGGAGTTATTCTTCCATAACAAAACATTTTATTCCAAAGTTGTTTTGGCTTTCAACCAGTATTAGACCAAAAACAAATTTTGTTATGATAACATAAACTGTTATTAAACCCTTATGCGAAAATGGATTTTTCAAGAAGTTTCCATAACAATTTTTGTTATTTTAACAATATTTGTTATTGAAATGGCATGCATTTTGTTGTAATAGTTGTAAAAGTTGTAAAACTTGTTAAAATTGTAAAAGTTGTAATAGTTGTAAAAGTTGTATAAGTTGTAAAAGTTGTAAAGTTGTAAAAAGTTGCAAAAGTTGTAAAAAGTTGTAAAAGTTATAAAAGTTGTAAAAGTTGGAAAAGTTGTAAAAGATGTAAAAGCTGTAAAAGTTGTAAAAAATGTTAAAGTTGTAAAAAGGTGTATAAGTTGTAAAAGTTTTAAAAAGTTGCTAAAATGGATTTTTCAAGAAGATTCCAGATTCAAGATTTTATTATTTTAACAATATTTTTTATTGAAATGGCATGCTTTTTTTTGTAATAGTTGTAAAAGTTGTAAAAGTTGTAAAAAGGTTGTAAAAGTTGTAAAAGTTGTAAAAGTTGTAAAAGTTGTAAAAGTTGTAAAAGTTGTAAAAGTTGTAAAAGTTGTAATAGTTGTTAAAGTTGTAAAAGTTGTAAATGTTTCTAAAGTTGTAAAAATTGTAAAAGTTGTAAAAAGGTGTACAAATTGTAAAAAAATGTAAGAGCTGCAAAACTTGAAAAAGTTTTAAAAGTTGTAAAAGTTGTTAAAAGGTTGTAAAAGTAATAAAAGATTTTCAGAAACACAGAGATTTGCTACACTAAAAACTGAAGGAATCACGGCGATACTGTGATATTTAGAAATATTCAATTAAAAATCAAAACTTTTTTTGTAATTTTCCCAAACCAAACAACCAACCACTCCCGAGCTTCCCCCAAGTGAGTTCAACAGTTCGGACTACCCCAACTAACCCCTCACCCGTTTGGACTCCGTTTAAGTCCGCCCAGGAAGGTGGTTAGTTGTGCGTTGTCCGTCTGTTTTATTCCCCCGCAATTGGTAGCCTAGGAGTGGCGATCGTGTTGGTTTCGAGGGTGGTTTTTTTATTTTGTTTTTCATAAAACTTTTCCCAACCCTGGGCGGCAAACAGCTTCCCCGCGCAAGGTGGGTCCAGAGTGTTTCAAATGTACAAATAACATATTAACTTATTTACAGAGGTTTTCTTCTAATACGCCCGGTTTGATGTTGGTGTGTGCGTTTTTGTTGATTTTTTTTGTTTGATTTTTTGTTTAATGTTTTTTGTTACAATCTGTTCTTCACTCATGTTCTTAACGTTTATGGCAGTTATCATCGTTTTCCTCACAAAAATTTTAATGCTTGCTTGAATAATAACATAGGTTTGTTTGTTTACTTTTTTTGTTCGCCAATCGCGGGTACGCGATTGGCTGTGTTTTTTTTCACTTTTTGTTGACTTTGTTTTTGTTTTTGGGGGGTGGAAAGCGGTTTCTTCCCCTTTTTTCTAAAAACAAGAAAACATTTGTGTTCATACTAGGTAAAGCATAATTGTTTCGCGCGTTTTTTGTGTGTTTGTTTTTAAATAATTTGTCGTTGTTCCGTTTCTTTTTGCTTTCGTGCTTGAAATCAAAATTGCAGTGTTCGAAGCCATTGGTCGTTTCTAGTGTTTTTGATGAAGAAGTGCATTTTTTGTTAAGGGTATTTAGCTATCTAAGAAGAAGATTACAGTTGAGTGTTGTGTGTGGGAAGGTATCTTGTGCCATTTTGTACGGGCTCGAGTTCCGAGAAGGAACCGTTGAGGAACCTTTTCCAGATCACTCGAAGAGGCGAGTTGATGAGGTGTGAGTTACTGGCCTTGGAATCAACCAACCTCGATGATCTGGGAAAGGTGGTTTTGTGTTTGTGTGGGGGAAGAGGTGCTACAGAGGTATAGAGTTATTCACTAACAAAATTAACTAGATGTAGAATTCGTTCCTAGTGGGGGTTGGGGGTTGAAGGGAGTTTGGGGGGAGGGGTCGATGAAGGTCTCTTTACTGGTATCCGTTGAATCCACCCTGGCTGGCTGGGTATGGGCCTCCAGCGTTGGCGCCGGCACCGGTGTCCTCGTAGGTGATGGTTGGGCGGTATCCGTTCTGGTCAGCTTCGTAGTTCACAACCTGACGGGGAAGCGAACAGTTTGAGGTTATAAATTTGTAAACACACAACAGTGACAAGCCGGTTCTACTCACTTGCTTGCGACCGTCGGGGAGCAGGACGTAGTAGCGGCCAACGGTGCGGTCTCCATCGCGGGACTCCATGTGGCCAAAGTCGTTGCCGGACTGGTAGTCCTTGACGTCGTACTCGAAGGAGTACTTGGCCGGCTCGGCGTTAGCGTTGGCGTCGGCGTAGTTGTACCCGTTGGCACCGGCACCGCTGCCGCCCGCACCCGACGGGGCACCGTACTGGGAGGAGGGCGCCGAGGGGTAGTTGTACCCGCTGTTATCGTTTGCGTTATAGTTGTAACCGTTATTCCCATTCTGGTTCGGGGGCAGGTAGTTGCTGCGCGGCGATGGCGGCTCGGGACGGCCGGCGGCCAGGACGGCCAGCGAGACGACGGCGATGGCGACGAAGACCTGCGGGGATGTTTTGAGGTTAGTTTTGGGAATTCCAAAGCTAAGATGTGAACGGCACGATGAGCTTAGTTTTACTGAACACCTGTTTCGTAAGTCACCTTCCCCGATCATCATCATCAATTGACGAGCTTACGTCATGGATCAACAAGTACCGCTTTTTGCGCGAGTTTGATGTTTATTGAGCGGACGTTCTGCGAGGTTGAACTCAGCAGAACATTCAACCGCAAAAGTGTCTTAAACTCATTGTTAAGCCAACATTCATCAGCGTGTCTTTTATACAGCTGTCAAACCACTTTTTAACCCATGCAGCAAAAGCATCCTAACAAACTTTAGCGTGTACCACACTTCAACCCTGCCCAAATCACCCCGCAGCAAGCAAAAAAGTGCCAATTTTTGCCATAAAATCTTCGCCACAGTAGGCGAAACACCTCGGTTCGAGACCAATCGGTAACCGTTTAGCGTTTTTTTGTTTCTTTTGTTGTTGTTGTTGTTATTGTTGTGTGTTTACAAGCGATGACACGGTGTTTTCGTGTGTGTGAAATTGGCTTGTACAATTCTAGAGTTTTTTTTGAAAAGGACCAATAAACCAAAATTTTCAGATTTTGCTTTTTGGGTGTTTTTGAAACCGCCTTGAGTCAGGGGTATTGAAAAACACCCAAAAATCAAAAACTGAAAGTTTGGTTTATTGGACCTTTTCAAAAAAAACTCCAGAATTAGCTTCTCTCTTGCGCGGTGCGCTTTCTTAGTGCTAGTCAAGTGCGCAATAAAAGCGAGAGAGAGAGAGAGTGAGAGATGTTGTTCTTTTGTGTGCGAAACAAAAGGCTTTGGCGGTTGAGTTAGATTTCTTATTTTCTTTTGTTTTTTTGGAAATAAAAACGAATTGAAAGAAGATCACTTTCTTGCGAATGTTTTTTTTTCTGCGAAAAGTGAGCAAAAAGTGCGCAAAAAAGTTGCCATGGAGTGAAGGTGGCAAGTTTCGAAAAAAAAAAATGAGGTGGTCATTTTCTTTGACGAGTTAAGACGGTGCTGCAATAAAGCAACAGTTTAAATTACATCGTTGGTTTATGTTAACAACTGGTTGCACTGTTCCTTTTTTTCACTGGAACAGTGTGGGAAAAACTGTTTTTTTTGCTGATTGTCGCGCACAAGTTTGCGAATTTGCTATCGCAAATTATGTGCCCGGAGGGTTGATTTATGGCCACTGAGTAAACTAAACTATGTGAACTGACAAGCGGTGTGCAAATTAATTAGTTAAATTAAGAGGTGAACGGAGTTGTGTGGGGGAGAGCAGGAAATTGTCGTGGAAAATGACAGATTTTCTTTTTCCGTTTTTGCTGAGATGTAATTAGATAAGTTTGACTCAGTGTGGTTATGTCTTGGTAATTGAACTAAGAAAAATACAAACAACAATTTTACAATTCTTGGTTAGTTAATGTGCACCGTTAAGTTGAAAACATAACAAACATCTTTCGCCATGCGTTTGTCAATTGTTGAATTAATGAATTAAATTTGATTCATCTCCATTTTTTTAAAAAAATTTCAAATAATTTGTTTGCAATTTCAAAAGAATAATTTTATTAAAATACTTCACAACAAATTATTCCATATTTTCAAACCCGTTTAGTGATGATATTTTAGAAATCTAATTATTTGTAGCTTTCAATATTTAATAAGAGTGTTACATAAGTACAAAACAGATGAAATTTATCTTATAAAAAATATTTAAAATTGTATATTTTAATAAATATTGAAAATCTTTAATGTTTATTTTTTAAAGATAAATAATGAACTGACGATTCTCAATGAATTTCTTAAGATTTCAATAAGTTTTTAAAATCGTTTGGCTGTTGTTTTTTTAGTTACATGTTTTTTGAATCATTTATCGATTCTAATTCCTCAAAAAGAAAAAAAAACTTCGAAAATTGAGATTATTGATTGCTACACAATTCAAGTTCTTCTAAATGGCGATACGAATTTAAACCCGTTTGGAGATGAAAATTTTAAAATCTAAATTGTTCGTTGCGTTCAAGATTTAATGAGAGTATCACTTCAATACAAAACAGTTAAATTGTATCTTTGAAACAATATTAAAATTGAAATGGCTGTAAAAAATTGCACATACAATATTAATAAATAATCCTGAATTTATTTCCTAACATTTTAATAAGCTAAAAATCGTTAAGCTGTTGATTTTTTTTAGTAAATTACACGTGTTTGAATCATTTATCGATTTTAAATCAAGTACTGATGATTTTTAGAATACTTCAAAAAACTGCAAAATTTGGGATTCTTGATTGCTACGAAATTCTTCTAAATGTGATGCTGCAAATTTATACTTTTTTATAACAACAAAAATTTTTAATTTTTACTTTTTTTATGTGATTTGTTCAATTTTCGAAGTTAAGCAGCATTATTATCAATTTATAATTTTGCCTTCCTCACTGAGGTAAGGCTATAATCCTGCTCTAAAAATGAACTTTGTATAAAAACGTCGTAGACCCACCTTCATGTATACATATCGATTCAGAATCGAAAACTGAACAAATGTCTGTGTGTATGTGTGTGTGTATGTGTGTGTGTATGTGTGTGTGTATGTATGTATGTGACCAACAAACTAGCTCATGTATCTCGACACTGGCTGAACCGATTTGACCCGAACCTGTTGCATTCGACTTGGTTTGGGGTCCCATAGATCGAGTTTTATACAGATTGAAGTTTCGATAAGTAGTTCAAAAGTTATGTATAAAAATGTGTTTTCACATATATCCGGATCTCACTTAAATGTATGTAAACTATGTCCAGGTCCATCATCCGACCCATCGTTGGTTAGGTTATAAAAAGATCTTTCCAACGAGCCTAAAACATTGAAGATCTGGCAACCCTGTCTCGAGATATCCCGACTTAAGTGATATTGATGTACTTTTTGGATGCCGGATCTCACTTAAATGTATGTAAACTATGTCCGGATCCATCATCCGACCCAACGTTGTTTAGGTTATCAAAAAATCTTTCCAACGAGTCCAAAACATTGAAGATCTGGCAACCCTGTCTCGAGATATCCCCACTTAAGTGATATTGATGTACTTTTTGGATGCCGGATCTCACTTAAATGTATGTAAACTATGTCCAGGTCTACCATCTGACCCATCGTTGGTTGGGTTATCAAAAGACCTTTCCAACGAGTCTAAAACATTAAAGATCTGGCAACCCTGTCTCGAGATAGGGCCACTTAAGTGATTTTTATGTACTTTTTTATTCCGGATCTTAAAAATAGATGAAATTTTTGTACAATTCCATCCTATCAGCCATTGTTGGTAATAAGTGAGGAAGGCTCCAACCACATAGGTGGATTAAGTTAGTTTTTTGGTTGAAGGATGCAAGGTTAATCCTTACAAAATTTAGGGAAAATAAATGTATTTTTCAATTGTTTTATGAAGTTTTTTTTTATAAAATATTTGGTAAAGTTTGTTATTATTAAACTGGTATGTTTCTTAATAATTTATGGATTTACTTCAAAAAAAATTTATTTTCATTTTGCTTAAAATTCTACTTATTTTGGAATTTTTCAAATCGTATTGAACTTATTTTTGTATAACTTTATTGAAAATAATTTCTAAATTTATCGACAAAGTGTAAAATTGATTGCAAAATAAAATTTTACACTTTGTCGATAAATTTAGAAATTATTTTCAATAAAGTTATACAGAAATAAGTTAAATACGATTTGAAAAGTTCCAAAATTAGTAGAATTTTAAGCAAAATTGCCTCAATCTTAAAAATTTTAAAAAGATTTATTTTTTGATCAGGATGGATAATTTGAAATCAAAACTGTTTCCCTGTAATATTTGCGAGAAAGTAACAAAATTAAATTTTTATATAATTTCAATTCGTCATGAGGAAAAAAAACATAAAAATACAGATTTTGAAAGAACTTTTCATCACAACTAAAAAACAATTGAATTTTGTCCTGTTTAGCAAACAAGCACTACAAAAGAGGGTTTATTAACTTTTTTTAGAGTTTTAAGAATTGAAGAAATATTGATTTAACCAAAAAATTATTAAAAATCATCCAAAATTCAAGTTATTGATAAAAAATCTTGTTGAAAAACTGCCTGTTGGAAATAAATGCTCAATTGAATATTGTAACTAAACTTGAAGATATTCACTTTAATGATTTTCACTGCTTTTAACTTTGAATGAGCTTCGTTTTTTCCCAATGTATCCTTTGAACCTTTTATTGCAAATTTTGCTCTCCCACAGTTCACTTTTGTACATATTTTGAGCACGTTTCAAGTCCTTTACTGTTTGAACGTTTTTTTTTCGTTATCATACCTTCATGATTGTTTTAAAACTGTCTGGACACGTAGAACACTGCTAGAACTGGAACAACACGAGGTTGAACTTGGTTGATGATGTTGGTTGAGGATGAAAACTGCGAGAAGACACAGATCTGCAAACAAGAACAAGAACAACGGGATCCGGCGGTTAGAACACACTTCACTATTCTTCACAATTTTGCTGGGTTATATATTTTTTTGTTTTTCAAAGGGATCTCTTCAGAATCCTTTAACGGGTAGTCCACACCGAAGCAGAAGAAGTCCTTTGAAGATCACACTAGAACACATTCTCAAAAGCACTCACTTTAGAAGAAAACAGCTCTAGGCTTGCGCTGTGGTTGTTTGTACTCTGAATGATGGTTAATTTGTTTATGATTTGATACAATCATCTCGGCCGTATTTATACACATTGCTTCGGCTCTCCGGCGCAGCATAAGGCTAAACACACGAACCTGGGTTTCGCTTAGCCTAGGCCTAAGCGCGCGCTAGGAGAACGGCGTTGTTGGCGTCGCGACGTCTTCTTCTTGGCGCAGTCACGTGCGCGAGAGCGTCGTCGTCGTCCGAAAGCTCTCTTCGGCGCGGATCTTCTTCGCGAAGATCGGCTGCGCAGCAGCCGGAGAGCTTTCGGATGTCGATCCCGCTCCTGACCCTCCGCCCGCCGCCGACCCGCAAGTTCGCACGCGAATTCCTCGGAAAAAGTGAGAGTGAACCATCGCGTCAAAAGTGAAGACTAACCATCGCGGCAAAAAATCAGTTCATAATTCGTATGTGAAGGAAGATCCTCTCGTGCGAGCGGGAGAGGATCAGGGCAGGTCGTAACGACGTCGGCAGGTTTCGGCCCGAAGTGACGATCGCGCGCGTGGTGAACGTTCTCGGCGAGTTAGGTTAGGTTAGGTAAGAAAGGATACCCCCCGAACCGAAGAAGAGCATCGGTGACCCTGCGCTGGCATAGACGGCGAACCTCGCGTGTTGAGTGTGGTACTGGGTGATTGCACAACCCGGAGGTCACTGTTGGGACGGATTCTCCAGTGTCTGAGGACGCACTGGGAAAAGGAAAGGAATTTGTCAAGTTTATGCTAAACTAAGCCGCGGTGTGGTGCTCTAAATGATTAAATTAATGTGAGCGCACGTGAGCGTGAGCGATGCTCTGTTTAATTGACCAAGGCTAGGGCTAATTTATTGTAATTGTGTGGTTATGGGTTGAGGCTTCTAGAAGGGCTAGTAAAAACGATAGGGACGATTCTGATGAGCGCAATTTAATTGGTTCATTAAGCATATGGAAATTGCTGTTATTAAAAATGGATTAAATCTAATTAGGTCTTAAGTTCGTAGTTTGAGAAGATGAAAGGGAAGTTACTATTACTATAATAACTTTTTTTATTTTTTTTTAGTGGAGTCTCTCTGTCTCAATATTGAAGGGACCGCCGAGAGTGGGAGGTATCAAATCATGGAAGGAAAAAATCAAAGCATTCTTTTGAAGGAATGAAAAAATTATTGACAGATGGAGCAATATTGATTTCGAGAAGATCGACAGCCAGTGAGTTGACTGTATTACATAAAACGTTCTAGGGTTACAATTCCCGTAAACTTTGCCAGAAAAAATGTGAAATGTAATCGATAAACTGAGCTCTTCAATTAATACTCATCACTTTAGTGCTCATAACTAAAGCCACTGAACTTCCACAAAATTTGAAATTTGTTTTTTTTTTTAACAAAAGAATATTTCAAACCAAACATTTTTTAATAGATAAACTTTAATCAAACTGTGTGATTTTCAAGATTGTTTTTGATAATAGATACTAGCAATTCTAGAGTTTTTTTAATAGGTTCTATAACTATATGAAAGACAATAGTTTATAGGACCTTTTCAAAAAAAAAAAAAAAAAAAAAAACTCTAGAAATAATCTTAGCACAAAAACCCAACGAAAACAAAAATATTTTAAATTATCTAGCACAGATAAATTCGACAAGTTATGATACGAAAATATCGAAGTATGCTGTTTCGTTGAAGAATCAAATGAAACAGGAATAAACATCGTGCAAAAATATCTTTTGTTTAACACGTTTTCTAGCTTTCAGATCAAAAATTGCTCTTATTGACTTCCGTTTCATGAAATTATACGTTAACGTTTTGACAGCTGAAATCAGCTTTTGTCTACACGCATTTTCACAACAAAAAAACATGTTTTATTTTGGAAGACTCCAATTTATTCAACTCTTGAAAATGAAGAATAGCTGCTGACTTGATCATTATTTATCTGATTTAAATCTCAAAGTGCAGCAATGAAATATGAAAGGTCCTAGCCGAGTTTGGGTTTGCTCTAAAAATCTAAAAATTCTAATTATTATCGAAAAAGTGGCATAAAAACATTCCCAGTCAGGACGTTCTAGCAGGATTCTAGCAGAGTTCTTACAGAGTTGGATATTCTTACAGCATTCTAGCAGAAATGTTCTACACTGAAAAAAAAAGAAGGAATCCAATTCCTAAAATTTAGGAATTTGCCAACTTCTGCCAGAGAAGTCACCCAATTCCTAAATTTGCTGGCACAATTTAGGAATTCTGATACTTCTTTGGAAAAATGAGCTTAAACTGACAGCAAAGCTTATCTTGCGCAACTGCGCCATCTGATATTGAAACTCGGAATTATTCTTCAGAGCTTAACAGTCTGAACTTTCCTCTTTCTTTTGTTCTCGAGAGAAGCTGCTCAAACTCGACTTGTTTCGACAGGATTCCGATGATCGATCCACATAAATGCCAGAATAATACATTTTCATTTAAAAATATTTTCAGATAATGGTAATTTAATAATTTGTTCAACTAAAAAAACTATATATCAAAGTATTAAAAGTATAAAAAGTATAAAAAGAATTTAAAGTATTTAAAGTATTAAAAGTATTAAAAGTATTAAAAGTATTTAAAGTATTTAAAGTATTTGAAGTATTTGATGATATTAAAGTATTTTGAGTATTGAAAGTATTTAAATATTTAAAGTATTTAAAGTATTTAAGGTATTTAAAGTATTTAAAGTATTTAAAGTATTTGAAGTATTTAAATATTTTAAGTATTTAAAGTATTTAAGGTATTTAAAGTATTTAAAGCATTTAAAGTATTTAAAGTATTTGTAGTATTTAATGATTTTAAAGTATTTTGAGTATTGAAAGTATTTAAATATTTAAAGTCTTTAAAGTATTTAAAGTATTTAAAGTATTTAAAGTATTTAAGGTATTTAAGGTATTCAAAGTATTTACAGTATTTTAAGTATTTAAATATTTAAAGTATTTAAAGTATTTAAAGTATTTAAAGTATTTAAAGTATTTAAAGTATTTAAAGTATTTAAAGTATTTAAAGTATTTAAAGTATTTAAAGTATTTAAAGTATTTAAAGTATTTAAAGTATTTAAAGTATTTAAAGTATTTAAAGTATTTAAAGTATTTAAGGTATTACTACCGTTCTAGCAGGATTCTGACAGAACCAGCTCTGCTAGAATATTTCGTGACTGTGTTACTTCGTTTCAGCCGATTTAAGCTCTCTTTTAGTTGAGCTAACATTTGAAAAGGTCATATGAAACATAAAAATATCGTTTTGTCCATGTCTGGACTAAACAGCTTTTGTCTGACAATATTTTTTTGGATTTCCCTGAAAATTTACGGAAAAATTTCATTTGGGGCCATTCGTAAACCACGTTGATTTTATTTGTATGGAGCGTGAAAAAAGAACAGTCCACGTGGTTTATTGATGGCCTTTCAACAGGATTTCGATAAAATGATATTTGAATATAAACGCGCCCGCAAACATTTTTTTTGCAATTTTCTCAATTTTTATTTTTTGATTTGGATGATCCCTTGTCTATGCATTCCCTATTTCAAAAGAAGCCATTTTGCATCATTTGTCTTTCCATACAAGTCTTCATACAATGTTAGGGACTGGTTGTACCATATAGGTAAGTAAATGTATGAAATTCTGTATCTTGAGAAGGGACTTTCTGATCGATTTGGTGTCTTCGGCAAAGTTGTAGGTTATGATTAGGATTTTTCGTAAAAAAGGACACAGATTTTTTTTCCGAATTTTAATTTAACTATTTTTTTAAATTAAAAATCAAATCTCAAAACACGTATTTTTCGAATTTTCTTGATATATTAATGGGACTTAACAATAATTCTTCTGAGTCATAGTGCGTGGTGCAATAGAGAAAAATCTGTTAAAGAAGATATGATTTATTTTTTTGAAAATTCGTGTCTTTTTGGAAAATTTCGAAAACTTGGACAAAATCTTTAAAGTATGAATAACTATGTTAAAAATCATTTTTAAAGCAAAATTGATTTTGTAATCGACAAGAATTTATAGCTTATAGCTACTTCTAGGTACAGACTAAAGGTTTATTTTTGTTTTTTTTTTTGCATTTTTTAAATTGAAAAAAGCAACCCTGAAAAAATATTTTAAAAAGCTGACAAAATTTTCAACCATTTTCTCTCTGAAACTTCGAAAATTGGGCAATTAGTTTCTGAGAAACAGCGTCACAAAGTATTCGAATCGAATAAAGTGAATTATACTAAGTGTCACCTAATTTGCCGTTTCGTCCGATTTTCAATATTAAAAAATGAAACTTTTGCGAAATATTCTGATTTTTTCAATAAATATATAATTTGGTCTTGGCTATGTTTTGTGCGTACAAATTCTCTTTATTTTTTAAAATGTCTGCGAAATAATGCGCCTATGTGCAAACAATAATATAAAACCTAATTTCAACATCTTGCAAAATGTCATTTTATTCAGGAATATATTTTTATTACTAGAATTTTTGACCATTTTTGCTCTGGTTCCAAAATTAAAAAATTAAAACTTTATATAAACATTCTATTTGATTTAAAATGAATTCTGTGTTTGGGGCCATACACATGCGTTACGTAATAATAGAACACTCCCTACAACTATTAAATTGTATTTTTTTCAATCAAGCAAAAAAAAAATCACCGTAAATTTCTCGGAGGCAAGCGTGACAAAAAAGTTGGAGCGATGGTTTTGATCGCAAAAATTACAGACTTGATTAAAACGATTTCTGCAAAGTTCTAGGAACCTCTAGACATCCTTACAAATCACTGGAAAAAAGAATCGTCGCGATTTATTGAGTTATGCTCGAGAACCAGCGAGAACCATTTCAACTTTTTTGGGAGGCTTTGGCGTCCGTGTAAGTTGGACATGCCTTGGATGTTTCAGTGTCAACACGCGCTTTTAGAGTAAGTTTTGTTCTGAAAAGTTTAAAGGTTATCCAAAGTCCCTCAAGAATATCCTTTTGATGATCAAATCTTTATACAGTCATTTTTGTAATTTTTGTAGCTAAGTGTAATCGAGGCTTTGGATATTCAAGTCTGGACTGTATTATAAAATAAATTCCATTCATTCACTCCAACTCTTAATCCAAATTTGCAAACATCTCCAATCAACGGGCATTCTCTCATAAAAAATCCATCAATTGACAGTTCACACCATGCATCAATGCACTCTCAAACATACACACATTATCCCACAAACACATCCATCCACTTAGTACTCGATAAATCTTCGATCATCACTCTCCATTAGCGCCTCTCCTCTTCCTCCTCTCCTCCACCACCTCTTCTTGGAGGGCATTCTTCAGGCGCGTGCATGTTGACACCGGGCACTTCTATTCGTTTTGTACGAGATACGACCACCAACACCACAAACAACATTCCGGTCGTTTATGCTGCAAATTAAATTTACGACCATTATCAACCAAATTGCAAGGGGCCGACAAGAGCAGAAGAGAGGGTGCATCGTGCAAATTCCGCCATCGCCAGCAGCCATCAGATGATCATCCTTTTCGGACTCTCCGTTCTCTCTCTCTCTGTCTCATCGCTTCAAAAAGAAGAAGGAAGAAGAAAAAGAGAAAGAGAGATCAAGATCTTTTTGCGTTATTTTGAACAAATGCGCCGCATGCTGCGAGTTTGGCGCGGGGAAAATTGCAATTTTATTGACCTGACCGCAGCGCCGCCGCGGTTGTTGAATTTGTACTGTACCGGTGTTGGTTTGACTTTGAGCACCCCGCCACTAACTGTGCTGTTTAATTGGGGAGATTTTATTTCCTTCATGAAAAAAAAACATTACTTATGCTGCTGGCGCTGTCTGCCCTCTGGCTGTCAGTGGGATGTCGAACATGATCACGTTCCACGCATAGGAGGAATATGGGAGCCATGAAATGTTTGGATCATTTTTAAAACTCTATGCTTATTTAATTATATGAACATAATAGCTAAATTTTGTTTATCTCATGATGACATTTGGCATTATCTCAAACATATTAAATATCTATTTATTTTTAGTGTTTTTATATTTTTGTCCAATTTTATTATAAGAAAAAGGTTTGTATGAGACTTCAGATAGTTGAATTACAAACAAAATAAAAAGTACTTACTTTAACTTCAAATTCGAGTTCTGCGGCCTGATTTTAATAAAATTCAAGTGGTTGATATTTCATAACCGCCTTTTTAGCCGACATCTTGAATTTCAAAATTCTAAATCATTTTAGGGTTGTGTTGGGGTCATATTCAAGCTCGACAATCGAAAATAAGACATCGATTTTTTTTCGCGATTCGATTATCCGAAGTGAATTTTTTCAAGGCATTTTCTAGACCCTATAATTTCCTTCAAAAGAATTAGTGAAGAATGACCACACATCGGTTAAAGTTACCTTAATTCAATGAACAACGACATTCCCCAGAATGAGTCATTCTGACAAATGATCCATTCTGGCATCATACGCCAGAATAAATCATTCCTTTGATAAATGTATTTCTCACAAATGTTTAATGTTGTTGTTTTTCCTAAAAGGGTTAATTTTAAGAGAATATTAAAACTAAAAGAGATTCATTTTACAGATTTCAATGTTTGATGATAGATATAAGAAAGAAGGGTAATTTTTTCTAATTTACCCTTTTTTATGAATCAGAATTGAAGATTTGATTGGTATTTTTTCCTAGAATTATGATATTCATAAAGATTTACCCTTATTTTATAAAATTTGAAGATTTCAATATTTGTAGATTTAAAGATTCGAAGTTATAATCTTTATAATATTTAAAGATTTTGAGCAATTCCAGCTCAAATCGGGAATTTTTCTGGTACTTTTGTACCCGACTCTCTCCGATTTTAATGAAACTTTTTAGACATGTTATTCTAGGTCTATATAAGGCATTTTTGTGTATATGGAGCCAATTGTGCTCAAAAATGACTTTTGAGAAGAGCGTAAGTTATTTAAATAGTTTTGTATTTTGTAATTTAAAAATTACTGTATCTCGAAGCCGTTGCATCGTATCAAAAAGTGGTCAAAGACAAACTTGAAGGAAACTTGATGAGCTTTCTGAAAAAAAAAAACACTGAAAGAAAAATGCACGCCAATTTTATGAGAATTTTCAATATTTAAGTTTAAAAGTTAAATTTTAAGGTGATGTCACGATTTTTTTTCGTTCAAAATTTTTGTGAAAATAGCCTAAAAAGTAACAAAAAGACACATGAAAAATGCTGGATGGTATGTCTCCCTTAAAAAAATACAAAAATCATTGACTAAAACTGTTTTTTTGAAAAGTGGTATAAACCTATTTTTTCAACATTTTGCCTTCCTCACTGAGGTAAGGCTATAATCCTGATCTAAAAATGAACTTTCTATTAAAAGCTCCTAGACCCACCTTCATGTATACATATCTACTCAGAATCGAAAACTGAACAAATGTCTGTGAGTGTGTATGTGTGTGTGTATGTGTGTGTGTATGTGTGTGTGTATGTGTGTGTGTGTATGTGTTTGTGTATGTGTATTTTGATCAAACCAGTTGCATTCGACTTGGTTTAGGGTCCCATACATCGCTATTGAATTGTTTGAAGTTTCGATAAGTAGTTCAAAAGTTATGCATAAAAATGTGTTTTCACAAATACCCGGATCTCAATTATATGCATGTAAACGATGTCCGGATCCATCATCCGACCCATCGTTGATTAGGTAATTGAAAGGCTTTTCCAATGAGTCCAAGACATTGAAGATCTGGCAACCCTGTCTCGAGTTATGACCACTTAAGTATTTATGTAATATTTATGTACTTTTTTGAAGCCGGATCTCACTTAAATGTATGTGAACTATGACCGGATCCATCATCCAACCCATCGTTGGTTAGGAAGTTGAAAGGCCTTTCCAAAGAGTCCAAAACATTGAAGATCTGGCAACTTTGTCTCGAGTTATAACCACATAAGTTGTACATTGTCTTCTTTTTTTCTGGATCTAAAAAAATTATGAAACCACTCATATACATATTTTTGGTAAAAAGTGAGGAAGGCATCAACCACATAGGTGGATTAAGTTTGTTTTTATTTTTAAAACCGCTGTATCTTCTCAAGTATGGCTTAAGATATTGAGTGCAAGAATAGAATTTTAATGTGGTTGAAAAAGATTCATATTGAATTTTAACGGAGACGTGAATAAAGGTTAAATTAATAAATATGATTCTATTTATTTAATTATAATTAAATAATTATTTATCTATTTATTTATTCATCCATATAAAATGAGCGAGTTGTGGCGCTATAACCACGGCATGTAATGGCCTGGGCATCTGTGGAAATACGATGTCCCATCCCAGTGAGTCCCAAAACAGCACATGGAACACGGACACTTTTCCAGCATGATGGCTTCAAAGAATTAACGTTTAAAAAAACTGTATTGTAAATTGAAAACCATATACTAATAACTTCCATCATCTCATCAACAGTGAGCGAGTTGTGGCGCTATAACCACGGCAAATAGTGTCCTGGGCATTCGTGGAAATACAATGTCCCTTCCTTGAGGGTCCCGGAGCACCAAAACTTCTTAGCATGGTGCTCCCAACGAATAATAACCTAAAACCAAAACTCGGAGCGTATGGTGGTGTGTCCCCACGCTTCTTCCTCCCCTGTAGATTCAGAACTGTATTGTGGTTTGAACACACACCCTGTGCTCAAACTCAATCCAATTCAACGAATCATCTTTGCGGTAAACTTTACGCAGTAGGCCTGGCCGGTTTAACGTTTTGTGATGTTTCAATGCATTCTAATGCAATGGTGCACTACAAATGTTAATAAATGACAAGAAGAGGCTAGGCGTCATCTAACCTAAGGCACTCTCCAGGATCCCTTCGAAAGATTGGCTGCGCTAGGGTTTGATTAGATTAGATTAGATTAAAACCGCTGTATCTTCTCAAGGATTGGACATAGGACAATGGTCAATATGGAGACTTTTATGTAAAATTGTCTGAAGAATTGATTCTCACTATCGGTTTTTGAAAATGTTGACGTTTAGACCCCTTTTCAAAAAAACAGTAAAACTGTCAATGATTTTTGTATTTTTTTAGGAGAGATGGGTTCTTGAGATTCGATGCTTTTTTTCATTATTAACTTTTTTTTATCTCTTTCTCATACCTGTTAAAACATGTCTTAATGATAAATACTATGATCAGATTTCAAGACGGCTAGCTTTTGCATATTTTTTTTTGCAATATTGAAATACTGTGTAGTATTTGAACATGAAAAATCACTGTTTTAGGTGACAGCTTTGTACATGTTTTTGGTTGAGATTGAAATATGCAGCAATCCTCATAAAACAGCACGATTCGAAAAAAAGTTATCCGATCGGGCACAAAATTGTTTTAAATTTTCATGTGTTTTTTTGCGAAAAAAAAATTCCGGCAATACCTCGATATTTTCAAAACTAATGATTGGAAACAATTTTTTCATCCAAATGTTGAAACCTAGGCTTAAAATATCAAATTATTTATTTTTTTATTTTTTGCCCTCCATCCTCGACTTTGGTCAGAGCCTTCAAAAATTTTTTGCAACGGCCTTAGGGTTTAGCCGTAAACCTCGTGGACACGTTTGTTTTAAATTTCGCCCCTTCCCCTCGTGGACAATTGTTCATAAAAAGTACCTTTTGTATGGTGTGTTAACAATTACCATTCCCCCCCCCCTGAAATGTCTACCTGAGATTTTTAATTTCATTTTTTTTCACTTTGTTTTGTACATCCAATAAGTTTTTACAAGATATCGTAATTTTTAGAAAATTCTTACGTTTCTATAATTTGCAATATTTATTGCATTTTTGTAAAAATTGGGTATTTTCGAAAAATATGGTATTTTGCGAAATTTTTTAGTATTTTTTTTACCCATATTGCAAAATTCGAAAATTTGAGTATTTTCGAAAAATAGGGTGTTTTCTAATCTAATCTAATCTAATCAGACCCTAGCGCAGCCAATCTTTCGAAGGGATCCTGGAGAGTGCCTTAGGTTAGATGACGCCTAGCACTCTTCTTGTCATTTATTAACATTTGTAGTGCGCCATTGCATTAGAATGCAGTGAAACATCACAAGCGCTATAGCGGCCAGGCCTACTGCGTTAAGCCGTATCGCAGAGATGAGTCGTAATTGGGTTCAGTTTGAGCACTGAGTGTTCGGACAACAACACAATTCTGAATCGACAGGGGAGGAAGAAGCGTGGGGACACACCACCTTACGCTCCGAGATTTTGGTTGTATTCGTTGGGAGCACCATGCTAAGATGGTTTGGTACTCCGGGACCCTCTGGGATGGGACATTGTATTTCCACGAATGCCCTGGACATTATTTGCCGTGGTTATAGCGCCACAACTCGCTCTGTGTAACAGTATTCCTAATTCCAGTCCACGCTCAACAAGTCGTCATGGCCTAGTGGTTAGCATTTTTGCTTACCAATCCAAAGGACGGGGGTTCGAACCCCACAACGAGCGACTTTGATTTTTCGTTCATATTCATCATTTCTAAATTCTGTGTTCTAAACTTTCTCGTTGGGAGCAGATGGGCATCGAACCCAGAACCATTCGCTTGCAAAGCGAACACCGTAACCAGTCAGCCACGGCCGCTTCGAAAAATAGGGTGTTTTCAACAAAAAACTCTAATGAAGTGAAAAAGCATAATAAATTTCGCTTTGTTCGATACCCATATTGCAAAATTATGAAATTTTTGTATTTTCAAAAAATACGGTATTTTGTGAAAATTTTAGTATGAAAAAACATCTAATGAAGTGATAAAGCATACGAAATATCGCTTCGTTGGGTATCCAAATTGCAAATTATGAAAATTAGACTTATTTCGAAAAATACGGTATTTTATGAACAATTTAGATTATTTTTAAATTAACTATTTTCAAAAAAAAAAATCTTTGTGAAAGTATTGAAAATTTACCGCGATTGGGTTGAATTAGGTCGATTTTAGAAAGTTTTTAAAAATGAGTTATCGTTATCGTCCCGACGATTGTCATCGTTTTCGAGCCTCGATAATTTTATCGATTAACAACCTTGTCACGTGGTTTAGGGATGGTCTCTAACAGGATTTCAAGATATGATTTTTTGAAAATAAAATCTGGGGTCTTCGACACGCTAGGAAAATGGCATAAACGAGAAAGAATCGCTTTTATCTGATAACCTTAAATTGGGGGTTGAAGGGTCAAAATCAACCCGGAAAATCAAACAATTATTTTTTATTCTTCCCTTCTTAGATTTTTGTTAAATGTACCATTGCAAGCTTACTGAACTTGTGTATAATGCATTTTCCAATAACTTTTTGAAATAATGAAATTCTTGCTGGTATTTTCAATTTTTATGTATTTTTAAGAATTTTTGGCCAGTATTATTTGGTTAAGGATTCGATATTTAATTGAATTTTATTATTTATTATTGAATAGTTGAGTAACGAAAACTTTTGTCAAAAAAAAACAAATTTCCAGTTTTTGGTATTGGGTGTTTTTGGAACCGCCTTGAGTCAGGGGTATTAAAAAACACCCAAAAAGCAAAAACTAAAAATTTGGTTTGTTGGACCCTTTCAAAAAAAAAAAAAAAAACAAATTTCCTCCTAAGCGCGTCCTCCTGGTGACAATGTTATCTGATGATGCAAGGCAAGTGGATCATCTGGAATCCTCTTTCGCTCCACCAATGCAGTACTCATTGTCAACTGCTACGATTGGTAATGATCTCAGGATTTATTCATTTAAGCACCATTCAATACTTATCGAAAGTTTTGCAACAACAACGGAATCCTTCACCGCCGAATTTCTGGGGCAAGGTCCACCCCAAATGTCCAGCGAAAGTATCTTCTTATCGATTTCGATGCTGATGGGTACTTACAAGAAATTGACCCATCAGCCCGCGGGGGCCATCACCAATAAAGAGATAACCCGGGCGTGTGTGTGCACGTGGCAGTTAAATTTATTGGATTGTTAAAAATTATCAATTTTCCCAACACGTTGGCGCGGTTGTCGGTAATTGCGCGCGAAACCGTGTCGAATTTGGTCCCCAAACTGCATTACGGCTTTAATAAATGCGAGATTTATCAGCGAATCACTGGACGTCTGCATTTCACACCACGCCGCCGCGGTGCATCTTTGTGCAACGGTGACGACATTATCGCGGTTAAATTGGCGAAGGCGAGGTAATTCGCAACCTCCTGGTAGCTCTCCGGCTTGAGCTGAGGAGGCGCGAAAAGAGACGATGAATTTGCATCAGCTTTGAGATTTCTTGGCGATGGAGTTCTCCGACGTGACAGCGATTGATATGTGCAGGTCGGACTGGGCTTCTGTAAGAGGATTGGTCACTGGGGTAATTTACTAAAAATGTACATTTAATTAATTAGGAATTTTGCAAATTTACTTCGATTCACTATTTTATCATTATTTATAAAAATCAGAGAATTTCCATTAACTCTTAAATATTCATTCCTTCAGAAAAAAAAACAAATTGCACTCATATGAGCAGTCTTTAAGGCCTTAAATACTTAAACCTCTGACTGCAGAAGTGCAAGCGTTGAGGCGTCCAAGTCAGACTTCAACGTCGACGAAGCCAAAGAGATTGTACTTAATTAACAAAATAAGCCACTCTAATAACTGTAGCGTTTAAGACGACGGCGACGACGAGGTTCGTCTTCTTCCAAGTCGTCAGCATCGGCAAGTCGGCTCAGATTTGCGCGCAGTGCGAAAAGTGTGACCGTTTCGTGGTGGTGTTCTGGCGATGCGATGATGTTTCGAGAAAGGATCGATGCTCAGTCGGCGACGCATCTTCGCGGGGTGAACGTGAGCAGAGCAGTAATGGAATTGTGATTGGTATGAAAAGGGTTGAAGCGAATTGGAACAGTGTTTAAATAAGTGCTGAATTATAGCAAAATTGTTTTCCAAAAGAAGATAATTTGTACATCAAATTTGTATTAAGGGGACAACAAATTTTTATCTTCCAACTTCTTTTCAAATATTTGCAAAGGTTAGGTTTTTACTCTATGATCAATTCGTCAAAATTAAAAAAGCCGAATTAGTAGCTCTCTATAATTTCCTAATTTTTTTCAAGATTTTCCATTTTAAATTTTGTACTTGGTCTATTCTATGTTAAAAGAAGCCATTTTGCATCATTAGTTTTTCTATACAAGGATCCAAAAAAAAAAAATATAGTATGTGTATTAGGGTGGGTACGTTTATCAAAAAGTTCTCGGATCAAGTTTTAGTATGGTTCCCCTTGTAGGGCATGCCCATAGGGACTTTCATGCCAAATATCAGCTTATTTGGTTGTAAACTGGCTGCGCGCATCAGGGTTAAAGTTTACATGGGAATTACTATGGGAAAATTGAAATTTTGTTCAAACACTCCTACAGGTCTGGGAAAATAACGCGCCAACTCTGGTATGGTCAGGCCTGGGAATGGTCTGGAGAACACTTTTGAGCATATGGATTCGTTGTCCCTAGACCTGGCGCATCCCGACGTCTCCGAAATCAACGGTTTTCCCAAAAGCATCAAATTTTCCTTAGCATGCTATGAATGGTTGATGAACACCGCGACGCCATACGTCAGGCAGCTACCACGTGGGTGAGAAACGGCTGGAATATTCAATTGCAAACCTTCTTTGAACTAGAAAATGATCATTTCGAGCAATCCTGATATTATTTAGTCGAATTCAGAATCTTTGCATAGCAAATTTGCATTTTTTTGCAAATATTTCAACCACGTGGTAGCTGCCTGACGTATGGCGTCGCGGTGTTCATCAACCATTCATAGCATGCTAAGGAAAATTTGATGCTTTTTGGGGGAAAACCGTTGATTTCGGAGACGTCGGATTGTTTGCCGATGCGCCAGGTCTAGGGGCAACGAATCCATATGCTCTCTTCGGGAAAAGTGTTCTCCAGACCATTCCCCATAGGCCTGACCATACCAGAAGTTGGCGCGTTATTTTCCCAGACCTGTAGAAGTGTTTGAACAAAATTTCCAATTTTCCCATAGTAATTCCCATGTAAACTTTAACCCTGATGCGCGCAGCCAGTTTACAACTAAATAAGCTGATATTTGGCATGAAAGTCCCTATGGGCATGCCCTACAAGGGGAACCATACTAAAATTTGATCCGAGAACTTTTTGAAAAACGTACCCACCCTAATGTGTATATAAGAAAAACTGTATTTTGAGAAGGGATTTCTCATCGATTTGGTGCCTTCGGCAATTTTTTAGGTTATGATAAGGACTTTTGAGACAAAAATAGGTGCTCAGATTTTTACTTATAATAGTTTATATTTTATTTGTGACACTAGTGGATATGTTTAAGGCAGCCGTACCCTAAGATGACAGTTTTCGTGAGTTGCGCGTATCCACCGTCAGATGGCAAGTGGGCCTCCACGGGTCCCCCACAGACCGTTATTATAAATAAAAAATTTCCACCCAAACCAATGATTGGACATGGTTCCTGGGACCATTCTGCACCTCTGGGCCGAGTTTCAAAATATTTGCAGGCAGAAATTTCGGATACGGTCAGTTTTAGTGTTTCGAGTAGAAATTAAGGGGAAATCACATATAAAATGCGTAGGAAAAGATCAAAGTTTCAATATTTTAACTCCAAAACATTACTGATCATGGTTTTAAATTGTATTAACTTGTAGCAGAATGATATAAAAACGATTTACAGCACTGACTTAGCCGGATTAAGCCTAAGTTAAGTGACTTAAGTATATTATTTACAAGTTTATACCTTAAAATTAAATAAAACTCCTACATCAAGAAATTTAAAGTCAAGGAAAACTAGATAGCACAAAAATAACTTAAAATGGGGTGACTTTGTGCCAAGGGGTGACATTGTACCAATAAACGCATAAAGATTGCTTTGACAAGCTTGAATTTTGTGTTAATTTATTTACTTGTAGACGGAATTATTTGGTCTATTTATGTTCCCACAAAGCAATTTGACTACGCAAATCTGCTAATTCTGTTTGAATAAAGCCTGTTGGTTTAAAATTTAATTAATTAAATAAATTTAAAATCTCCTGGAATCCTCCAAATTTGAAAATTATGCTCACGTTTTTCAGTTCTGAATCAATTCCTTCTGAAATTAAATAAATCAATCAAAATATTAGGGAAACAAATTTTGTGACGTGGCAAGTTTGTGACATAGCAATTAGAATAAAATTGTTCTTTTTTGTTTTAAATCGTTTACAAATTTCAAACTTACGAATGAAATCCGGAGAGTACTCCAGCTATCATTTAGCTCATATATTTTTGTGGTCCTGAGTAATGACTATACTTATCAAAAGTTTAATGGCACAACTTCCCACCGGATTAATATTTCAAACCAACCAATTATTTTTCAACATTGCAGTTATCGTCATAAAATAAAAAAAATAAAATAAAATAACTTTTCATAATTGAATAAAATAATGTTGATACACTCATAGTTAGGATTCAATAAAACATATTATTGATCATCAAGAACGTTCACTAATAATGTTTTCATCAAAACAAATCCTACTTCTGCCCAATGTGAAAACACAATCGATCTTTTAACAAGCTTGGCATATCTTATGAAAACATGAAAATAGTACAGTTAAATATCAAATCAAATCAAATTGTTCGCTCTACAACATTACCAACCAAACTGGGGTGAGAGGCAACCACGTTTAACACTCTAACACCGAACCCGATATAGTCAAGTATGTACAGGCGATGTAAGTTTTCAATGTGACTTGTGTCCTAAAACTCTTGTCAGGGTCAAACGGTAAGGCTTATGAAACTAAAGCTTTATCTATTTTATCTATTTTTTTAGTGTTTCGTACTTATTGAACTTTTTATGTCAGAGAGATAATCTAAGAACAATATTTGCAACGATTATACTTTGCAATTCAAGCTTATCGAGCGTGGTGTTAAGCTATCTGGCTATTATAAAATCGTAAAATTTGGCACAATGTCACCCCTTGGCTCAAAGTCACCCCATTTTAAGTTATTTTTGTGCTATCTAGTTAACCTTGACTTTAAATTCCTTGATGTAGGAGTTTTTTTAATATTAAGGTGTAAACTTGTAAATAATATACTTAAGTCACTTAACTTAGGCTTAATCCGGCCAAGTCAGTGCTGTAAATCGTTTTTATATCATTCTGCTACATGTTAATACAATTTAAAACCATGACCAGTAATGTTTTGGAATTAAAACATTGAAACTTTGATCTTTTCCTACGCATTTTACATGTGATTTCCCCTTAATTTCTACTCGAAACACTAAAACTGACCGTATTCGAAATTTCTGCCGGCAAATATTTTGAAACTCGGTCCAGAGGTGCAGAATGGTCCCAGGAACCATGTCCAATCATTGGTTTGGGTGGAATTTTTTTTATTTATAATAACGGTCTGTGGGGGACCCTTGCCTCGTGTCGGAGTCCGCCCATTAAATAACGTCATGATTCGAATTCCCGGACGCTTCGAAACCCGGACACTTCATTTTGTTTTACCAATTATTTGAATATGAGTTCGCATTATGAATGCCAAAACTGTGTTATTTGATGAACTCCAACATCAACTTTCATTTAAAGTTTGTTTGAACGCTGTAGTTAATGCCAAAACAATTAAATACAATAAAATTATAAGTTTACCAAAAATGCGAAACATTTCACTTGAAATATTTCATAGGCGTTCGAAGCACCGGGAAGGCAAAGCAGAAATTTATGGTTACGATTTCTTAAATTCTAGCAAATGTTTATATAAACTATCGATTGTTTTGATGTTATCAGCTTATTTGAGACCTAAAGAATGCCATTCACTAACATTTCAGTTCAATTTGTGCGATTCATAAGTAAAATCGTGTCGGAATTCGAAGCAAAAGTGTCCGGATTTCGAATCAGCTTTATCAGTGTCCGGGATTCGAAGCACAACAAGTCATCTTAATTTTGAAATTCTGAAGAAAATTGTTTGAAAACATATTTGCATGCATTTTCTTGAAACTGACTGTTTATACTACATCCTGATGATATTTCTACATTTCCAACTTATTTCATGATTTTTGCCAGCTATAACAAAATGATATGCTACTAAGTGTCCGGATTTCGAATCATGACGTTAACGTTAACGTCATGATTCGAAATCCGGACACTTAGTAGCATATCATTTTTGTTATAGCTGGCAAAAAATCATGAAATAAGTTGGAAATGTAGAAATATCATCAGGATGTAGTATAAACAGTCAGTTTCAAGAAAATGCATGCAAAATATGTCTTTTCAAACAATTTTTCTTCAGAATTTCAAAATTAAGATGACTTGTTGTGCTTCGAAT
Organism: Culex quinquefasciatus; assembly: GCF_015732765.1. NCBI lineage: Eukaryota > Metazoa > Arthropoda > Insecta > Diptera > Culicidae > Culex > Culex quinquefasciatus. The sequence continues at coordinate 36,044,429 of NC_051862.1, forward strand.
CCCGGACACTGATAAAAGATTCTGATTCGGACACTTTGCTTCGAATTCCGGACACTCGATTTTACTTATGAATCGCACAAATTTGGACTGAAATGTTAGTGAATGGCATTCTTTAGGTCTCAAATAAGCTGATAACATCAAAACAATCGATAGTTTATATAAACATTTGCTAGAATTTAAGGAAATCGTAACCATAAATTTCTGCTTTGCCTTCCCGGTGCTTCGAACGCCTATGAAATATTTCAAGTGAAATGTTTCGCATTTTTGGTAAACTTATAATTTTATTGTATTTAATTGTTTTGGCATTAACTACAGCGTTCAAACAAACTTTAAATGAAAGTTGATGTTGGAGTTCATCAAATAACACAGTTTTGGCATTCATAATGCGAACTTATATTCAAATAATTGGTAAAACAAAATGAAGTGTCCGGGTTTCGAAGCGTCCGGGAATTCGAATCATGACGTTACAAATGGTTTGCTAGATCAAATCGAAGGCCGCCATCTTAGGCCCACTGTGCCCACAAAAAAACGGGTACGCTCAGTTTGTATGGGAGCTGTCAACATGCTCCCGGGCTGGTTTAAGGGGACTAAAACAATCTATTGAGCAAGAGGTTAGGATGGCACAAAATCTGGTACCAGATTGATGGTTTTTTGAAAAAAAAAAAAATAATAATAATAATAATTGATTACTGAACAAATCGAATCCATAGTCAAAAAAAAAAATTAAAAAATAATTTTTAAGTGCAAAATAAAATGAGCAATTAAAAATGACGTCAGCAGAAAATTTTGAAAACTATCTCTATTTAAAATTAAAAGTTGAACCAGCAGATTCCTAAACATGTATCTCGAATGATGGCTGATTATTACTTATTATTCACTCAATTTTTACTTAAGAGACTGTTATTTTCTCAGCCTGAAAAAAATCATGCGAGAGTGCTTTTCTCTTTTAAAATATTCTTAAATTGCAAAAAATGGAACATTTTTTGAAAATGTTAATCGTGAAAGTGGTTGCAATTTTTTTCACCTGTAAATGGTGCTTGAAATTTAGTTTTCCAAGAATTTAAATTTTTACAATAATCACAATTTTTCAACGGTACCAGATTTGGCCCCATCCTATAGCGCAAAAGATGCCCTTTTAAGTCCTCAAAACATACACAAAAGTGGAAATTTAACAATAAGTGTTTAAAATAAAAAAAAAACAATATCGGATTATTTTCCCTTTATTCTGCAAAGTCCTTATCAATACCCATAAATTTGAAGAAAATTTGATTTGCAAAATCGTTAAGAATTACCCAAACAAAAAAAAAATTATTTCAATTGTTTTCAGAATTTATCTTTGAAGGTTAAATCTAGAGCGTCCAATTTCTCGACCCGTGAAAAAATTCCTGGGATCTCCGATAAAAATATTTTCCGTTTCCCAGGAAATTTTTAAATTTCCCAAGAATTCCCGAAATTCAGTTTTTACCATCTATAACCAGGCTTGCCACAAATACAGATTTTTCAGCACAGGACCGAAACACAAACTAATTTTTTTTTTACAGTTAAAATAAATTTGAGCAGTTTTTGTTAAATTGGCCAAAAAGATAAACATTGTTAGCATCTTGTGGCATGTTCAGTTTTTGGTAAAAATATTATTCTTTAAAGTTATACTCGATTGAGTGTTTGGTATGGTCTATAACTGGGCAAACAAGGGCACATTTTGGTCCCTGTTATTTGCCCAAGTAATACCAAAATTTGGTATTCCCGTTTTATTTACCCCTGCTCGGGTGACCTGTTTTAGAATCCTTATTTGCCATGAAGAACATAATTTCGGCATTTTTTTACATTTCAACATTATGTGCTAAACCAAACTCTCTCAAACTATTCACAGAGGCAAGTCTAAAAGAAATTTTATGATTGTGGAATATGGATTCATTGATTTCTTAAACAGTGAGTTTGATAAAAAAAAAATACAATTATCATACTAACAATCAAAAGTGATTTAATGGTTTTGGATAAAATGCACTGTTTTAGAACTATAGCATTTTAGGGGCTAGACCGAAACAAAAATTTAATCTTCAAAATAAAATACTACAAATGAATTCTTACATTGAAAATGATTTATTCCTCTTTACAGTTGTTTTATTCGAAAGATCGGAAAATTTAACAGAGGTTTGATTTTCAACACTGAAATTTGGATTTTCAACACTGAAACGTTTTTTTTAAAGAAAATATCCAGTTTTATGAGTCTGAAATTCACAAAAATAATTGTTTTATAATATTATTTATTGTCAATTTGTACATAGTGGAATTTTCTCCTGGCCACAACTTATATTTTTGTTAAATTTATTACTTTTCCTGTCATTCTATAGTGACGAAATGGTCTGCTTATCAACATAAAAAAGTGGACTGGAAAGTTCATTATAGCTTTCGAGTTTAAGTAAGGTCTGAACCCGAGCATGGGTAAATAACAAGGGAAATGCGTAATAATACCTTTCTCTGGTATCAATACCAAATTTTGGTATTCCTGGACCCTTAAAAATTTGTCTTAAGGATTATGCAAGAGCAAAATGTGGTATCATACCAATTTAAGGTATTGTTTTGATATTGCAAAATTGCAGAATTTGTCAATGATCGAACACCACATTTTGGTATTCTTTTGGTATTACAGTATTTTATCAGATTCCTCTGCAACTATGGGAAAATTTTGACCAATTTTGACAAAATAATTAATTTTGCGCTATAATGATGTCTCAAAGCGAATGCTTTCATTCAAAACCGGAAATTTCAAACTTGATTTTAAACATTTTTGATATACCCCCTACAGAAATGACTTAAACTTGTGGAAAATTTTCTAAGTCAGGATGGCACATTTTGGTATTATTTTGGTATTAAAGTGTTTTATCAAATTCTTCTCAAACTATGGGAAAATTTTGACCAATTTTGACAAAACAATTAATTTTGCGCTAAAACGAGGTCTCAAAGCGAATGCTTTCATTGAAAACCGGAAATTTCAAACTTGATTTTAAACATTTTTGATATACCCCCTACAGAAATGACTTGAAATTGTGGAAAATTTTCTAAGTCAGGATGCCACATTTTGGTATTATTTTGGTATTAAGGTGTTTTATCAATTTCCTCTGAAACGTTGGGAAAATTTTGACCAATTTTGACAAAATAATTAATTTTGCGCTAAAATGATGTCTCAAAGCGAATGCTTTCATTGAAAACCGGAAATTTCAAACTTGATTTTAAACATTTTTGATATACCCCCTACAGAAATGCCTTGATATTGTGGAAAAATTTCTAAGTCAGGATGCCACATTTTGGTATTATTTTGGTATTGAAAGGTTTCATCAATTTTCTCTGAAACTATGGATTTTTTTAAATTTTTGACGAGATAATTAATTTTGCGCTAACTTGACTTGAAACCCAAAAATGTTAAAGCTGATTTAAATTTTTTTTTTGTGATATACCCACTAATATTTTTTTCAAAAACGTTGAAAGTTGGGATAACCAAATACTTTGAAAAACGAGTCAATCAACAGATTATAGAATTTTGGTGAATTTCAATCCAGTTTCATTTTAATAATACTAATTTTTCAATCTTGTTATTTTTCAGAAGCTTCGAGAACTTCAAGTACAGCGGTATTACTTGTGCAAATACCAGCGACCAAAATGTGCTCTTGGTTGCCCAGTAATAGTTGGTAAAAAAACATGAAATCAAACCAATATCATGTTTGTGGAAGACCACAGGGATACCAAAATATGATTTTCCAAGGGCGCGGGAATACCTAAAATTAAAACTAACTTAATCCACCTATGTGGTTGGAGCCTTCCTCACAACAATGGCTGTACACAAGTTTCATCTATTTTTTAGATCCGGCTTCCAAAAAGTACATCGATATCACTTAAGTGGCCATATCTCGAGACAGGGTTGCCAGATCTTCAATGTTTTGGACTCGTTGGAAAGGTTTTTTGATAACCTAACCAACGATGGGTCGGATGATCGATCCGGACAAAGTTTACATACATTTAAGTGAGATCCGGCTTCAGAAAAGTACACCAATATCACTTAAGAGGCCATATCTCGAGACAGGGTTGCCAGATCTTCAATGTTTTGGACTCGTTGGAAAGGTCTTTTGATAACCTAACCAACAATAGGTCGGATGGTGGATCCGGACATAGTTTACATACATTTAAGTGAGATCCGGCTTCAAAAAAGTACACCAATATCACTTAAGAGGCCATATCTCGAGACAGGGTTGCCAGATCTTCAATGTTTTAGACTCGTTGGAAAGGTATTTTGATAACCTAACCAACGATGGGTCGGATGATCGATCCGCACAAAGTTTGCATACATTTAAGTGAGATCCGGATTCTGAAAAGTACATAAATGTCACTTAAGTGGCCATATCTCGAGACAGGGTTGCCAGATCTTCAATGTTTTGGACTCGTTGGAAAGGTCTTTTGATAACCTAACCAACAATAGGTCGAATGGTGGATCCGGACATAGTTTACATACATTTAAGTGAGATCCGGCTTCAAAAAAGTACATCAATATCACTTAAGAGGCCATATCTCGAGACAGGGTTGCCAGATCTTCAATGTTTTGGACTCGTTGGAAAGGTCTTTTGATAACCTAACCAACGATGGTTCGGATGATGGACCCGGACATAGTTTACATACAGTTAAGTGAGATCCAAATATATGCGAAAACACATTTTTATACATAACTTTTGAACTACTTATCGAAACTTCAATCTGTATAAAACTCGATCTATGGGGCCCTAAACCAAGTCGAATGCAACAAGTTCGGGTCAAATCGGTTCAGCCAGTGCCGAGAAACATGAGCTAGTTTGTTGGTCACATACATACATACACACACACATACACACACACATACACACACACATACACACACACAGATATTTGTTCAGTTTTCGATTCTGAGTCGATAGGTATACATGAAGGTGGGTCTACGACGTTTTTATACGAAGTTCATTTTTAGAGCAGGATTATAGCCTTACCTCAGTGAGGAAGGCAAAACCATGACAATACCAAGTTTTGGTATTCAAGCAATGTTCAAAAATCCAGAAGACCTCAACTTGGTATTGAAATGATTTTATTTTGTGGTATTATTTTACCTTTGGAATAACATGGTATGGTATTGTTGTGCCCTTCCACATACAAGCTTTTGGTATGATTTCATGGTATTTTACCATCTATTACTGGGCAACCAAGGGCACATTTTGGTCGCTGTTATTTGCCCAAGTAATACCAAAATTTGGTATTCCCGTGTTATTTACCCCTGCTCGGGTTTCGGAACCTTCCAAGAAATGGATTGAAATTCACCAAAATTCAATAATCTGTGTTGATTGACTCGTTTTTCAAAGTATTTGGTTATCCCAACTTAGAAAAATTTCAACGTTTTTGAAAAAAATATTAGTGGGTGTATCACAAAAAAAATTTAAATCAGCTTTAACATTTTTGGGTTTCAAGTCAAGTTAGCGCAAAATTAATTATCTCGTCAAAAATTTAAAAAAATCCATAGTTTCAGAGAAAATTGATGAAACCTTTCAATACCAAAATAATACCAAAATGTGGCATCCTGACTTAGAAATTTTTCCACAATATCAAGGCATTTCTGTAGGGGGTATATCAAAAATGTTTAAAATCAAGTTTGAAATTTCCGGTTTTGAATGAAAGCATTCGCTTTGAGACATCATTATAGCGCAAAATCATTATTTTGTCAAAATTGGTCAAAATTTTCCCATAGTTGCAGAGGAATCTGATAAAATACTGTAATACCAAAAGTATACCAAAATGTGGTGTTCGATCATTGACAAATTCTGCAATTTTGCAATATCAAAACAATACCTTAAATTGGTATGATACCACATTTTGCTCTTGCATAATCCTTAAGACAAATTTTTAAGGGTCCAGGAATACCAAAATTTGGTATTGATACCAGAGAAAGGTATTATTACGCATTTCCCTTGTTATTTACCCATGCTCGGGAAGTGGCCAGTATCGGAGATTCTACAAATATTTTTTGCAAAGTTTTGATCGGGACAGGCAAATCATTTTGTCCAATCCCTGTAAGTATCAAATTCAAAAACAGTATCGAACTTTTTAGCACTCGTATGACTGCTGCAATAAACTTTTCAACACTGTTATGATTAGTATGCAGGAAAAATAAGTAATTTCGTAAGGGGAAAACAATTGGTTATTTATTTTCATAAAATAATTCAACTTTCTTTTTTCGTATTTGTCAACCTCAACAAAGTCTCGAGCTGAAAAATCTCGGTTTGGCAACTATTTTCATCGAGTTGTTACGTTTTATTATTTTTCTTTATTCAACTTTTTATCAGTTTTCTCGTTGCATTTTAGTGAATATTTATACGCATGAAGATTAGTGACGTACATCAAACAATAACCGCGACTTTTTTCTGTTTGCAACTGCATTGCAGTCAACCCACAATTAAACGGCCCAGCTCGGCCCAACCCCAAACCAACCTCGCCAGCGCCAAAACAAACACCAATCATTCCACACGCCCCTCGAGTTCCGGCAGGGTCACCAATCATTTTTTTTCTCCTTGCTGAAACAATCCATCGCCTTCCTCGTTTTTCATTCATGTTTGGGAGTCTTCTGCACCCGGTATCTGTTTTCTTTCGATTCACACCATTCTTCAAGAAGCGTCTGCAGAAGCGTTGACCGCGGTCACTTCTTCACTACGCGAACGTGGCGTTGAGTTGGCAGAATTAAACAATTAAGAGGCGTTCAACAATTATATCATTACCACCCCGTCACCGGATCGCGAAAAAAAAGAAGCTCGCGGTGAAAATCACTCTCGGAAGTGGCTAGAGGTACCATTCTCGGATGTTCTAGAATTCGTCCGTGACATTTGACCGCACTCGATCGTCCAAAAAAAATGATGAAATCAGCTGGTTAAGTGCAGTTCCGTCTTCCGAGGATGATCGATGGACGGCGTGGGTTGACCTAGATCATCCCGCTATGGTCGTAAATCGTGAATCGTGAGACAGGTTGAGTCGAGTTACCTAAAGTGCGATAAGTAAAACGCAACGATTTGGGATGGTTCTGAATGTTACGTTCTGCAAGAATTGTTGAACCGCTTTGGGAATGGTTCTCATAAATCACGGTTCAAGTTTAGAATTCCGTTAGGGATTTGATTTGTGACCTCATGGTTGCGCGCATCAAGAGATATCTCAATCAAGCGACGAACCCACGGTGATCGACATCGGGGGTCGTTCGTTCAACCCCGGCACCGATTCTTCTCATGGCTTAATTCCAATTTGCACTACAAACCAACTGCTGCTCGACCTGCAGGTTGGTCGAGAGGACTCCATCACGGTGTGGAGTGCCTCAGTGTGATATTATTGGGAAAAATTTCGCAACCACGTGCAAAAATGGGCAAAACAATCTCGTTTGAATAAACCCATCTGCGACGATGGCCTGCGGGTTCGGCTGAAGAACTGACGACGGCGAAACTGCTTCATTTTCTCCGGCAAGTGCTTTAAATCATAACGGCTGCTCTGGAAAGCGGCAAGACATTCAAATAATGCGATGTCTGCAGAAAAGTCCACTGAAAAGAACATAAACAATCTCGGCGGAGAAGATCTACGCGGCTCAACCGCGCGCTGGCAGGCCTTATGAAAGGTAGGTGGTTCACTGGGAAGCCTAGCAATATTAGCCGGGGGGGCTACTACAGCAAGAAGGCTTCAAACTACGAGAGGGTTTGCACTGAAGAAGATACACACACTCGTTGAGTGATGTTGCGCTACTGGATTAGATTGAATCGAAGAAAGACAGCATTCCGTTGGAGGTTGAAGTGACATCCTTAGGGTAAGCGAGCTGAAAGAAGTGCTACCAATATTGATTTATTTTTATGTTTCCTGTCTGCAGGTCATAGTTAAGCAGACATTTCACAGATTTTGTACATAAGAAAAAGGATGTGAAATAGTGAACTTATCTTAACTCCTAAGACCTTTAGGAAATGTTATACAATCCCGGGCAGACGGTAATAACAAAATTAATAATATTTCAATAACAAATCCTGTTAAAATAACAAAAAGTGTTATTATTTTATCCTGAACTTCAACTTCAATAAGAAAAAATAATAACAGTTTCTGATAAAATAACAAGATTTGGTAGTGAAGTGATATTATACTGAAAATGTTTAATAACACGCTAATAAGAAAAAATGTTATACATTTCAAAAACTCTCCTAATAACAAAATTTGTTATTCGTTCGGTATACTGACTTAGAAATAAAATTACCATAAATCGCACAAATGCAAAAGTTTTCAAGTGTCCATAACACAATCTGTTATTATTTTTTCTTTTGTTAAATATGTTTAGATCTTTGGGATAATTTTGTCTGATTTCGACGGGGTCATTATTTTGGCCATGAAATGGGGTCCTTAAGCTAAAATTATTCTAAAAAGTTGAAATTTTGGAAGTTGATTTTTTAATTATTTGATATACCCCCTGATGGACTTTGTTTAAAATGGTTAGAACTTTGAAATTTGACTAAATTTTAACCAATTTCGTCAGGGTCATTAATTTAACCATGAAATGGGGTGCTTAAGCTAAATTTATTCTAAAAAGTTGAAATTTTGAATGTTGATTTGGGGGTATCCCAAAGGGACTTTGTTTAAAATGGTTAAAACTATGGGGTAATTTTGACCAATTTCGTCGGGGTCATTATTTTGGCTATGAAATGGAGTCCTTAAGCTAAAATTATTCTAAAAAGTTTAAATTTTGAAAGTTGATTTTTTTGATTATTTGATATACCCCCTGAAGGACTTTGTTTAAAATGGTTAGAACTTTGAAATTTGACTAAATTTTAACCAATTTCGTCAGGGTCATTATTTTAACCATGAAATGGGGTGCTTAAGCTAAATTTATTCTAAAAAGTTGAAATTTTGAATGTTGATTTGGGGGTATCCCAAAGGGACTTTGTTTAAAATGGTTAAAACTATGGGGTAATTTTGACCAATTTCGTCGGGGTCATTATTTTGGCTATGAAATGGAGTCCTTAAGCTAAAATTATTCTAAAAAGTTTAAATTTTGAAAGTTGATTTTTTTGATTATTTGATATACCCCCTGAAGGACTTTGTTTAAAATGGTTAGAACTTTGAAATTTGACTAAATTTTAACCAATTTCGTCATGGTCATTATTTTAACCATGAAATGGGGTCCTTAAGCTAAATTTATTCTAAAAAGTTGAAATTTTGAAAGTTGATTTTTTTAATTATTTGAAATACCCCCTAAGGGATTTTACTTAAATTGGCTAGAACTATGAAATAATTTTGACCAATTTTATCGGGGTCATTTATTTCACCATGAAATGGGGTTTCAAGCTAAAATTAATCCAATTAAATTAACTTTTGAGAGTTCATTTTATTTTTAAATTTTGTTATATTTCCTAACGGAATTGATTTATTTATTGAGAATTTTTGAAGTGTGAATAACAAAAACTGTTATTATTTTCACAGAGCCAGGAGGTCGGAGCTGACGTTGAAGTTCGAGCTGGAGTGAGACCTCGAAGACTGCATTGGATTCAGCAAATTTTCAGCAACTTTTACTTGGAGTTGGAATCTGTGAAGTCGGGTATTTTTGGAGAGCTGAAGTCGCCGTTGACGTCATATCCTGCATCCAGAGTCGGAGTTGTCTTCAAAGTATGGATTCAAAGTCGCTTGAAGGTACCCGACTCTGCAGCCCTGACTAGTACAGAGGAGTTATGGCAACTGCAGGTTTATTTGCAAATTACAAATAAACCAAAACAATAACATTTTTTGTTATGGAGACATACCAGTTCAATAAGATTTTTTGTTATTATGCTGCTCCACCTCTCCGCACAAAATAACAAATCTTGTTATTCCTTCATGATTCCTTCTGTGTTATTGGTTTGTTATAACAGTTTAAGTTATTCTTCGAACAAATCTTTGTTATTTTAACATTCTAATCCGATCATCCCAATAACATATTTCGATCTTCTCACAATATCAAAAACTGACCTTCCAAATTATTTCCGTCTGCTCGGGATGTCTTACAGGATATATGATGTTTATTTTTAAATTCAATACATTTTTTCCAAATTTTCCACTTGAACAAAAAATCACAAAATGTGTATCTCAAACCTGTTCCCATTACACTGATGTACCCTTTCATTTCACGCTCATAATGCGAAATGATTTGTGAATGACAGCAATCGTACAACTAAATGAGAGAAGTTTAAAACCTGGTTATCGCCACCACGCTGCTGCAGCCATCCCAAAGAGCCCTCAACCCGACTGTATAATGATATCATTAAGATAATTGAAATAAAAACAACCCGCTCCATAATCTGCAATGAAGATGCCACCGCCGAGGATCTTCGAGGTCGGCACCGTTTTGGACGCAGAGAGAACACGATCCGGCAGCGCTTTTCGGATCTTCGAAGGTCTGGTTGCATTGTTGACCTTTCACCACCTGGTTGATGGCCTGTCCAAAAACGAGCATCCGCAACGGCATGGTCCTGCAACAGTTCTGACGCAACGCTGCAATTTTCGAGACTTGCACAAACTGCCCCCAATTGGAATCGGCTCAGTCCGAAGTCGCCCTCAGACGGGTCTCGTCGATTTTTGCGAAATATTTTCGAAATACTTCACAAACTGCCAGCCTATCGATAACTGATGATGTCTGACAATTTAAGTTCAAATTCGTCCACGACTGGTCTTCGAAAAAAAAAAATTTGGAACGTTCCCTCAAAACTGCGGCTTTTGCCGTGCCGCAACGAGGTCATTCACGAGGAGTTGAGCCCCCGAAAAGCTCAAACCAGGTGCCCATCGCCGTTGTGGCCACTTCACCTCAAGGCCGCACGTCGAATCCGGGCTGTGCCACCCCCTCGATATGGGCAAAAATTCACATCATCGACTTTTCGGCAAAAGATGATGATGATGATGATGATGTTCAGCGCGCAGACAGTTTCGGGCAGAAGTATGAAGGCAAAAATTATGATCGTTGTTGGCAGCCCGACTTACCGAACGGGCAGCAGCAAGTCAAGCACCGCCAGACAAAACTTTTACTTTTGTTCGTACGCAAGGGGGGAAAAACAAGAATAAAAATAAAACAAGCATAAAACGATCGCCGTGGGAGTTTTCGGCTGGTCCGAAATGCTCTTCTCGGCAATTAGTTTGAATTCCACCAAAGTACGGTGCTCTTCATAAATGGTCGAAGCTACAACACTTTTGCGAAGGTCGATGGGGCAGAATGGGCTACTTAACAGAAGCAAAGTGGAACGTATCAAGTGTTTTTGAACATAGCACTTACAAGTTGTTAGTTACAACAAATGTCTCCCTGGGTCCTGTCTCGGTGGATTCGCTTGTAGGAAATTGGACTCACAATCCAAAGGTCGTTAGTTCGAATCCCGAGAGGGATGGAAGCTTAGGTGTAATAAGAGGTTTGCAAGTGCCTCATCATGGGCCAAGAGGAACAATCGCTCGTACGGCAGTAATTTTTACAGTTTTGATTATTTCCAGTATGAGGAATTGTCGCTAGCAATGCAATTAGCTGATTCGACTACCACCTAAACGCCAAAACGGCGTAACACCACTGGGCATAAGATTGAATGAAGTTTTTTTTTCAAAACCTTTGTTTTCTTATAATATTTTGAAAGTACAAAATAAAGATTAGGGTTCGTTTTAAAGCTTATTTTATCAAAATGCTATTTTTCCTAGATCAGTAGTGTCCCTACCAATGACTTGCACCTATTATAAAGTATGATTTAACTTTTGGTTATTTTTCGTTGAGAGCTTTTAAAAAATCATGTTCAGGTGGGGCAAGTGTACCATATGGATTTTTAGTATGGAAAATATGACGAATTGCTACAACAACACATTTTATTGTGAAATAAATACATTAAAAGTACTTAAAACTGATAAACAATTGTTGAAAAAAATTGTCCATACAAAATACAGTGACATCATGAAAATTTACTATTTATCATCTATTTAAGTAATATTTTTTTTTTCGTAAAAACGATCAAATTTTTAGTAAAATATTATTTTTTAATTCAAAAATGAAAGAAACGTTTCAAATTCAAATTTCAAATTAACGGAAAATCAAAAATTTTAAAATCAATTTTGTACATTAAAAAAGGTGCAGGTGGTTATGTTCTACATGACCAATATGACAAAGAACTTTGTACAAAACTCAAAAAATCATGCTATTTTTATTTATATTTTTAAATTCTTTGCCAATTTATTTAATCCTGAATAATTAATTCTAATTAAATATTTTCATTCAATGGCACCTCTGTGGATATAAATTGCCCATATTGCCCCAAGTCGTATGGTTCGATAAATGTACCCCCGGTAGAACCTTCTTCAGGGCACTGGCCATTCCGGGTGTGGCCAATCCTGTCAAAATGGATTTTTTCATTACCTGTATCAAAAACCATGCATTTGTATACCCATATTGCCCCAAGTCGAATGGTTCGATAAATGTCCCCCCGGTAGAACCTTCCCTCAGGGCCATGGCCACTCCGGGTGTGGCCAATCCTGTCAAAATGGCCATTTTCACTACCAGTTCAAAAACCATGAATTTTGATACCCATATTGCCCCAAGTCGAATGGTTCGATAAATGTCCCCCCGGTAGAACCTTCCCTCAGGGCCATGGCCACTCCGGGTGTGGCCAATATCCTACCAGTTTGGTCCCAACCCCATTGCCTTAAATCATTCTGGTTTTCGAGTGACCGTTCTAACAATCTTCGTTAGAACAGAATTCCTCCCAAGTTGGTGCACAACCTGTGTCTTTCAATTTGTGCATGTGTGTGTGAGCAATTAACACCGTCGTTCCGTCTCCGACGGATTTTCGATTAAAACTAAAATTGTTCAGAGGCTATCTGTTAGCTTATATAGTTCGCATGAAATGTGGCAACATGGTGCAAATTTTGCCTCGTCTCCTGCTTTCTTGGAACTGTCACGCGAGAATGCTGCACCATTGTTGCCACATTTCATTCGTTGCAGACCCCTTCCGCAGTACCAAGCATGCAACATTTTCGTAACGCGCGACATTTTTCGTTTTTCTGGATTGACACCTCACAAGAATAGAGCCCTTAGGACAAAGTTCTTTGTCAAAAGATTTTTGCATTTGTTTTTTTTCTTCAAATACTAAGTTTGTTAAAAATTTCGAGTGTAAAATGCAAATCAAATTTTGCATTTCCGAAAATCCCGAAAAACGATTTGGCTTGACATTTATTGTATTTGGGTTACCGATACAAGACTCTATGTTATTTTGGCAACTGGCCACAAAAGTGGTACAAAAATATTGGAGGATCTGTAACTTCTGAAGGAATTTTCTGATCGGTCTGGTATCTTCGGTTGATGATTGATGAGGATTGTTTTACTTATTCATAAAAATCCAATAAATCTCTTAAAAATCTAAAAAACTGCGCAAATTTCAATTGCATCAGCTAAATCAGAACACACAGGTGATATTTGTTCACAAAACATTGCTAATCATCCCTTTTTTCTGATTAAAATTATGTTTTAATTTTCTACAGAGTTGTGTTTCTTGTCTTATTTTGCACATTTTGATGAGTAATTGACACACATCATTTGGCAAGTTTCTTGAACAGTTATTCAAAATATTCCAATAAATAATTGATAAATTTTGTACAAAAAGCTTAAAAAATAGATAACTTAGAAATTTCTCGATGAAACATTTCGCTCAATGAAGCATTGGAAAGCTGAGAAAATTTCCTTTAAGACACATTTTAAAGTAGCGATGACTATTTTTTTCTTAAAAGAAAGGGGGTTTTGATAAAATCGATTTTTTGTTATAAAAAGTAAATGGAAAGAATATGCTTTTTCGTGTACTTATTTTTTTCAAATATTTCACAGGACACAGGACAAAAACGATAGTGGTACAAATAATAAAATTTGAATTTCAGAAATTTGTGTTGTTCAAAACCACGGTATTTTGCCTTCCTCACCTTACTAAGGAAAGGCTATAAAATCACTCGAAAAAAAAAATTCTCAATATGACCTCCTAGACCCACTTTCATGTATACATATCGACTCAGAATCAAATTCTGACAAATGACTGTGTGTGTGGTGGGATGCTGATAAAAAAAATTGCACTGGATTATCTCGGCACTGGCTGAACCGATTTGGACCGTTTCGGTTTCATTTGATCCGTCTTAGGGTCCCATAAGTCGATATTGAAAATTATAAGGTATAGTTTAGTACTTCAAAAGTTATGATAAAAAAACGATTTTAACAAAAGTCCGGAATATTGTAAAAAGGGTGGTTTTTGTAAGAAACATTTTTAAAAAGGTATTCAAAAGACCTTTTCAACGAGTTCAATAGATTGAAGATCGGACGACCCTATCAAAAGTTATAAGCACTTATGTGTTATTTATGAACTTTTTAGAAGTCGGATCCAAGATATTTTGACAAAAACTTTTTTCGGATCTATCATGCGACCTGTCGTTGGATAGGTGATCTAAAGACCTTTCCAATGAGTTCAAAAGTTGATCAAGTTGATAGAACACTGAAGGTACGCCCTTTTGTATCTTTTTTAAATAGCATTAACCTCGAAATGTGAGGAAGGCATCAACCACCTAAGGGTGGATTAAGTAACGTTTTTTTAAAGGCTTCCAAGCAAAAATCATTCTTTGAAATTTGGTCCATTTCTGGCAACCTTTTTATTATTTTTAAAAGATTTTCAGGTAATACCTCAAACTGCCTTGGATTGCGTCTACGTTTACCCACACTGCCCAAAATATTTCACCCTCAAACCGGCAGATGAAACTGAAGTTGATCTCCCGCATGATTTATGATCGTCGCGATTTTTGACAGGAACGTATCAATTTTTGCTGATCACCCGCCGAATTGGTCCGCGCTGCCCATTGCAACCATCTACGTGGTCTACACAGGCATGTATTTGTTGCTGTTGCTGTTCTTTCTTCAAGTGGACGACCCATCACACGACGCGACTTTGCTAATTCTGATTAAGGCCCGCGCGGTTTGTCTTTGGGCGAGTGTGTCGAGCCCACGTCGATTATCGCACGTTCTATTATTCGCCGAGGGAGGAGGGTTGTGGGAGGGGGAGGGGCTCTCAAATTTGGCCCCATTATGGCGGTTCATTTTTGGCACGTTGATGAGTCCTTCACGGTTGGTTGGTGGCCGGTGGTCGGTGTCCGACTGAGGCTTCCCCCAACGATAATGATAATTGGAGTGATTTAAATGCCAATAATGGTGTGGGAAACGCACACACACACGCCTTCGCGGTGGGGTGTCATGATCCGAGTCATGTGAGGAGGTGCTGCACGTGACTTATGGGGTTCACGCAAGGAAAAGGTACGAACTTTGAACTATTTGCGGATTGTAGGGCAAAATTGCAAAATATATTTTTGGATGGTAACAGATTAAATATCACGTTTCAGCACGATCTAATCAAGTTGTTTCACCCCTAATAAATGAGGTCCAAAACTTTCAAATTAAACCCAAAACGTTATTGCCACAAGCCAAAGAAAGACATGCACGCGGTTTCACTCTCCTTCATAGAGAGAAGTTCAGGCAGAGTTAAACTCAACAAAAATTAACCCGGACCGTTGAGCTCAAATATTACTCCAAAAGCACTCTTAAGTTATATGCAAATTTAAATTACAAGATGGCGTCCGAAATGGCGGAGCTTGGATAAGTCCTGTCAATTCATCTGAAGTGTTGTTAAATCATGACAGGATTTCCAGACTTTTAGTCAAAAATTCCATTTCACCGAATGTGACTTTTACTGGTTCCACTTTAACTCGACAAAGAAAGGCAAGACACCATGCGCCACTCAACGTGAGTTCTCTAAGGACCCCCAACTTGGCGCGACGTCGCGGTCTAGGTGATGAAGGTTATCACTCAACAGGTTTGCTCATAAGTCACCACAGCTCGGTTGGATGGTTGCCCGATTTTTAATCCACCGCAAAGTCCACTCAATCAACCGAGAGAGAGGAGTCCGTCAAAGCTTGAAAAGATTCACTTTTAATCGCCATTAAGTTCCCCCATTGTTTAAATGTCATTTTCTATTAAGGGGACTGCCATGTGTGGCCCAGCATTCTTCGGGAATTGTTTCAAGGTACTCGAAGCCATCGCCATCGCCTCATCGCGGACATCGTATAATCATCCGCGGTTCGCGGTCTCTGACAGGTACCCCAGGGTCACCCACGTGGGCTTACGAGCGAGGTACCTGTTGCGCGCATAAGCCGCGAAAATTATCGCCGGTCCATTTTGGACACCCTGCCAGGAATTCGGTCCTCCTCCCCCTCCTTCCGCTGAGGGTTCCCCAAGAAGATTGACCTTTTCCGAAGATGACCCAGCGCGGTGCAGTTTTTTTGGCTTCCTTCGCTGCTCTGCTTCTTCGTTGTCTACTTGGTTGTGGTTTGAGGTTGTTTGCATATCGTAAGGTTTCGTGCAGTTCGTGTATGTTGGCAAAAGTGTCCATCACTTTGGGTCTCACAGGGTGCAATCAGGTCTTTGTCCGCCTGCTCCTCCTCCACCAACAACAACCCCCCCCTACGAGTGCAGCAGCGATGAAGATGTTTTCGGAGACTTGTCGCGCGCGCTAGACGACGAACCGTTGATGTTGCGTTGCAGGTGAGCTGGAAACAGGAGGTTGGCGTTTTAGTTGCAGTAATTATACTCTCTAGCAAGTGTGCGCAAGGGGGGGGGGGGACGCTCTGGGCTGAGCTGTTACACACCAGACGATGGTCGTGGATTGCCGGATGATGGCTGGTTAGCTGAAATATTTGTGTCACATCAATCAGCCCCAGTCAACGGCAGAGTAAGCGTGGATTGACAGGGAATTTCGCGGTGAAGACTTCGATTTTTTTTCAGTTGAAGTGATGATTAGGTATTATGAAGTTGATAAAAAGAGGCTATTCTGTAAGTTTTTCTCACCACATTGAGCTGATGCTTTTGAAACAATGTCGTCTTTGTTTCAAATGCTCAAGCTGATCAAAAATACTGCGGATATTGAAGCGATCTAAAATCAAAATTGAATATAACTTGCATCGAGCAAGACAAAAAGGCACTCACGTTCGCAAAACCCTCGTTGAAATCAATCAATTAATCAGAGGAACAAGTTTTTCGGAGCACGCGAAAAAAATCAAACAAACCCCTCAATTAGCTGGCCGTTTGAGGGAACGCGACACGCGTGTTAAAGCATGACGCAACAACATCTTCAGAGCGAGCCCAGCTTTATTTGCACAATTTTGCAGTTGATTTCCTTCGCGAAATCATTGTTTTTTTTTTCTGTGTTCAAAAGGCTTCCAGTACATTTGCGCTCGATTCACTTGTTCAGCAACTGCTCTCCTTCCCTGCTTGTGTTCGACGCTGCTTGGAAGTTCAACAATTAGACAAGGATCTTCTTTGATGGGTCGTCGAGCTTCGAGCTTGAGGTTCGTCGCTTGTAGAGCATAAAAACGCACTACTTCAAATAGCACCATCAGTGAAGGTATTTACGGATCTTGGGGTCCGCGCGGGCAAAGCTATAAAAAACCGTCAAATCCATTCGTTTTTGCTGATGACCGCTGGGCCAAGTTCGTAGTGTACAGTTAAACCTCGCATATGCACCTCATATGGGGGTTTCTTATGCGAAGCACGCATATGCGAGGTACAGGGCTTATGGGATTTTGGCTATATGGGAGACATGGGCTATATTTTTATAAAAAATCAACTAAACTATACAAATTTATAGTGTTTTGGAATCGTTATGAAGTCAGCTTTACAGCTACACCAAATTTACATGGTTTACGATGTTCTAGGTCATCCGAAACTTCGTTAAGTTAAGGCCTATGTGTTCAACGCCGTACAAGTATGAGGTAGGCGATTTGACTGTGGTTTTTGACCACAGATCATATCCGGATAGCCTCAGGGAGGTTCAGGGACTAGTCTACCGATATGTGGTGATGTTCTGGGTCTTCTGTAGAGTCCCGGGAGGTACGTCCGATGGGTCTACCGCCGTAACACGGCAGAGGTCGGTAGTTTTAGACCTCAGATCATATCCGGATAGCCTCAGGGAGGTTCAGGGACTAGTCTACCGATATGTGGTGATGTTCTGGGTCTTCTGTAGAGTCCCGGGAGTAACGGCCGATGGGTCTACCACCGTAACAAGATAGAGGTCGGAGGTTTTTGACTTCAGATCATATCCAGATAACCTCAGGGTGGTTCAGGGACTAGTCTACCGGTATGTGGTGATGTTCTGGGTCTTCTGTAGAGTCCCGGGAGGTACGACCGATGGATCTACCACCGTAACACGGCAGAGGTCGGTGTTTTTTGACCTCAGATCATATCCAGATAGCCTCAGGGAGGTTCAGGGACTAGTCTACCGATATGTGGTGATGTTCTGGGTCTTCTGTAGAGTCCCGGGAGCTGCGTCCGATGGGTCTACTGACGTAACACGGCAGAGGTCGGTGGTTTTTGACCTCAGATCATATCCAGATAGCCTCAGGGAGGTTCAGGGACTAGTCTACCGATATGTGGTGATGTTCTGGGTCTTCTGTAGAGTCCCGGGAGGTACGTCCGATGGGTCTACCGCCGTAACACGGCAGAGGTCGGTAGTTTTAGACCTCAGATCATATCCGGATTCAGGACTAGACTAGTCTACCGATATGTGGTGATGTTCTGGGTCTTCTGTAGAGTCCCGGGAGTAACGGCCGATGGGTCTACCACCGTAACAAGATAGAGGTCGGAGGTTTTTGACTTCAGATCATATCCAGATAACCTCAGGGTGGTTCAGGGACTAGTCTACCGATATGTGGTGATGTTCTGGGTCTTCTGTAGAGTCCCGGGAGGTACGACCGATGGATCTACCACCGTAACACGGCAGAGGTCGGTGTTTTTTGACCTCAGATCATATCCAGATAGCCTCAGGGAGGTTCAGGGACTAGTCTACCGATATGTGGTGATGTTCTGGGTCTTCTGTGGATTCCCGAGAGCTACGCTTGAAGTGTCTACCGCCGTAACAAGGCAGAGGTCGGTGGTTTTTGACCTCAGATCATATCCGGATAGCATCAGGGAGGTTCAGGGACTAGTCTACCGGTATGTGGTGATGTTCTGGGTCTCCTGTAGAGTCCCGGGAGTAACGGCAGATGGGTCTACCACCGTAAGAAGATAGAGGTCAGATGTTTTTGACCTCAAATAATATCCAGATAGCCTCAGGGAGGTTCAGTGACTAGTCTACCGATTTTTGGAAATTTTCTGGGTTTTCTGTGGAGTCCTGGGAGCTACGCCTGAAGTGTCTACCGCCGTAACAAGGCAGAGGTCGATGGTTTTTGACCTTAGATCATATCCAGATAGCCTCAGGGAGGTTCAGGGACTAGTCTACCGATATGTGGTGATGTTCTGGGTCTTCTGTAGAGTCCCGGGAGCTGCGTCCGATGGGTCTACTGACGTAACACGGCAGAGGTCGGTGGTTTTTGACCTCAGATCATATCCGGATAGCCTCAGGGAGGTTCAAGGACTAGTCTACCGATATGTGGTGATGTTCTGGGTCTTCTGTAGAGTCCCGGGAGTAACGGCCGATGGGTCTACCACCGTAACAAGATAGAGGTCGGAGGTTTTTGACTTCAGATCATATCCAGATAACCTCAGGGTGGTTCAGGGACTAGTCTACCGACTTCTGGTAATGTGCTGGGTCTTCTGTAGAGTCCCAGGAGTTACGGTCAATGTGTCTACCACTGAAATAAGGTAGAGGTCACTGGATTTTGATCTTAGATCATATCCGGATAGCCTCAGGACGGTTCAGGGACTAGTCTACCGATGTGTTATGATCTTTTGGGTCTTCTGTAGAGTCCCGGAAGTAACGGCCCTGAGGCTATTCGGATATGATCTGAGATCAAAAACCACAGACCTTTATCTTGTTACGGCGGTAGACCCATCGGCCGTAACTCCCGGGATCTTACAAAAGACCTATCACATCGGTAGACTAGCCCCAGAACCTCCCTGAGGCTATCCGGATATGATCTGAGGTCAAAAACCTCCGACCTCTATCTTGTTACGGTGGTAGACCCATCGGCCGTAACATCACCACATATCGGTAGACTAGTCCCTGAACCTCCCTGAGTCTATCTAGATATAATCTAAGGCCAAAATCGACCTCTGCCTTGTTACGGCGGTAGACCCTTCAGGCGTAGCTCTCGGGACTCCACAGAAGACCCAGAACATTTCCACATATCGGTAGATTAGTCCCTGAACCTCCCTGAGGCTATCTGGATATGATCTGAGGTCAAAAAACACCGACCTCTGCCGTGTTACGGCGGTAGACCCATCGGTCGTACCTCCCGGGACTCTACAGAAGACCCAGAACATCACCACATACCGGTAGACTAGTCCCTGAACCTCCCTGAGGCTATCCGGATATGATCTGAGGTCTAAAACTACCGACCTCTGCCGTGTTACGGCGGTAGACCCATCAGACGTACCTCCCGGGACTCTACAGAAGACCCAGAACATCACCACATATCGGTAGACTAGTCCCTGAACCTCCCTGAGGCTATCCGGATATTATCTAAGGTCAAAAACCATCCACCTCTGCTTTGTTACGGTGGTAGGACCCGTCGGTCGTAACTCCCGGGACTCTATAGAAGACCCAGAACATTTCCACATATCGGTAGACTAGTCCCTGAACCTCCCTGAGGCTATCTGGATATGATCTGAGATCAAAAAACACCGACCTTTGCCGTGTTACGGCGGTAGATCCATCGGTCGTAACTCCCGGGACTCTACAGAAGACCCAGAACATCACCACATACCGGTAGACTAGTCCCTGAACCTCCCTGAGGCTATCCGGATATGATCTGAGGTCTAAAACTACCGACCTCTGCCGTGTTACGGCGGTAGACCCATCAGACGTACCTCCCGGGACTCTACAGAAGACCCAGAACATCACCACATATCGGTAGACTAGTCCCTGAACCTCCCTGAGGCTATCCGGATATTATCTAAGGTCAAAAACCATCCACCTCTGCTTTGTTACGGTGGTAGGACCCGTCGGTCGTAACTCCCGGGACTCTATAGAAGACCCAGAACATTTCCACATATCGGTAGACTAGTCCCTGAACCTCCCTGAGGCTATCCGGATATTATCTAAGGTCAAAAACCATCCACCTCTGCTTTGTTACGGTGGTAGGACCCGTCGGTCGTAACTCCCGGGACTCTATAGAAGACCCAGAACATTTCCACATTTCGGTAGACTAGTCCCTGAACCTCCCTGAGGCTATCTGGATATGATCTGAGGTCAAAAAACACCGACCTCTGCCGTGTTACGGCGGTAGATCCATCGGTCGTACCTCCCGGGACTCTACAGAAGACCCAGAACATCACCACATACCGGTAGACTAGTCCCTGAACCTCCCTGAGGCTATCCGGATATGATCTGAGGTCTAAAACTACCGACCTCTGCCGTGTTACGGCGGTAGACCCATCGGACGTACCTCCCGGGACTCTACAGAAGACCCAGAACATCACCACATATCGGTAGACTAGTCCCTGAACCTCCCTGAGGCTATCCGGATATGATCTGTGGTCAAAAACCACAGTCAAATCGCCTACCTCATACTTGTACGGCGTTGAACACATAGGCCTTAACTTGACGAAGTTTCGGATGATCTAGAACATCGTAAACCATGTAAATTTGGTGTAGCTGTATAGCTGACTTCATAACGATTCCAAAACACTATAAATTTGTATAGTTTAGATGATTTTTTATAAAAATATAGCCCATGTCTCCCATATAGCCAAAATCCCATAAGCCCTGTACCTCGCATATGCAACTCTTGCGACAAAACCGAATCAGGTGGAATGACTCGTATATGCAAAGTTGCATATGCGAGGCGCTCTTATACGAGGTTTAACTGTACACACCGGTGAAAAAAAAAAGCCTACCGCATCCAATGGGTCAATAATTTAGTTGAACTTGAGCGAGCTACTAATTGCCGGGCAAATTAATATTTTATTTTTGACAATGGTGAGCAGCATCGCCAGCAGATGAACCGAGATGGGCCGTTGAGCGAGCTTTGAATGCATTTAACAGCACAATATTCTAGCCAATTTGACATAAAAGCCATATTAAGGCTAGCTATTGATTTAGCTTAATGCTAAAACACTAAATTTGATTTTCTATCTCATATTTTCGTTAATGATATTACTATTTATGTCGGCCATTGTAAGTTTAATTGAAGGACGTTTTTTGATTATTTTATTTTATTGAATTTAAGTCTGGATAAAATTCCATAAGATTTTGCTGTGTGGTTTAATTCTTTTATAGTGCAACACAATAATGTAGGGCTGTGGAGTCGGGTCTTTTTGGGGACCTGGAGTCGGAGTCGGAGTCGTCAAAACTTTAACAGCTGGAGTCGGAGTCGGAGCCGGAGTCAGCAAAATTTTATGAGCTGGAGTCGGAGTCGAAGTCAGTGCCGAAAATTTCTGGTGGGAGTCGGAGTCGGAGCTAACTTAAACTCAACAAAAATTATGTTTTTTCTTTTGTTCAGCTGAATTTACAAAAATCTTATATTTTTATTTGTTTTTTAAAGTCTCATGCTCTAAGTTTTTATAAAAATAAATTTGCTTTCAGTAAAAAATCATCAAAAATCAGATCAACTCGGATAATTTTGCACCCTTCGACAAAGTTGTAGGGAATTGAATTTCCTTTATTTATTTCTCACTTGGACAATTTTGAGCGAGACCCGCGCCACCTGGCAGAAAAATACTGAAACTATGTTTTTCTGCATACATTTTTGCAATTTTCCTTTTATAAACTTCAACGATAAAAAGCGACCCTTACCCCTTAACCGATTTTGCTCAAAATTGGCATAGATACTTATTTTTGCCTAAGGAATCGACACAGGCAGTATCCCTGATGTCGATTTGTTTTATTGGTACCCAAACACACAGTCATCTTTTACCCTGATAGTGACTGTCTTGGAGGTTTTAAGTAAATCATTTTCAGGAAAAAAATACGAGCCATATAAAAAGATTAAAAATAATAACCACTGGTAAATCAAAATGACAAAAAATGTAAAAAAGCATCTAATTTTGAAATAATCATTGGGTTGGCGATTGTCCATACAAAGTGTCCACGTGGTTTGTGGATGGTCCCCTGTGGATTTTGGTTTATTATCCAATTTTAAGTTTTTTCATATATTTTGATGGAGGCGCACGATCATTCATAAAGCTTCGATTTAGTTGAAGATTCAAGATGTATCGGGCACCTCCTTTTAAATAAATTGAAAATTTTAGAATTGAAATAAATCGAAAATTCCTGTGTAAAATATTTTCTAGGCCACGGATATTCGAAAAGGACTCCTAAAGCGCCCTTTCCACGAATAACTTTTTTAGATACATTGACTTGCAATAATTATCTCCTTCAGCCGTGGCGTGATGTGTATGTACGTCTTAAAAAAATCAATAGAGCTTTAAAAATAGTTAGACTGCGGGAACAATCAAAATTATGTTTTATTACTTTCCTAATGTAAATTGTTTAAAAAAAACAAGGTGACTTTGATAGTCACTGTGCTTCTCATTAATGTCAGCCTAAAAGTGAGCAAATTGAATTTATATGTCAAACCTATCACTAAGGCCAGGTTTCTTTAAATGATTTTTTCAAAAAAAGCAATTTAATATTTATACTGATTAGCTTTTCAAAAATTCAATGTTAATTTGAGGTTAAGTAAACAAATACAAATTTACTTACAAAACTGTTCTTCTGAAAATGCTTTCAAAACTGGAGATATTTTTGATTTCTGTTTGAATAACGTATAAAACTTGTAACCTAGAAACTTTGTTTTCCGTTTTGTGATTCGAACATTTGCCTTGAGAGTACCGTCATCTGGGGCGAATCGGGACTACAGTCTGAATAGGGACAGCAGTGTTTAGTGCATTTAATGGTTTTTAATTTGAAATTGGATGTACACATTTTGTTGGCCTGAGTCTGTTCTAACCGAAATCAACCAGAAAAGTTTAAATATTGTGCTCCTACATGTTTAAAACTGCTGTCCCAATTCGCTCCAGTTGACGTTATTTAAATAATCCTTTTCATCAATGTTTTCAAAATAATACATAACTAACTTTTGAAACATTTAAAAATATAAGGAGTCGGAGTCGCAATCGGTTAGAGTTGATAGGCTGGAGTTGGAGTCGGAGTCGGAGTCGTTTGAAATATGACCCGACTCCGCATCCCTGCAATAATCTTTTTATATGTATTTATAACAAAACTCGATATTTTTGAAGTTGATGTCAGTAAACGCTTCACTTTCATCAAGGTTTGGTAGATTTGGGCTCCCTGAACAAGCTCCAATCCATAAAATTGAATTTTAGTGAAATTCCTGCCAGTAAATAAAATGGTAAAATTTGTATATAAATGGTATGCAATCATCTTAAGCAACCATGCCCACTCCCGTCTTCATCCCCATTGGTTGAGTTATGCCCGAGAACCAGCGAGTTGAAGTTATCGTTCCAACTTTTTTGGAGCCTTGGGCGTTGGAATGTTAAAATGATTCCATGCAATTGTACCAAAAATTTACAATTTTATTTATTGGCAGGAAATTAATTAAAATTCAATTCTGTCAATGGAGTACCCGACGCGATTGGTAGTGAGCAATGTATTTCTTATGGAGCGAACTGTCAAACTACCAGTCGAATCGGGTATTCCATTGGATCATATTCAGGGAGCTCAAATCTATCATACCTTGACAAAACTGAAGCGTTTAGGGAGCGTTCTTTTATTACGTAACGCAGTAGGGGGAGGGGGTCGGAGATCGTGTTACGCTCCATACAATTTTTTTAAAATTTGTATGGAAATTTTGTTACGAGGGGGGAGGGAGGGGGCCTAAAAGTCCGATTTTTCGCGTTACGTAATAAAAGAACGCTCCCTTACTGACATCAACATTAAAAATTCTGAGTTGTGTTATAAAAAAACACAAAAAAGATTTAAAATCTATTTCCTTTTTGCGCGACTCAACTGTAAAATATTTTGGAACATTTCATTTTAAGGGAAATTTAATGCACTTTTCGTATCTACATTAACCCAGAAGGATAATTTTTTATTAAGAACAAAAAAAATCATTTTAAAATTTCTTGGAAAGACAATTTCAAAACTTTTTTTCCATAACTCGTGATGGTTATGAGCAAACCCCTTATGTTTAGAAAAAAAACACGAATTTTAGAATGAAAATGTTTGTTCTAAGCGAAAAAATGACCCCTCTTGGTTAATTTAATGTAGATTTGAAAACTACAATAAATTTCCCTTAAAATTACATGTATCAAAAAAATTTACAGTTGACTAACGAAACATGACATAGTATTTAAAACTTTTTTTGTGTTTTTTTCCGATGAATAATTCTTTTTTTGCAGAATTTTGAGTACGTCATCAAATCGGTTGTCCATTTTACATAAAAGTCCCTTTGACAACACATTTTCATATCATGATCTTTCGAGGCTGCAAATTGTTGATAAACGTTCAACAACGAAAGGGGTCATTCCGCCCCTCCGTCACTAGATATCAGAAAACGATTATTGATCAGGTTCAAAAGTTACCCCTTAGGACAAAGTTTCGTGCAAATCGAAGAGGGGTCGGGGCAACTGCTGTGTGAGTTGGCGGAGAATTACCTAGCTGCATTTTCTTGAGCAAAACTAGTCCAACTTCTTTTCGCTGTTGAAGACCCATGCAAACACTAATTAAAATGTCCACCAAGGGCTCTTCACAAACGGTTTACAGCATTTGAACGAGTCTCATCCGTTCTCATCGGCCAAAAAGCAGCCCAGCAAAAGCTCAATTACGCTCTCTCAACGGTACCGAAACACGAGTAGCTTCTCAAGAAGAACTCCACGGTCTGTCACTAAGTACGTTCTGTGCTGGTATGTTCAGTACGGTGTGGGAAGGGAAACACCATCTCCAATAAGTGCACCACTTGGCTCCGATTAATCGAGCACTTGCGATGATCCACCTTGAAACCGCACATTAATTTGTAATCTTATTTATTAAATGGTGCAATGCACGCTGCCTTCTGCAGAAGCCCGTTCTTCAACTGCCGTTCAACATGGTGGCAGACTTTGCCTTTCTACAATCATAAATTCATTAGAGGGTCTTGAAGAGGACATGCCCCGTACGACGAATACGACGCTGCACTATGGGGTATTTCCATATAAGCGAGCGGCCAAAAATATTTTTTTGCTTTTTTGTGACTTTTTTGTGTTGTTTGTACTTAGTATAATAAAAACAAATGAATTTTGATATTTTTCAAAAAAAAAAAGTTTAATTTTCGATTTTTTCATATATTTGAGGCCACATGCATTAAAGTGGTGAATTTTAATATTCTTGCTCTGTCTATTTGATGCACGGAATGGCGGTTTATGCTATGTTAAAGTTTCTTATTTACGTTCAATCTCCCTCCCCTTTTTCTTGAGTTAAAATCCACCTCTCTTTGAAGACCCCCCTCCTCTCCAATTAAAATTTGATTTTTGTGGTGTTTTAGAATTTTAGACGGTTTATTTAATGGAAAATTGTAAACTTCACGTTTTCCACGATAAATTCTTCTAAATCAAAATCACTATGTAACCGATTGTCGTTAGATTACTTAACATGTGAACTTCTTCTATGGGCTTTTGTATACCTCGTTTTGAAGCTACAGAACAACATGCGTAGTGATGGTTCTGCAATGTTCTAATTCTTACAAATATACTCGATAGCAGTTCTCACGTTTTCAGAATAGTGCTTCGTTATATCGTACAGGGACACTACGGTATTATTATCCATACTTTCAAAAGAACACAACAACGAACTGATATGAATATGCGACGAATCGTTTCTGTAAAATACTTAGAATAGGAATTTCTAATTTTATTAAACGTACCTAAGTACCAACAAAGTCATGAATATCAAAACAATTTCAAAACCTACATAGCAGGTACGTCATTTCTGCCTCCGCAGGTAAATAATGTGATTTTAACCAAGCGTATACGCGAAATCATTAATTTTCTTGCATGAATCAAAATGTTCAAAATGGCATAACTCAAAAAGTGCACATAAGTGCACTTTGAAATTTGGAGACAAGTTAGGACATGGTTCAAATTTTAAGCTGCAAAATTTTCAGATCGCACAAATGCACACAAAAAAAGTACTCGATTAACAAAGTTGAAAAAAACTAAATGTTGAATAAAAATCCATCTTTTTGTATTTTTATTATTTTGTTTAGCCTGTAAAAGTGTGTTTTGTAAAATGTTATTGAAAAGTTGAATCAATTACCTTTCTGAATATATATAATGATGCAGGAAAAAATACATAAACAGCTACACAGTACAACTATGAAAAATAATCATTTTTTGTCAAAAAACATGTTTTTTCTTACCATTTTCGCCTTTGAAGGTCTGCAATTCAGTGAATTTTGAACCTACAACTTTCAAACTCCGGATTTTTCTTAGTTAGAATGTTTATTTTCGAAAAAAAAAAAATACCAAAAAAATAATTAGAGCATGTCGGTTTTTCGATTTATGGCCGCCTGAAACCCCATAGTGCGCTGGTGGTTCAAACGGCGCGCGCACCACTTCAAAGCTGGGTTGCGTAGTTCAAAACGAGATGTGATGTGATTTAGGATCTTGCGGACCAACAACCAGCGAGACGATCCCCGGGTTCCATATCGCAGTCACGACCGTCACTCTTCACCACCGATAGGCCCACTTAGGCTGATCTTATCAGCCCGGGCCAGAACGACTCTTGGCGTTTGGCCAATACCGTGGCGCGATGACTTATCTGTTAATGAATCTGTCGAGGTCCGAAAACGCTTGGCGCTCTGGTTCCGTTCCCAAAAAGGGCCCCGTCGCGAAATTACTATAATCGCGGCTAATTAAATTAAATTAAGAAACTAACTTTATCTCCATTACCGGTAGCAGCAGAATTCGTTTCTTTGTGAAAACAAGCAAACCCCCGCCACAATAGCAGCGGCTGTCCGTCCGTGCTAATTGTGTTTGTTGCGGCGGTGTGGTCCGTTTCAAAAGTGGTTGTCCACCGCTACTGGACGTTCCGGAGTCTAACAAGGGACGCTTCGTGAATGCCTCCCAGGCTTAATCATCGTGTGGCTTGTTCCGCTGTGACGATGGCTAAGCTGTCATTTGGAGACGTTGAACAGAGGGGATTGACGATTTCATTTGAACGAGTTTTTAATAACTGCAAAGACAGGTAAACGCAGATATCGATGGAAAAGGGAAGATATTTTTAAAAATATCTATATTTTAAAAAAATGTTCTCTTAAAATAATGTCTCTTAAATAAACTATCACTTCAGTTTTAATTTTTTTTCACTTAAATTTTCATTGTTTTTATTTTAAGTTAATTCTGTCCTTCAATGAACGTTACATAGAACTGAGCCGTATTGTTAAACAGATTTTTTTAGATCTGTAGTAGGTTTTTTTGAAATATTTCGTTCGCATCCAACTGTCAAAAATCTACTAAAGCATCTGTCACATTGATCACACAAAAAACTGAAAAACTGAAACACAAAGATAAGTATTCACCACGATCCACCGCGATCAATTTTTGACAGTTCGGAGCCTTCTTTTTTAGGGGGCAAAATAAGGGGTGCCATAATGACCAATTCAGTGTTCTAAGACAATATGGTAGTACTAACAAAAATATCTATTCCCACTCTGTTCTCCAAAGCTACGCCCTTGAATGTGAGACAAAAGATCATAAGGTCGAAAGGACAAAAGGTCGAATGTGGCATAATATATAGTTTTGTAATATTTTGTGAGTTTTTGAATTCTTCCTAAATAATAATTTGATGAGAAAATTCTGAAAATCCAACACACGTTGAAATGATTTTGTGATTTTTTTTTTCTATTTTTCCATCCATAAACCACGTAAATATTCTTGCAAATTATTTAGTGACAGTTTATTCAACAAATTAAAGGAGAAAATGTTCAAGAGATTTTTTTAATATTTTACAATGCTATTTTATTTTTGTAATTTCTTTTTTTTATTTCTTATTTTTGTCCTATTTTTTTCAAAATAATTTATTCTTGTTTTTGTTACCATTTTTTTCATTATTTTTTACCTCAGAAGTTCTTTAAAAAGTTTAGTGAGATTTTTTCTTAATGAAAACAATAGTTTATGCAAAAGGTAGCAAATAGAAGATTTTTTCAGCACGTGTCGTACATTTATTTAGCGAAGTTCACCTGATTGGATAAATACGACAAGTATTGAAAAAATACAAAAAAACATAATTTAATATTTGTAAAAAAATGTTTATGTTTTTATGCTTTTTGAAAGCTTTTCTATTCTTTAAGGAAAAGCAGATATTCATACGAATATATATTCAGCAATTCCATTTGAAAAGAGCCTAAACCAAAAAAAAAGTTCTCCGATCGGGCTCAAAATTTTTCTGGGGGTTCCTTGGCCAAAATAATTAGACCCGTATTTTTTTGTTTGGCCATTAGGGTGACCTACGCCGTGTTAGGGTGGTTCGAAAAATGGCAATTTTCGTCGATTTTCGCAAAAACCACTTTTTCAAAAATCATATCCGCGCCATTTCATCCGATTTTAGCTGTCTTAGATGCAAAGAAAGGTGATGAGTTTGGCTATTTGGGAAAAATAGTAGAAAGTCCAAAAATCTAGCTTAACTATTGAAAAGTCGTATGAAAACTTAAAATGGCGTTTTGACCGTGTCTGGACCAAAGAGCCTATGTCTGAAAATATTTTTATCGGATTCCTCGGAAAATTTCACATAACATATCAAAAAATTGGCGATGTTGAACCGTACGTTTTGGAGATACGATTTTTGAAAATAAAACTGCGTTTTCGCGCGCCACGACGAAATCGGCAAAAATCAACTTTTTCACTAAAACTGCGATAACTTTAAAATTTCAGCGATGACCTATAGATGTTTGGGTATCAAAATTTTTGTAATTGAAAGACGCAACTTTTGGTACCATAACATCTATAGGTCATCGCTGAAATTTTAAAGTTATCGCAGTTTTAGTGGAAAAAGTTGATTTTTGCCGATTTCGTAATTTTCCCGTTTTGCGCGTGGCGCGTCGAAAACGCAGTTTTTTTCAAAAATCATATCTCGAAACGTACGGTTCGACATCGCCAATTTTTAGACATGTTATGTAAAATTTTCCGAGGAATCCGATAAAAATATTTTCAGACATAGGCTCTTTGGTCCAGACACGGTCAAAACGCCATTTTAAGTTTTCATATGACTTTTTCAATAGTTAAGCTAGATTTTGGGACTTTTACTATTTTTCCCAAATAGCCAAACTCATCACTTTTCTTTGCGTCTAAGACAGCTAAATTCGGATGAAATGGCGCGGAGATATGATTTTTGAAAAAGTGGTTTTTGCGAAAATCGACGAAAATTGCCATTTTTCGAACCACCCTAACACGGCGTAGGTCACCCTAATGGCCAAACAAAAAAATACGGGTCTAATTATTTTGGCCAAGGAACCCCCAGAAAAATTTTGAGCCCGATCGGAGAACTTTTTTTTTGGTTTAGGCTCTTTTCAAATGGAATTGCTGTATTATTATAATCGAATCAAGAAAAAGTTTTTTTTTCGTTGTGTTATTTTTGATTGTTGAGCTTAAGTATGATTTGGGGTGATTAAGAATTTTCAAATCCAACATGGCGGTCAAAAAGGCAAACAATATATGAAAATATGCATTTTTTTCAATAGGAAATAAAACATTCAAATTTGACTAAAATTCAAATTAGATGTTAAAAACAGGAAAATAAAAAACCATTTTTTTTGTTCGTGATTCGATTATCCGAAGGTTTGGCTTCGGATAATCGATCCTGGACTGTATATGTTTTAAAGAGTTATAAAATCCATCAAAATAAGATAATATTTCTGTTATATTTTTGCGCGAAAAAAAACAAACATGCAGCGCCGTACCTAGGGGTTGGCGCGGTTGGGGCGTCAGCCCTTGGGGGGCGCCGAAATCGATGATTGTACAAAATTTGCATGTCAGCCATAACATCCTCATTAGATATTTGAAAAAGAAAGGGCGCCGAATTATAAAATAGAATTACAAATAACTAGTTAAAAAATATTTAGGGGCGCCAAAGTCAATTGTATGAATATTGCTACTGAAATGTTTTTGAGAATTCATACTTAATGCTATTTTTTTTCATCAAAGAAGGGGCGCTCAAGTGGCAGAAAGTTAAAGGAGTTCTAGAAGAGCTTCTCAAAATAAATACACGTTAATGTTTGGACCGTTGTATAATGAAGTGTAAATCATACCTTCCAGACAAAAAAAATGTCCAACTATGTGTTATTTTCACGTTAATTTGGCTGCGAATCACAATGAGCCAAATTGTGAAAAATATGGTTATATTTTGAGCTTCTTTGAAATAGAAATTATTTAAACATTAAAACATATACCTTTCTTTTGAAATTTTTACATTGTCCAGTTAAAAAAATTGCCTTTGAAATATTTCCAGCTCGATTTCATCATTTATAATCAACTTCGTGCATTGAAATTTGCATACTCGTTTTTCAAAATACTAGAGTTTTGAAATTGAAAAACTGCTGTAAATTTTCACCAACAAGACCATCATTTGTTAAAAAAAATGTTTTTCAGAGCACATAAAAAAACAATTCAATTTTTTTCAATTATAAACAAAAACAATATATTTTATCAAGGTTTAAAAACATTTTTATAATTTTGCGCAAAAATATTTTGCTAGAATATAAAATTCAATTTTACGAATTAAAAATAAACAAATTAATATTGATGAAAATACAAATCAATGCAAAACATAATTTAAAAATAAATTTAATTATGCAATATATTCTCAAATATCGTTTGGGATTTGCCCATACTCAAAATGAATAAAAATTTGTTATCTTAATATTTTTTTTTAACAATTTTTCTCATAAAAACAATTTTGTCAATACTGAGAAATTTTAGAAACTTATGATTGCAAAACAACCGGACAGTAGGATGGCTCGAGATGGTCGATTTTTCAGAACATGAGGTTGCTTTTAGGTCTCTAAACAACTCCCGAAAATTTGGGAGCGATTGGTTGCGTCCACACTTTGCGCATAGCATTTCAATTTTATATGGGAATTAGTATGGAAAAATCTTCTTTTTTACATTTTGATGTTTATCACTTTTATTTTCCACTTAACACTTTAAACCAACACAATAGCGTTAATATTGAGAAAATTCTCTAAAACTTTCCCCAAGAAAGTATTTTGCTATTTTGCTACTATCAAAAGATACAGCGTGCTCAAAACTAGTCTAAATCGTGATTTTCGAGCAAAAAACA
Organism: Culex quinquefasciatus; assembly: GCF_015732765.1. Classification (NCBI taxonomy): domain Eukaryota; kingdom Metazoa; phylum Arthropoda; class Insecta; order Diptera; family Culicidae; genus Culex; species Culex quinquefasciatus. The sequence goes on from NC_051862.1 coordinate 36,076,729, forward strand.
CGTTTTAGACCAGTTTTGAGCACGCTATTGTGTTGGTTTGAAGAGTTTAGGTGGTTGTTTTGAGGCCCAAAAGGCATAAAGAACTTTGTTCTGGTTAGATTTGATCATTTTTAAAATTTTCCATATAACGACGAGCCAGTCTACTGGACAGTTGTATAATGCATTTTGAAACACTTTTTGCTTTCAAATGTTGAAACCTTGGAATGTAATTTTTTTTTTCACTTTTTTATTTTTTTTGGTCAAAATCGAGGGACATAAACTTCAAAGGCCTAAATTGATTTTGATGAAATTTTGTTCTGCCGCCGCATGTTGAAAAATTATACTTCGATGCCGATGTGCTCTTTTCAACTAAGCTTGCTGGGATTTCTATCTAGATAGAATAAGAGAGCACACGGGCATCGCATTATTATTTTTCAATTTTGAAGAAGGATTTTTTTTTCTTTTTCGTTGTAATAAACGAAATGTCTCGAAATCAGCTAAATATTTTACGAGTCCGGAAAAGTTCTTTGCTTATGCAATCAAGTTAATACTAGATCAGATCAAATTATGCAGGCTCAAAAATATAAATTTGGCTTACAAGTTATAGTAAAATTTATCATAATTGAGCATTTAATTCTGCATTTATCTGAAAAATAAGTTTAAAAAAAAACAAAAACCTGCTATCAGTATCGATTTTATGAAATCTGAGAAAATATTCAGCCAACTTAATAAATTTTCAATTCAACCAATTTATTTGAAAAATAAATCATAAAATAACTGTGTTTCTGAATTTAACCATGTTAAGGTCTCCAATTGAAGTTATAAAAATAAATCATAAAATAACTGTGTTTCTGAATTTAACCATGTCAAGGTCTCCAATTGAAGTTATAAAATCAAAACTAATATTGGAGCAATCATTGAAAATTAATATCAATTTATCAAAATGCTTGTACACTTGGGAGGGGCGCCAAAGAGATGCTTCGCCAAGGGCGCCGTGGACCCAAGGTACGGCTCTGCAAACATGTTTTGAAAAAAAAAATGTTTTTTTCTTTACAATTTAATTTATTTATACAAGATTTTTTAGTTTTTGTTGGTTTGAGAAAAATAAGTGTGGTTGTTGTTGAACTGAGACATTATGTCATACAAGTTTGGAAAGTTTGGCTTGAAACTTTAAAAAATATTCGAGTTGAAGTTACCATTTCAACTAGTTTGGAGCTCTGGGGATTTGGAGTGTTGGACTACATTTAACGTGAAAATTTTCAAACATTACACTGAAAGATTTACCCGAAATTTGCTAAGTGAGGGTGGGGTAGTGATAAAAGCATATTTAAACACAATTAGACAGTTAGAATATGTGGAACAAAATTCAGCCTTATGGTTAAACCGCTGCCAAAATAACTTGATTCAGTTTTAGAAAATGTTTTGTTTTTCGGCAAACTTTCTTGAAAGTGGCCCCATGACTGCCATCCAGAATAAATTATTTGATTAATTTCTGAAACACAACAAAAATCGAAAAACAACATTTGCATCGTACCATCATACGATGTTTTCTTTAATGTCCTTCTTTTTTTATCGAATTAATACCATTAAATTCATCAGCCACCGAAAAATTAATTCGTCATCCGATTCACTAATTGTTCCATCAACTTCAAGTTTCATTTGAAAAATTCAGATGAGATGATGTTGTACAACTTATCGTTCGTGGCAAGTGGCCCTGGTCTTGCTATGAAGTTGCGCTGAAGGATCCTTCTCGGAGGAGTGGAAAAAGGCGCCTTTCAACTTTGCTCTCCAACCTTGGCGAAGACGACCAAACCTGACGGCGATGATGAACCAGGTGATGATGTTGCTGCTGCTCAGTTAAGGTAGCGATGAGGTGTGCAAAATCGAGTGCAACCCACCAAATCGGAGAAACGCAACAGAATTATTATATTGAATTGAGCAAAAAAAATGTGTTGTCGGGTTGACTTTGGAGGCACACTTCGGCTGTCAAACGATTTATCCATATATTGACATTTGCATAATCACCGCGGCACCGCACCAATCAATTTTGCTCGAGGGGTGTTTTAATAAAAAAATAAGTGAATGTATCATACAAACCATGACTCTTTGGTTGTTTTCGCGTTTTGACTGGCTGGAGTTCCTCAGTCACCTCTTTTTTTTCGCTTCATTTGAATACCTACAATCATTAAAATGTAGTGCCACCCTCTCACCCGAGTCCCGCCAACCAGCCAGAGTCCCAAAGTCAAGCAGCATAACTCGGCGACGACAGATTGGTTGATGGGTTTATGATGGCATTCGATTTGAGCACCCAGCGCTACTGTTACTCGAATTATTATTTAATAATTTTTATGCAAAAGGTTACCACCGGCGATGGGGCCGCACTTTACGCCTCAAGATGAGTGCGAAAAAGGGGGTTTGTGCGAGGAAAGAAAAAAAATGGCTTTATGAATTAATAGAAGTTCAACTTGATAACTGAATGTGCCAATGAACGTCTGCCTTGGGTGCGCTCGAACGCGATTGGAAGTGGATTTTCTACATTCTAATCCGTGCCGGGAATGCTTATGGTTACTGACGATGGCGTGATGTACTTGACTTAAGGCATGTAATGAGTTGTAAAAGGTAAGTGATTGTTAACATCAAGTTAAATGAAATGATGTAAAGTTAGGGGAAAAGACAACTTCATCGTCGCATAAAATCTAATAAAATTATCATCAGTTTATTTAGCCAATCTTTCGTTGGAATTCTGGAGAAAGCCTTAGGTTAGATTATGCCTAGCATTCTTTTTGTAATTTATCAACATTTGTAGTGCGCCGTTGAATTAGAATGTATTGAAATATCACAAACGTTCTACACAGCAAAAAATAATGTAAAAATGGAAGCTTTAAAATGGAATGTTTAAAAAAGGAATGTGTAATTTTACATCTGTTTTAGACGAATTGCTACTGAAAATTTAGCCTGACACATTTTACTCTCTAATTGTTTATTATTTCGACGGAAGGTGCAATTTTTTGTCTTCTAAGATGCAATATTGCAATATTGTGTTCGGAAGACAGCAAATATTACAACTGTCAAAAGTTGTTGTTGTGAATGTTGGAGGAAGTTGCTGGTCGTCGCGTTTGGGAGTTTGGGCCGCTCGGGCAAACAATAATCGTGGCAGATTCCGCGGCCATCGTCGTGTGCGTGTGTGTACGTGTGTTTTGGTGCTTTCTCCAACTTCCAGTTGGAGGAAGTTGCAGATTTCGGTCCGATTAGAAGAAGTTTCCAGTCGCCGCATTCGGATGCCTGAGCCGCATCCGTAGCCGGTTCCATCGCCGTCGTCATCATTTGAAGTGTGCAGCATTCAGCCGCTCATTTCGTTGAGCACTCCGATGACCACCGGTGCGGTCCCGGATCACAACTGTGTCGTCGTTTGTCCCACTTCAAAGGAGAAAAACAAGAATCGACCCAGCTGCACTCATGATGGCCAATGGAACCTGTCCGAACGGGACCTAAATCTCCCGCCACCACCGCTCCTGGACCAGATACGCAAGTCCTTGCTGAAAAAACAATAGGACGGCGTTGGTGAGAGCAAAAATCAAAAATCAAAATAAAAGACTGTTTGAAATATGGCTTGTTTATGTTTTCCACAGGCAATGACAGTTCGATATCTATTCTTCCAACTCAACAGAAAATGACTAAAATTACATATTTTTAGGTACAATTTTCCACATTCATTGGTAATTTTCGTCATTTTCTTGGGTAAATTTATACCTTATATGTGGTAAATTTTCATCATATATGAGGAAATTTTACACATTTCTATAGGTAAAATTAAAGCTTTTTTCTGACATAAAAGATGTACCCCTTCCCAGATGTAATATTACCACGAATTTTTTTCTGTGTAGCAGCCTGGCCTACTGCGCAAAATTTACCACAGAGATGATTCGTTGAAGTGGGTTGAGTTTGAACACCGTTTCCAGCGACTTTGATTTTTGCTTCATATTCATCATATTGAGTTTATTTGTACATAACTTTCTCGTTGAGAAATTTTCACAAATCACCCCATTTTGGAAAAATTTCAAGTTCTAGCAAAATATCACATTTTTGAAAATTTCTAAATATTCATGATGTGTGAAAAAATATTAATAATCATATATTTTTATTACGCCTAATTTCCGCAAAAAACTCTATTTTTGAAAACACAAAATTATTTTAAAATTCTTAAATATTCAAAAAATATCGTAACATACATTTTTTACAAAATACCGGATTTTCAAAAATTCTGTAATATCCACTGAACAATGATTTAATAAAATATTCATTTTATCAAATGACCGATTCTTCGGCTCCTTTTCAAAAAATTCCCAAGTTTTTTTCAGCGTTTTGGCTGTAGTGGCACAATTAAAGAAGGAACCCCCCAATGTTATTACATATTTGAAAAGAAATTGTAGCGTGACGGGACAACATCGTAAAACTGGAATTTTAAAAGGCACACCAAAAAAGTCGACACAGTTTTGCCAGATTGATTTTTTTAAACTTTTGCTCTTCTACACATTATCACAAATTGAAAAACGAATCTTTTGATCCTTGAACTGAAAGATTTGGTTGAGATTTGAGTTTTTGCCAGCCATTTCTTTTCGTGACGGGACAACGAAAGGAGCAGATTTATGAAAAAACCCCTCTCCCATTCAATGACTTTATTTGGTGACCTTATTTGGTCAATATTTTTGGCATTTCAGATAAGAAAACGCATTAAAAGCACATTGCAATTACTAGATCATAATTAAAATGTTTTTTTTTTCATATAAAAAATCACATTGAAAATTGAAAAAAGTGACATTTTGGTGTAGCTTTGCTAAGAATCGGTCAAATTTAGATTTTTTTTTATATATAAGTTATTGTGTTAAATAATTATAATACAAAAGGGACAAAAACTATTGTCTTTTCTGTAAATACTTAGGCTATTGCGAATATTTTTCAAATTGTATGTCGCCCTCCCTTCAAAATTTGTCCCAAAAATTAGGGGTCAAAAAATATTTTTTCAAAAAATTTCAAAATTGTAATGAAAATAGATGTTTAATCAACTGAAAACAAACTTAATAGTAGTTTATGCAACAAGTTGAAAAAAGAGGATTTTTTCAGTACGAGTCGTACATTTATCCAGCGAGGTTCACCGAGTTGGATAAATACGAAGAGTGCTGAAAAAATCAAGTTTTGCAACGAGTTCCATACAACATTTTTTGCGATTCCAAAAAACGCACACTGAGTGAATTTTTTTGTCAAATTTCCTTGTATTTTGTCAATAAATCGTTTAAATCGAAAAAATGTTGAAAAGTGTTACTTTTCGAAACAAGTGCTGAAAAGTTCAACTTTTCAGCACCCATTTGAGTGCTGAAAAGTAGAACTTTTCAGCATTTATTTTGAAAAGAGTTGCTATTCGATTCTGTACAGAAAAGTAGGCTATTTCGTCGTTCAAGAATGACAGGAAAAGTAAGTAGTTTCACGACGGAATTGCAAAAATGCATTTTTCTGCATTGCTAACCATATTTATCATGTTTGGGCTGGATAAAAATATTTTGCATAGCATAGCAAAAACTTTTTTTTCCGCGAAAAATAAAATTTCCGTCAATACTTAGAAAATATTATTATTTTTAATCACCTCTGGTGTTTTACAAAATACTTAGTTTTGAACAGTGCCACCCCGTTTTTGGCAATGCGACTTTTCGACACATTTCCTGTCGTAAAAAAATGCTGATGACTGAGAATAACAATTTTTTGCTTTATATTGTTGTTCGAAAATCAATATTAAACTTTACTCAATAATGAATAATTTTAAAATTGACGTTGATTTTAGATTAGCATAAATGTATAAAAATGATGTGTTGCCTAAAACGGCATGCTACTGTATTTTTGAAAATAGCTACAGGCCATGAAATACCGTAAACCGGGGTGACTTTGATAGGATTTAAATTTATTTTTTGAATATTTTCCAGCCGGTAATTTTTTTTTCAAGATTATTATGTATTTTTAAAACGTGTACTGGACTAGGCGACACAAGTTTCATGCACTATTTTTGAAAAGATTGTTTTCAATAGTGTTCAAATAAAATAGTTGCATTAAAAATTCTTATTTGAAATCAATAATGTTGCTAATATTTTTTTAAGAAAAAAAAAATTTTTTTATTTAGTTAACTTTGTTATAAGCTTTTTCACAAAATACATTTACATTTAAAATCAAATTGTTAAATGATAGAATTTTGCCCCAAATTCCTTGAACCTAGTTTTTTTTTGTAAAATTATCGAATCATTTTACATTTTAAATTGAATTCGAAAAAGTATTCACATTTTATATGAAATTTATTCTACTGGAAATGCCTACAAAATTCAATATTATGTATTAAATTATGATTCAAAAACAAATTATATTAATAACAAATTTATGTTACCTTCACTTAGTAAAAAATTGTCCAAAGAATCCGGAAATGCATTCCGTTTTCCGATTCAAAATCATATTAATTGAGAAAATCATGACACTTTGGGAGTATAAAATTGACACTATTCATCAACATTTTCTTAATTACAGTTAACTAACTTTTCAAACCTGTCAAAATTTTATGAAAACTTATTCAAGTAGTCCTTTGAACACTTCTCTATCTCGGTCAGTTTGATTCCATACCATCCCGCACGTATTGCATTTGTACTCTCTGTATTGTGAAAAAATGTACTTATTACACACTCAAACTTTAAAATACCTGCATTTTTTTTTATTTCATATATATTGTGATGTACCTATTTTGTTCAGAAAATTCGAAAATCATGCATCAAATTTTAAGTTATAATTTGGCTTACTTTTTATTTTTTAGGCACAAAATATATAAAATATAAGTTACAAAAACAAATTACAATTTTCAGTTAACAGTTTCCAGTTTTCCGTTTTTAGTTTTCAGTTGTTCAGTTGTACAGTTGTTCATTTGTTCAGTTTTCAGTTTGTTTTCACTTTTCAGTGTTGATTTTTGGATTTTGAGTTTTTAATTTTGTGTTCTGAGTTTGGAGTTCTGAGTTCTGCAAAATATATAAGGATTGAAATTGTGTTTTGGGGATCGGTGAAGGTCAAATATGAGGCATTGAAAAGCTGCATAAAATACCGTTCTTAATTCATTTTAGCCCAAAATGCACATACGACAAGATAGCACGATCCCGACGATCGCATTCCCTCCATCGATATCGGATCAAACCGTGTGAAAACATGCCATCAACACTCCATTAGCCATCAACAAATGTATCAACACGTCGCGAACAACGTCTAATTTGAAATTAATTTCCTCACCACTTTTTAACTTTTTTTTCGTCTGCACTTCTTCACAGCTTCTTTCGCTACCAAACAAGGCGACAAAATAGCCCCCTAAAAGCCCCTCATCAGCAACAGACGGGCGAACAGACACACGCGTGGCATGTAATGGGGGGAGCTTTATCTAGATGACAGCTCACCGCGAGGGGGCCCTTTTTGCGCACTCTTCAAACTGCTGTGCTATCTCCCCCATCAGAACATATCTTCGACAAGCACCTCGGTCTGGTCGGGTGCGAATTGCAGCACCTCTCTCTCTGGGGTTGGATTGACACCCTGAAGGAGTTGGAAACTGAATCGCTGAGGTGAGAATTTGTACCATGTTTGCCACCTCCGTTGAGAGTGTACGCTTCCAGTTCAGGTGAGCGACATCGTTCGATGTCTTCAAGATCAACACCGTCACGGCTTACACTCAGCAGTGCGATGCGCACATGTCGCGACCTTTGGGTGGCCGATTATTAATCACCGGAGAGCATCTTCGAGCGCGAACGAAACGGGCCACTTCAAACCAGCTCCGATGCACCGTGAAGTCTCCGGGCGCACGGTACAGATCTTCGCCGAGGGCAGATCTGCAACAAAGTGAACGAATTAATATTAAATGGGCTTTTAAGCGCGACCCGAGCTATTATTACTGTTGTTTATTGGACGTACGGCACAAGCGTTACAAGATTATAGGTAAGTAAAGTACTCCACGAAAGACCTCCTTGAGCAGGGGAGGTTGTTGGTATGAGATGCACCATGCGTGCGTGGTTGGCGTGTGACATTGACCAGCTTAATCGGTGCAATTATCCGACAGAGCACAGCGATAGCACGATCGAGGCTGCACTAAGCTGAGTGATCGTCATCCAGCTGTTAGTGGGAGTTTGGAGGAAAACTGGCGTTGAAGTTTACTTTGTGCAGTTTAACCTGGAGTTCACAAGTAATTTCATCAATTATCTCAGACATAAAGTGATCCATTTGACTGATGATGGTCACCAAAGCAATTGTTCAAAATTTCGATGCCTCAAATTCGTCAGAATCGTCAAACAGCAAACAACCTTGACGTGGAGCATTGCATCTCCCTGCGCAGGTCGTCGCGTACAGGCTATAAATCATCTTCAGCAGACGCTTCCAAACAACCCACACGCGTCGTTGGTCCTAATCCTGCTTGAAGCTCGCACACATGTTTTCACGTTACGTGCACCGTTTAATCCACATCGAGCAATTGGCGCGTGTACTTGTACCCGAAAGTACACCTCCACGTAAGACGACTTTGGAGACGGTTTGCCATTTTTTGCTCCACTTCAAAAACCGGGGCTCCTTTCCAACCACGGCGCATAGCAACAAAATTAACAATTATCGCACTGTTTCGCTCTTAGTTTTTTTTTCGCTACGGTATTTAGGTATTTGCAAACAGTGAAGAAGAAGACCCCCAGCCGGGCCAGGCCAGAAAAAATCGCTCAATGACAGAGACCTCGATGGACCAGGACGACACATAACTTAGCCGGGGTCTCGAAGTCTGGCCTCGTGGAGATCGCACATCGCACACGTGAAAGTGCCATTCTCCCTTCGAAGAGTGTGTTCATTAGACAACAGCAGGCATCGATCATCTTCTTCTTGGGGGGAGTTTTCGTGAAGTACGAGACGATTTCGAAATACATATTAGGGGAAATTGACTAAGATAAACCAGCGTTACTTAACACTCAAACGCTCGGGTAGTCATTTGACCCCTATTTTTTTTCTTAGAAATCACATAACTTTTGATAGAATTGATCAATTTGGATGCTTTCGGTTGCAAAAGATCCAGATTTGTCTATATTTTGAACTGCCAGATGGGGGACAAATGTGGTCCATTTTTACCGGAGATATTCCGGATTCTGTTGGGGTACCTCGGCCCTCCTATATGGGTATTTGGCCAATATAATAAAAACTTTTCAGAAAAATTTCGGAAATGATGCAAAACTACAAGGCATCATCCTAATACATCATCCTGCAAAAATAATTGACATGGTTAAGTCCTACGGGGCAGCGGAGCCGGTTCCAGTTGGGCAACAATTGACATCAGCTCAGTGAACCGTTTCCGGATAGAACCTGTTCCGGTGCCCGAAGGTCTTCAGCATGTCATGTATCTATGCAGGATGATGTTTTAGGATGATTCCTTGAAGTTTTGCATCATTTCCGATTTTATTCTGTTGAAAAGTTTTTATTATATTGACCAAATATCCATTTAGGAGGGCCGAGGTACCCCAACAGAATCCGGAATATCTCCGGTAAAAATGGACCACATTTGTCCTCCGTCTGACAGTTGAAAATATAGACAAATCTGGATCTTTTGCACCCGGAAGCATCCAAATTGGTCAATTCTATCAAAAGTTATGAGATTTTTAAGAAAAAAATAGGGGTCAAATGACTACCCGAGCGTTTGAGTGTTAAGCACGATAACATTTCGTCAGTTGTGTGCTATCTTGTGACAACGACCATTTAGTACTTTTCGAGAAAATCGATTTTTAAAGTTTGTTGGTAAGTATTTTCAAAACTATGAATGATAGAGCCAAACTTTTTGAAGCAATCGGTTCATTTACTATCGCTTAACAAACGCTCCAAGTATCAATTAATTTGGTTACACCAGTTAAAAGATACAGAGCAATTCTCTACCAAAACCGGAAATGGATTTTATTTGTATTTTTGGATTTGACTCAAACTTTGTGGGGGCCTTCCCTATGATCAAATAAGCTATTTTGTGTCATTGGTTCACCCATACAAGTCTCCATACAATTTTGGCAGCTGTCCATACAAAAATGGTATGTAAATATTCAAACAGCTGTAACTTTTGAGTGAATTTTCTGATCAATTTGGTGTCTTCGGCAAAGTTGTAGGTATTGTTGAGGACTTTTGAGAAAAAATAGGTACAAGGAAAAAAAATGCAGATTTTTTAATCAACTTTTTTTTCACTAAAACTCAATTTCACAAAATACGTATTTTTTGATTTTCGAGATTTTTTTATATGTTTTAGGGGAAAAAAATCTGCAACTTTTGAGCCATAGAGAAACATGGTCAAAAAACCTGCCGCCGAGTTATGAATTTTTGTAAAAATAGTGTTTTTAGGAATAAAATCGAAATTTCATGCAAAAACAAATTTGAAGTAATTTTTTAATGTAAAATTGAATTTCCAATCGAATAGTACCTTACAGACTTTTTGATAAAAGGCTCTGTTTTCAAGATATAGCCACCGAAAGTTTCATTTTAGCGAAATATTTGAAGTTTTTCTATTTTTAAAAATAGTTACATGAGTGACCATTTCTATAAATATTTTTTTTCAAAGTTCAAAAAATTTGCTATAAAATTGTCTAAGAGACATTGAAGATTGGACCTCGGGTTGCTGAGATACAGCGGCTTAAACAAAAAGAAACACGAAAATTTAAGTTTTCTAAGTCTCACCCAATCAGCCCACCATTTTCTAATGTCGATATCACCGGAAGTAATGGTCCAATTTTCAATGTTAATACATGAAACATTCGTGAAATTTTCCGATCTCTTCGAAAAAAATATTTAAAAAAAATTTAATCAAGACTAACATTTTAAATGGGGTTAATATTCATAGTTTGGCCCTTTTAAAATGTTAGTCTTGATTTAAAAGTTTTCAAAATACTTTTTTCGAAAAGATCGGAAAATTTCACGAGTGTTTCATTAATACATGAAACACTCGTGAAATTTTCCGATCTTTTCGAAAAAAGTATTTTGAAAACTTTTAAATCAAGACATTGAAAATCGGACCATTAGTTGCGGAGATATCGACATTAGAAAATGGTTGGCTGTTTGGGTGAGACTTAGAAAACTTCAATTTTCGTGTTTCTTTTTATTTAAGCCGCTGTATCTCTGCAACCAGTCTTCATTGTTTCTTAGACGAAATTGTAGCATATTTTCTGAACTCTTCGGAAAAAATATTTTCAGGAATGGACATGCATGGAACTATTTTAAAAAGTAAAAAAAACGGAATTCGGCGAATAAAATTCAATTTTGAATGGATTTCAAAAAAAAAATTGTGCATTTAATCAATTTTACATATTAAAATGAGGTCAAATAATTTAAAGTACAAGATTTATTTTCTTTAACCAGAATCACTATGAGCAGTTCTCTACGGAATCGGTCTTTTTTCTTTAATTTTGGTATTGCTGGCTGAAACTTTTTTCGTGCCTTTGGTATGCCCAAAGAAGCCATTTTGCATCATTTGTTTGTCTATATAATTTTCCATACAAATTTGGCAGCTGTCCATACAAAAATGATATTTTTATTTTATTTTCAAAATAGTTTCCTAAAAATGGCTATAACTTGCAAACGGTGCACTTTATCAAAATTTTACTTTTTTTTTCGATTTTACATAAAAAAAATGAAATTCAAAAATTTTTGCGACCAATTTTTCGATTTTTTGAAAAATTGTATTCATTCACAGAATTATAACTCGGTCAAAGATTTTTTGCCCTTTCTGGAAATTTCTGAATAATATGGCATGTCCCCTAAAACAAATCAGAAAAAAAAAATCAAAATAGTGTTTTTTTGCAAATCAAGTTTAAGTGACAAAAAGTGAAATAAAAAATCACCAACGTTTTTTGTTTTGTATCATTTTTTTCCAGTGTAGTCAATATCCATACTTACAACTTTGCCGAAGATACCAAACCAATCAGAAAATTCCTTCAAAAGATACAGATTTTTGAATTTTTACATCCTTTTTGTATGGACAGCTGCCAAATTTGTAAGGAAAATTATATGGACAAACTAATGATGCAAAATGGCTTGTTTGGGCATACCGAAGGCATCAAAAAAGTTTCAGCCGGATTAAAAAATACAAAAAAAAATCGAATGACCGAAATCACAGAAAATTGCTCCTAGTTAAAAAAAACATTACTCGTCGGAAAAATTTTGGCCAAAACTTCTAAATGACTTAAAATATTCGGGTTTTTTCCCTCTTAAACATACAAAAAAAAATATTTAAAATTCAAAAACAAATAGGTACACGGAAAAAATGATTTTTTAATTAACTTACCTAACTCCCGTATTACGTATTATTATGGGAAATAGGTTTTTTCAAGAAAAGGTTAATTAAAAAATCATTTTTTCTGTGTACCTATTTTTTCTGAATAGTCGTCATGAATACCTAAAATTTTTCACAAACAAACAATTCGTTAAAAAGTTTCAGATTTTCGAATATTTACGTATAATTTTTGTATGAATAGCTGCCAAAATTGTATGGAGAATTTTATGGGTGAACCAATGACAAAAAATTACATCTGTGGTCATTGGGAAGGCCCCCACAAAGTTTGAGCCAAATCAAAAAATTCAAGTAAATTCCATTTCCGGGCTTGGTGGAGAATTGCTTTCATGGATTTAGACGAAAAATAAGCAAAAATCACTCATTAGTTCAGTGGCCACCTGAAACTCGCGAGTCATTTTGGCATTTTTTGTAGCATCGCGGGCCGCATGTGAAACATAATTAAATATTACTAAAACTTGTAATATTTGAGTTCTTTTAAGTTTGATTTCGTATAAATTTCTTTCAACATCTTTTAACTTGGATATTTTTTTCTTGAACCATTTATACCTGGCTTTTTTCAGGAGATGAATATTCCAGCTTTTACTTCATTTAGCACTACCTAACAAAAAACGGTTATAACATAAAATAAATATTTTTTCTTGAATTTGTTTTTTAATAAATATTCTTGTACGTTAAATATTTGAACAATAGAAAAGGGTTTTTGATCTGACAATCAAATGATTTATACAAAATCAACAATATAATATCAATGAATGATAATTTAATCATCAAATACATTTGTTTTATTTAATTTTATTTTGTTTGAATTTTTCTTTTGTTTATTGATATTTTTTGTTTTTTTTTATTGATATTGCTATGAAAATAGTTTTCTAAAATTAAATTACAATTGCGATTTTAATAATTGTTCCATATTCATAGCTAATATTGCCAAGATTTAATGATTTAATTTGAAATAAATTTAGAACATTTGCAGGAAGATACGAATCCAACCTGATGTTTAGAACTGTTGGACATTTTTATTACCCGAGCAGACGGAAATAACTTCGGAATAACGTTTTTTGATATTTGAAAATACTAGGCCAATAACATTTTATGTTATTAATAACAAAATTTGTTATTCGTCGTTATGATTTTTTTGTTATTGAACTGTTATTGTAATAACAGACTAATAGCATTTTTAGTTATTCTTCGAACAAATCTTTGTTATTATTTTTTGTTATTTTAACAACTAATCCGATCATCGTAATAACAGTTGGATGTATTCTTCCATAAAAAAATGTTATTCCAAAGTTGTTTTGGCTTTCAACCAATATCAGACCAATAACAAATTTTGTTATGATAACATAAACTGTTATCAAACCCTTATGCAAAAATAGACTTTGCAAGGATATTCCATAACACTTTTTGTGATTTTAACAGCATTTGATATTGAAATGGCATGAATCTTGTTATTACCGTCTGCCCGGGTAAATAAAAGTTCTTTAAAACGAAATCATAAACAGCAGAAAAAGTTGAATTTTGGAATGCTGAATATTACCTATTTTATGTTATTTTAAATATCTATTTTTTTTTGTAAAATTGTGAACCTGATGAAAATTCATTAAAAACTGATGAAAATTGACCAGTTTCTTATATAATATTACACATTTTTTGACACATAATCGGTCACCATTCCCTGATGAATATTACCAACATTTTTTTCTGTTTTTGTTTTAACAAAAAAAAAAATAATTTTTAGACTTTTAACTCGTTTTGAAAAATTATGTTATGGTTTTTTGATATTTCCAAAATCCTAAACAAAATTGGCTTCACAATATTTCTGATATAATAGACAACTTTTCTTTATAAAATCAATCTTGTCCATAACATTTCAAAGAAACTTGACATGAGAACTCAACAGTAAGTCAAATTATTATGTGATTTTTGGACGACCCCTTCGACGCTCACCCAAAGCTCGTCCTTTAGAGTGGCGTGAAAAATCATCCCGCACAAAAGCTGACCCCCCCCCCCCCAATTTGGTGCACAAATGCGCTCAACTAGGAAAAAGTACCCGTCTCAGGACGTCAACCGCGAGTTCAGAACGCTCTGAACTTGAAACCAATAGATCACGCAAAGGTCAGCTCGCCTGAGCTGAGCTGCCAGTGGACGCACGTGGTGGCAGCCGTGTGACATATGGGGAATTGGCGGGTAATTGCTGTGACTTGAACAAATGAGCCGCGCAAGGGTCTGATCTTGAGGTCAACTCGGAATGATCGGAGACGACACCGCGCCGAAGACTAAGCACGTGAAAGGCATTTGCTTGCGGGGCGCACAGTCTTTAACTTAGGGGTCACACTCGGTTGGAGATGGCTTTGGTCGAAAGGAGTAAGTGTGCTGCGCTAAGTTCAGAGGTGAAGGCTGCCGGAAATGGATGGAAGTTGCGATTGAAAAGTGTGTGTATTTTAAGAATTTTGGAGCGACCTGTTTCACCGACCCGTGAGTGTTGGATTGGAAAACAAACAAAATTTCATCTGTCAGCGCTGCCAAACCTCATACCGTGACGAAGCCCTGTACAACACACAAATTAATTAAGCTTGATTAATGTTTCAACAGGTCATTGTCATACTTTAGGGGCAGCTCATTTCGCTTCACATAGCTAATTTGCGAAAACGAATGCAGCTTCAAAAGAAGTGCCGAGATTAAGTTGCAATTAAGTTCGCTAGTTTAACAACTCCCTCTCTCACTCTGCGAGATGAAATATGAACTCTCTGCTGGTGACGGTGGAGACAATTTTACGACCCTTATGGTGACCCCCATCAATCGTTGCTCGACTACAGCAAGAGAGGGTGAGACATGTGTAGTACGCCCCGGCTACCGACTTGAGAGGGCGGCAGGCTTATCCGTGCTTAATTTAGATTAAATCTGTGGGAGACATCGTAAATTTTTTGGGGGGTCTGCTGCGGGTCGTAAAGTATGGATTGCATCTTTTCAACGGTAATGCACGGTCGTTGAGTGGCGGCTCGATCTGATATAGTGACCTTGCTACTGAGTGGGTCGCCGATTGAGGGTGATGCAGGCAAAGTGACAACTGGAGCTCATAGTTTCTTTTTTTAGTTAACCTTGATCTTAGTTTACAATCCAACAATCGAATAATTTCCGCCTTTTTTAAACCAAACCAATCCCATGGAAGTCCCAAATTCGCTGATGGTGGTCCAGAAGTGGCCTCGTAGAACAACGTGCTTAAGTTGCACCTCATCGCGCCACTTTCGACGAAGTAGGGGAACAGCATCTAATTCCAGCGTGCCTCTAATGTTGGCAGGTCAGAACTTTGACATTCAATTAAAGCTAATTAAAAGCGTTTTCAACTGAACTCGAGTGATGAATAGCTCAATAAGAAGTGAGCAAGCAAGTTTCTATCAAATGTTTGGCAAAATTAGTTGTTTAAATAGTGAAAATCAGCAAATTGGATGGAGTTAGGAGCGAGTGCTTAACCTGCCAAACATACGAGAATTTCCCCTACTGCGTCTTAAGGCCCATCGTAGACAATGAGCTAGTCCTCGGTTTTCAAGAGAGCTTCACAGTCTCGACGCAAGTACTTCTACTTATTAGTTTCAGTCCTACAAGTTAAAACAACGTTCAAACTCTTCTCACCAGCACTGTGCACTGCAAGCCCAGGAAATGACCGGCAAAAAACCTACCGTACAAAAAAGACCATCAGTTTATGCAGATTTTCAAGTAAAATAATCGCTCACCTCAGACCCGCGCCGTCCATTAGAGACCAAAAACAACCATTAGCGTGACTTTAGGACCCACACACTTGCAAGAGGGAACCAATTTTTTTTCGAACAGCAAAATTTGGATTTGCGTACACACCAGATCGTCTTTTTTGGACCAATTTTTGACCCGGGTGCGAAAAAAAAGGTTCAACGGACCGCAAGGACGTGGACGTGAGCAGATGTGCAGATATTCGAGGTATGAATCTTTAACTGGCCTTTTTAAGGCCTCGTGTGGTATTTCGCGATGTTTCCATGATGATCTGGGGATCAGACTCACGTAACTGTCTGGGGGGAAGCCCCAGGAAATGAGTGGAGCATTTTTGCAATGTTTGCGGGATAATTAGTGCATTAGGCTGATTTAGTTGTTCGATGTCTAGACAAGGCCTTTTTTATGAGAGTTGTAACTTTCATCCGATTCAAGAGGAGAAGAAGGTGGAGAAATTTACTTTCTTACAGGGTATGTTTCTAAAGAATAGCCAAAAAAATCAAAAACTTCTCCAAACAAACAGTTGAAGTCGTCTCCTTCTAAGCACGATACCCCACGCAACTGGGCATGCTCTAGAAACCACGTGACTGACTTCAAGAAGCTGCTCTTGAGCCAACAACATCTCCCCCAACAACCATCTTGAAGTGTTCGCTCGCGATGTATGAAATATTTCCACGCCACGCGGTTGATTCTCGCGCGTCTGGCCGTACCATGATCTGATTAAAATCGTGATTTATTTTGTACACTGCAGTTCGAGGAAGCAACCTGTGCAACCAGATCCAAACTGGGCCGCCAGCAGCTGAAAGTGATTTGGATAATTAGTGGCAGCCTGCCAGCCAGGTTTTCAACCCCGGGTTCAGAAGCGCTCCTCTCGCGGGGGTTGTTCAACCGTGCCCTTTCACGCGGCCAGAACTCGATCCGCGTGGTTTCCCACATGGTGATGGTGGCTAGGCATCTCTTGAGGGACGTCACCGCGTGGACTTAACACCCCACAAGTCGTCGTCACTACTTCTCGCGCGCGCGAAGAACCCCAAGGTATTGTTTGACTTTGGACTGAACTCCGGGTGTGATGACTTATGGCGTCAATTATTTTTTGACAGGCGCACCGAACGAGACCCACGACCACACTTTGTAGCGGATTTTCCGCGCGAAAAGTGAACGGCGACCAGAAAAGCTGCCAAGATTCTTAGAAGTCGGTGAAAAATGTACAAGGTAATAAACTCCAACATTAGTCATGGAATCATCTGCCCACCGTCTTATTCGAGTTCGTCACTCCCCCAGATCATAATTGAATCCAATTTTCCAATAATCCTCGGACGACGACGTGTGTGAAGAATTTTCCACGTCCAGCCGGCTCAACTGCTCATAATCTAATAAGCGAGCAGCTCTTGTTTGCCGTATACATGTATACAAATTGATCAATTATTCTGGCATGGTGATCCGTACGGCGGTGGTGGTGGTTGAGAAATCCCGCACACGCGAAGAACCGCGGCGATGGCCATCTCGGAGATCCGCGAAAATTGGTCAGGTGGAGTCTGGTCGTGGCACCTAACGGCCACGTCCATACCGCGAGCGCTGACTGACCGGTTAGAAAAGCGGTATGGAAATTATTGGCTCTAATTAGGAGCGTTGGGCAACGGTTTTGGTGGCCCCGGAGGAAACATGCAGTGATTCGTTTCCGAGAAAATTGGTTCTAGGGGTTTGTTCCACGCATATGATAAAACAACTACCTTGGATTCACTTACGTGGTAGATACAAGTCTCACTCTATATTGTTGTTTATACATTGCTTTTTAATTTTGAAGTGGAATTTGTATGAAAACGTTTCTTTTTACATTTTGATTTTTATCATTTGCATTTTCCACTAAGGCCGATACAAATATTTCTTGTTCACAATATTTACTATATTTTGCCTCGATCCGTCAAAAATGTAAATATTTGTCTCTGTTGTTTTGTATTATTCATTGAATTATTTGCATCCGTTTTGGGCCTCCAAAAAACACAAAGACACTTTTTTTTGAAATGCGTGGACAATCGCCAACACCCCTTATAAATAATCCATGTAGTTTTTGGATGGTCTCTTTTGATTCTTAAAAAATATGGCTGTTGAAAATATTTTTTAAAATTTTTACCTTGCCTTCTTTCCAAATCTGTTTGAAAATATACTCAAAATTTCGGTTTTTTACAGTATGGCTATCAAATGATTGGGATTTTTTCATAAATGTCGACAGTAATTACAATATTTTTTGAAAATACTCAATGTTTTCACAAAACTAAGTATTTTGGAAAAAACACTAAAATTTTTAGTCGGGTCTATTTCATACATTTCGAATACAATAAAAAAAATTCAAATCTGGAGTTTTTTTTTTGAAAAGGTCCAATAAACCAAATTTTTAGTTTTTGCTTTTTGGGTGTTTTTTAATACCCCTGACTCAAGGCGGTTTCAAAAACACCCAAAAAGCAAAAACTGGAAATTTGGTTTATTGGACCTTTTCAAAAAAAAAAAAAAAACTCCAGAAATGCTCTATATTTTCACAAAACTACGTATTTTCGAAAAAATACTCAAAATTTATGTTTTTTTACAATATGGGTAGCGGTAGCTGTCTGACATATGGCGTCGCGGTGTTCATCAAACTTGCATAGCATGCTAAGGAAAATGTGATGCTTTTTGAGGGAAAACCGTTGATTCCGGAGACATCGGATTGTTTGTCGATGCGCCAGGTCTAGGGACAACGAATCCATATGCTCTCTTCGGGAAAAGTGTTCTACAGACCATTCCCCTTAGGCCTGACCATACCAGAAGTTGGCGCGTGATTTTCCCAGACCTGTAGGAGCGTTTGAACAAAATGTTCCAATTTCCCATAGTGATTCCCATGTAAACTTTAACCCTGATGCGCGCAGCCAGTTTACAACCAAATGAGCTGATATTTGGCATGAAAGTCCCTATGGTCCCTAAGGGGAACCATACTAAAACTTGATCCGAGAACTTTTTGAAAAACGTACCCACCCTAATGTATACATGAATGTGGGTCTACGACGTGTTTATACAAAGTTCATTTTAAGAGCAGGATTATAGCCTTACCTTAGTGAGGAAGGCAAAACCCGATCATTTGATAACCATATGGCAATAACAATAATTTTGATGTTTTATTCAGGAAGAATGAATTTTCAAAATACAGGCAAAATACGATGGATAGCTGACCTCATCCCGATTCAAAAACATTATTTATTTTTGAAATTTGGATGATTTTTCAAAGGATTATAGTCAATGTCTTCCATAGAGCCAAAAACCCACAAGCTCTGTGCTTCAGTTACATAAAAAATTTAATTGTGGAATGTTGAAAATTTGGTAGGTTGAATATTACCTCTTTTTTGAGTAATATTACATAAAAAATGTGTAAAAATGTGAACCTGATGATTATTTATCAAAAACTGATGAAAATTCATCATTTTCTGGGGTATAATTATTATTATTTTTCGACCCAAAATCTGTCATCATCTCCTGATGAAAATTACGATCATTTTTTTTCAGTGTATGCACGCCTCGGTTTTGCATCCCCCATTCGCAATGCTAAACTGTCGATAATTGAAAATTCGGCTATTATGCCAAATAAGTATTCCGAGAAAAACGCGTTTTAGTGTTTGTCACAAAATCTCCGTCAAGGCAATTTCCCATAAGAGTGCCATGCATTATTCAAATTTAACAAAAATATGTTTATTTCATTTTTCTTTAATTTCTGGAAAACCACGATTCGAGATTTGAAACTCCCCGGTTTTGGATAATAGCCAAAAATGCTGTCGAAGCGGAATCGAAAACACCAAAACAGCAAAAATTGAAAATTTTGTTTATTGGACAATTCAAATCATAACTATTTTTTTATTTTTGCAATATTTGGAAAATATGCAAACTATTTCATGGTGTTATCCGATTTACTCAGAGGTTGAAAGCTGTATAATTGTTGTCCTTAACCCAATTTCACTCCAAAATGTGATAAAAGTACATGTTCTTTGAAATATTTGTCTTATGACGTCAAAGATGACCCTAGAACTGACAATGCAAGTGTCATAAAATTTGAATACAAATGGTAATCTTGACTTCCACAACGTTCCATCCCCTTCAAAACATTAAGCTCCATTCCCCATGTGCCCGATCTCTGATCTATATCGAAGCATTGCCCGCCGTTGAGACCTCAAAGCATGCGTCCTCCATGTTGACGACCAGCAAACGGGATGACATCACCCCCACAGCTCGCTCGCGGCTGACTTGGCGCGAAAGGTTGACCTCCTCCTCGCATGGTGGCTCCCATTCTCGGTGGGTCAACCAAGCAGCAGCAATTGGTTTGGTCCACTTCACCAAATGCCCGGCTATTGTCACGACCACGGATAGAATTTTTGTTCCTTCATCGATGACTAATCGCGTGACCGTTTGAAGGTAGGGTTTGGAGGAGGTTGTATTTGAGGGTTGAGAAATTTATGAAGTCCAAGATCTTCAAACGAACGCACCAAAAGCACCTCCTCACAGGAATCTGCGACCTCAACTGGATGAACGTGGAATTTCGTGTGCGAATACAATCTAGTACCATTGTTGTCGCAAGCAGCGTGGACCCCTCGGGACACAATCTGTCGATGATGGAGTTGGATGTCGAGGTCTACTCGAACGAGTTCTTGGATCTGTGAGAACCATCTTCATGGGCTTCGCAACATCCCGCGCGCGAGCGGGCAATAATATCCAAAGTGCCTTTTAAGATTAGTTTGGTGTGACTAAGATTTGTTACATATATATTTTGCCTTGCGGAGTCCACGGTAGACAAAGCGCCTCTTGGAACAAGATCTTGGAGACAAAGAGACCCTCTCAGCGTGCCCATCACACTGCTAGCTTTGCCGTTCAACGCCGCCAAGAAGTGTGGTGAACGGAGCGTTGTGTAACCTTCTTGTGCACTTCTATATTCTCGTTTTTATTAGATCTAATTTATTTATAACGAGCATATGGCACGCTTGGCAGAAGCCCGCAGATTAGTTCATCCTAAACGTGCGCGGAGTTGCTTCACTTTGTTCTGAACCGCCTGCGCACGAACTTGCTGTGCTAATCTTGAGGCGCTTAAGGCGCTTATTGTGCACACTACTCATACGATGATGGTTTGATGTCTCCTTTCAAGAACTCAATACCTCGCAGAAGCTCTCCGTAATCCCTTGATGAAGTCGTTCTCGAGACGACGCCACTCGAGAGATCAATCTCTCTGCCCGGATCTAATCTGTGGAAGTCCGGGTTCCGAGTTCCGGCCCGAGACCACCGACCGACTCGCGCGCCAATCCAGCACGCATGACCCCTCGGCTGGCGGCAAAGGTCATCTCGCTACCTGACGGTCCGTCCTCCCCGGAGGGGCATCTGATGATCTTTCGGTGGGACCACTTGGACGCGTGCGCCGCGCCACTCACCACTTAATCGGTTTTTTTCCTTTCTTACATGCGTGCGTCGAACGTCGTCGTGTACCGGTCAAATTTGGATGCTGTGTCGACCCCATGTACTCCGCTCAACTTCAATGCCCACTTTCAACTAAGGTAATCGATTCATCCGAGCCGATCGCGAGTTCACTTTCCACAAGCGTTGCAGAGACGCTATTCAGTTGGGTTATAATAGGGTAATGAGTTTATCAAGTTCAAGATCGCGGAATCGCAGCGGGAGTGGCCGGTAGTGCTCAGCCGGGGTCTTAGTAAGCGGCCAGTTTCGATGATGTTACCGGCGATTTGAGGTGATTTATGGTTCCGCGGATAAGTGCACGGAAATTAAAATGCTGGGTCTTCTGATATCTTTCAATAATTTCAAAAAATATAGTTTTGGACAAGTATCTACTATGCAAAATGCTACAAAGGTAATAATAAGAATCTGGCCTGGAAGCCTGAACCTTTTGAAAATTAAATTCAAAGAAATGTCCAAATCCAAACTTTAAATTAATCTTTGAAATTTCAAGTTTATTTTTCCTTCTCAAATTAAATTATTTTGCAAATTTGCCTCATAGGGGGGAAACGAACAAAACATTTCCGATTTCGTGATTCTCCGGCAATTAACATGGCAGTTTCCCGACCCCTCTTGCAGGGCACTATTTTCTAATGGATAATTTTCATCTTTGATCACGAATCCTAGTTCAATTTTTCAATATCTCGTGATATCCCGTACGATCCATTTATTTTTTTCAATTGCGAGAAGGGAGCTTTCTTTTATTAGGTAATGCGAAAAAAAGAATTTTGACTCCTTCCCCACTCGTAAAAAATTTTACATATTTTTCTAAATAAATTTTGTATTTAGCAAAACACGGCCTTCGACTCTCTTCCCCCAAACTGCGTTACGTAATAAAAGAACGCTCCCTAAAAATACGTGTTTTTTAATAATTGGCAATGGGACTTTTAAGGGGTTATCTACATGTAGAAAATCACTAACACCTGTTACAGAATTTGTTTTAAATCCACGATAAACATGATTTTCAATCACTTCTTACAGTATTATGATAATATTTCATGACTAAACTGAGTAAGAGACGATTTAAGCTTGAAATTTTGCCATGTGCAAGCGAACTGTCAAACTTTCTGAGATTTTTCTCTAAACGCCGAGTTGATTTATGGGTGCCACTAGATCTCGAGATTATATGGAGCAATTTGTCTAAAAAAAAGGCATATTCCGAGTGCATGACGAATCCGATTTAAAAAAAAAATCAATCAAATATTTTCAAATTCCTAAATGAACTTTTTTAAAAATCGGCCTTCATCATGCACACGGAACCAGTTTAACGAATCTTCACCAACATTTTTAACTGAATTGGTCAAAGCAGTGTAGAGATATTGTGGCACACGTTTTTTGAACTTCCAAATAGCTATATATCGCCAATGCTACAACCAAATGTCTTCAAATTTGTTTTGTTAATAGATGAAAATGTATACTTGGATGTCCTGAAGTCAGATTAAAAAAAAGTTTATGTTCAATTTCTGACATTTTTGCCGATTTACGTGCACTTAACCCCTTAAGCAAAATTTTATGCACAATTTGATTGCATACCTAAACATTAAAAAAAACTATTTTTCATCTTTAAAAATACAAAAAAATTTATGGTTTTTAACTTCTACCATTTCATGTTGCTCAATTTTGTTGGCACATGGGAAATTTTAATCATGTATGTATTATGATTATGTATCTATGTAAAACTATCATAAAACCTTAAATTTGACCAATTATCGATTTTTTGATACTTTGGATAATTTCTGAGGGCAGATTCAGATTCAGCGGGTCCCATACATTTTTCCCTTGAAAACTAGACATTTTCAAATGAAGATATCTCGAGTTTAAAGAAAAATACATACCCCTGGAATTTTTTTTAGCGTTTATAGTGCTAGATATTCTCCTTTGAATACAACCTTGGCGCTTAAAATTTGGCCTGCGCCTTTCCGAGACAATTGGGTTTCAAATTTGCATCTTTTTTTACCTTGAAATGGCTGTAGCTGTTGCCCTTAAGCCCAAATTGACTTGTCAGAAAATAAAAAGGTTCGTTTTTCAGAGTTCTGAAAATGCTCCCAACAACACATTTCTCTCAAACTTAACCCTGAATTGCTACGCTCAAAAAACTGATTTTGAAGGTTTGCTCAGATGCAGATCGAAATTTGGTCGTAGAAGGCGTAGATTACGAGATAAAATTTTGGTGTCTTGGACAAAGTTGTTTGCAAGCCCAACAACTTTATAGAAGACAAAAAAAATCACAAAAATATTCCTGAAAAGTTAAATTTCCAAATGCACCCTGATCGTGAACCACCCTAATTTTGAACCAAACCATTTTTTTTCATTTGCAACAACTCTTCTGAAGCTCAAAAACGTCACCATTTTTCGGAAAATCCATTTTCCCCTTAATTTTGCGTTCTGAACCTCTATGCATTGAAGTAACATAAATACAAATATGTAGCAAAATGTTTACCAAAACCAGAATCAGAATAGTTTCATAAAAATCCAAATTTTCCGGATATTTCAGGTATATCCAGGCTAAATTCGTTTAAAAATTCTCGACTCGGGATTTTCAATTTAAAAAAATGGGATTTCTCAAAATTATTGAAAAATTGTTAAGGAGTTACATACATGTAAATCGGCAAAAATGTCAGACGTTGGTTTGAGCACACACTTAACCTTTTTTTCAAAATCTGTTTTCACGGCATTATAATATACATTTCCATCTATTAACAAAACAAATTTGAAGGCATTTGGTTGCCGAGATTTAGCTTTTTGAAGTTAGCAGTTTCAAAAAACGGGTGCCACGATATCTCAACATTGCTTCGACCAAATCGGCTAAAAATTTTGGTGAAGACTCGTTAAACCGGTCCCGTGTGCATGACGAAGGCCGAGTTTCAAAAAGTTTATTTAAAAAAAGATACAAATATTTTTCTGTTTTTCATATAAAATATCTCCAGTTTTTGATTTTAGTATTTTTTGAAAGTTGAAAATTTCAAAATCGGGCTTCGTCATGCACAAGGAACATGTCTTGGGAGTCTTCACCCAAAATTTCTGCCAATTTGGTCCATCCCATTTCGAGATATCGTGGCACCCGTAAATCAACTTGGTGTTCAGAGAAAAACGCTAAGAAAGTTAGACAGTTGGCTTTGCGCATGGCAAATTTCTGAGCTTAAATCGTCTCTAACTCAGTAAAATCATGAAATATCTTCATGAAAGTTTCAGGAGTGATTGAAAATCATCTTTTAAGTGGATTTAATATATTTTCTGTAATATGAAATTTTGTGATTTTCTACATGTATGTAACCCCTTAAGTACTCTAAAAACATTCAAAAATATTTTACTTGAATTTTTTGCAAATAAAAAATGCTTATATTTTAGGAAGAGTAATCTAGAGGTTAATTCAAGTAAGTATATTTTTTACTGTTTTAGTTGGGCTTTAAGCACAAGTTTGTTTCCTTTTGAAATGTTATTTTTGAAAAAAATATTTGTTTTGTTAAATTTGAGAGGCAGTGTTTTGCTGCCCCAAATAATCATGAAGTGCAGAATTTAGCTAGGCTTAGTTGACCATGCAAACACTAGCCGAGCATAAAGCTCGCAATCAGAGTTGCCAGGTTGCCAGATAAATCTAGGAATGCCAGATTTTTCAAGTGTCAGCCAGAATAAAGATTCATCCCTCTCTGTGCCAGATATTGACAGATTTTGCCAGATTTTTTACTTTATGCTCATTTTGACCATTTTTGCCTTCCTCACCTTACTGAGGAAAGGCTATAAAATCACTCGAAAAATGATCTTCTCAATTAGACCTCCTAGACCCACCTTCATGTATATCTATCGACTCAGAATCGAATTCTGAGCAAATGTCTGTGTGTGTGGTGGGATGTTGATCAAAAAATTGTCACTCGATTATCTTGACATTGTCTGAACAGATTTCGTCCGTTTTTGACGTCATTCGATCCGTCTTGGGGTCCCATAAGTCGCTATTAAAAATTATGCAGTTTAGTTAAGTACTTCAAAAGTTATGCTTAAAAAACGATTTCAACAAAAGTCCGGAAGATTGTAAAAAGGGTGGTTTTTGTAAGAAAACCTGTCATGTTATACATTTTCAGAAAGGTATTTAAAAGACCTTTCCAACGCGTCGAAGACATTGAAGATTTGACAACCCTATCAAAAGTTATAAGCACTTAAGTGTTATTTACGCACTTTTTGCATTTTTGATAGCACCCTTTAAATGTGAGGATGGCGCCAACCACCTAAGGGTGGATTAAGAAACGTTTTTTTATTAGAATGAACAAATTTAATTGAAAATAGAAAAAAATAGCTCGTGTACATCTTGAAGAAAATGTAACTTTAAGATTTTTAGGCATAACATCAGTAAAACCATCTGTATTTTAAAAACTAACTTAATCCACCTATGTGGTTGATGCCTTCCTCACTTTTTACCAACAATGGGTAACAACAATGAATGGTTTGGACACATATTTCAGCTATTTTTTTAGGTCCAGAAAAATAAGTACACAGATATAACTTAAGTTGTCATAACTCGAGACAGGGTTGCCAGATTTTCAATTATGTGGACTCGTTGGAAAGGCCTCTTGATTACCTAACAAACGATGGGTCGGATAATGGTTCCGGACATCGTTTACATACATTCAAGTGAGATCCGGCTTCAAAAAGGTACATAAATATCACTTAAGTGGTCATAACTCGAGACATGGTTGTCAGATCTACGATGTTGTGGACTCGTTGGAAAGGTCTCTCGATTATCTAACCAATGATGGGTCGGATGATGGATCCGGACATCGTTTACATGCATTTAAGTGAGATCCGGCTTCAAAAAAGTACATAAATATCACTTAAGTGGTCATAACTCGAGACAGGGTTGCCAGATCTTCGATGATGTGGACTCGTTGGAAAGGTCTCTTGATTACCTAACCAACGATGGGTCGGATGATGGATCCGGACATCGTTTACATGCATTTAAGTGAGATCCGGCTTCAAAAAAGTACATAAATATCACTTAAGTGGTCATAACTCGAGACAGGGTTGCCAGATCTTCGATGATGTGGACTCGTTGGAAAGGTCTCTTGATTACCTAACCAACGATGGGTCGGATGATGGATCCGGACATCTTTTACTTGCATATAATTGAGATCCGGATATATTTGAAAACACATTTTTATACATAACTTTTGAACTACTTATCGAAACTTCAAACAATTCAATAGCGATGTATGGGACCCTAAACCAAGTCGAATGCAACTGGTTCGATTAAAATCGGTTCAGCCAGTGCTGAGAAAACTTGGCAAGATTTTTGAACACATACATACATACACACACACACACATACACACACACACACATACACACACACAGACATTTGTTCAGTTTTCGATTCTGAGTCGATAGGTATATATGAAGGTGGGTCTTCGAGCTTTTAATTAAAAGTTCATTTTTAGAGCAGGATTATAGCCTTACCTCAGTGAGGAAGGCAAAACTTTTGAATTTATTCATATCCTTCCTTTCCTTCACCATGCAGAATTGTTAACTTTCGTCTGCCAGATTTTCCCAGATTTTATTCGACACTTTGTCAGATTTTTCATATTTTGACCTGGTAACCCAGCTTGCAATATAAAAAAAAACATTTTCCACAAACTCGGAACACTTTTTCATACAAATGTAAACAAACATAGGTTCTCTCCAGGTGTGCATATTTTGAACAGAATAATGACTACAAACGCAGAAACAAGTTAGTTTTAAGGTACACAGTAAAAAATAATGTAAATTTGGAAGGTGTCATTTTGGAAGATTCAATATTACCTTTTTAATGTTGTAATTTTACCTCGATTTAGACTGAAAATGTGGCATTACACCAGAAAAGTGGTAAAATTACACATTTTTTCTGGCATATAAAATGTACTCCTTCCCAGATTTAATATTATCATGATTTTTTTTTTCTGTGTGTGGTGTTGTGAATAGATTGATTTTTTTTGTGAAATTTTCAGTAAAAATGAGGTGTTTCGTAACTGTGAAAAGCAGGAAAATGGTCTAAACAAAGTCCTTAATCAAGTAGGGTTGACAGAAAAATGCCATTTGACTTGCAATTTTTTCAACGATTTTTCAAAAATTTTTGAGTGCAATTTGTATATGTAGCGGAAAAGTTTATTATTGACAATATTATTCAGCTTTTAAAATTCGGTTATTCAAAATACAGGAGTTCCTTTCCTACATAAACACAGAGGCTTAATTGAAAATATAATAACTGCAATGTAGTTTTGCCTTCCTCACTGAGGTAAGGCTATAATCCTGCTCGAAAAATGAACTTTTGAAATACAGCTCGTAGACCTATATTCATGTATACCTATCGACTCAGAATCGAAAACTGAACAAATGTCTGTGTGTGTGTATGTGTGTGTGTGTGTATGTATGTATGTGTTCAAAATTCTTGCCAAGTTTTCTCAGCACTGGCTCGACCGATTTTGATCAAACCGGTTGCATTCGACTTGGTTTAGGGTCCCATACATCGCTATTGAATTGTTTGAAGTTTCGATAAGTAGTTCAAAAGTTATATATAAAAATGTGTTTTCACATTTATCCGGATCTCACTTATATGCATGAAAACTATGTCCGGATCCATCATCTAACCCATCGTTGGTTAGGTAATCAAAAGACCTTTCCAACGAGTCCAAAACATTGAAGATCTGGCAACCCTGTCTCGAGTTACGACCACTTAAGTGATATTTATGTACTTTTTTGAAGCTGAATCTCACTTAAATGTATGTAAACGAAGTCCGGATCCATCATCCGACCCATCGTTGGTTAGGTAATCGAGAGACCTTTCCAACGAATCCAAAACATTGAAGATCTGGCAACCATGTTTCGAAATATGTCCTCTTAAGTGGTATTGATGCACTTTTTTGAAGCCGGATCTCACTTAAATGTATGTAAACTATGTCCGGATCCACCATCCGACCCATCGTTGGTTAGGTAATCAAAAAACCTTTCCAACGAGTCCAAAACACCGAAGATCTGGCAACCCTGTCTCGAGATATGTCCACTTAAGTGATATTGATGTACTTTTTCGAAGCCGGATCTCACTTAAATGTATGTAAACTATGTCCGGATCCATCATCCGACCCATCGTTGGTTAGGTAATCGAAAAACCTTTCCAACGAATCCAAAACACCGAAGATCTGGCAACCCTGTCTCGAGATATGGCCACTTAAGTAATATTGATGCTCTTTTTCGAAGCCGGATCTCACTTAAATGTATGTAAACTATGTCCGGATCCACCATCCGACCCATCGTTGGTAAGGTAATCGAAAAACCTTTCCAACGAATCCAAAACACCGAAGATCTGGCTACCCTGTCTCGAGATATGGCCACTTAAGTGATATTGATGCTCTTTTTCGAAGCCGGATCTCACTTAAATGTATGTAAACTATGTCCGGATCCACCATCCGACCCATCGTTGGTTAGGTAATCAAAAAACCTTTCCAACGAGTCCAAAACATTGAAGATCTGGCAACCCTGTCTCGAGATATGGCCACTTAAGTGATATTGATGCTCTTTTTCGAAGCCGGATCTCATTTAAATGTATGTAAACTATGTCCGGATCCACCATCCGACCCATCGTTGGTTAGGTAATCGAAAAACCTTTCCAACGAGTCCAAAACATTGAAGATCTGGCAACCCTGTCTCGAGATATGTCCACTTAAGTGATATTGGTGCACTTTTTTGAAGCCGGATCCCACTTAAATGTATGTAAACTATGTCCGGATCCACCACCCGACCCATCGTTGGTTGGATAATCAAAAAACCTTTCCAACGAGTCCAAAACATTGAAGATCTGGCAACCTTGTCTCGAGTTATGATTACTTAAGTTATATGTGTGTACGTTTTTTTCTGGATTCAAAAAATAGCTGAAATATGTGTTCAAACCACTCATATTACCCATTGTTGGTAAAAAAGAGGAAGGCATCAACCACATAGGTGGATTAAGTTAGTTTTTATTTTAGATGTGAAGGAATTTCTCAGTGTAGTTGCGGTGATTTATTTTGGAGCAGCAAAAAAAACTAATATGATAAAGTTGAACGAATTGGACGCAAGCTGTGTCCGTACAATCATAAGCATTGTTTAGCGAACAATGTGTTCAGCATGAGCTTAACATTAAATGTTAAATGAGCACTAATTTCACCAGAGTGAAACTAGCATTATCGACCTTACAGGTTTCTTTGCATTGTTTCCTTTTGGAAGACCAGTAGTTTTTTTATAGTCTCACCTTCACTTTGATTTCAGATCTACAATCCATCATGCCGTGTCATCCCTCCGTAGACTGCACACTAGTCGGAGATCGGTATCGGTAATTTGTACCACCAGATCATTCACCATCAATTATAACCGAACCGGTGTAGGTGTTTGATTTGCAAGCCTCTGAGGTGGTGAACGACGTTTGCTCCGGGTTATGTTATGATGGGAATCTCCTAATCGGTACAAAATGCCTATGGAACCTGTTCACAAAGTTGTTCACAAACGATTTGGCGGCACACGATGCCGCCACGGCAAAAAATCTTCGCACGAGGTGAGAAGAGGATGATTGATGCTATGCCGAGAAACAAGGGGGCTCTCACTTTAAGGTAAAAGATTTAATTTTTTAGATGGTTTTGACTCTGTAATTCTTTTATGGGGTGTTCAATGCTGAAATCGATTGTAGTTCGATAACTAAAAAGAATATTTATTGAAGAAAAATCGGATAACAAAGTGTTACGCATTGATGAGTTTACTAAATTATCTTAATTTGCATGCAATTTCCAAACCAAATGTGATCAATCTCAACCTTATTCAAACATTCTAATTCGCATTGTCTTCGATGAACCAGAGCATAAAATACAGAGCTCGCATGTTCCGTGATTGACACTCAACACCCTCAGTCGTACTCATTTTCGAACGTACAAAATTCCCATGTTTTTCTGCTCCCTCAACCAAGACTCGAATCGATTTGAATCGTCGTTGTCTTCACGCGCACTAATCGTTTCCAGATTCCACCTCGCATAGTTGTGGTACCAACCACGTGCCACCAACTGACTGACTGAATGGGACTTGGAACACAACCGAGTGATTGCGGAAGGCTCGCGAGCCGTTTTGGCCCATGATACAGCTGCTTACACATTCTCCTTCGTACGGAGTTATGCTGAATATCGCGACTTGATGCTACCGAAGAAGAACGTGTAAATCATCTCGGGCATGTGCCCCTAACCTGTGCAATTAGTGTGAGGAGGTTGGTGGTTCAGTCCTGAATGAACGTTTTCCGCGACTCAACTCAGCTCAACTTCTTCTTCAGGTGGGCGTTCAATTATGCAAGCGGTGCAGAAGTCTCGCGGTATTGCCTCACGGAATCATGATGAGACGTCGTCGTCGTGTGCTGGCTGCCGGTCGGTGTAGAAGGAAGAGGATGGGTTTTCGTGAATCTGGAGTAACGATTTGCTACCCATGTAGGCATTTGCGAGCAGGTTCTTGAGCACGAGAAGGGGGGAGGAGGTGGAGGATTTGGCATGCTGCCAGGGTCTGGTGAAATGTTTGTTTTAACTTGATTACGTAGACGTGGTAGGGCCTCCGGCGCGTGGTGGGTTGAAATGGAACTATTACACTGGGTATTGTTTTGATTTTCAGTTGGAATTTGATTTGTTAGTCTTAAATCCATTTTGCTATCTTATCTGAATAAGGTTACAAAATCATAGTAATGTCCTTTTGGTACCAGGTTTCACCTACCTGGTATCTTAACTGTGAAAGTATTTTTTTTAAACACATATGAGCACTTCATAACGTTTTCACAAATCGACTTTTCATTGTATTTTCTGATTTGCATAAAACTTTGTCCATCGATTCCTTATTTCCAAATAACCCATTTCAAATTATTCTTTTCTATAATCCTCTTCCGATTTTGACATGTTTTACTAACTTTTTTCATTTTTGTATATTTTTAATTGCGTTTATTGCGGCTAAGTTATAATTTTGATTATGGAAAAAAAACTCGAATTTTTATTTATTGATAATTTTTCCATCGAAAAGCACTACTGTCAAATTTTGAGTAAGTGCACCGTTTTTAAGCTACAACCATGTTCAGGTATTTAAAAAAAAATAGTTTATCTTTTTGAAATTTTAAAAACAGTGTCCATTCTCATATGTTTCTAAAATAAATATTTTCAAATGGTTGAGAAAATTCTCTACAATGTTTTTTTTTCGAAATTTATTTGATGAAATATGGCTTTTCAAAAGTTGAAAATTGAGAAAGATTATTTCTAATTGCTTCTTAATACCACTCATTTTTCAATCGACGATATCTTGGAAACAATTGATCCAAGATTCATCCCAATTTTTTTTTAATTTTGTCTTTGTTGAAAAAAAAAATTTTCAGAATTTTCAAATCTCAACTTACGTTTCAAACAGACATTTTATTTTGTTTTCGTCATTTGCGCGCGGAGCGTCGAAAAACTTTGTGTTTTTTTTCAAATGATCATATCTTGGAATCCTGCACCCAATATTCAGAGTCGAGAGAATCGTTCTCGTTAAGTCATTGGGTTAGTCTGTCAAAGGTCCCTGGTTCGATTCCCGTAGTCATTACTTTTGATTTTTTTGTTTGACGGATGAACTTCTTTTTTTGCAAATGAACCTCGAGAGAATAATTCTCTCGCCCATCTCGAGCTGGGTTCTTTGTGTCCGTGAATGGTACCACTTTTCTCCCGAATCGAGGCCATTATTCTCGCGGACTAGCGCTGCCCAGTTTTGAGTGTGATTATGAACTTTTTCATTTTTTCGTATTTTAACGTAAAATTTCCCGAGGAATCTGATAAAAATATTTTCGGACATAGACTTTTTGGTCCAGACACCCTCAAAAGGACATTTTAATATTCATATGGAGCAAATCCAGCTCAAATCAGGAATTTTCCTGGTACTTTTGTACCCGACCCTCTCCGATTTCAATGAAACTTTGTAGACATGTTATCCCACGCGTATATGAGCCATTTTTGTGTATGTGGAGCCAACAGAACTCGAAAATAACATTTGAGAAGGGCGTAAGGTATTTAAATATTTTTGTATTTTGTAATTTAAAAATTACTGTATCTCGAAGCCGTTGCGTCGTATCAAAAAGTGGTCCAAGACAAACTTGTAGGAAATTGGACGGGCTTTCTGGAAAAAATACACTGAAACAAAAATACACGACACATCTATGAGATTTTTTGATTTTTAAGTCTAAAACTTAAATTTAAAGATGATGTCACGATTTTTTTTCGTTCAAAATTTTTGAGGAAATAGCTTAAAATGTTACCAAAAGACTGACGAAAAATGCAGCATGGTATGTCTCTCCTAAAAAAAATACAAAAATCATTTACTAAAACTGTTTTTTTGAAAAGTGGTCTTAACGTCAAAATTTTTAAAAACCAGTAGTGGGGATCGATTCTCCAGACAATTTTACATAAATGTCTCTATATTGACCGTTGTCCTATGTCCAATCCTTGGGAAGATACAGCGGTTTTAAAAATAAAAATGTTGAAAAAATAGGTTTTTTGGTGGCTTTTGGCAATTTCTATATGACAGATTTGTTTTTCAGTCTCGTAAATATTTTTACCAGAAAGCTCGTTTAATTTCCCATAAGTTTGCCTTTGACAGCATTTCAATTGGATGTAAGGGCTTACAGATATAAGTTTAATTGAATTGCTAATAACTGAAAATAGAATATTTTTCTCAGTGTGGTAGAAACCAGGACAGTAAATTTGCTTAGGTAAATATAAAAACGATATAAATCAAAAAGCTGTCACAGGCAAACTTATGGGAAATTGGACGAGCTTTCCGGTAAAAATATTTACAAGACTGATAAACCAAGTCTGTCATATAGAAATTGCCAAAAACCACCAAAAATCCCGTTTTTTCAACATTTTCATATTTAAAACCGCTGTATCTTCCCAAGGATTGGGCATAGGACAATGATCAATATGGAGACTTTTATGTAAAATTGTCTGGAGAATCGATCCCCACTACTGGTTTTTAAAAATTTTGACGTTTAGACCACTTTTCAAAAAAAAAAAAAGTTTTAGTAAATGATTTTTGTATTTTTTTAGGAGAGACATACCATCCTGCATTTTTCGTCAGTCTTTTTGAAACATTTTAGGCTATTTGCTCAAAAATTTTGAACGAAAAAAAATCGTGACATCACCATCAAATGTAAGTTTTAGATTTAAAAATCAAAAAATCTCATAGATGTGGCGTGTATTTTTATTTCAGTGTATTTTTTTCAGAAAGCCCGTCCAATTTCCTACAAGTTTGTCTTTGACCAATTTTTGATTCGACGCGACGGCTTCGAGATACAGTAATTTTTAAATTACAAAATACAAAAATATTTAAATACCTTACGCCCTCCTCAAATGTTATTTTCGAGTACTATTGGCTCCATATACACAAATGGCTTATATAGGCCTAGGATAACATGTCTACAAAGTTTCATTGAATTCGGAGAAGGTCGGGTACAAAAGTACCAGAAAAATTCCTGATTTGAGCTGGAATTGCTCTATAGATGACAATTTAATATGTTGGTGGGCTAGGTTTAGGAAAGTCGATTTTTTCCCTACAATTCCTACTTTTTCTCATGCATTTGTGCCCCAGGAGAGCTAAAATAGGTTAAAATGGCACTAAGATCGATTTTTTGAAAAATGTGGTTTTTGCGAAAATCGACTAAAAATTTATTTTTTAGGGTGGGTTATTCTTTGCCAAAGTTGGCTCTTTGATTTGAGAAAAACTTTGTCCCGACCTCATGTGCATTTAAATATTTTTTTCGGAAAGTATAGCAAATTTTGAATTTTGAAAATCTGCACAATTTTTTGTCATGTCACCTTAAAAAAAATACACTGACGTTTTCAAGTTATAGCTAGTTTTAGGTTTAAAAATAATGTTTACAAGAAGGGGCTTTCACCTTCGAAAAGAAATTGAGAAGTTTAAAAATTGTCCACTATTTTTTTTAGATATGTACTTGAAAATCGGGTAAATAGTTTCAGAGATAGCCTCACAATAAATGCTTACTGGAGAAAAAATATTAAAGTTTCACCTAATA
Organism: Culex quinquefasciatus; assembly: GCF_015732765.1. NCBI lineage: Eukaryota > Metazoa > Arthropoda > Insecta > Diptera > Culicidae > Culex > Culex quinquefasciatus. The sequence goes on from NC_051862.1 coordinate 36,111,384, forward strand.
GCTTTTTTTCACCTGACAGAATCTCGGTTTTATTTTTAACACTGGAACGCCCAACGCATGTCCAACTTACACGGACGCCCAAGCCTCCCAAAAAAGGTGGAACGGTAACTTCAACTCCCTGGTTCTCGGGCATTACTCAACCAATCGGGACGATTCTTGTTTCCAGTGATTTGTAGGAATGTCTAGATGGTCCTAAAACTTTGCAGAACTTGATTTGATCAAATCTGTAATTTCTGCGACCGAAAACATCGAATTTTTTTTTACACGCGAAAAAAAAGTTGGAACGATGTTTTTAATCGCAAAAATTACAGATTTGATCAAATTAAGTTCTTTAAAGTTCTAGAATCATCCAGACATCTTAACAAATCACTGGAAAGAAGAATCATTTTGATTGGTTGAGTTATGCCCGAGAACCAGCGAGTTGAAGTTATCGTTCCATCTTCTTTTGGAGCCTTGGGCGTTGGAATGTTAATATAAAAATTAAATTTTTTGTGATTTTTTTTAAATATCTGGTTTTATACATGTTTAACTTAAGCTTTATTTAAATATTTTAAAATTTTGTTATTGAGTGGATACATTTTTTCCCTTATGGTGGTTTATGCTGCTTCCCGTCAGTACTGGCTACAAAAATCAAAATGATTTTTTTTCGAAGAACTTCAAAATTTCATTGGACATAAACGTGCGAACAACTGAAAAACAGATAAGAATACATTTTGTATCTTTGATAATCATTTGAGGCCAATGGCTAATGCCAGTTTAAAAATATTTTTATTTTTTGTAAATTGAATTTTGAAGAACATTATATAAAAACAATTTTTGCTCTAAAATTTTGTTTCTCATTGAAACCCTTTTTTTTATTTTCATGATTGCAAAACAACAACACTGTTCCATATTGCGTTTTAACATTCTTCTTTAATTAAATTTAAAATCGATGGCCTGTTATCTTTGAACTCAAATTTTTCATTTGTTTTTTTTTGTATCTGCCAGCGTCAAGAGACAACATTTAAAAATATATTTGCATCAGCCAAACTCATAAAAATATTTCATGGCATCAAATCTTTGCACACCAGTGTTGGCAGGTAATGAAATTATTACATGTCTTGATTCCCCCAATAAGTCACGTCAAAGGAAGTCCAACTGGAGTCGAGATCGTTTAACCACACCAGCAACCAACCACATTTGAACCACATCCCAAAACAAACCTCGTGCGCATAATTGCCAACAAACGCGAACTCCAACATGCATTTCGCGAGATCATCAGCATAATACAGCAATTTGGCGATTGAAGTTTAGGAATTTTGCAAAAAAAAAGAACCAACTCTGCACGACCGTTTTATTACCCACCTGCACGACTTTTCGGAACCTGTGTGGCGCGGAGGGCGTTCAAGACCACGGTCGTCGCCGGCAGAGGTCTCTCAGATCAAGATGGCATACAGTCGTCAATCAGCGTGTGGCATCGCGCAATTCCACGTGTGGCAAAAGGGTCCGTAAGTGGTGGACGTCGCACACACAAACACACACAGTGAGGGTGCATAAATTGGCTAATAACTATCTTTGGAAGCGAAAACTACACAAGTGTTGGCTGGCTGGCTGGCTGGCAGCGACCTTCGGTGGGATGATGTTCGCATTTGGGACCTGTTACCTCTGCTGTGCTCTACAAAACGACGATTTAGACCGAAACCATGACGTTCGAATGGGTCGTAAAACAATGGTCATGTAGGGTTTCGCTCGCAGTGAGGGTCCTAAATAATATCAAACATGGTGTTTTGTGATCTTTTTTTCCTGCACAGATCTATGATTTTTACGTGTGGTGTTTTTGTTCAATAGCATGTAAAGGTGTAAATTCACAATAAATTTTGATCTCAATGGACAATGCATTCTCTCTTCGGAGATGATGGTATCTTCAGCATTTATTAGATGGTGTCGTGGAATAAATTTCGATGGCTTGTTGCATAACACTGCAAGTTGCTGTTTTAGTTAGGATTTTGTAACCAGATTTGAGGGAATAATACGAAAAGGTCTTCAGAACCGTATCTTGGGCTAACCAAGTCCCGAAAAGAATAAAATATATCTTATTTTGTGATAACAAAATGCAAATTATTATTATTATTTTATTTTTTTCGATTTATCGTTATATTTTTGTCAAAGGGCTGTGATCTTCCAGAATTTCTCAATTTTTATCTGAGAATTTTATTTTTGTATTTTTTATATCGATAAAAATCTGTTTACGTTTCAGGCTCCAAATCAAAAGAAGCTGTATGTGAATAATCTTTAATCTGTTTCTTGAGAAGAGTTTTTCTGAAAAAATGGTGTCTATGGCGAAAGATAGTGAAGCAAGTCAGGAAAAAGTTGAGTACTAGAGATTATATGGAGCAATTCTCTACGAAATCGGTATTTTTTCTTTAATTTTAATGTTTGTATTTTTTTATCCGACTGAAACGTTTTTGGTGCTTTCGGTATGCCCAAAGAAGCCATTTTGCATCATTAGTTTGTCCATATAATTTTCCATACAAATTTGGCAGCTGGCCATACAAAAATTATGTATGAAAATTCAAAAATCTGTATCTTTTGAAGGAATTTTTTGAACGATTTGGTGTCTTCGGCAAAGTTGTAGGTATGGATATGAACTATACTGAAAAAAAATGATGCACTGTAAAAAAATTTTTGGTGATTTTTTATTTAACTTTTTGTCACTAAAACTTGATTTGCAAAAAAACACTATTTTTAATTTTTTTTTATTTTTTGATATGTTTTAGAGGACATCAAATGCCAACTTTTCAGAAATTTCCAGGTTGTGCAAAAAATCTTTGAGCAAGTTATGAATTTTTGAATCAATACTGATTTTTTCAAAAAATCGAAAAACGGGTCGCAAAAATTTTTCAACTTCATTTTTGCGATGTAAAATCAAATTTGCAATCAAAAAGTACTTTAGTGAAATTTTGATAAAGTGCACCGTTTTCAAGTTAAATCCATTTTTAGGTGACTTTTTTGAAAATAGTCGCAATTTTTCATTTTTTAAAATTAGTGCACATGTTTGCCCACTTTTGAAAAAAATATTTTAGAATAGCTGAGAAAATCCTCTATATTTTGCATTTTTGAACTTTGTTGATACGACTCTTAGTTGCTGACTCTTGGTTTAAAAACATGAAAATTGATGTTTTCTAAGTCCCACCCAAACAACACACCATTTTCCAATGTCGATATCTCAGCAACTAATGGTCCGATATACAATGTTAAAATATGAAACAGTCGTGAAATTTCCCGATCTTTTCGAAAAAAATATTTTCAAAATTTTAAACCAAGACTGACATTTTAAAAGGGCGTAATATTGAATTTTTGGCCCTTTTGAAATGTTAGTGTTGATTTAAAAATTTTGAAAATATTTTTTTCGAAAAGATCGGAAAATTTCACGAATGTTTGTTTCATCGAATGTTACATCGAAAAATGAAGTTGAAAAATTTTTGCGACCTATTTTACGACTTTTTGAAAAAATCAGTATTGATTCAAAAATTCATAACTCGCTCAAAGATTTTTTGCACATCCTGGAAATTTCTGAAAAGTTGGCATTTGATGTCCTCTTGAACATATCAAAAAATAAAAAATAAATCAAAATAGTGTTTTTTTGCAAATCAAGTTTTAGTGACAAAAAGTAAAATAAAAAATCACTATTTTTTTTACCGTGCATCAAATTTTTTCAGTGTAGTCCATATCCATACCTACAACTTTGCCGATTATTACAGATTATTGAATTTTCATACATCATTTTTGTATGGACAGCTGCCAAATTTGTATGGAAAATTATATGGACAAACTAATGATGCAAAATGGCTTCTTTGAGCATACCGAAGGCACCAAAAAAGTTTCAGTCGGATTAAAAAATACAAAAAAAAAATCGAATGACTGAAATCTGAGAGAATTGCTCTATGATAAAAGTCGGGAGAAATCAAGAGTCCAAAGCATATTCGTTTGATAGATATGCTCTTACTTTTGAATAATATTATAATCTTTTGTATAATCTTCAAATCGATTGCATTAAATTCGCGCTGAGCTAATTGCTTAACATTTGAGATTTCTTTAGCTTTTTTGATGATTTTAATTGCTTCCATTTTCATAATGTCACAATGTATAAATTTTTGAAAAAAGATTTTACCCGGAGCTTAAAAAAAAAAAACTTTTTTTGTTCAATGGTGTTGGCTAAATGTACATAAAGCTTGATTTAAATAAGTCGGGAAAACATAACTATCATATCAAATTCAAACGTTTTGCATGTAAAATAGAAAAAAAGCAAAAACTTTATAATTATTTAAAAAAAATGTCTGCTGAAAAAAAAAATTGTGGACTTAGTCATGCTGTGCCTAGCCATCCACCTCTTTATTAATTTTTGAAAATTAAATTAATAAAAGTCTGATTACTTGATAAATCAACACTGTTTTTTTGTCCAAATGTCAAATTCCATAAAGCTTAAAATGAAAAATGATAACAATATTTTTGAATAAGTTCCCAGATATTAAGATTATTTTAATAATATTTACTTTCATAAGGTTCACTGATATTAAAAATTATAACACCAAGAATATATTTTTTTTTTACTTTTTGACATCGTCTTTCTTTCCAAACTTAAAGTTTTGGTATTTTTGACAATGAACTGGATCATTTTATGTAGTGTACGTTATGATATCCGAATCAAAATTGTAGGTGCTTTAATTTTGGATTTTTTGTTTTCTTAGTAAAACTGTCAATACTTTGTTTTGTTTTTATATAAAATTTGACATTATTATGTACATTTTTTTAATTTTCAGTCGTTCTTCAAATATGAAATGCCTTGGAATAGTCAAGTAAAAGTCAGGAATTTAAAAATGGGGTTTAAGTTGCCACTTTTGATTGGGAGTTTAAAAAAAATAGGGACACGAAAAAACAATTTCCTAATTTTTTATATGACTTGCATTCCCAAAAATTGACGTTTATATTGCCAGCAAAAAGCTTAAAGCACAGGAAAATATTTTCAAATAAAAATATTTGTTAGATGCAAAATTTAATTTGCATTCGAAAATTACATCAAATTTTGTATGGTTATTAAGTTATAATAAATTTGTATTTAAAAATGTGGGAAACATGTTTCGGAAATATTTTTTTGTGGTTTTAAAATATTTTGATATAAAAATGCTAAAAAAATACTTTTAATTTTTTACTTAACTGATTGCACTGCCAGTTGTTGAGATAAAGCCTCTATAAGTTTGAATTTTGTGAAAAATTACTTTTTCTTTTTATCAATAGAATTAATCTAGAAATTTCAGAGCCAAGAGTGTCCTATTGAATAAGCTAAAACACTTGTTTTGGACATTTTAAAATATTGTGCCTGATTTTTTAACTTTGGTATAAATGAATAAACAAACTGAAGATTTTGCGAAAAATGTTACATAAAAATGTATTAATTTGTATCACGGTACACTTTTTACACAATTAAAAAACCTCATGTTCTTTTTCAGATTTGATTTTGCATCTTTGAAAGATTCTTGAAATTATGTTAAAAAAAAAGATCGTTTCTTTTCTAAAAATCAACATTTTTCGTAAAAATCATACCACTTGTACCAGTTTTTTCTACGATCCTGAACACTAGCGCAAAAGAAGCCTAAAAAGGCTTTAAAATGAAATTCTAAAACATATTAAAACATATTTTTAAATAAAAAAATACGTATTCTGGGAATCCATCAGGATAATTCTCTACCAACTCACACGAAATCGGAGAAAGTTGCCACGACCTCTCTTCGATTTGCGTGAATCTTTGTCCTAAGGGGTAACTTTTGTCCCTGATCACGAATCCGAGGTCCGTTTTTTGATATATCGTGACGGAGGGGTGGTACGAACCCTTCCATCATTGAACATGCGAAAAAAGAGGTGTTTTTCAATAATTTGCAGCCTGAAACGGTGATGAGATAGAAATTTAGCGTCAAAGGGACTTTTATGTAAAATTAGACGCCCGATTTGATGGCGAACTCAGAAATCCGAAAAAAACGTATTTTTCATCGAAAAAAACACTAAATTTTTTTAAAAAATTCTCCCATTTTCCGTTACTCGACTGTAAAAAAATTTGGAACATGTCATATTATGGGAAATTTAATGTACTTTTCGAATCTACATTGACCCAGAAGGGTCATTTTTTCATTTAGAACAAAATTTTTCATTTTAAAATTTCGTGTTTTTTCTAATTTTGCAGGGTTATTTTTTAGAGTGTAACAATGTTCTACAAAGATGTAGAGCAGACAATTACAAAAATTTTGATGTATAGACATAAGGGGTTTGCTTATAAACATCACGAGTTATCGCGATTTTACGAAAAAAAGTTTTGAAAAAGTTACTTTTTGCGTTTCTATTTGTTTCGTCGTCCGTGTCTGAAATTTCGTGTCAAAGGACATTTATGTAAAATTGTATGCCCGATTTTATGGCGTACTCAGAATTCCGAAAAAAAACGTATATCCATCGAAAAAACACAAAAAAAGTTTTAAAAACTCTGCCATTTTCCGTTCTTTTCAAATCTACATTGATCCAAAAGGGTTTGCCTATAAACGTCACGAGTTATCGCGATTTTACGAAAAAAAAGTTTTTAACACATATTTTTCCTGAAATTATATTAATAATAGATATTGCACAGCTAACGAACCTGCATGCTCTATCATGCGATTATTGACTATGTAACATATTGACCGAAGTAGCACAGCCTTTATTCAAAGGAAACAAAAAAATGAAGGTCAAATTCGTTCACCATTTGATAAATAGCACCCTTTGGAAGAGTCCACATATGGACAATAAATTAGGCCCTTTTAAAAAAATCCCTTCCTCGCACAACACAGGAAGCAGACTCACAAAACTTCATAACCCATCGCGATCCACGTTCAAAAAATGTATTTCCCCTCAAAAAAAGACAATCACTCCACTAATAACGAGCCTTTTCCGCCTGTAATTTGACTTTGAAGCATCTTCGAGAGCGGATTTAAGGAATGTTGCTGCACTTGTCAAATGGGATTCCTCCGCCACCGCAACAAACGACGACGCTTCAAATTCGAGGCCACCAGCGCTACATAACAATATGATTAATAACGATCCATGCCGTATGAGATTCATTTGTCTCGCCGATTCGTCACTGATCATAAAATATATTTTGCCCCGCAAGACGGTCGATTCCAAAAATGGAACCTCTTCGACCGAGTTCGGAGCTGGAGCAGATCGGTTCGCTATTAATCTTTACCGCCACGCTGCGAGTTAGCATTCACCTTCCAGACTCCGTGCTAGTCTTCGAGAGCAGTGGCGTGAATTCGCACGTGAATGATGAGCATAATCACTGCAATTAGTTCAAATTATTAGTCGCCGCCACCGCCAAAGCAGAGCGATTAATGCGCGATCGATTAAATCGCTCCGACACACTCCGTCTCGAGGTGGCAGTCGATGAAGAAAAAGAAGCTTCACGACGATCGTCACCAAAGTGGTGATGTTCTGGAACCACCAGAACGTCAATTTTGTGCTCTCGATTCCCCTATTGACTTTTGAATGTCAAATTATGCTTTTAGAATATGAAAACAAACTAAGATGTTTATAATTCAAAATTTTTCATCCCGATTTTGACAAAACAAATTTGAACACCTTTTCAACAGTTAGCTATTTTGCGTCTCCGTAACTTGAGATGGGATTTTCTGATCGATTTGGTACCTTCGGCAAAGTTGTAGATTATGGTTAGAACTGGTTAGAAAGAAATAAGTACATGGAAACAAAACCTTTTATAAAAACGATAAGGCAAATGCCTTCATGATGATGATTTTTTTTATATGTTTTGGTGGTTCAAAATGCCCAACTTTGAGGCTATAGAGCATGATGCACGTTTTTATTTCGAAAATGTAATATGTTTAATAAAAATAAAAGTTAAAAGTTCTTAAAACACTTTTTAAAAAAAAAAAAACATTCGTTAATTAAAAAGTACTTTTGCAAAAAAATGCGCCATTTTTATCACAGTAACATGTGAAAGTTTGGAAGGTGTAACATTTGTTTTATGATCTGAAGAAAGTGCCAAACCATTGAAAAAGTGGTAAATTATCACATTTTTTTAGTAGAGGTATATTTTTTCACATAAAAATCCTTATTCAAAGGTGAAATATTACCATGATCTTTTGTACAATAAATTGTCATGCATTTTTAGATATTTCTTTCGAAATGTTTTTTTTTTCAAATTTTAAAAATGTTGTCTCTGCTCGCCCACTCTGAAAAACCAGATATCTGAGAACATTCTTAATTTTTTTGACAAATAAAAAAATGTACGTTAGGAAAAATTTGATATTTCTACTCAAATTGTTATTGAATCCAATTTTCAATGTAAAAATTTGTAAGCTTTGTGAAATTTTCCTAACTCTTGAAAAAATATGTTCAGAATTTCAAAATCACGATTAACATTTCGGTTTTAAGCCTTAGTTAATCGTGATTTTGAAATGCTGCACAATTTCACAAAAGCTTTTTTTCTAACAATTGTATTAAAAGATTTGATTGAAAAATGAGGGCTGATTTGCATTTAAAAAAAAAAATATTTATTTTCCTAATTTTCTTTCTTTAATAGGTAACCAGTAACTAAGTAACCAAAGCTTAGACCAGCAAGGTCAAAAAGTATATTTCGAGAATTTTCTCACCTATTTGCAAATATTAAAATATTTTAAAGATATACGAGGATGGACCACATTTTAAATTCAAAAAAATACGCATCTTTTAAAAAACAATCTGTGTCAGGCATTAACTTAAAAACCAACTTAATCCACCTATGTGGTTGGAGCCTTCCTCACTTATTAACAACAATGGCTGATATGATGGAATTGTACAAAAATTTCATCTATTTTTAAGATCCGGAATAAAAAAGTACATAAATATCACTTAAGTGGTAATATCTCGAGACAGGGTTGCCAGATCTTCAATGTTTTAGGCTCATTGGAAAGATCTTCTGATAACCTAACCAACGATTGTGTTGGATGGTGGATCAAGACGTAGTTTACATACATTTAAGTGAAATCCGGCATCCAAAAACTACATCAATATCACTTAAGTGTGCATATCTCGAGACAGGGTTACCAGATCTTAAATGTTTTGGACTCATGGGTTGGATGGTGGATCCGGACATAGTTTACATACATTTAAGTTAGATCCGGCATCCAAAAAGTACATCAATATCACTTAAGTGGGGATATCTCGAGACAGGGTTGCCAGATCTTCAATGTTTTGGACTCGTTGGAAAGGTCTTTTGATAACCCAACCAACGATGGGTCAGATGATGGACCTGGACATAGTTTACATACATTTAAGTGAGATCCGGCTTCCAAAAAGTACATCAATATCACTTAAGTGTGCATATCTCGAGACAGGGTTGCCAGATCTTCAATGTTTTAGGCTCGTTGGAAAGATCTTCTGATAACCTAATCAACGATGGGTTGGATGGTGGATCCGGACGTAGTTTACATACATTTAAGTGAGATCCGGCATCCAAAAAGTAAATAAATATCATTTAAGTGGACATATCTCGAGACAGGGTTGCCAGATCTTCAATGTTTTGGACTCGTTGGAAAGGTCTTTTGTTAACCTAACCAACGATGGGTCGGATAGTGGATCCGGACATAGTTTAAATACATTTAAGAGAGATCCGGCTTCCAAAAAGTAAATAAATATCACTTAAGTGGGCATATCTCGAGACAGGGTTGCCAGATCTTCAATGTTTTTGGCTCGTTGGAAAGGTCTTTTGATAACCTAACCAACGATGGGTCGGATGATGTACCCGGACATAGTTAACATACATTTAAGTGAGATCCGGATATATGTGAAAATACATTTTTATACATAACTTTTGAACTACTTATCGAAACTTCAATCTGTATAAAACTCGATCTATGGGACCCTAAACCAAGTCGAATGCAACAGGTTCGGGTCAAATCGGTTCAGCCAGTGCTGAGAAACATGAGCTAGTTTGTTGGTCACATACATACATACACACACACATACACACACACATACACACACACATACACACACACATACACACAGACATTTGTTCAGTTTTCGATTCTGAGTCGATATGTATACATGAAGGTGGGTCTACGACGTTTTTTTGCAAAGTTCATTTTTAGAGCAGGATTATAGCCTTACCTCAGTGAGGAAGGCAAAACAGTGAACTTAATCAACAAATAAAAAAATCGTTTCCAAATTTGACTTAAACATCTTGAAACGATTTTTGATCAAAATTGAGTGTTGAACTTCGAAAAATATTTGTAACGGCTTGAAGGTAAAACAATCTATTACAAATTTGATTTAAAGTTGTCGACACTTGGCCCTGTTCGATGTCCTTCATAGGGATTATTTCATATTTCAAGCATAAGAATTGTTCTCTTCGATCTCGCAATTTTTTTCGTGATTTGAATAGATATGAATAAAAAACATGTGGACTAAAAATCATTGAAAATTATTTTTTGCCATTATACCTATTGATATAATTTTTTTGATTGCTTTTCGTTTCATGCATTCTAAAAATACTTCCTTAAAATAAGCATCCCAGAAAAAAATATTTTTGAAGAGTTTAGAAAGGTTTTGAAATCGGACCAATAGTTTCCGAGATACAGCCTCACAAATAATTCTAATCGATGATTTTTTTTAGTGTAAGTGTTCCCAAAATAGCTAGTAATTTTCAACCTCAGTAATTTTCAGCTATTATCGTCAACCTCAGGAACTATTGGTCTCATTTTTATTTATAAAAAATAAAACTTTAGCGAGATTAAAAATATGTATAAAAAAGAAATAGTTTGGTCTGAGATTTGAAACAAGGAAAATCTATTTGTTAAACTTTTCAAAAGAAAAGCTTAATTTTTAAATTTTGCAAACATCATTATTGAAAAGATCAGAAAATTTCACTAAAGTTTCATTTTTAACATTATTTCCGAGTCATCGTTAGTTGTAAACTACAGGCTAATTAGGTAAAACAAATTTCCCGATTTTCAAAGACTTGAGACATTTTCTCAGCTACTCAATAATATTTTTTTCAGGAAGTATTTTTTTAAATTTAAAAATAAACCCGATAAGAAATTTAAAATTAATACCTTTGGCTATAACTTTGAACATTATTTTAATATTTTACTGACCAGGTGTTTCTAATAAATACCTTAGTGGGAACATAAATATTACTAACATAAAGTTAAAAATGTTATTTTTGTGCCTATTTTCCCAAAAAGTCATGAATCATGATCATAACCTGAAACTTTTCCAAAGACACCAAATCGATCAGAAAACCCCTTCTCAAGATCCCTTCTTAGATTTTCATACATGTACGTACCCATTTCGTATGATCAGCCAATAAAATTGTATGGATACTTATAGGGAAAAAACAAATGATACAAAATTGCTTCTTTTGACCTAGGGAATGTTATTATGTTTCATTTAAATAAATAAAAAATGCAATGAAAAGCCGAATTGGGACATCGTAGAGAATCACTCCTAACATGAATAAAAAATTATCACCAATTACTTTATACATAATTTAATTTTTGATACTCTAAAAAATATGCAAAATATTCACGAATTAATGAAAATATTTGATTAAAATTTAAAAATGGGAGACAAAACTTTTGATTAAAATTTGGATTGGCTTTATATTCAAACATTTTGAAAAAGATGACAATACATTTTTTTGGTTTGCAATCACGCCCCTGAACAATATCTCAAAATTTGGGAGCAAACTGTTGAGTATTTACTGAGCGCATTGCATTTAAATTTTACATAGGAAGTATTATGGGAAAATCTATTTGCCTAGGAGCAAACAAGTTGAAAAGAAGTTATTCCAAACGTTCTGTAACTGGAAACGGTTTAAAAATGTTTCCTAGAACTGTTGTTCAACTACACAGCAAATAAAGTAGTAATCCAGCTGCGTGTAAAAGGCCTGGGTGTAAAATAAATTTTGCGTTATTTTATGAAATTCTGTGTAATATTACACCCAAAAATATGTAGTCCATCAGTATGGGAAACCTACTTGACCGAAATGTCAAGCTCACATATACGTTTATCCTTTCCATTTTACATCGGTCTGATGGCCGAGCGGGCTAAGGCGCCAGTCCTTACTGTAGGTGCTGGGTTTGAGTCCCGTCGGTTGCAACTTTTTTTTGTGTTTACAAAAATTGTACATGCAGCGTGTAATATTAAGTGTCTTTTTTGACGAAGGTGATGTGCATGCTTTTGCATGCGATTTTACCATCGGATTTTTTGCTGTGTAGGTTGCCCCCAGGTAGGTTTCACACAATGATTTTTTTTTAAATTTCTAATAAATCCGAAAATAGTCAATGCGTTAACAACGAATTAGACTACATGATGAGATGTTAGAAGGGCCGCTGAATCTGTCAAGAGTCCACCTCTGCGGTGGCACCCCCTCAACCGAGTGTCAATTCCGGCGGACTAATTACTTTGCGCAGCTCCAGCGAAGCTGCCTGGGACCTTAAAAATAAAGCGCTCATCCGCGCCACCACTTGGTGAGAAGCCATGCTCGCACTTTTAAAGACTGTGAACTTGATGTCACATTTTTCGTGTCTTCCATCCATCAAAAGATCGACCCGCGCGCGCGCAGCGACACTTGGGTTGCATTCGGACAACAGCATCAACAACAACGACGACAACACTTTGTATTGTGTCGGTACGTACGTGACGCGCGGAATCTTGACAGGTCGTCCGTACTAGGAACCGTCCGCGGCCAAATGATTTATCTTCCGCTCTATTTGCCATCACGCTCTGCCGCCACCAGAAGATCTCAATCGCGACAAATCTGTAACAGTTCAAGGCGTCCGGCAACACTGGCTGGATGGATGGATGGCTCGAGTGGCCCATCGTCGTCGTGTCTAATGGGTTAAGCAGCTCATCTGGACCGGATGAAGTTCCGAGCGTGCTTACTGCTCGGTGGCGTTGAGATGGACGACCTTGGCAGGCGCGTTTCCACGCCAGCGATCAACAGTGAGTTTATGGCACTAATCGATGAATCAATGCTTGCGCGGTGGCGGCAGTGACTTCTTCAACCCAGGACATGACCATCTTCATCATTCGACTTTAGTGATGGTGGAGAATGCTGCTAGAATGGCGGATGCCTCAATGTGTGGGGTCTCAATCGATGACGGCTAAGACGATTGTTGAGCTAGATTTTTGAGCTTTGAGTACACAGAAAAAAAATAATGTAAATTTGGAAGCTTTAATTTTGGAAGGTTGAATTTTACCTCTTTTATGATGTAATTTTACCTCAATTTAGACTGAAAAAGTGACATTACACCAGAAAAGTGGTAAAATTACACATTTCCAGAGGTAAAATTACACCTTTTTTCTGACATAAAAGATGTACCCCTTCCCAGATGTAATATTACCATGATTTTTTTTTCTGTGTAGTACAAATAGGAGGTATGTGACGACCATGTCAGGGGTTGTCAAATGTACCGAGACCTAATAAACATAGTCACGGAGAGACACACAAAAAAATTTAAAATACTTAAAACTCTTAAAATACTTTAAATACTTAAAAAACTTAAAATACTCAAAATACTTAAAATACTTAAAAAATTTAAAATACTTAAATACTTAAAATACTTAAAATACTTAAAATACTTAAAATACTTAAAATACTTAAAATACTTAAAATACTTAAAATACTTAAAATACTTAAAATACTTAAAATACTTAAAATACTTAAAATACTTAAAATACTTAAAATACTTAAAATACTTAAAATACTTAAAATACTTAAAATACTAAAAATACTAAAAATACTAAAAATACTAAAAATACTAAAAATACTAAAAATACTAAAAATACTAAAAATACTAAAAATACTAAAAATACTAAAAATACTAAAAATACTAAAAATACTAAAAATACTAAAAATACTAAAAATACTAAAAATACTAAAAATACTAAAAATACTAAAAATACTAAAAATACTAAAAATACTAAAAATACTAAAAATACTAAAAATACTAAAAATACTTAAAATACTTAAAATACTTAAAATACTTAAAATACTTAAAATACTTAAAATACTTAAAATACTTAAAATACTTAAAATACTTAAAATACTTAAAATACTTAAAATACTTAAAATACTTAAAATACTTAAAATACTTAAAATACTTAAAATACTTAAAATACTTAAAATAAAATGTTAAAAACTAAATTATTTTCATCAGGGCTGACATTGGGTCTGGGGATTGGGCCATACAGAATTCAGCATTATTTTGTTAAATACAAAATAAATAATAAAAAAAATATAATATAATAATAATGAATATAATAAAAATTTAAAAAGTTAAAAAATAGAAAATTTAGGCTATGGTTTGATCATTTCAACGAAATAAGTGTTTTAAAATGCATTATACACCTGTTCAGTTATTTTGCAGTCATAAGTTTCCAAAATTTCTAAGTATTAACGAAAATTTAATTTTTGTTGGAATTTTTTTGCGGTGCTTAAAATTGTATTTCAAAGTATTTTTAAACGAGCCAATTACATTTTCAACGGCCTAAATACATAAAAAAATAATAAATTATATTAAAACATTCTTGATATCGAATCGAAAGTGAGTTTCCTTATTAATTTGAATGAACTCTGTTTTTTTTCAAATAAACCATTTTAAAAACTATTTGGGAACCCTAGCAAATTTTACAATAAAATAAGCTTCAGTTTTGTTCTAGTACTGGCGGCACATCAAAAAACGGAAACTGAGAATTTGAAAAGTGGTCGATTTTATTTTTTTTCGCGCACGCGTTCACAATTACTGTCGAAACCATTATGTTGAAGGGAAGAAGCTCTGCCTGCCTGCCAAAAAATAAGATTAATTTGCTAGATTAGCGCCTGCACCAATTCCGTAGACGGCGGGGGTACTTAAAGCTCGGGTTCCGTTGTTGTGAACTGAACGGCGGAACTTGAACTGGGTGCCGGCTTTTGGCAAGTCATCATCGGTGTGCGGTGAGTATCGTGTCGTCTCCATCTGTGAAGAGACTGTTTTTGGAGCTGGAGCTTTTTTGTGAGCTCTCACGATAAACCTCGGTTTTGGCTGTCGGCGGATGATTTCATCAAAAACAAATATAAATTAATTGAATGAATGGAAATTGTTCAAGGATTGTCGAGAGTGTTTTTTTTTGTTTTGTTTTTGAGTTCATCGAAAGGATGTCGACTTTTCAGGGGTAATAAATGGTTGTAATCGGATAGGCACGACAAAAGATCATCAAAGGAAGGACCAGTTTTTGTCAGGAAATTAAATTAGTTGAAGGCATATTATTAGTTTTCAACTGTAACTTTTATTCAGTAGCCTATAATATTTGTTTGAAAATTTTACCACCTCATTTTAGCAGCTGACAAATTACACCAAGTCATAGCTGCTAAGTAACGATCGCGGGGATCAAAGTTCTCCCAATCATCAAATCCGTATAATAACTTAATCATGACTCCTGCCGCGATGCCAAATTCACACTTCTCACTGTGCTGCTCTGCTCTAGAGTCAAGAATCGTTAACCTTTAATTAGTGGAAACCAACCTGGCTGTGTTTTTCACCGATGGTTGACCTTTAATTGCTTCCAATTTGACTAATATGATCAAATTTGTACACATCACAAACGCATTGAGCTATGTTTAGCACGATTAAATCGTGTTAGTATTTTCTGAACAGGCTGCCGATCTATGCGGAGTTGGAGATGCTGCGGTTTCTCCTGCCTGTAGTCTGCAATCATCCACGATTCAAATTAATCTCATTATTTCTCGAACCACTGGAGTTTATACACGTGCTGGCGAGCCGCGTGGTGCTGAAGTCGAACCTTGTTCCAAACGGTTCGGTTTGGTTTAAACGTTTGCTAGCTTGTCTGCTTGCAACACGATAACTGCGATTTTCTTGATGACTGTTATTAGGTTTACTAATAGTTTTACCTTTTCACTTACTTCGCCAAACCTTCAGTGGTTTGAGGCATTAGTTGAGAGATCCACTGTTTGTTGAAGTATTACCATTATCGAGCACAGAACTTGATGCTGCTCGTTCGAACTGATACATAATTAGCTAAATTTAGTAGATAATTACAAATCATAAACGTGTTCATTGAAACTATGAAATTTATCTATTTGTAGATCTTTGTGTAAAGTTTTTGCGAAAAAAATGGATTTCCTACCGATTTCTAAAACAAATTACAGGATGTTGCATCAGGGTGTTATAACAAAATCGATTTTCCAGCAAAGCATTTCGTCAGTTGTGTGCTATCTTGTGACAACGACCATTCAGTACTTTTCGAGGAAATTGATTTTTAAAGTTTGATGATAAATATTTCCAAACTATGAATGGTAGAGCCAAACCATTTGAAGCAATCGGTTCGCTTAACAAACGCTCTAAGTTTCAACTAATTTGGTTACACCAGTTAAAAGATACAGTAAATTATGTAATCAAAACTCTGAAAAGCACGTGTCACAAGTGTGTTTCGAAAGTAAAATTGTACTACGTGTCACAAGTGTGCACAGAATTCCCATACAAACTAAAATAGACATAAATCAATAGTTTAACCGACTTAATCAGTATATTTTCAAAAACAAAAGATTGCATTGCTTTTAGAAAGTGTTATCAACATAAATTTGTGGAAAACAAGACAAATTTTCCACATTTTCCAACAACACGTATGACGTGTCACAAGTGTGCTTGATCATTTTGATGATAAATTGGTCTATGTCACAAGTGTGTATTGCGATATCCGGGAAACGGAAGCGAGTTTCCAAAATCGGGTTAAAGCATCTTGTAGTGTTTGTTAAGTATAGCAAAACGTCATCATTAACTCATTTTCGACCAAAATGGTCTATGTCACAAGATAGCACACAGCTGACGATTTATCAGTTCCTCTTGGAGTCCTTAACAACTCCCCAAATTATGGGAACGATTGATATGGTCCTCACATTGCGCAAAACAATTAAATTTTCTATGGGAATTTGTATGGGAAAAACTTTTTTTATTATTCTGACATTCATATTTAAAAATTATTTTAAAAACACTTCATAACCATCTCTAAACAAATAGTTTGCAAAAACTTGAAACGACACATCATTGAAACCTTCAAAATTCACACGACTCAGATCACTTTGATTTTTCTTAAACGCAAAATAAAAACTAAACTGACCACCACGATCTTCGACCCGTTGGATTCCATCCATTAGTCAGCAACTGCCTATCTCAACAGGATACCTTAAGCGCGGGTCTATGTCACCCCTTGGCTGCTGCAGAAACTTTTTGATGTAGGGTCAAATACCGCGTTGACAGCACGGTGACCAGATCATGCCTGATGATAATCTACAGTCTCAGTGTGGGTTCACCTGTTGTTCAGATCTGACAACAAAACATCACCCCGGTGTGAGTTTTATCAATCAACCTGTCTTACGCTAATTAACACGCCAAAATCAAAGCTCGTTCACGCTGGGTTGAGCTTTTGACGAACATTTGTTTCCCACAGTAAATCAATTTGGTTCGGACAAGTAGGAGGTCCGACCCTGCGATAATTCTCTAATGAGGTGAGTTTAAACTCCTTGGATCGGCTCATTACTACGTGAGAGAATCTCGGCTTGTTGCCGGAGAAATCCATCGATCATAAATTATTAAAAGTAATCGCAAAATGACCCTTACAAGGCAATGCACCCATCGCAGCCGAAGAAACAATTCCGAAACGGCTGGCCGATGGCCGATTGCGTCAACCCATCGAAAAACCATGTTTTCTAGCCCCTTTCGCACAGCAAATAATTGTGCAAAACCATGTTACTAATACAGAGGACCACGTGATTTTTTGGCCAAAAGATCACAACCCGGCCAATCCTTTCGAAAATTCGATTGAAATGGCTCGACGCTGACTGTCTTCAAACGTGGGGGAAAGGCAGATGATTTATATTTTATTTTGCAATTTCGACCTAGGCCCAATTCAGGTTCACTTGATGGTTGGTCCGATCCGATCAGCGGGGCCAGGGACGTAATTTGTTGCAATCGATAGCGTAAGATATGTGCGAATTCGAACACGGTACGCGCAGCGGGATCCGATTTTCGGCAAGTGGATTCTGATGATCGGTTTGAGTCGCACGTGTGAGAGTCTTGTTGGATGGTCAAAAGTTACTAGACGAGAAGTCAGCAAGGTTAACCAAGGTTGATTGAAATAGCTGCCGATAGAGTTGTTCCTATCCAAATTTAGTCCAGCATATTATTTTGGGATTTTTGCCACAAACTAAAATATTAATGAGCGGTTTTTTCGAAAGTTTGACGTGGTTTTCTTCATATACAATATATGAATTATAATCATCCATCTTGCCCAATTTGAATAAACAGCAGCTTGAAAATAGGTTCAAAATCACTAAAAATAGCTAGCTTAACACATTTTGTTGTCTTCGGCAATTCTTTAAAATATAGTATTATCACTAAAAGTGCTTTTTCGACCATTTTTGCAAAAATGGCGTATATATCATGTCGATCAATTGCTAGAAAATTGGCATCTTCGACAAACAAGATCGGAAAATTTCACGACTGTTCCATATTTTAACACTGAAAATCGGACCATTAGTTAAAAATTTTAAATTAATAAAAATTAATAGCTGCGATCATTTTCAAAAAAGTGACCTAACAATGACTATAACTTGAAAACAGTGCATTTTATCAACATTTTACTAAAGTACTTTTTGATTTCAAATACAATTTTACATCGAAAAATAAAGTTGTAAAATGTTTGCAACCAGTGTTTCGATTTTTTGTATTGATTCAAACATTCATAACTCGATTAAAGATTTCTTTGCACATTCTAAAAATTTCTGAAAAGTTGGCATTTGATGCCCCCTCAAATTTGTCAAAGAAACCAAATCGATTAAAAAAATCCTTCAAAATACACAGATTTTTTTTTATTTTCATCATTTTTGTTTGTACAGCTGCCTGATTTGCATGGACAAACTGATGATGCAAAATGGCTTCTTTAAGCATGAAGCAATTCCAGCTCAAATCAGGAATTTTTCTGGTACTTTTGTACCCGACCCTCTCGGATTTCAATGAAACTTTGTAGACATGTTATCCTAGGCCTATATAAGCCATTTTTGTGTATATGGAGCCAATAGTACTCGAAAATAACATTTGAGAAGGGCATAAGAAAATTAAATATTTTTTGTATTTTGTAATTTAAAAATTACTGTTTCTCGAAGCCGTTGCGTTGTATCAAAAAGTGGTCAAAAACAAACTTGTAGGAAATTGGACGGGCTTTCTGAAAAAAATACACTGAAACAAAAATACACGCCACATCTATGAGATTCTTTGGTTTTCAAGTTTAAAACTTAAATTTAAAGGTGATGTCACGACTTTTTTCGTTCAAAATTTTTGAGGAAATAGCCTAAAATGTTGCCAAAAGACTGACGAAAAATGCAGGATATAATATAAAAATATACAAAAATCATTTACTAAAACTGTTTTTTTGAAAAGTGGTCTAAACGTCAAAGTTTTTGAAAACCCATAGTGGGAATCGATTTTCCAGGCAATTTTACATAAATGTCTCCATATTGACCATTGTCCTATGTCCAATCCTTGGGAAGATACAGCGGTTATAAAAATGAAAATGTTGAAAAAACGGGTTTTTGGTGATTTTTGGCAATTTCTATATGACAGATTTGGTTTTTCAGTCTCGTAAATATTTTTACCGGAAAGCTCGTCCGATTTCCCATAAGTTTGCCTTTGACAGCATTTCAACTGGATGTAAAGGGTTACAGATATAAGCTGAATTACATTGCTTATAACTGAAAATAGCAATTTTTTTCAGTGTGACAGAAACCTGGATAGTAAATTTGATTACGTAAATATAAAAACGACATAAATCAAAAAGCTGTCAAAAAAAAACTTATGGGAAATCGGACGAGCATTCCGGTAAAAATATTTACGAGATTGAAAATCCAAGTCTGTCATATAGAAATTGCCAAAAACCACCAAAAACCCGTTTTTTCCAACATTTTCATTTTTAAAACCGCTGTATCTTCCCAAGGATTGAACATAGGACAATGGTCAATATGGAGACTTCTATGTAAAATTGTCTGGAAAATCGATTCCCATTACCGGCTTTCAAAAACTTTGACGTTTAGACCACTTTTCAAATCACAGTTTTAGTAAATGATTTTTGTATTTTTTAGGAGAGACATACCATCCTGCATTTTTCGTCAGTCTTTTGGTTATATTTTAGGCTATTTTCTTAAAAATTTTGAACGAAAAAAAATCGTGACATCACCTTTAAATTTAAGTTTTAGACTTAAAAACCAAAGAATCTCATAGATGTGGCGTGTATTTTTGTTTCAGTGTATTTTTTTTTCAGAAAGCCCGTCCAATTTCCTACAAGTTTGTTTTTGACGACTTTTTGATACAACGCAACGGCTTCGAGATACAGTAATTTTTAAATTACAAAATACAAAAAATATTTAAATACCTTACGCCCTTCTCAAATGTTATTTTCGAGTATTATTGGCTCCATATACACAAAAATGGCTTATATAGGCCTAGGATAACATGTCTACAAAGTTTCATTGAAATCGGAGAGGGTCGGGTACAAAAGTACCCGATAAAATTGAAAAAGACCTATTTCGAAGTAAACTGCTCTGTTGAAAGGTACTCCACATCTCAGCTTTGGATAGTAACTTCACACAAGTAATGCTTAAACAACAAAATAAATTAAATGAAATAAAAAAGAGTTTCAAGAATATCAGTTTGATCTTCTTGCTTCCATATAAACCGTAATTCGATGATTAGTTTCCTCATTTGTTCTAATTGACTCCCTAAAACCTTCAAGTCATCCTTCAATCACCCCAATAATCAATAATTGCACCGATCAATCCCTTGATTTGCCATTGTTTATCGCCACATTGCCACCTCGCAGTAAAGCTGCTTCTTCTTCTTCGCATGCCCATTTATAGCTCATCTAATATAAGTCAAAAGCCTCATCTCAAATCTGCGCGCTCGAGCGGCTCGCAACAAACAACTCAATAATGGCACAACAATCAACAAATCGACCCGAAAACATTCAATTTCCGATGCCACTTCTGGGCCAATTGGCCCTGATAACATCTCCCCATGCCAGTTTCGCGTCGATCGATGATGTCGCGAGATCACAATCGTACACACAATTGTTGTTATTATTTGGCTGTCGATCGAGTCGTGGTGATTCGATCAAGATGAGGATGGTTTTGTCGTCGTGGTTGTGATCTCGTGTCGTGAAGCTCACACTTTTTTTTATCAAAATATTTCATACTTTGAAACATTGTACTAAGGGATAACCTAAGTGTCAAATTTCTCTCTCAGTGAGTACTCAGTGATATTTTAAAGAAATTTCTTCAACAGCTGATTTCGGGGAAAAATCGATTTTTGAAAACCAATTGAGAATATTCTGATGATCCATAAAGTGTCGATGCGTCAGCAGAGCATCAGCGCAATGGATTGTTAAACAGTTTAGCGTGAAGAACAAACAACTGATTTTTGGTGGTGGATTTTTTCTCGATTCATCGAACCCAGCCTCGTTCGACGAGTGCTGGTTGTTCATTTTTCGATGATCATTTGCTGGTGCTTTATTGGGTAGTGTATTTTTTTTTTTGCTTGAATACATTTTTTTTTACATAATGTTAAATAACTCCTAGCTACTTAGCACTAACTTAAGGGTCTGCTAATTTGTAAATGCAATTGTTTTTTTGTTTTGCTGTGCTGTCACAGATCGAGTCTCAGCCGGTAATTGAGCTAGCTTGAGTACTCGATAAGCCGCTGCTCGAAGCTTGTTTGAATAAATAAGGCTTAATCACGCTAATTTGTACTACTGGCGCACGCGGGTGTATTCACTCATCATTCCAAGTCGTTCAAAGATTAAATCCTTCTAGTGGTGGCCATTGTTCCGGTGGCCGTTGCGATGAGCACCGTTGCCGTTTCCGTTTCCATTTCGACGATGAACGTGATGCTCACCGTTGGCGTGTCCGTGGCCGGACTGGGACGACCGCCGGTGGTGATGGCCGTTTCCGTTGTGTCCGTGATGATCCCCATGGTGATCGCCACCGTTGTGGCCGTGGCTGTACTCGTGAGCATTGTGATCGTACCTGAGGTGTAAATGTTTTAGTTTTTTTTTATAAACTTTTTGGTGATTTTTTTCGATCCAAATATTGAAATATTCTATTTTGGCAAATGACTGGGATGGACACTTTTATAAAAACAACAGCCTCTTTTTTGACGATTATTACACAAAAAATGTAAAAAATGTAAACTTGATAAAACCAAAATCTGATGAAAATATACCAGTTACTTATGAAATATTACATTTTTTCACCCAAAATCTTTCATTTCCTCATGAATATTACTACAATTTTTTGTGTACTTTTCCATAAAAAATACTTCAAAATGTTGAAGGGGGCAGAGTGGAGCAAAAACAAATTCATATTTCATTATGTTTTAATAGAGTGCAACCATTTTGCTACCAGTTAAAAGCCTGAAACACGAGTTGTTCGTAACAGACGATTACAGTTGAGCAATTCTCTACGAAATCGGTCTTTTTTCTTCAATTTTAATTTTTGTATTTTTTAATCCGGCTGAAACTTTTTTGGTGCCTTCGGTATGCCCAAAGAAGCCATTTTGCATCATTAGTTTGTCCATATAATTTTCCATACAAATTCGGCAGCTGTCCATACAAAAATGATGTATGAAAATTCAAAAATCTGTATCTTTTGAAGGAATTTTTGATCGATTTGGTGTCTTCGGCAAAGTTGTAGGTATGGATACGGACTACACTGGAAAAATAATACACGGTAAAAAAATTTGGTGATTTTTTATTTAACTTTTATCACTAAAACTTGATTTACAAAAAACACTATTTTTATTTTTTTATTTTTGATATGTTTTAGAAGACATAAAATGCCAACTTTTCAGAAATTTCCAGGTTGTGCAAAAATCACTGACCGAGTTATGAATTTTTAATCAATACTGATTTTTCAAAAAATCGAAATTTTGGTCGTAAAAATTTTCAACTTCATTTTCGATGTAAAATCAAATTTGCAATCAAAAGTACTTTACTAAAATTTTGATAAAGTGCACCGTTTTCAAGTTATAGCCATATTTAAGTGACTTTTTGAAAATAGTCGCAGTTTTCATTTTTAAATTAGTGCACATGTTTGCCCAGTTTTGAAAAAATATTTTTGAAAAGCTGAGAAAATTCTCTATATTTTGCTTATTCGGACTATGTTGATACGACCTTTAGTTGCTGAGATATTGCAATGCAAAGGTTTAAAAACAGGAAAATTGATGTTTTCTAAGTTTCACCCAAACAACCCACCATTTTCTATCGTCAATATCTCAGCAACTAATGGTCCGATTTTCAATGTTAATATATGAAACAATTGTGAAATTTTCCGATCTTTTCGAAAAAAATTTTTGGAATTTTCAAATCAAGACAAACATTTTAAAAGGGCGTAATATTGAATGTTTGGCCTTTGTGAAATGTTAGTCTTGATTTGAAAATTCCAAAAATATTTTTTCGAAGAGATCGGAAAATTTCACAAATGTTTCATATATTAACATTGAAAATCGGACCATTAGTTGCTGAGATATTGACGATAGAAAATGGTGGGTTGTTTGGGTGAAACTTAGAAAACATCAATTTTCCTGTTTTTAAACCTTTGCATTGCAATATCTCAGCAACTAAAGGTCGTATCAACAAAGTCCAAATAAGCAAAATATAGAGATTTTCTCAGCTTTTCAAAATATTTTTTCAAAACTGGGCAAACATGTGCACTAATTTAAAAAAAAACTGCGACTATTTTCAAAAAGTCACTTAAATATGGCTATAACGAAAACGGTGCACTTTATCAAAATTTTAGTAAAGTACTTTTGATTGCAAATTTGATTTTACATCGAAAAATGAAGTTAAAAATTTTACGACCAAAATTTCGATTTTTGAAAAATCAGTATTGATTAAAAATTCATAACTCGGTCAGTGATTTTGCACAACCTGAAATTTCTGAAAAGTTGGCATTTTATGCCTTCTAAAACATATCAAAAATAAAAAATTAAAAATAGTGTTTTTTGTAAATCAAGTTTTAGTGATAAAAGTTAAATAAAAAATCACCAAATTTTTTTACCGTGTATTATTTTTTCCAGTGTAGTCCGTATCCATACCTACAACTTTGCCGAAGACACCAAATCGATCAAAAATTCCTTCAAAAGATACAGATTTTTGAATTTTCATACATCATTTTTGTATGGACAGCTGCCGAATTTGTATGGAAAATTATATGGACAAACTAATGATGCAAAATGGCTTCTTTGGGCATACCGAAGGCACCAAAAAAGTTTCAGTCGGATTAAAAAATACAAAAAAAATCGAATGACCGAAATCCTAGAGAACTGCTCAGTTGTCTTGTGATGTTTCTTTTTAAAAAATCATAGGTTTAGAGAAAGACTAATTTATTCCTTTTTTGCTGAGTAGATTTTACTTATATTTTAATTTATATATTAGAACTTTGATTTTGCAGAATTTGACCACTTGAAGTGTAAGACACATATCTTTTTCAAATAGCTCAGAAAATTTCATGAATGATTTTATTTAAATTGGAAATTGATGCAATATTCGCGAATGATCCAATATCAAAAGTATTACAGATTTTGTTTAAATTTGTCGTTCTCTTGCAAAAAAAAATATTAAGGGTGTCATGCTTGATCACGATTTGTGCAGGTTAAAAATTGCACTTTTTTTTAATTTATAAATTTCTTTTAGTTGATATAACTTAAAAACAGAACACTTTAATAAAATTTAGGTCAAGTGTAAATTTGATTTAAAATTAAAACGTCAAGTCAAAAATTGATTTAGGCCTAAATTGCGATATTTAGCTAAATCTGGCAAATATTTTTCAAATTTATGATGCACGCAACCCCCTCCTTCTTATTTC
Source organism: Culex quinquefasciatus (assembly GCF_015732765.1). Lineage (NCBI taxonomy): Eukaryota > Metazoa > Arthropoda > Insecta > Diptera > Culicidae > Culex > Culex quinquefasciatus. Next base: position 36,136,351 of record NC_051862.1, read on the forward strand.
TTCTCTATTGGAAGTTCGAGAAATCAGGGGAGTAATCAAACATCTAAAACTTCATAATTTCGATAGAAATAGACTTGCAATCAGCTGGAAACAATTCAAAATGCATTTTCTCAAGATGATAACATTTTTAACATAGTTTTACCAGTTTAATTTTTTTTGTTAAATTTCAATGTACTCTGCAAAAAAAAAAAATACAGGAAAAAGAGACTTAAAAAAAATGCATCGATGTAGCTCGGGCAAACAAATTTGGATCAGTTTGAATAAGATCAAATAATTTTTGATCTATACTGAAAAAATGGTGATTTTTCGCAGTTTGAAATGCGTGAATTTTCTTAACCTATACATAAAACATCAAATCGATCATCATCAAACACAAACCTCAAATCGATCAAATGATTTTATTTTTGACCACTCCTAAGGTTTGTATAGAAACTTGTACTGTTGAAAGAATTATGAAAAATGAAAATGCCATCTAAAACTATAAAAATTAAGTAAATTCGTCATTAAGCGAAATGCCACAGAAATGCTCTCATTTTTATTTTTGTCGCTTTGATGCAGTGTGATTTCAAAGCACACGAACTATCAGAAAAACTACAGATTGCGAGTATTTTGCTCTTAAAAAATCTTTGAAATCTAACTTTTTTAATGTATTTCTCACACGGACACATTGAGCTTTGGTTTTTTTCAGCGTGCTATTTTTGCATAAAACGGAATTACAAATGTTTAATTATACAAACATTTCACAAAATTTTGGAGAACGTACTACAAATTGATTCCAGTTGTTTTCACCCTTTAAAAAAAACATATTCGATCTATCTAAAGCTGTATGATACTTTTTTGAATACCAAAATTTATTGTTTATTCATTGAAATCATGAAGGTTAAAAATAGGGTTGGTGAGAAAAATACTCAAAACAAAAATTTTCAGATATTATGTTGTTTTAAATAAAATCTTAAATTTGTGAATATAAAATTATCCGAAAAAGTTCAAAATAACTCTCTTTTAGTATAGTAAGAGTTGAAAACAATCTTTTTAAATGATTTATAGCACCATAAACTGGCTTGGCATAGAAAAAGAAATCTCAGATCAAGTACTTCTGAAATAACTAAGAATCAACCAGTTCTAAGAACAGTTACAGAGTAGAAGGAAAATTTTAATGTTTATAATATGGGAAAATGCATAATTTGTTCTAATTTTTGGTAAGAAGTGAAAATTTATGTTTGCTTGAAGTGGTATGTTCTCAAACGTGACTCAATTAAAAAAATATCAATATTTTAAAAGAGCGCTTGTAAAATTTGTGACCGATTGGAACAAATCTTACTCTAAGTAACGTTTCTTTATGTCTTCAAGAGTAAAAGTAAAATGTGAGATATTTTCTGCTCCTTACCCAAACCCCAAACCCTTACCCGTGATGATGATCGCCATTGCCATGATGGTGATCGTGATGTTCATGGACGCCATGGTCCGCCCGACTGTGTCCACTATCCTCGTGGTTTCCGCCGTGCTCAAAGTCGTGGTGTTCCTCGTGCGGATATCCCAACTGATTGTGCGGATTCTCGTGGGGGTACCCCTCGTGACCGTCCTTGTGCTTGTGCTTGTCGTGGTGGTGGGGATGCTCTTCACCGCCCTCGTAGGTGATCTTCGGCCGGTAACCCTTATGATCCGCTTCGTACTCCACGATCTGTGTGTCGGAAGGAATGCCGGAAATCATTACAACTTCATTACTATGCTGAACCATCCGCTTACCTGCCGTCTTCCGTCCGGAAGTAGAACGTTGTACTTTCCGGTGGTGTACTCCCCATCGCGCATCTCCTCGTGGCCAAAGGACAGATCCGCATCTTCATCGTCCACTTCGTACGTGAACTCGTACTGGGCCGGTTCGTCCTCGTACGAGTCCGTGTGCTCCTCGTGATGGTCATGATGGTCGTGGTGCGCATGGTCCGGTTGAAACCCGGACTGGTGATTCGGTGGGCCGTAGCTGCTGTCCGGTGTTCCGTAGCTGGAAGACGGCGGCACTAGGTCCGTGTGGTGGTGGTCATCGTCGTGATGGTGGTGATCGTCGTGATATCCGTTGCCATTTCCGTGCCCGTGCGCCGGCGGTAGGTACGAGTTGACTGGGGCTTCGGGCTTGGCGTTCGTGACGATGGCCACGGCCAGCAGGAAAAGGTAGCACCAGAGCTGTGTGTGTGGGAGAAATCGAGAGAGGATTGGAGAGTGATTTTAAAACGTGATCGAGAGAGATCGGTTCGTGGTGAATTTCGCAGCTATTAATTCGCCTGTTGGTAGGCTAGGGAATTTGATTTTTATGGTTCTTCTTACTAACTGTAGCTGTTGAATAATACGAAGTAGAAGACTTGAGGTTCGAGTTGAAAATATTGTGATTTGTCACTCAATAATATCTTGTTTGAATAAATGTATATGGAAAAGAATATCTGAATATAAAAAAAGTTATGAAAAATATGAGAGGCCAGATATGTGCTCAAATATCTGATCATGAATAGATTAGTTGATATTCAAATTTAGATGTTTAAAGATGTTTGGACTGTCGCACTTTCCAACTAATCGGTATAAAAAAGGGTTTTAGTGAAACACAAATAAATATTTGTGTTTGTGTATTTGTGTGAGTTGGCGGAGAATCAACCATATCTGGAGTTTTTTTTTGAAAAGGTCCAATAAACTAAATCTTCAGTTTAAGCTTTTTGGGTGTTTTTGAATACCCCTGACTAAAGGCGGTTTTAAAAACACCCATAAAGCAAAAACTGAAAATTTTGTTTATTGGACCTTTAAAAAAAAACAACATGCTTTTACTTTTGAAAAGTTCTTATATACTCAAATAAATGATCTGAAAAGTTATTAAATTGCCACTGTTGCTTGACGTTGCTCCTATCTTATTCACTGACTCAATGTTAAAGATTCTGGTTTTTTGATTAAAATCCCTAAAAATTTAGAAATTAATATTCCAAAAAAAATTACTGAAAAAACTTCAAACCATGGTGGTAACAAATATTTTATTCGATACAAATCGCACATTAACAAAATTTATAAGTATATATTCAATTACCATTGTGGATTTAAGCAATAAAACAACAATATTTTGAAGTGCACAAACTGTTGAAAGCTCCTTTGTTTTAAATTATAGAATAATTGAAAACTGTTTTTTAACTTAAAAACTTGTTCAATTATACTGTAATTTAAAACTGTAAATCTTATATATTTTGAAATGCAAAAATCAAATTATTAAAAAAAACATCAAAATGATAATAAAAAATCTTCTTTGATTCAATTTAGCAAGTTTCAAACATTATCTAAACAAAAAATATGCCACAAAATTGGTTTCCAGTGTCATACATACCTTTAGTATCTTAATCCTTTTATCTCCTCGCTGCATCGCTGCCCGTTGGTTGAACTGTTTCAACAGTTCACAACTTCTGGATCAATTGGTATCAAACTATGTAGATCAACTTCATTCACACAACTTATTGGACTGAATAATGTCGGTTTCACTGAATGTTTTGCCCTTTTTGGAAAATTTTGGATCAATTTCCACACTCTTTCTTTATCACTTTATCAAATCACCGAGACTTCCTTTAACCTCCAAGATCTTCCGAACTGCACACCCGCACAACTCCAGAACACCGTTCTCGCTGAAGTTCCGACTGATCGAGATGCAACGACTGATATCCTCATCGAACTGTCCGCCGGTTTTTATACAAAAGACTATCGGGAAAACTGATCCTACTATCCGGGTCGCGACAAAACAATAATTGCGAAAAATAAATAGAGGCAGAACTGCTGCTCCTTCTCCTTAATCACCTCTAAGTCTAAACCGAGAGTCCCCAGCTCTTCAATGGTGTCATTTCCAGCATGTTCTCATATCATCACCCACCTGATGTAGCCGGGTGATCATGACGAAAATCTGCCGGGCCCATTAGAATCGGCGAGATAAAGCACAAACGAAACCGCCAAGTCGAGGGAAATGCATCGAAACAAATCAATATGAGCCCATATGCAAATGCAGAGGGCCTCTCCATAAGGCCCACTACAAAGCCAGCTTAAAGTGCCTTATTTATAGCTCGTTTGTACAAACAGTACATACTTCGAGCCTGTTAGGCTAATTTTCAGCCCCAGCCTGCGAGAGTCGCTTTTCCGAGTGACGTGCACCATGAGCCATCAGCCCAAATGGGCAAATTATCTCTGGGCATATTTCAATATCAACCATGATTCTTGGGCCACGAGTTGTCGCCGCTGATTGGGGTCCGCCGTGGTGACAAAACGAGGTCTTCTCACCCCACATTTTCGAGCAGGAGTAGCTCTGGTAGAAGTGGGCACTGTTTAGGGTTGCGACAGTGACTCTGAAATCGAGTCCATTTGGTGGCTTCAAGATCGCGAGATGGAGTTCCCTTAGGGGGTGGAGGTGCCCTTTTGATGCCGATTTCTGGAAATTTGAATTGTTTAAATTAGTAAAGATAATTTTATTTTTTTGAAATGGATTATTCGTTGTTTTTTGTTTTTATTCTCAACAGGCCACTTAACTTAACTTCACTTCACTTCACTTCACTTCACTTCACTTCACTTCACTTCACTTCACTTCACTTCACTTCACTTCACTTCACTTCACTTCACTTCACTTCACTTCACTTCACTTCACTTCACTTCACTTCACTTCACTTCACTTCACTTCAGTTTGAGTTGTAAGTTGAGTTGAGTTGAGTTGAGTTGAGTTGAGTTGAGTTGAGTTGAGTTGAGTTGAGTTGAGTTGAGTTGAGTTGAGTTGAGTTGAGTTGAGTTGAGTTGAGTTGAGTTGAGTTGAGTTGAGCTGAGCTGAGTTGAGTTGAGCTGAGTTGAGTTGAGCTTGAGTTGAGTTGAGTTGAGTTGAGTTGAGCTTGAGTTGAGCTTGAGTTGAGTTGAGTTGGAGTTGAGTTGAGCTTGAGTTGAGTTGAGTTGGAGCTTGAGCTTGAGTTGAGCTTGAGCTGAGTTGAGTTGAGTTGAGCTTGAGTTGAGTTGAGTTGAGTTGAGTTGAGTTGAGTTGAGTTGAGTTGAGTTGAGTTGAGTTGAGTTGAGTTGAGTTGAGTTGAGTTGAGTTGAGTTGAGTTGAGTTGAGTTGAGTTGAGTTGAGCTGAGTTGAGCTTGAGTTGAGTTGAGTTGAGTTGAGCTTGAGCTTGAGTTGAGCTTGAGCTTGAGTTGAGTTGAGTTGAGCTTGAGTTGAGTTAGGTTGAGTTGAGTTGAGTTGAGTTGAGTTGAGTTGAGTTGAGCTGAGTTGAGTTGAGTTGAGTTGAGTTGAGTTGAGCTGAGTTGAGTTGAGTTGAGCTTGAGTTGAGTTGAGTTGAGTTGAGCTTGAGTTGAGTTGAGTTGAGTTGAGTTGAGTTGAGTTGAGTTGAGTTGAGCTGAGTTGAGTTGAGTTGAGTTGGAGCTGAGTTGAGCTGAGTTGAGTTGAGGTTGAGCTTGAGCTTGAGTTGAGTTGAGTTGAGTTGAGTTGAGCTGAGTTGAGTTGAGTTGAGTTGAGTTGAGTTGAGTTGAGTTGAGCTGAGTTGAGTTGAGTTGAGTTGAGTTGAGTTGAGTTGGAGTTGAGCTTGAGTTGAGTTGAGTTGAGTTGAGTTGAGTTGAGTTGAGCTTGAGTTGAGTTGAGTTGAGCTTGAGCTGAGCTTGAGCTGAGTTGAGTTGAGTTAGTTGAGCTGAGTTGAGCTGAGCTGAGTTGAGTTGGAGTTGAGTTGAGTTGAGTTGAGTTGAGCTTGAGTTAGTTGAGTTGAGTTGAGTTGAGTTGAGTTGAGTTGAGTTGAGTTGAGTTGGAGTTGAGTTGAGTTGAGTTGAGTTGAGCTTGGAGTTGAGTTGAGTTGAGCTTGAGTTGAGTTGAGTTGAGTTGAGTTGAGTTGAGTTGAGCTGGAGTTGAGTTGAGTTGAGTTGAGTTGAGTTGAGTTGAGTTGAGTTGAGTTGAGTTGAGTTGAGTTGAGTTGAGTTGAGTTGAGTTGAGTGAGGTTAGTTGAGTTGAGTTAGCTTGAGTTGGAGTTGAGTTGAGTTGAGTTGGAGTTGAGTTGAGCTTAGCTTGAGTTGAGTTGAGTTGAGTTGAGCTGAGTTGAGTTGAGTTGAGTTGAGTTGAGCTTGAGTTGAGTTGAGTTGCTTGAGTTGAGGTTGAGTTGAGTTAGTTGAGCTTGAGCTGAGTTGAGCTGAGTTGAGTTGAGCTGAGTTGAGCTGAGTTGAGCTGAGTTGAGTTGGAGTTGAGTTGAGTTGAGTTGAGTTAGCTTGAGCTGAGTTGGAGTTGAGTTGAGTTGAGTTGAGCTGAGTTGAGCTTGAGTTGAGTTGAGTTGAGTTGAGTTGAGTTGAGTTGAGCTGGAGCTGAGTTGAGTTGAGCTGAGTTAGGTTAGCTGAGCTTGAGCTGAGTTGAGCTTGAGCTGAGCTGAGCTGAGTTGAGTTGAGCTGAGTTGGAGTTGAGCTGGAGTTGAGTTGAGTTGAGTTGAGTTGAGTTGAGTTGAGCTTGAGCTGAGTTGAGCTTAGTTGAGTTGAGTTGAGTTGAGCTTGAGCTGAGTTGAGTTAGGAGTTGAGTTGAGCTGAGCTGAGCTTGAGTTGGAGTTGAGTTGAGTTGAGTTGAGTTGAGTTGAGTTAGGTTGAGCTGAGTTGAGTTGAGTTGAGTTGAGTTGAGTTGAGTTGAGTTGAGTTGAGTTGAGTTGAGTTGAGTTGAGTTGAGTTGAGTTGAGTTGAGTTGAGTTGAGTTGAGTTGAGTTGAGTTGAGTTGAGTTGAGTTGAGTAAATAAACACAAGCCTTAAAGGGTTAAAGCAGTATTGACCCAGCCTACGCTTGCTACAGGCTTAGCACTGCTTAGCTGGGATAATCTGTTGTAAAACTATTCGTTAAGCTAGTCGATAACGAGTAGATACACTCAACGCTCGTTGCTACCGTTTCTTTCCCCCAAGGTGTGCTTATGAACTTCTTCATGAACTCTTGATGAACTGCAGAGGAAAATGATGTTGTGCAGGTGAAGTTTGTCGAAATGTTTCAATATGAGAGCATTTATTCTTGTTTAATATCAACTCATTATGACAAGATAATTTGAAAAAAAATTTCATGAACGAACCACATCATTAACACAAAATTTTCATGAAATTATTTCAAATCATCTGCAATTTTCACACTCAGATCTTCTCACATCCCCAAAACCATGGACCATCTTTGCCGTATCCTCTTACTTTCAATTAGCGCGCGGTGGAAAACTTCCAGCCTCGGTCGCGGGACGCCCCTGAACGATCCCAAATGAGTGGCAGATGATTGAAGATGTTCTTGATGTGCCGTCGTCGTCAAGCGCGCACGTCATGCCAATCCGCTCAATCTTAGACCTCAGAAACGGGGACCGCCTCGGGGGCTGGTGGTCGGAACCCTAGTTATAGCAGCGGATGATTCTATTATAATTTAATTTACGATTATTTTTAATTTAGCGATCGCGCGATCTCGCGCGCGCGCCTCGGTTTGTTGGTTTAAGATTTCGAAGTTCGTCGCTTGATAGGTGTCGATGTCACCACAGCTAGCCGCAGTCAGCAAGAAAAAAAAAGCTTTAGGGGAGGGATGCGAGGATTTGAAAGCTTCGAGCGTGATTAGGGTGAGCTAATTTCTGAACACTATGGTGGGTTTGCAGGGGAGATCTGCTGGTTGAAGTTGTTCTAATCAGCTCAGCTGACTTGTCCTGCTTTTTGCTTGGAAGAAGCTTGGAGTGAGATTGGCAGCTGAGGGTTAAGAAATGATGGCAGACGGATTGGAATGGTTTGTTGGTTTTGCAGCGCTGATTGACGGTGGTGATGGCTGTTCTGGTTTTCAATTTCATTACCACATTTTGATGGGTTTGTACAGTTTGTTGAGTGGAAAGGATTGTGATAGAAACTGTATAAAACTGGACTGGTTTATAGATTGGCTCTTAGTTGATGGAAGATGCCTTGCAGATAATGTTTGGTGTTCTTATCGAACTATTTAGGCAGATTATTAATAGTGGCAATCAATATTCATGGTTTTTAGTGTTGTATTAATGTTTTATAATCAAATAAAATATCACCTTAAGCATTGGGGCGTCTCAAAAAAAAAAAAAAATTAAAAGTTGTCAAATCTTCGGTGCTCACCCCTAGAATGATAGATTAGGAGGTCAGGAACAATGTTTTCATACAACAAAAAAATACCAAAAATGGTTTACAACTCGCGCGCGAAGCTTGAATGTCGCCTTGGGCTCCAAGTCATAGTTTAATGTCCCCTGAACAAATTCCTGTACAGACATGGTCCATAAAAGCTTGTGTTTGAACATGGTAGGGCGTTTTAGGGAGAAAAAATTGTATTTTCTAGCTAAAAAAGTTCAAAAATCACTTCCCAAAACGAGCCAAAAAATTTTGCAGTCAAAACTAATGCATTAAGCTTATAGGATATTTCGCGGCGATCAATTTGCTTTCCAGTTTTGATCCAGTGCTAAAATTTATGCCACAATTTTTTTGTGTTTCGGCATTTTCTATTGAAATGGATTGAGTAGTAAATAATTTATTTTCATTTAAGGGATTATAGCCAAGGGGCAATATTTACCGCCAGATTTTCTCGTTAGTGGATAAAATAGAGAATAGTTGTTTTCATTCAACTCAAAATATTATTTTTAAGGTATTTATTTTGAATGTTTTTTTTTTTTTACATGAGTAACGTAGAACATATGTTGTTTTAGATCATCTTAGGAAAATCTCTCACGAGAATTTGTGTAAAGGCAAAGAAATTACAGTTTTCCTTAAAATTATTGTCATTTTTATTAAAAGCTGTTTAAACCGTTAAAGATGGAATTGCGCATTTTGACCACTTCGATTGAATAATCAAATTGCAATTTATATGTTGATAAACTTTGCCAAATTCGAAATAAAAATTAAGTGTGAAGTATTCAATGGTTATGTAAATACACTGTGCTTGCTCTCCCCATTCAAGCCTTTGGACTCCTAGGTTCGTGCAGAAATTTGCAATAGAGACCACAAAAGACCCGGGGTCGTTAATGTGGATGGTTTGATTTTTTTTTTTGATTTTGAATGGTTTCTGTAATAAGTAATATATTTCTTTTGAATGCATGTTTTGAAAAAAATAAATAAATAGTTAATAAACGTCATGTTTTGAGTTCCCAGACTTTTCCCTCATCTTGTTTTATCAATTATGTGGACATAATTACACTCAAAAGTGGTCAAAACTGTGATATTTGATAAATTTTACATTTATTTGATCTGAAATTTATTTGGGAGCTGTTGCAAAAACAATAAAATAATGAAATAATATGAGTTAGCTTAACATGTAAAACATTTATCTGAATCTTTTTTAATGCGTCTTCAGTAACGGGATAGCAAAACAGAAATGTATGATTCTGATCGATTGGTTTGTTTTATACAGCTTGTTTGAGCTCTAAAGAGGGCAATTAATTGACATTTTAGTCCAAATTTGAGCGATATCTAAACTAAAACTAGTGTCTGGATCTGAATCAGCCATTGTCAGTGCCCAGAGCACAACAACTTATTGTAATTTTGAAAAATTGTTACTAAAGACATATTTTGCACACATTCTCTTTAAAATGTTTGCATCACATCTTGATTTTATTTGATAACTTCTAACTTTTTACTAGTTTTTTTGCAAGCTATAATAAAAATATTATGCTATATGATCTTAAATCATAACGTTATGCCTCAGAAAACAAGGAATTTTGATTTCTATATTCACCACTTTTACCCAAGGAACACCTCGATTCGTTGAATGCACATTTTTATCGAGCAGTTTTATAGCATGTAGCATATTTTTAGGCGCATTTTGGTATTTTTGGAGTTAGGGATTGAATGCGCAAATAATGGAGCATCCGCCGTCGAGCAGTTTTTGCTTTTTTTACAATTTATTTCTTATGGAGCAAACTCTCAAAAACTACTCGACGGCGTGTACTCCATTGGAGAAGATGTCCGTATGATGCATTTAAATGCTTTTTTCCGCAGATTTTTTAATTAAAAATTTACCTTTTTAATTTTTTTGAATGTCACCGATTTCCAACTGTATTTTTCAAATATTGTTTATTTTGAATAAATTTCGGTAATTCTAAATTTGGTAATTTGACGTTTTATTTGTATTTTGCTCTTGTTTTTTTTTTCAATAAACAATTTTGTTCCAAAGTAACTTTGAATATTTTTTTGTTTAAATTTAGTTCAAATCATTTCTAAACTTTTTCAGGTGAATTGGAACTTTTGACAATTTTACTGTGTTTAACAAATAATTATGCGATTACAAAAAAAAGTGGCATGGAAAATGTATTACATAGGAGAACAGTCGGCGGGCAATCAGTAGTTTTCACAAAATGCGAAAAAAGAACTTTTTGCGGTGCTGAACATTGAAAATCCTCAAAAAAACTGTGTGTTTGGTGGGATGTTGATCAAAAAATTGTCACTCGATTATCTCGACATTGGCTGAACTGATTTTGTCCGTTTTGGCGTCATTCGCTATTAAAAATTATGCAGTTTAGTTAAGTACTTCAAAAGTTATGCTAAAAAACGATTTTAACAAAAGTACGAAAGATTGTAAAAAGGGTGTTTTTTGTAAGAAAACCCGTCATGCTATACATTTTTAGAAAGGTATTTAAAATACCTTTCCAACGCGTCCAAGACATTGAAGATCTGATAAATCTATCAAAAGTTATAAGCACTTCAGAGTTATTAATGCACTTTTTGGAAGCCGGATCTCAGATATTTTGATGGGTATTCAAAAGACCTTTCTAACGCGTCCAAAACATTGAAGATCTGACAACCCTATCAAAAGTTATAAGCACTTAAGTGTTATCAACGCACTTTTTGCATTTTGGATAACACCCTTTAAATGTGAGGAAGGCGCCAACCACCTAAGGGTGGATTAAATAACGTTTTTATTTTCCAAACACTGTGAATAATATTTGCCACATCCTTATTAAATTTTTGATATTTCAAAAATTGTTATGATTGGAAAATTAAACTATAAACTACACAGAAAAAAAAAATCATGGTAATATTACATCTGGGAAGGGGTACATCTTTTATGTCAGAAAAAAGGTGTAATTTTACCTCTGGAAATGTGTAATTTTACCACTTTTCTGGTGTAATGTCACTTTTTCAGTCTAAATTGAGGTAAAATTACATCATAAAAGAGGTAATATTCAATCTTCCAAAATTACAGCTTCCAAATTTACATTATTTTTTTCTGTGTAGTGATGCGGGTTGGATATTCGAATATTTTTTTAATTGATTATAACTAGGCTTAGTGATTTTTCACGCTCAAAAATTGCAAATTCCACGGGGACCTCAATTTCAAAACACCAAATTTCACGCAAATTTCGCGGACCGTGAAAAATGTTAAAATAACTCTGAAAATCTTATGTTAGTTACAAAGAAACTACTTTTCATGATTCATTATATATTATTCTTCAATGACCATAAAAAAAATCGTAAATTTGAACGAGACACAAACAAAATTCTCCTAATTTTCAAAAAAGATTCCACCTAGTTTATGGATGGGCTCTAAATATATTTTGAAATAAAATGTAAGGCATGCGTATTCTCATTTATTGAACAGCTTTTTTAATATTCGACTTACAAAGTTAAAAAGTTTTCGCGGATTTGCTTCATTTAATTGCATTTCGTATCAAAGCAAGATTTATCAATCTTGTCCAGCAAAAATAAGTAAAATAATTTGATTTTTTTTGCGACATTTAGCAATTTAACATTTTCTCTAAGATGTTCTCTCTTTTCAAAATGTGAATTTTAAATCAAAAGTAAAAAATATTTTAATTGTAACAAAATCAAAATTTGTATACAAAATGAAAACAAAAACAATAAAAAAAAGTTTTTTTTTAAACTTTCACGGGTTGATTTCAAAGCTTTCATTTTATTTTTAATAAAACAAATCATGATTCTGTCAAATCCTTTTTTTCCTTTGCGGTGTCAGTTGACGTCTAAGACCGTTTGTGATCCATCTCGACAATTCTGTCAAATCCTTTTGATGCAATACCTTTCAAATAAAATAGCAGTAAAATTGCTATTACAGCAAATGCAAATATTACCTACTAAACTTAGTAAGTTCCTAAAAACACTGAAAATCTGCACAATTCTTCAAATGTTGCATATCAAGCTTTTCAATTGAAAACTAATAAAATTATCTTAAATAGCATGTATGGATGAAATATTTATTTTGTTGTTATTTTGAAAAAAAAAAAAAAAAACAAACAAACATGATTTGAGAAATTTCTCGAACTTCACGCCGTCCACAAAATCGTCAAAAATCACTAACCCTATGTTAGTAATTGAACAAGGGTATTCACTCACTTAATTCTACAGTAGTTCATTAGATTATATTTATTCCTATTTGAATTAGACAAATCATTTTGAGAAAAATCGTAACAGTTTCCCACAAACATAACATTACACGGGATTTCACGGAAAAAGCCAAATTTCACGTATTTCACGCCGTCCGCGAAATCGTGAAATTTCACTAACCCTAATTATAACAACAGGAAATCATGATTTTAAATAACCAAAACAGCAAGGAGTAGTGAGAAATGCTAAACTGAACACAATTTTCTCGATACACGGATATCCGGATATTTTTCTGGGGTTTATAAAGACGGATAGAACTATCCGGATAGTGCTACTTTTACGAATGTCATTATTTGGGCTTGTTTTAGATGATAACTTCTGACCACCCTAAAAGAAAAAAGTTATACATTTGTGATGTTTTCTATTTGTTTAAACTGATTCAAAAATTATCCGGATAACAAAAACCGCACCCCTACTTTAACCCTTTCGAGCCTGATGGGTCATATATGACCCAAATATCAAAATTTTCAAAACTAGCCTATAATTTTCGTATGGTCATAAGAATCATTTTCCCATCATTAACTAAAAAAATATTTTTTTGAAAATTCAGGCCTGAAAGGGTTAAACAAATTTCGAGCAGCCAGTGAAATTGGAATGTTTTAAATGTTTTTGATATGACAATTCCAATACAATTAAAAAAAAAATAAAAAAAAAGTCAATTAAAGACATTATTTCCGGCCCACCATTGCTTGATGGAGAGAGTCTTTTTTTAGTATTGGGCGTAGAGTTATGTTTTTAGAAACAGGCGTTTCTCGTGAAAATTGCAATTTTTTGTTTAATGATTTTGGTTAAAAAATGTTCCAGACCAATTTTGAGCAGACACAGAACAATGAAAATATTGTTTTCTTTATTGCAAGCTCTTGAAACTGCTCTCAAAATCTAAATTCAAGTGCTCTTGAAACTGCTGTTCCTATTCAGACTGTAGTCCCAAATTACCCCAGTTGACGGTATTTATAAAAAATATTAAGGTGATATTTTCAACAGATAATGAAAGTTACAGAGACAATTTCGGTTTTTAACATTTCTTTATTTTTACATTACATACATCATTGCGTTTATATGTGTCGCGTACAATTTTTTTTTCGTTTGTTTTTTTAATCGTTTTCATAAATACACGGTTCGAATACTGCTTCCGAGACTATAATTTCATGCATACGTCTGTATGTGCACAGTGTGTGTGGTGTTCGTTATTTCAGGTGACTTGTTCAAGTTTTTGCATCTAATTTCCTTCTTCATATCACACATTGGTTCTTCTTCGTAGGCTCCTCTCGTGCTAATGTCATTCGGAATACTTATGGTGGTGGTGTTAGTGGGCTATCGGAGGTTAATTGGCAGGTTTATTTTACGATTTTTTTTTTGAAAGAATATCATTGCGACCTGCTGCGCTGCGCGGTACTCGTGGCGGGACATGGATAGCGGTAATAATCGTAAAATTAATTAAACTCAGTGCGACACAGCAGTTCGAGCGTGCATGGAGTCATCTTCAACGGCGGCTCGATGGTGTCCTACAACGGGTCCAAGTCGCGTGACGATGCCATTTGAACACACTAGCGCAAATGTCGACTAATCGTTTGAGGGGTGGGAGGAAGGGATGGTTCATGTTCTGCTTAGTATCACATGATAGTCACTGGTTGTTGTGTGGAACTTTGCGGTACGATCCACTAAATTTATGACTGTTTGGAGAAGCATGTTCCACTCGGGGTATAATTATAAATTAACGCGATAATTTACGCTACAGATGGAATGCGATCTTTCAAGGAGGGGAACATGAGTGCATGATGTTTACATTTGGCCAAAAAAAGTAAATCACTAGTGAGTCTTACTAACATTCGCGTTTCTTTGCGTTGGAAGAATTATACTGGCAGTTGAGCGAGGGCTCGGCTCGTCCAAAGAATTGCGCGCGTGATTGATCGTGGAAAGACTATGCAATCGGTTGGTCTGCAAATTATTCATACCCTAATAGCTAACGATTCGCTTACAAAAACTAAAACAGAGAAGGGTTTCTTCAGGTTGATGAGGGGGGTTTGGACACACTCTTGAAATGGTCATTTCGTCAGACGCTGCTAATTGGTACACACGTTTTCCGATGTACTCAGGTGTGTCAAGATTTCGCGAGCTTTTCCATAGACCTTGCATCAATAACGAGCTGATTTGGAGGCTGGAAAAACTTGCGCAAGTGACGGGGGTTCTCGTTGATTGTTTTTTTTTCGATTGTTTCAGTATCACACACCATCAGGAGGGGGAAATGGCAGTCGTCCTAGTTGTTGCTTAGTACTTGTATCCACCGGCGTTGGCACCGCCCTGGCCTGGGCCTTCGGGGTATTTGGCTTCACCTTCGTACGTCACCTAAAAATTTGAACACAGTCAGTAATATTTTAATGTTTTGTTAGATCAGTTTTTTTGCATCTTCTAATTTATTGACTGATCTTTTTACTGAAGAAAAAAAAACGCATTACTAATCAATAACAAAGTTTTAATTCCAACATTATACCACTCTGATTGTTCTACTGAAACAAACAATGCAGAATAAAAATCAACAAAGCTTTACTTTTTTTTTGCAGCCTCTACATTTTTGTTTAGATTGATCTGATATTTTTCTTTAAAAAAAAACCCTTTCATCAAATGATTCGTTAGTTTTTTCTCATTCTTCATAGCATTAAAGTATAAAAATATTGGGCGGAAATTTCGTAACGAGCGAATCTTTGGAATTTATAAATTTTCAGTAAATTGACTTTAATGATGAAAAAAAAACGTTTCATGAATTTTAATACGAACAATGAGGAAAATAATGGGGAACAGTTCTCATAATAAATCTGTATTAAACTATATTCAATGTTGCAGTGGTTTGTTTATATTTTTAATCATTGTTATAATTTAAAAAAAAAACATAAATAAGGCTGGTAAAAATATTTTCAGAAGTATTTGTCTCCCTCCCCCTTCAAAATCGGCCCGAAATTTCAATGACAAGTCAAATGCAATCAGCTGAAATTAATTCAAAATGCATTCCCATGCGTTTAGTATCATTTTCAACATGTTTGGGTTTATTCAAAAATCTTTTGATTTTTTTAAATATTTGGATGTGCAGTACCGCAAAACGTTCTTTTCGATATAATTTTTGTTGTCCTCAAATCTTACATATTTTTTAAAACTAATGATTGCGAAAAAAAACTGAACTAGTGTAACATGCACTTAAAAACACTTTTTTTTCATTCAAATGTTGAGATTAAGTTTTGTTATTTCAATTTTAGCATTTTTTATTAAGTTACTTTTGAGTAACAAACAGATGAAAGTTCAAATTTTAATTCAAATGTCGTCTCTTGGCTTTGGGCATAGTCAAGAAGAAAGTGAAAGATTAAAAATAATGTTTTTATTAATTTTACTCTTGAATTAACTGCATTTAAACTAAAGTAAAACTTTAGCAATAAGTAGTTTGGCTTTTTAATTATTATTTTTTGCTTGGCAATTTTGGACTTTTTGCCTGTTTCTACCATATTACTTTATGTTATTGAAATTGCAACAAATTATTTTAAGCAAAATTTTGGATATAACAAAAATTTCTTCATACTAATTTCGACATAAATGTTGAAAAATACATGAAATAGTAGTTTATGCAACAAGGTGCAAAAAAAATTTTTTTCCAGAACGAGTTTCCGAGTTGGATAAATACGACGTGTGCTAAAAAATCAAGTTTTGCAACAAGTTGCTTAACAACATATTTTGCAATTCCGAAAAACGCTTTTTCAATGGAATTTTATGTCAAACATTCATATGTTTAGTAAATTCACCGTTCAAAACAAAAAATATTGAAAAATTTCAACTTTTCCGAATCGATTTCAATGCTGAAAAGAAGAACTTTTCAGCACCCATGTCAGTGCTCCCGAGCAGACGGAAATAACTTCGGAATAACATTTTTTGATATTTGAAAATACTAGGCCAATAACATTTTATGTTTTTAATAACAAAATTTGTTATTCGTCGTTATGATTTTTTTGTTATTGGAATGTTATTGTAATAATCTTTGTTATTATTTTTTGTTATTTTAACAACTATTCCGATCATCCCAATAACAATTGGAGGTATTCTTCCATAACAAAACATGTTATTCCAAAGTTGTTTTGGCTTTCAACCAATATCAGACCAATAACAAACTTTGTTATGATAACATAAACTGTTATTAAATTCTTTTGCAAAAATTGACTTTGCAAGAATATTCCATAACAGATTTTGTTATTTTAACAGCATTTGTTATTGAAATTGCACGAATCTTGTTATTACCGTCTGCCCGGGCTGAAAAGAAGAACTTTTCAGCACTGGTATTGAAAGGTATCAAATTACCATTCAGTTAGTTTTGGTAAGGAAAAGTAGGCCGTTTCGTTTCTCCAAAAGGACAGAAAAAGTTGCCTGTTTCACAGTGGAATTGTTTTTATATTTTTAACATTAATCAAATTGAACAATAAGTATCTTCTACACGGAAAAAAATAATTCTCGAAATCGTGAATTGAATTCACGAATGCGAGAACCACGATGGAATATATTCACGTTTATAGTGCAAATGCACCAAACTCATGAATAAATTCCTTCGTGGTTAACTTAATCGTGAACTTAATTCACGATTACGAGAATTAATTTTTTTCTGTGTATGAGAAGATTTTCAAAAGAAGCCATTTCAATGTTTTTTTTTAAGATTTAGTATTTGTTTACTTATCGATTTTTTGCGAGTTTTTTTAGATCGAATTTAATGAAGTTGTGTCTCAGAGAGGGGTAATTCTCTACCAACTCACACGAAATCGGGAAAAGTTGCCCTGACCCCACTTCGATTTGCGTGAAACTTTGTCCTAAGGGGTAACTTTTGTCCCTGATCACAAATCCTAGGTCCGTTTTTTGATATCTCGTGACGGAGGGCGGTACGACCATTTTGAACATGCGAATAAAGAGGTGTTTTTGAATAATTTGCAGCCTAAAACGGTGATGAGATAGAAATTTGGTGTCAAAGGGACTTTTACGTAAAATTAGACGCCCGATTTGATGGCGTACTCAGAATTCCGAAAAAACGTATTTTTTATCGAAGAAAACACTAAAAAAGTTTTAAAAATTCTCCCATTTTCCGTTACTTGACTGTAAAAAATTTTGGAATATGTCATTTTATGGAAAATTTAATGTTCTTTTCTAC
This sequence comes from Culex quinquefasciatus, assembly GCF_015732765.1. NCBI lineage: Eukaryota > Metazoa > Arthropoda > Insecta > Diptera > Culicidae > Culex > Culex quinquefasciatus. The sequence continues at coordinate 36,153,887 of NC_051862.1, forward strand.
TTTGACCCAGAAGGGTCATTTTTTCATTTCGAACAATTTTTTTCATTTTAAAATTTCGTGTTTTTTCTAACTTTGCAGGGTTATTTTTTAGAGTGTAACAATGTTCTACAAAGTTGTAGAGCGATTTTACGAAAAAAAAGTTTTGAAAAAGTTACTTTTTGCGTTTCTCTTTGTTTCGTCGTCCGTGTCTGTCGCGGGTGACCATGAACGGCCATGATCGATGATGACCAAATTTTTCGAAACTTTTTTCCGTAAAATCGCGATAACTCGTAATGTTTATAAGCAAACCAATTATGTCTATATATCAAAATTTTTGTAATTGTCTGCTCTACAACTTTGTAGAATATTGTTGCACTCTTAAAAATAACCCTACAATGTTAGAAAAAACACGAAATTTTAAAACGAAAATTTTTGTTCTAAATGAAAAAATGACCCTTCTGGGGCAATGTAGATTTGAAAAGAACATAAATTTACCATAAAATGACATGTGGGTAATTCTCCGCCAACTCACACAGCAGTTGCCCCGACCCCTCTTCGATTTGCGTGAAACTTTGTCCTAAGGGGTAACTTTTGTCCCTGATCACGGGTCCATCTCTGACGGGAGGTTGACCCCTTCCATTTTGAATGCGAAAAGAGGTGTTTTTCAATAATTTGCAGCTGAAAGGTGATGAGACAGAAATTTGTCAAAACATGCAAATTAGACGCCCGATTTGATGGCGTAACAATTCCGAAAACGTATTTTTCATCGAAAAACATTGTGAAGTCTTCATTTTCCGTTACGATAAAATTTTGAACATGTCATTTTATGGAAATAAAATTTCGATCCAGAAGGGTCATTTTTCATTTAGAACAAAATTTTTCATTTTGTACGTGTTTTTCTGGTTTGCAGGGTTGACAACACGTTAGAGCAGACAATTACAAAATTTTGATATATATACATAAGGGGTTTGCTTATAAACATCACAAGTTATCACGATTTTACGAAAAAAGTTTTAAAAAGTTGGTCGTCATCGATCATGGCTGTTCATGGTCACCCGCGACAGACACGGACGACGAAACAAAGAGAAACGCAAAAAGTAACTTTTTCAAAACTTTTTTTCGTAAAATCGCGATAACTTGTGATGTTTTTAAGCAAACCCCTTATGTCTATATATCAAAATTTTTGTAATTGTCTGCTCTATAACTTTGTAGAACATTGTTACACTCTAAAAAATAACCCTGCAAAGTTAGAAAAAACACGAAATTTTAAAATGAAAAATTTTGTTCTAAATGAAAAAATGACCCTTCTGGGACAATGTAGATTCGAAAAGTACATTAAATTTCCCATAAATGTTCCAAAATTTTTACAGTCGAGTAACGGAAAATGGGAGAATTTTTAAAACTTTTTTATTGTTTTTTTCGATGAAAAATGCGTTTTTTCGGAATTCTGAGTACGCCATCAAATCGGGCGTCTAATTTTACATAAAAGTCCCTTTGATGCCAAATTTCTATCTCATCACCGTTTCAGGCTGCAAATTATTGAAAACACCTTTTTTCGCATGTTCAAAATGGAAGGGGTCGTACCGCCCCTCCGTCACGAGATATCAAAAAACGGACCTCGGATTCGTGATCAGGGACAAAAGTTACCCCTTAGGACAAAGTTTCACGCAAATCGAAGAGGGGTCGGGGCAACTTTTCCCGATTTCGTGTGAGTTGGTAGAGAATTACCCATGTTCCAAAAAATTTTACAGTCAAGTAACGGATAATGGGAGAATTTTTAAAACTTTTTTAGTGTTTTTTTTCGATGAAAAATACGTTTTTTCGGAATTCTGAGTACGCCATCAAATCGGGCGTCTAATTTTACATAAAAGTCCATGTGACACCAAATTTCTATCTCATCACCGTTTCAGGCTGCAAATTATTGAAAAACACCTCTTTATTCGCATGTTCAAAAATGGAAGGGGTCGTACCGCCCCTCCGTCACGAGATATCAAAAAACGGACCTAGGATTTGTGATCAGGGACAAAAGTTACCCCTTAGGACAAAGTTTCACGCAAATCGAAGAGGGGTCGGGGCAACTGCTGTGTGAGTTGGCGGAGAATTACCCAGAGATGAAAAACTGTATTTTTTTTACAAAAAACGCCAATCGCTATGTCTAAAAAAAATCATTTTTTTTAATAATAAATACAAATTTAAAGAAATACTTGAAGCAAATGAGAACAAAACAACAAAAAATCATGCGCAATCGGTAATTTTTGACAAGAATTTGTTTTACAACATTTATTTCATTATTTTTGTTAACTTAACCCTCTACTGCATTTTTATTTTGTTTTCAATTTTTTCAGGAGTTTATTATGAGAAACTAAATGAAAATTTTATTTTTATCATTAATCGTGTTAATTAAAAAAAATGTGCAGTTTCAATATTTTTTTACAGGCATGAAAATATTCCGTAAAATATTCAATAACAATTGAAATTTATGTTTGGTAGCACATCATAAAGTCCCCGTAGCAGCGATGGAATAATCATCATCAGAAGAAAATCTTTGGATGTTCATCAAGAGAAAAAAAACCGAAGGGAGCATGGCTCTCCTCTCTCGTGCACGAAAGATCGGTAAAAAGAATAAAAAAAAAAATCATCATCTTGATTATTCGGCAGAACTTCTTTTTCACTACTACACTTGCAAGTGTAACGTCACACGTCGAATAACGACCTGTCACATTTTGTAGATGGGCAATGTGTGTAAACAAATTGAAATAAATATTTTTGGGTGGAACTGACAAGGAAATTCACAAAAAATCATCAGCAGATTTGTTTTTTTTTTGAGAATTTCGGGAGCGATTTTCTTTTGCGTGATTTGACTCCTCTCTTTTTCGCGGGTGAAGAAAGTTCGCAAGCGAGATTGATTTTTTCGCGATTATTCCATCCCTGCCTCGTAGTAAACCATCTGTCAAAATCAATGAATTTTTCACTGCAAATTGGTTGTAACATTTTTTAGCAACAATTTTGATCATTGATTAAAATAATTCATTAAAATCTAAGTGCATAATCTCCTCTTCAAAAAATTCTTCACAAAACCAATTGAAACATGTAGCCTCCCCAAAACAACCCCCCTCTTACCTCCGCGTTGTACCCGTTCTTCCAGTCGGCGGTGTAGCGCACGATCTGGGTCCGGCCGTCGGGCAGCTGGACGCGGTACTCCCCGCGGGTCACGTCCCCATCGCTGACGGCGTTGTGCGAGTAGTCGTTGCCGGTTTCGATGTCGTTCACGTTGTAGTTAAAGTCGAACGGCATGCCCGGCTCGTGGACGTGCTGTTTTGGGATTAGATTCACGATTAGAAAATGTTTGGAATTCCAGAAACTTCACTTCGAGCTCACATCGGCACCACCGGCTGGCGGAGGTCCGTACGAGGGAGCGGGACGTCCCGGGGTGGGCGCCGGTGGGAATGGGACCTGCTGGGGCTGGGTGGCGGTGGGGAAGGGCTTGTTCGGCTTGTCGTAGTCGTAGCCCTTGTCCGGAGGTAGGTACTGGTTGTTCTGGGCTAGCGTCTGGTCCACGATGGTCAGCGCCAGGCAGAGGGAGAGACCCTGGAAGTGAAAAGGAAAGATCTATCATCTATGAGGAAATTAGTCCTTTGAGTAGTATTACTTGATCGGCCCAATTTCAACTCCAAGACAAAAGTTCCTCACAGTTCGATTTTGCTCAAGCCGATCCCATAAGTTCTGAAGAACAACAACACCCTGAGGCAATGTATGGTAAATGACGCGGAACCCATTCTCTTCCATCAACTTCCGAAGATTCCCACCTGCTGCAGCAGCAGCATCACTTGTTCTACCCAGAATAAAAGAACCCTCCCGAAAAGGTCTGTGGCACCTTAAAAGGTAAGACCACCCCTCGCCTAGCCTGTCTCGTTAATGTGACGACGTAAATCAAAACCGTGCTGCAAGATCACACAATGCAAACGATTTATTTCGAGCCGAAACAAGGATGCTTCAAAGGGAGTAGTTGAGGTGGAACGGAATAAATTTTGATTTAGTACGGCACTCATTACAAGACGAGCGGTGCCTTCAGGTTAGAACGCGGATCTTCTGTTGCGCCACGTCAAATAGCAAATATAATTGAAGCCGCTTCTTCATCAGAACCGCAAGCTGAAGTTCGCGATCAGCTTCCAGCGATCTGTCAACCTCCATCGATTGCAGCCCGGATCCGATCGATCGGTTCCGTTCCACTAACTCTGTCGTCAAAGTCATCGCCGGTACAGGGTGAATGCCGTAAATTTGCACTTGACTTAGTCGCACACACGCTCAATCGATCAAATCTGATGGATGGCGTTACGGCGCGGGTGATAGCCGATCGGACTAGGAACTTTGTGTACGTAAAGCATGTTGATTCTTACACGTTGTTTGTTTTACATTGTATGCTGATTGAAGATTAGCAATTTTAATTAGATTTCTTTGTTTTAGTGATGGCACCAAGTAGGCGGGAGGTGTTGGGTTTATCACTTGATGTGCGTCGTTGTCTTTGGTTTGACTGAAGAAGATAAATGATGGTGATCTGTTTAAAAATTGTGTTGCGGTCTTGAATTCTTAATGATTGGTCTGTAATTATGGAATTACTAGTTTGCAATGATAGATTTTCAAACTTTTTCGAATTTAGTCACTTGAATCCACTAATTTAAAATGAAGAATTTGTTCAAAACATATACATATACAGTAATTCCCAACGAAATCTACAGGATATAAAAAAATGTGTGGAGGTTCCTTGGGCGAAATATTTAGACCCGTATTTTTTTTCCTTTAGGGTTACCTAAACCATGTTTGGGTGTTCTGAACAATTGCAATTTTCGTCAATTTTCATAAATCCATATTTTCAAAAAATCATAACTCCACACCATTTTTTTTTTTGAAAAGATGTGTGAAAATATTTGTATCGGATTCCTCGGACAATTTAAAAAAACATAACAAAAAATGTTGGAGTTTCACAAACAGGATTTCGGGAAACGATTTGATGAAAATAAAATGTGGGGTTTTCGACGTGCCACACGCAGAAACGAAAAAAATTGCGGAAACTGAAAAGCTTTTTTTTTACTAAAACTGCGATAACATGAACATTTGAGCTATGATCATACTTTTTTATACTCAAATTTTCATATTTGAAAGACACAACTTTTGGTACTTCAAACTTTTGTTTGATACCCTGTTTTCACCCAATTAATGAATTAAATAAAAAAATTTCAAATTTAAATAATATAAAACATAAGTTTTTATTATGCATTTCTTTAAGTCCACTGCACACAATAAAATTCTTAGCTTAAAAATAATGTGAAAGCCTAGCAGTTTTCATTTACTTTAGTAATTTCTTACTTGAATTTGTACTTGGAAGTATTGGATTTTTTTTATCAACTCAATTTCTTTTGCCACTCGCTTAGACAGAAATTTCGATAGAGAATGTGAGGAAATCTCCACCAAAACCACAAATGGATTTTTTTACATTTTTTATTTGGATCAAACTTTGTGGAGTCCTTCCCTATGACCAAAGAAGGCTCCATTCAATGTTGGCAGCTGTCCATACACAATGGCATGTAAATATTTGAAAATCTGTAACTTTTGAAGGAATTTTTTGATCAAATATGTAGGGATTGGTGAGGACTATTTCCAAAAAATAAGAACACCGAAATTTTTTTGTCGATTTTTAAACTAACTTGTTTTCCCCATAAAATCATTTTCCCAAAATCCGTATTTTTTTTATTTTTTTATATTTTTTTGAGGACAAATACCGCAACTTTTGAGAAATATGGAGACAAATTTTGCTTATTTTTGACAAATAATGTTGAATCAAATTTGCAAGCGAAAACTACTTTACATATTTTTTGTTACAGTGCACCGTTTTCAAGATATAGCCATTTAAATTTAATTTTAACTGAAAAATTCCCGTTTTTCGATTTTTTCAAATAGTGTCCATAATTGTCCATTTCTGATTTTTTTGTTTAAAAAATTCAGAAAATTTCCAATTTATAAATTAAACAAATTATATCAGAGATTTTTTTTTAATTTTTATTTTATAATATTTTTGGGGTAAATATGTTTTTATTCATCATTTTAGAAAGATTGTTGAGAGTTTTTCATTTAAAAAAACGTATCTGCCTTTATGGTTATCAATGTACCCAATAATTTATCGATTATAACTCCGTTTTCAATATGATTATGTAATAAATTTATGAATCAATTGATTAATAATGTCAAATTCAAATTAAGATATCTAAAAATAGGCACCGAAAGACACGGAGATATTTTTGGGAAATGTAGTTGAATGTGCGTACTTTCAGATGATTTGTTTGGTTTGTCCCAAAAATTCGCCATTTTGAAAACATAGCAACTTGAAAATAGGCTCAAAATCACTTAAAAAAATGATATAACTCCTCAATAAAGGCTCAAAACATTTGGCTGTCTTCGGCAAAAATATATAATTTTATGTTTTCAACAGCTCTTCAGTACATAGTAGGTCGCTAAAATGCTAACCTTTTGAGTTATCACTAAAATAGTACTTTTTTTACATTTTTTGCAAAAATGGCGTATATCTCATGGCATATTGGACAAACTTTCGTGAACAAAATTTCTCTACAACTTTTCCAAGACACCAAAGCCCTAAATCTACAAACAACTGACGTTTTGGCTCGATCACCACCTTATGTAAAAACATGCAACGGTTTTATCGAGAATGGCAAGCCGTTTGTGGCGCTGTCGTCGCAGAGGAGATTTGACAATTCTCCCACCCTGATCTATAGTGTAAACATCAATATTGAAAAGCTGTTATTCTCATTCTCATCGAAAGTTTCATGCCTCTTTTCGTCGAGAAAATTGTTGTGTTAATCAAAATAATTATTTTGATTATCGCTTCGTATAAGTGTTAGTTAATTTCAGAGCATAAAATTAAGTTTATTTTAAAAAAACACGGCTCCTGCAAAATCTGTGCGGGTGAGTTACTTAAAAAAAACACTTTGACAGCTCTGAGTGCGAAACTAGCCTTTAATCGAACGTACCATAAGAAAACTTCAATTTGCTGTCTAACATCATTTGGATAGACGTCGTTTATTTTTGAATTAAATATACTTTATTGAATCTTTCTTATAATAATTACATTTGGTTTACATAATAAGTGGTCAGCTGTGGCTCTTCAGCTTTAGTTTGCTTTTCGTGATTTAAACACTGTTCATTTTTATAACTTTAAAAGTATATGATTTATCATTTTTGTAACACTAGGTACAATGAGGAAAAAAAAATGTTAAGAAAACATAACCTAACCTAAAACTAACTTAATCTTACCATAAACTAAACCAATCCTTGAATCAAGGGGTATTCAGATATAGCACATTTTTCCCTGAATTTCAAACATTTTTCTTGAATCTTCTGATCCAACATTTTAACTTCTGCTAATTCATGAACCTCACTTGATCTTGTCCAGCCAGGAACATTCAAAACCATTTTGAGTACCTTGTTTTGGACACGCTGGAGCTTCAATTTATGAGTTCTAGCGCAACACTCCCAAACAGGTACTGCATACTCAATAACAGGGTAAATTATTTGTTTGTAAACTGCTAACTTATTTTTCAAAGATAGCTTTGATTTTCTGTTAATTAAAGGATACAAACACCTGATGAGTATGCTGCACTTGTTCAATATTTTATCTACATGCTGCCGAAACAAAAGTTTCGAGTCAAGTATGAGACCTAAATAGACAACTTCCTTTGACCAGGGTATCGAAACATCATTCATTTTTATCAAAACATCATCCTTTGGGACAAATCTGGCCGATTTGGAAAGTGGAAAAATGATGGTTTGAGTTTTGGCTGCATTTATGCGAATTTTCCAGTCGCCAAAGTATTCGGAAAGAACGTCAAGACCCTTCTGAAGACGGCCAACTAAATATCTGGTTATTTTACCCTTATAAATAACGGCAGTGTCATCAGCAAAAAGTGACAACACACCATTACCAGGAAGAGTAGGCAAATCAGATGTAAAAATATTGTACAGAAGTGGGCCAAGAATACTTCCTTGGGGAACCCCAGCATCAATGTTGAATAATCCAGAAGCAATCCCATTCAGAAAAACCTTGAACGATCTCTCCGAAAGATAGTGCTGGATAATTTTGATAAGATACATTGGAAAACCGTATAAATACAGTTTATGTATCAAACCATCATGCCAAACATTGTCAAAAGCCTTCTCAACATCCAACAAAGCCATAGCAGTTGATTTAGACTCAAGCTTGTTCTGCTTGATGATTTTAGTTACTCTCGTAAGCTGATGAGCAGTATTATGTCCCTTTCGGAAGCCAAACTGCTCGTTCAAAATTATATTATTATCGTTGGTAAAATCCAAAAGCCTTGAATAGATGACCTTCTCAAAGAGTTTGGACAGACTACTCAAAAGACTAATGGGACGATAACTTGTTGGCGATGTTGGATCTTTTTGAGGCTTCAAAATTGGTATGACTTTGCCCAGCTTCCAATTGGTGGGGAAGTAACCAAGTTGCAAACATTTATTGAAAATATTGGCTAGATGTTGAAAGAACTGATCACTCTGTTTTTTCAACACCAGATTAAAAATGTTATCAAAGCCTGGAGCTTTCATATTTTTCATTTGTTTAACTGCAACTTTGACTTCCTCACCAGAAACATGGGAATCTGCAGGAAATTCAAAGGTAGAGTCATTGATTGTTGAAATACTATTGGCAACTGATGTTTCTTTACGGCTGGTCATGGAAGCGCCAAGATTATGTGAACTAACAAAATGAAGCCCAAGTGCATTTGCCTTTTCCTCGGATGTAATCAAACGAGAATCCTCAACAATAAGAGGAGGAATAGGCTTTGGTTTGTTTTTAAGAACTTTTGAAAGTTTCCAAAATGGTTTTGAATAATTCCCAAGCTGGCTTACATGTTTTGAAAATTCTTGATTTCTGATATTGTCAAGTCGGTCTTGTATTATTTTGTTCAAATTGTTCACTGAAATCTTTTGTCATAGTCCCCAGTCCGTTGATATTGTCTCCTATAAACATTCCTAAGTCTAATCAAGTGTTTAGTATCTACGTCAATATCAGTTACCTTAAAATTAACAGGAACCTCCCGAACGTTGGCAGCCTCTGCTTGGTTGATAGCCTGCTGGATCACCTCCAGCGAACGATCAATATCACCAGAAGTTTCCGGGTGTTGATCATAGTCGATGTTGCTGTCGACCACTTGCTGAAACTGCTGCCAGTCAACGTTGTGGTAATCTTTCCGGGTTGGTTGCCGCTGCGGAGTAACGGAAGCTCCAACCTCCACAACCACCGGATAGTGATCAGAACTCAACTCTTCAAACACCTCAGGATGAGCCACGTTCTCAGCCATATTGGTAATGAAGAAGTCGATGATTGAGTGATTCCCAGACCGAGCCACCCTCGTTGGACGATCCGGACTCACAACGTTGTAGTATCCGTTTTGCAGATCGTTGTGCAGAATCACTCCGTTCCGATTCCTCCTGCTGTTGCCCCAAACTTCATGCTTCGCGTTGAGGTCACCAGCGATGATGTACTTTGCGCTCCGCCGTGTCAGCTTCTGGATATCGCTCTTCAGTTTTGCTGCTGAACCATCTCTGGAATTCACCTGACGTGGGCAGTATGCAGCAATGAAGAGTACTGGGCCAACCGAAGTGGAAATTTCCACTCCAACGGCCTCGATGATGTCCAGCTTAAAGTGTGGCAGCCGGCGTGGCTTGAGATCACGATGAACAGCGACAAGCACACCTCCTCCTCCAGAGGTGGTCCTATCGAGCTGCGTCGCGATCTTGTAGTTTTGCAGATAAACTTTTTCACCGGGCTTCAGATGAGTTTCCGTGATGGCGGCTACGTCGATCTCCTTCTCGCGAAGAAAATCCACCAGCTCTAAATTCTTCCTCCTAATGGAGCAAGCGTTCCAATTCAGCAGCTTGAGGGACCTACGATCCATACTGGATGACGAACGAGGTCAGCACTTCAATCTGCTGGGTCTTGGTTTTGCATCCACGCAGTGCAGCGGACATCTGTTTGAAAATATTGAGGAGTTCGGTTGAGGTGTAAAGATCATTACCATTTTCCTCAACTGCTGGTTCTTGGGTTGGTCTTGGCTCCTGGCTGAAGCCCGGTGGTGGCGGTCTCGGCTCCTGGCTGGAACCCGGCCGTGGATGATTCACCTCAGCTCTCTTCCTGGGATCCAACGGCAACGGTGCCAAGTTTGGGACCTGGCGTCGCGGTTGAAGAGGTGGAAAATTTTCCTCCACCAGGGCTGGAGGAGTTCTACGACGCTGAGGCTGATTCTTCGTCGATGCTTGCTGCCGAATTTTCACGAACTCAGCTCTCTTGGGGCACTTTCGGTCGGTTGACGAGTGCTCACCGTTGCAGTTGAGGCACTTCACCAGCGAATCTTGGATGCACTGGGATGTGATGTGCGCATCGGTACCACATTTGGCGCAACGACGCTTCAGGTGGCAGTTCTTACCTCCGTGCCCGAAACCCAGGCAGTTGAAGCATTGTGTGACGTCACGATGCACTGGTCGGTATCGCTCCCACGACACGATAATGTTGAAAACCGCTCGAATTGCCTTCAGCTCAGGAAGCGTCGTCGATCCCTTAGCCAAATGCAGCAGGTAGAGCTGGTCACGGTACTTGATGTCTTTGTTGCGTCGGCTCATTTTGTGCACGGCCAACACATCCAGTTTCAAAACTTTTAGCTCGGCAGCTAATTCCTCCACTGGCATGTCGTACAGACCTCTGACGACGATTTTGTACGGCTTATCCATGGCGACATCATGGGTAAAGTACTCCGCCTCGTTTTCGGTCAAGTAATCCTTGACCAGTTGATAGTGCTGCCTGGATTGCACCAGCACCTTAAATCCGTCCTGACACAGACGAATGTTGCCTAGGACTTTCCCAGACTTGATGAGTTCAACCAGCCCCGCTCGAAAGTCGATCGTTGCTGCTGATTGCCGCACATAAAAAGGAGGCAGTTTCTCCTTTCGCTGTTTCACTTCATTCTCCTTTGCTTCCGCTACCTGGTCCTCGTCAGGCAGTCCAGCGAACTTGTTGTTCTTCAATAGCTGCTCCTCGTGGACGAAGAGTTCTCCTCCTCCTCATCCATCGGTACAGTACCGTCGCTCTTTTTCGTCTTTTTGCTGTTCGATGTCACTTCCAAAAGCACCTTCCTTTTGGAAATCCCCGGTTTTTGGCCATCAGTTGAGGCCTCAACCTTCCTTTTGGAAATTCCCACTTTTTTGCCTGCTTGAGCCGCAGGTAGGGCAATATTGCCGGCGTTTTGCGCCGGGACGCGACGAGTCATGTTGATTCAGACAACCTTCACCAACGAATGCTCGGATAACAAATGGACGTCGTTTATGTTATTCGTATCAAAATAAAATTGTAATTCTGCCTACTTGAATTATTGAAATAACATTCTTTACGTGTTACCATGTAAAACAGTCTCATCAAACCAACTGTTCAAGATTCTTTACACCTCACCAGCTCGTCCAAGTTTACGACTCTTGCCATCAAACGCGCCATTAATCAATACTACCAGCTCAGCTCGACCCAGCTACTTCCCTTACGCGCGGGACAATAAATCGCCAAATTGGACATTACCGTCATCTCCGGTTCTCCACTTGAAACGTTCCGGGGGGTGGTCACGCCGCAAAATTTAATAAAGCCAATAATCACCTTTATGCGCTTTAGGACGCCAGGCAACGCTCGGACCGCTGAGAGCTGAGACGGAGACGCGTGAGATGAAGCCGTTCGTTCAAGTTATGCAAATCGAATGCAGCAAAACGGTCGGTGGCCATAAATCGTGTTAATTGCGGCAGATACTCCCCAGACGGACGGTTGGCTGGTGCGGGGGAGGAACACATAACTTTGCGATCGGCATTTCAATGGACATCAGGTCGGATCGCGCGCTCAAGGATGATTTAAATTATATCATTTGAGGTCTGTCGTTTGCAAAAGAAGGGTTGAGGAAAGGAAGGGGGGATTTAGGAATTTCAGGCGCTAAACCTTTGTTCGTCCGGTAAACTGAGATTAATTTACACCTGCCGGGCTAATGTCAGCTGGCAGCTGGCTGTGGAGTGTGACAAAATAAAGAGGATTCTAATTTATGCCACGATTTCATCCAGCGATTGACGGCAGGGATGATTATCTCATTATTTTAGACAAAAAGGTACTGTCACATGGTTGAAAAGGACAGTCTATAAAGAATGTTGAGGATGAGTTTTGTTGTGTAACATTAATCGGTAATTAATTGGTAGGTCACGAAGGGTTAGAAAATCATCTGCTTAACGTGCTATCTTGTCACTCTGTGCCAAATTGAGTATAGAACGCATTTTTTTTTCAAAAAATCGGCCCTGGCAAAAAGATATGCGTCGCGTCTCGCGACGCCCTAGACGCCATTTGATTTTGCGGGGGTCAATTTTTTGAAAAATGGCAAACTTTGAATGTCTGTACCGAGCTTCAAGGTGCTCCAAATTTTAATGTTATATACACCAGAAGATGCGCAAGGATCTGGCCTACACGTCAATGATGTTGAAAATAAACGCTTCAGTGGCAGAAATGCCTCAAAAAGTGACATTTTTGAAAAAATCTTTTTCTGCGGGTTAAATCCCATTTAAAATTGAAGGGCGGAGCGCCAGTTCCTGTTACGTCTAATCAAGCTCATATTTTGGATTTGGGCTCAATACGCCCATCGGAACAAACCCTTGAATGCCCGCCAAAAAGTCATTTTTGTTACATCCTAATAGTCATGCAAAACAATCCTAGAATAATATTAAAAACCATAGGTCCCATCGGAACCGGTTCCACATCCGGAACCGCATTAGGAAACAGTGTTTACCAGTCATGCGACACATTAAACTTCTTGATTTGGATGGGGACATGAGTTATGCACTCCTCTTTTAAAAACAAAAAGTTTGATATGTCGCTAGAGTGGTTTCAGGAATTTGCCAAATATGATCTTCGGATGTGGCCACCGGAGATCGGTGGAACCGGTTCCGAAGGGACCTGTGGTATTTAATATTATTCTAAGATTGTTTTGTATGACAAGTTATGGTGGAAGAAAGCGTATCAGTTCACAATTGGATGAAGCTGATACTAATTAAAAAAATCCGGATCTTTCGGTGGCCTCCGGTCTATGCAGTGCGATTTTTCATCGGATTATTGTTCCTGATGAAAAAACGAAGCTTTCGATGTATAAAACTTTCCCTCTGTGCAATTCCTCACCATGGTGCTCAAAATACCGTTACTATGAAAAAAAAAATGCAATCCGAGATTTTGGGGTCTATCGATTCCTTACACCATATTATACCTCTGAGCAAAAAATAAAAACATTCGCTGATGTAGTTTTAGTAATACATCCCTTTCAATATACAGTCATCCCACATATTCGGAACGGTTTCCAGATCGGCCAATGTTCAAAAAATCATAGCAGATCGTTAATTGAACTTAATTATTCGCTTTTACCTTCATTTGAACGCTTTTCTTGCGATCTTTCGAATGCTGTATCGAACATCTGCAAATTTTAACTTTTATATGATGTTTTTGAAGAATTACTTTGACCCTTGAAATCCACAAATTCGGAACACTTTTTTCTTACGAATGTAAACAAACTTTGGATCTCTCCAGGAGTACATATTTATTACCAAATAATGACTTCACACACTGAAACCAATGAAACTCAAGCTTAGTGATGTTTTATACATGGTTTGATAACTTTTTTTGTGTGAAAATATCAGTTAAATTCAGGTGTTCCACAATTGTGGGAGGCACAATAACATCCCACAATTATGAAACAGGCCATTTGGAGGCAGTGTTTTGCTGCTCTGGTAAAATAGTCTTGGAATGAAGTTTTTTGTTCAAAAAGTATTACTTTTACTAGTGAAATAGCAAGATAATGTCCAAATGAAGGTTCTAAAAATAGTAGCGTCGACAGAAAAGCTACTTTTGGCATGCTTTTGACAAATTATCATAAAAGTGTTCCGAATTTGTGGGTGTTCCGAATATGTGGGATGACTGTACGTTATATCCGATTTTCACGCAAATTGATGAGGGGTCGGGGCAACTGCTTTGAAAGTTGGCGGAGAATGACTCCGGTGAAATTTTTGTTTCCATTTGAGTTCTTTATTAGGGATTTTTAACCACTTTATGGACCACAGTAAAAACATACGTAAAATTGGAAGGTGTAGTTTTGGAAGGTTGAATATTACCTCTTTTATGGTGTAATTAAACCTCAATTTAGACGAGCCAAGGGATATCTCTTAAGATTCTTGTCACGTTAATGAACACTAGACAAAGACAATCTTGTAGAATAATTCATGAATATTATTAATAATAGTTGTGCATTCAGAACTAAATTTTACATTCAAAAGATTTGTAAAAAAATTGAGTACTTTCCAAACTTTTTTTTTTCAAAAAATCGTATCTTAACCAAAAAGAAAATGTCCGCCATCCTATCTATGAACAAATGCAGTCAAAACTCCTTGATAAGGCAAACAGTTCAGTATTTTATTTTATTATTGCTAGTAAAATGATACAGCCTTCTAACCCTAATTTCAAATCAAATGAAAGACTATTGTGAATAATTTTTTTCTGCCCAATAATCTTCATTAAATTGATAATTTATGTTAGTTTCTGCTTAACGTTTTCATTCGATGATATAGATTTCGCTTCCCTGACAATATTTTGACAAATTTCCTCCTACAAGTTGTTTCGAATAGTGCCCTACACATACTGATACTTTTTGGTAACGATTCTCTCATTCCTTGTAAAGTTATGGAAATCTTCATAAATCAATGATTGACAACTAGGACGACAATGGCTGTTCCACTAAATTATATGAATTTCAACATTTAATTTAAACCAAAAATTTCTTCAGTGGCTTCATGAAGTCAACAACCGGCACATGCTGATTCATTTTGGTGAAAAAAAAATCGTTAAATTGAATTCATTATCATTCCAACGCCCAAGGCTCCAAAAAAGTTGGAACGGTAACTTCAACTCAATGGTTCTTGGGCCTAACTCAACCAATCAAGATGATTCTTCTTTCCAGTGATTTGTTAGGATGTCTAGATGATTTTAGAACTTTGCAAAACTTAACTTGATCAAATCTGTAATTTTTGCGATCAAAAACAGCGTTCCACCTTTTTTATGCGTGTAAAAAAAATTCGCCAAAAATTCCGCGGAGGCAGTCGTTTTAAAAAAAGGTGGAACAATGTTTTCGGGCGCAGAAATTACAGATTTGTTTAAATCAAATTCTGCAAAATTTTAGGATCATCTAGACATTCTTACAAATCACTGGAAACAAGAATCTTCCCGATTGGATGAGTAATGCCCGAGAACCAGCGAGTTGAAGTTACCGGTCCACCTTTTTTGGGAGGCTTGAGCGTCCGTGTAAGTTGGACATGCGTTGGGCGTTCCAGTGTTATATGTAGAAAATTTTAGAGAGATGATCAATTTTCTTCGAAAATGATCAACGGCTTCACCTTAAGCCATTGTAAATTATATTCAAGTTTATCAACTATTGATTAAAATTTGCATTGAAAAAAACATGTAATATCAATTGTAAATTATTCAGCATACACTTTATAACGCTTATTCAAGCATTTAGTGATACTTTTTGCTTAGAAATTTTGAAAATCATGCTTGAAATTTGAAATTTAATTGGCTCTTCTTGACTTCGGGGGACATAAACTTTAAATAAGGTTTGAACCGGCCTTGTTAATTAAAATATGATTTTGCCCATAGTCCACATTTATTAGCTGAAAGATCAAATCGACTTAATAATGCTATCTTGTTATTATATCTGTTTGGACAAATTTTTGGCGTGACGTTGTCAACAGTTCAAGGAGTTAATAATATTTTTTTGTATGTCTCAGGATTGAATGCAATCTGCAATAATTAGTATCTACACAAAATGACGTCTTTGATTCAATTTAGCCAAAATGCATGTAAATATACCGTTTTCCTCGAACTCAAAATACACTTCAAACATATTAACAACAGACTCATAAGACTGCAACAAAAATGGCTAGTATTTGCTAGAACAAAGCAGTTAATCACCATTATTAGACCTCCCCTTACTTGAACTAAACGGACTCTTTAAATTCTTAGCACCACCCATAACCATCAAATTACACTAATCCAACTTCGAAAAAACACCCCTTACTACCGGGGTGGTAATTTCCTACCCTAAACAGCCATCGCACATCTTCCAAACGAAGAAGCGGCCCATAACTCATTCCAAAGGCTTAACCATCAGTTAATAAAACTCCACACACTGTGCCCTATTACGCCGGCAAATGCCAGCCACCCTGAGTAGCCCGTTGAGAGCCCACTTTTCAACAATCGACACGTACGTAGATTTACGACTCGACGGTTCAAACTTCCGAAACAGTCAGTCTTTGCTGACCGGGTGGTTCACAAAAACATGGAAGTCAAGTGCCACTCGTCGCGGTTATACCTTGGAGCTTAAGGGGAGGGGGGTGGGGGACTGTTCATCAATCTTTCTTTAGTTCGCGGTGTGGCACGCTGACATAGGTCATTTTGATGAATTGCTATCGGCCAATGAGTTGGGCTTCTGTCCGACCACCTTGGTGTGGTTGAAATAATTGAACGAAAACACGCGCGTCAATTGAGCGTAATTTGCAAGCTCTGTTGATTGAACCCTGCCGGAAGATGTTTCATGTCAAGAAGTGGTTTCTGGTTTTACTTTGATTGACAGGGTGAAACTAAGCTGTTTAGATCAGGTTGGATCGTAATCAGGTCACGATCTTCAATCGACTTCTGTTTTGATTTAAATTTGCATGCAAATCTACTAATGAAAATTAAGATGAATTCTTGAAACTAAATGATTTATTGAACAAGGTCGTAATTCAATAACTCTCGCAAAACAGTTTGAAAGCCCCATGTGGTCCGTGATGAACGTCAACTATTTGACCTAATCCGCTAAAGTTACGATCTCAGAATATGGTGGGCATCATCAGGAATGCAAGATGCGCGCACTCTGGTTGAATTATGTGAGCACAGTTTACGTTCTCGAGCTGTAGATCACCTCGATTTATTTGCTCAAGATCGTGTGCATCCGTGCGAGTGCGGTTTAGTAATTAGAAAGGAGCCTTTAAAAGCGCATCAGTGTTTTAATGTGAGGTTCGTACGCTATTGAATTACGATAACCTCATGAAATGACTAAGTTATGAGTTTTGTAAAAAAAAATATTCTCACACTGAATCTCTATCCGCCAATTTTTAGGATTTGTTCAAACCCTTAAATTACCCCACATCTCCTCTGTTATAACCTGACTAGTACAATCATCAAAATCCAATCCACTCCTCCAACGACAGACCACAAAACCCACTTGAACTTGGCAGAAAAAGTGAGCTTTTCCCCGGTCGGTGGTGTCGTGAGTGTGCGGTTTGCTGCTGTCGAGAGTTTGCCAAATGGCTCCGGGTGACCTCGAAAAATTGCAAAACCCGGGCTTTCGAATCGGCTACCAACTTCGCCTGCGACCGACCCCGAGACCAATCAAACGGTTGTTAAACGCTTTTTGCCGCTGAACATCGCTCTCAGCAGTGCTTGTTGGTACTTGGTGTAATAAAACATGTTCTTGTGGCCTCCTGGCAGCGCCATCATCATCATTGGACGAGGTTCGGCTCTCTATTGTCAATTAGAAGCGACTTGTGAGCGTCGTGCAGCCCCTTAAAAGCATGCAAAAATTGTCAGTTCATCAAAGTTTGCCATTTTTTTCAACTAGCCAGAAGCGCCCCTTCTGACAGAATTCGTGAGTCTCGCGAGTGGAGAGGTTCGTCTCCTTCACTTTCGCGTCATAGAACATAATTTATCAGTACTGCCATCGTCGGTCGTAGTAGGCCGTAGTGGCGGACGGTTAAATTTGTACCTGCAAGCTGTAACTACTAGTGTTTGGACCCGCGTGTCCGAGTATCTAAGCGGGTTGTAGGGAGGTTGTCAAAGACTCGGAACGTGATGTTGATGATAAATTAATGAAAACATCGATTCGCGGTCGCGAGCCACCGTTGATGTTGTTGATTAGACACATGGACTGGTGGAGGAAGAGGGTCGGTTAACCCTCTACTGGACAGGGACCATTCATAAATTACGTGGACACTTTTTTGACACTGAGAGGCAGTTTTTCCAAATGTTGATCGGTTTGTCTAACAACGGCCGCATCGAGGTGCCCTGATTTGGATGAATCTATCAGCATTTGTTTGTATACACATGAGACGAGCCCTCTACGATGAGCGAGTTGTGGCGCTAAAACCAGGGCAAATAGTGTCCACACACTAAAAAATTTGGGATATTACATTTGACGTAATCTTTGAGAAAACCTATTAATTAATCATGTAAACGTATTTTTGATGTAAAATTGGGTAAATTTTGGCGTAAATCGATGAAATTCCCATTCGTATTTTATTGTATCGCCCAAAACTCAAAATTACATCAAATGTAATCTAATTTTACGGCTTTTCTGATTCACATTACTGGAGCGTTAAATTTGATGTAATGTTACATCAAATAAAACCCGATTTCTCGCACCTTTGTCATCGCACGTCTGTCAGAATAAAAAAACTTCATTTTTTCTCCTTACTGATCGGAATTTCCTTACAATCAAATTTCTGTTGTCAAAACCACCCTGACTTTCAAAAATCGAATTTTCATTCCGTTTCTGGAAAATCTGTGTATATCTGTGTCCAATTTAAAAAGTCTGTGAAACACAGACAAATCTGTGCCTGGCATACCTGGCATACCTGGTTCAGGGCATTCGTGGAAATATCATGTCCCATCCTAGAGGGTCCCGGAGTACCAAACCTTCTTAGCATGGTGCTCTCAACGAATATATCTAAAAATCTCGGAGCGTATGGTGGTGTGTCCCCACGCTTCTTCCTCCCCTGTCGATTCAGAATTGTGTTGTTGTTCGAACACTTAGTGCTCAAACTCAACCCAATTACGAATCATCTCTGCGATATGGCTTTACGCAGTAAGCTTGGCCGCTTTAACGCTTGTGATGTTTCAATGCATTCCGATGCAATGGTGCACTACAAATGTTAATAAATGACAAGAAGAGTGCTAGGCGTAATCTAATCTAAGACACTCTCCAGGATCCCTTCAAAAGATTGGCTGCGCTACACACCTAAAAAAGTAGTAATCCAGCTGCAAGTAAAATGCCTGGGTGTAAAATAAATATTGCATTATTTTATGCAATTTTATGTGATTTTACACCCTGAAATATGTAGCCCATCAGTATGGGAAACTTACTTGACCGAAATGTCAAGCTCATATATGCGTTTATCCTTACAGCTATTCATCGGTCTGATGGCCGAGTGGGCTAAGGCGCCAGTCCGTACTGTTGGTGCTGGGTTTGAATACCGTCGGTTGCAACTTTTTGTTATGTTTGCAAAAATTGTACATGCAGTGTGAAATATTAAGTGTTTATTTTGACGAAGGTGATGTGCATGCTTTTGCATGCGATTTTACCATCGAATTATTTGCTGTGTAGGGTCTGATTAGATTAGATTAGACAACAACAGAAGGTGGGGTAAAATGTACATTTAACTTTGAGGTTCGAAAAATAATATTAATATGAAAATTTGAGTATTTTTGAACAAATAAGGTATTTAGTGAAAATTTCAGTTTTCAACAAAAAAAAGCTCTTACAAATAAAGTGAAATGAATACAAAATAAAATGTCTTTTGAAGCACTTGAATATGTGCCATACTGCTAAAAAAATTTCGTTGTTTTTATAACACACTTTTTACAAAGTTTACTTTTGCCCAACGGCACTTTTCGGTCTCAATTTTTGCTTGCTTGGAATTTTCGGGAAATTGCACACCAACTATATAAACTTTAAAGCAGAAAATAAGAATATTTTTGAAATTGTTCCGATAAAAATTTTGTGGAAAAACCATGTTAAGAGTTAAAACATTGTTATCATTTTTAAAACAAAGTCCGTTGCAAATATTTGTTTAAAAATATAAAGGTCTAAACATCAGGAAGCAAAAATATGTTATTTACGGTATTTTGTGAAAATTTTAGTATTTTTCAAAAAACTAAAAAAGACAGAGCCTACACATTCTCGCTTCGTCAGGTACCCATATGTCAAATTATGATAATTTGAGTTTTTTCGCAAAACATACAGTATTTTGTGAAAATTTTAGTTATCAACAAAAAAAAAAGCTCTTACAAGTAATGTGAAAAGCATACAAAATTTCGGTTCGTTTTCTACCCATATTGTAAATAAAAAAAATGTATTTTCGAAAAAATACGGTGTTTTGCGTTAATTTTTGTTTTCAACAAAAAATAAACTGAAATAAAGTGTGAACGCTTACAAAATGTCGCTTCGTTTGATACCCATATTGCAAATTGTGAAAATTTGAGTACTTTAGAAAAAGTACGATATTTCGTGAACAATTCATACTTTGAAACTTACGTAATTTTCAAATGTTATATTCTTAGTGAAAGCATTGTCGTTAAATTAAGTTGATTTTAGAAAGCTTCAAAAAATGAGAAATCGTTAATCATCGGCAACCTTGTTATCTATCCTGCCAATGCAAATGATTGTTATGTTTTGTACAATTATTCAATATTATAATTTATCAAATGAACTTTTTTTTAGTTTTTCTATGTTACTATCTAAACTACACTTTTTACAGGTTGCATTCAATAAAAAATGTCGAAGAAATACGATAAAAATAAAATTTGAACCGTTAAATGCCCCCTAATATTATATTTTAACGTTATAAGTGTTAAAAACCAGTATTGACCAATTCCTTATATTTTTATTTTGTTTATTTTATCACCTTCGTGTTCCCCGGACAATTTTACATGATAATCAATGTAAACCTCAAACTAAAATGAACTAATGGCGAGGTACAGCAATTTTACTGAAAAAAGTTTGATTTTACGCTGCACTCGGAAGTACATGGTGTACTTTTCAACAAAAACGGATGAATCCCGCATAGTTCGGTTTTTATATCTGAGAAACTTATTTCCGATTTCAATTCATAGGACAAAGTGCAGTAAAATAGCTGTATCTTGCCAATAGTTCATTTTAGTTTGGAGTTTACATTGATTATCATGCAAAATTGTCCGGGGAACACGATGGTGATAAAAAAAAAATAAAAATACTAGGAATCGGTCAAAACTAAATTTTAATACTTAAAACGTTAAAATATAATGTTAGTGGGTATTTAAGGATTAAAATTTCATTTTTATCGGATTTCTTCGACCATTTTCTATAAAATGCAACCTGTAGAAAGTCTTTTGCTCATGTAGTTGCAAAGTTATGATTAAAAGAAAAAAAAAGGTTTTTTTAAGAAAATCATAAAAAGTAGAGGGATGATCAAATCAGCACCAAACTTGGGATTTTTGTAACTATCGATAGATAAACGTTCCCTCCAAGTTTGATCCAAATTGGGGAAGGTCGAGTCCAAAAGTGTACCCAGTTGACTTGGAATGACCCATTAGGGTGTAATATGGTTGTATGGAAAAAAATAAAGTTGTCCAAATTAAGTGAGCATAGCACTTTTTCAGTTCCTTTTGGGGACCTAAACAACTCCCCAAAGTTTGGGATCGATTGGTTTAGTCCTCACTTTGCGCAAAGCGATTCAATTTTCCATATAAATTTATATGGAGAAAACCATTGTTTTGGATATTGATATGTATTAAATCCACGTATCATGCTATATTAAAACCGGACTCATATTCGGATGCTCTGGAATGTCCTCTACAACTTTCCCGAAGAGAGTGTGGTGCTAGCTTGCCCCTTAAAAAAGATACAACGTGTTCAAAACTCGTCTAAAACGTGTTTTTTGCTCTAAAATCACGTTTTATACGAGTTTTGAGGACGCTATATCTTCTTGTAGGAGCAAGTAAGCACCATACTCTCTTCGGCAAAGTTGTAGAACATCTGAATATGAGTCCGGTTTTGATTGTATCATGAAACGTGGATTTGATAAATATCAATATCCAAAAAATATATATTGGGGAGTTGTTTAGGGCCCCAAAAGGAACTGAAAAAGTGCTGTGCTGGAAAATCGATTTGGATATTACACCCTAATGACCCATTAGGGTGTAATATGGTTGTATGGAAAAAAATAAAGTTGTCCAAATTTAGTGAGCACAGCACTTTTTTAGTTCCTTCTGGGGTCCTAAACAACTCCTCAAAGTTTGGGACCGATTGGTTTAGTCCTCACTTTGCGCAAAGCGAATAAATTTTCCATATAAATTTGTATGGGAAAAACCATTTTTTTTTGGATTTTGATATTTATCACATCCACGTTTCATGTTGTATCGAAACCGGACTCATATTCGGATGCTCTGGAATGTCCTCTACAATTTTTCCGAAGAGAGTATGGTGCTAGCTTGTCCCTAAAAAAGATACAGCGTGTTCAAAACTCGTCTAAAACGTGTTTTTTGCTCGAAAATCACGTTTTAGACGAGTTTTGAGGACGCTATATCTTCTTTCTGGAGCAAGTTAGCACCATACTCTCTTCGGCAAAGTTGCAGAGCACATTCCAGAGCATCCGGTTTTGATATGGCATGAAACGTCGAATTGTTAAATATCAAAATCCTAAAAAATGGTTTTCCCCATACAAATTTATATGGAAAATTGAATCGCTTTGCGCAAAGTGAGGACTGAACCAATCTTTCCCAAACTTTGCGGAGTTGTTTAGTGCCCCAAAAGGAACTGAAAAAGTGCTGTGCTGGAAAATCGATTTGGATATTACACCCTAATGACCCATATGTGTTGCAAAATGATACATTTTTCAACTGTCAGTCATGATTTTTTTTGCCATCATAGAGAAGTAAAGTAATGTTCCCATTAGAATTATAGTGAATAGGTTTTTTTTCATTTTTTGCTTTTCTATATAATTTATTTTTGCATTATGGTTGAAATCTGTTTTATTTACTAGAGACAACCTGCAAAGCATTGAATGAAAAAAAAAAAGTTTTGGTTCTGCTTTTGCTGTCCCGCCAACCACAAAACTCAAATTTTAACAAATTTGTCACGTAAATGAGTGTAATGTTAATTTCTCAGTGTGTAATTTTTAAGAAAAATATTTCAACCGTTTTTAGTAAAATTCTTGTAGCAAATAATGAAAATGGGCCAATGTGGATTTTTAAACAAGAAGTCTATCCTGCTCACGTCAGTGAATGTTCATATTTGACATGACCAGGACAGACTGCTTGTTTACAATTCCACATTGGCCCATTTACAATTTTTTGCATGAAATGTACGAAGTTGTCCCGGAATATAATATTTCTTAAGCAGCCGAATATAATATTTCTTAAGCAGCAGAGAGTTACTCAAATCTCCACCATCCACAATACCAGAACACCACCCTCCTCCCGTTCAGCAGAATCTTCGTGACCGATCTGCCTCCGTTCAGAGTTCACCGCAATGCAAGAAGGTTCGCGGTGCGGCGCGGCACGGCTGCCAGTAATTGCTAATGATATGTTATTAACGACTCTATCGTGCCCATGTTTTTCGCGGGTTTTCAAAGACACCAAACTTCGCTGCCACTGGCGGTTCTTGGTTGGAAAATTGAAAAATTATTTCGCCTTTTTGCCCCGTAATGATGATGTGTGCTGCCCGGACTAACGGCACCAATGATGGGAGATTTGGATTTGTTGGACGGATTGCACGGACGTTGTAAAAGGATCACTTTGGCACGATGAACTGATGTGCGAATTGCTGCAGATTGGGGCTAATTGACGTAAATCTGTTTCTTGAATGGAGTTTTGATTGGCGTGGAGAACGATGGAGAAGGATGGCAGCATTGGCGTAGAACTTTGCAGGAACTGCATTGTTTGAAAGATTCACATTTTGGTGATTAGATTTTTGTGGTTTTAACAAGACATCAACTAATTAATCAAATCTGTTCCACCAGCATCATTTCACCAATCTTAACGACGCCATTACAATTCTCAAATGATCAATTAATGTCCCAAACCGTCACAACTAGCCGTCCACTCACCAAACACTGACTAAAATGAACTCCAAGGTTAGTGCAACAGCGAGTGCAGCTCAAAAGCACCGAGGCGTGAACCATGAATGTTGCATGAGAGAGTCGTCTCGCTGCATATTTCCTAAGAGCCCACAGTCCGCAGTGAAGCTTAAATCTGATGATCTCCTTTATTTGTCAGAGCAGTTTCTGATGGAGTTAGATAACCTCCCCCCTCGCCGGGGTAGTCTCACTGAACTTGTGGGAAACAATTAGACCGTTGAAGCCGCGGCGGTGTGCGAAATCCGCAATTTTTGAGACGGGTCAATTAGTGAATTGTCATTTTTTTTGCACGCCGTAAAAGTCTAATTGAGAAGATGACGATCAAACTGCGCCAGTCAAGAGTTGCTCATCTGCCTGCGAGTTGAGTGCCTCAAAGCGGTTGAACGAGAATGTTCAAAATGTCAGACACTTGGCCAGAGACCATGAGGGGGCTAGAATGTAGCGTTTTTTATCCGGTGACTTTCCGACACCCGGGGCGAGAAGCCCCGGCGATGACATTTGGTGCCGCTGTCGATTAGGAATAGATTGCATTTTGTGGGTGAATTTGTGCAAGAGATGTTGTTTACGTTGCTCGTGGCGCTTCTTGGGGAGGGAGAACACTGTCTGGCTGTGGTGTGGCGTTGTTTGGTTCGGGATGTTAATGGTGCTGCTAATGACTTTTTCGATAGTGCAAATAAGAGGACCTTTAATGATTTGTTATTCTTTTAGATTAAAGCTGTATTGCAGGGAGGGTTTGGTTTTTGATGAAAAGTTGGCTTATTTGGTTAGGTTTTCTTGGGCTATAACAGTCATTCCTAAAATTCAAAATAGTTTACTTATCTCGAATGTTTTAAAATAGTAGTTTATGCAACAAGTTGCAAAAAGAGGATTTTTTCAGCACGAGTCGTACATTTATCCAACGAGGTTCACCGAGTTGGATAAATACGACGAATGTTGAAAAAATCAAGTTTTGCAACGAGTTCCATACAATATTTTTTGCAATTCCGAAAAACACTCATTGAGTGAAATTTTAAGTAAAATTTTCATGTATTTTTCCAATAAATCGTTTAAATAAAAAAAATGTTGAAAAGTTTTACTTTTCGAAACAAGTGCTGAAAAGTTCAACTTTTCAGCACTCATTTCAGTGCTGAAAAGTAGAACTTTTCGGCATTTATTTTGAAAAGTGTTGCTATTCGATTCTGTTATTTTTGGTAGGAAAAAGAAGGCCGTTTCATTTCTTCAGAAGGCCAGGAAAAGTTGACAGTTTCACAGCGGAATTGCAAAAAATAACATTTAAACTTTATTTGAACATAATGATATAGGTACTATCCTTCGTTTTAAAGTTTTTTTTGTTATCTTATTATTGATGTATAGATCAACTGCTAATTTCAAGGATTTTTTAAAAGAATAACGTTGACTCCTGAAATCCACCACTTCGGAACACTTTTTTTTCTTACGGATATAAACAAACTTAGGATCTGTTCAGAAGTGTATATTTGTAACAACATAATGAATACATTGGCTGGTACCAATCAAACATTAGCTCAACTATAGTTTTGTAAATTTTGTGATATTTTTTGGAGAATCAAGCCGTTGCAAATATTTTCAAAGTTTTGCAAGTTAATCTCCCTCTAAATCGTCCCAAAAAGTCAGGAGGCAAAAAAATATATTCTTGAAAAAGATTCAAAATTTTAATTGAAATAAAAGTTTAATCATTTTTTTTCGTTTATACTTAGATAGCTACAAATCTTGAATTACAGTTTTTAAAGAATAAAACCCACATTTACAAATGGAATATGTGTTTAAAAAATGGCATAAAAAAGTTCCTGAAAGTAGTGAGGTCATAAAGAAAAGCTGCATTACCATTGATACATTGTCGTTCTGTTGTACTTCTTACAAATCATTTTTTTTACAAGAATTGAAAACTAAAAAACATATTAAAATGTATACCAATTTAACACGGATTGAACACATTAGTTACGTTTAATAAATACATGATTTTAATTTATTAATTTTTGATTTCTCATTTTGAAATCATAATATTCGGATGAAAAAACATATGATATTTTTTAAAAATAAATCTTATAGTTTTATTTGAAAACAAATTTAAAATATCGAATTATAATATAATTGACTGCAAACAGACAAACACACCAAATGCAAAGGGTTAGTAAGGGAAAACTTCTAAGAACATTAAAAGTGATTAAAATGTGTTGATTTATCAATAAAACAAAGTGGTCATGATTAACAAAAATAAATTTGGTTTAATGGTTTCAATGTTTGTTCTACCATACATTAATTCTAAATACACGAAATTTATGTATTATTTTTTTGATTTTAGTTCAGTACATTTTTCTACCAATGTACCAATACACATTTTAAAAATGCATTTTAAATCTTTGTATTTTAATTCGATTTGTGTTTTTTTTGGGAAATTAATTTAAATTAATTTCCAAACAGTAGGGGAGAGTGGGGAGACTTGATCCCCGGGGAGACTTGATCCCAAGTCTGTATCTCGTCAGCATGTGGGTAAAATAATTAGCTTTGTTCTAGAAAATTGTGCGAAATTGACTAAAACTCGTTAAAGAAAACAAAGAAAAAAATTAAAAAATGTCTAGATTGAGTTACACACATTTTTCTAAGAAGTGCTGCAAAAAACTTCCAAGAGATCTTTTTTCTTTGTTTTAATAAGTATAGAAAACACTAAAAAATTATTCAAAAAAATATTTTTTATACATGAATTGATTGATAAACATATCAACTCCAAAACCCTTACGCATTTGACGTTAAATTTATCGTCATACTATTTTAACAATCAGTTGCTTAAAAAGTGCGTTTAGGAGACTTGATCCCTGCATTTTTACAGTCACTGGAATCAGCCTCAAGATTAATTAATTGAGCTGGGTTTTCATACATAGTTTCCTTTAGTATAGTTGTACATAACTTACTGCAGTTTGAACCATTTTTCAAAAGTTTTGTAAACAAAAATTACCAGCTTCTGTAAACATGCTCAATTTTGGTCTAAAAAAGAAAATTTTAAGTTTTTAATTATTTTGCATGCATAACTTGTTATATTTTGAACAAAAACGTACAGGTTTAATGTGAAATTGCTGTAACTTATAGAAAATTAAAAGTTTGGATGAATAAGAAACATTTTGCTTAAGATTTCTTAAAAATGTTGAAAGGGGGATCAAATTACCCCCAACATTTTGAAAATGCCGGTTTAAAATATTTTTTTAAAACGCTTGGCATGATTCGAAGAGTTTATCTGGTGAAATACCCTTATCAGCCAAACATAGTTGAATGTTTAAGCTTTCAATTCATGCAAAAAGTTTATAGTTTTGTGAGAAATTGACAGAGTTATGTGCGATACAAAAAAAGGGGATCAAGTCTCCCCACTCTCCCCTACACGAAAATTAAACCTTTGGAATTTATATATTCATTTAGAAATTATTTATTTTTGTGATTGGCTAGCAGTGCACTTTATCATAAATTATCTCAGGAGTTTCGATGATAATTCCCGGGAATCTAGGGTATCGAAATCGCTGAATTCCCGGAAAATTGTCCCGTTAATTTTCGCTCGTCGACATCTCATTATAGTAATGTTACTGCAAAGTAAGTAAGAATGAAAAATAAAAATTTCATGATTCATGTTGTGGTCCTTAAATTTAAAATATTCTTAGGAATTGAAACTTTAATTTGAAGTGATCTTGTTGAATTCGAAAGGCAAAATGAACCATTAACAATATTTTCTTAATATATCAGTTATCAATACATTAGAAAAGTTTGTGAATACAAGTTTGAACTTTGAATTAAAAGCGATATTTTTTGCTCCCTCTAACGATTTTTGTTAGTCTCACGATTTCATAGTCAGTTTAAAACTGATTATTCAAGTCTCAATAGTTACTTATCTAAATTAAATTAATAAGACAACATTTTTAATTTCAGAAATAATTGTAAAAAAAGTTCCACAATTTTTATAAGCATTTGATTTTAATATAATTTTTACTATAGATTGTGCAAATTGTCTCTGTTCTATTTTTGAAATGGTCTTATAAACAAGGTGACTCTTATTGACTTTTTTTTCTAGAGTATGCTCAGTTTTTCAATTAATTGCATTTCAAACATATTTGAATTGAGTTATTTAAAACATGAGTAAGAACTTGTTAAAACTGTCCTGTTGAACAATAGCAATTGAACTCATTTTTAAATCATTTTGGGAAATATGAAACCATTTTTACAACAAAAAATGGTTTCAAAAAACAAACAAAATATGAAAGAATAATTAATTTTTAGACAAAACGAAACTATTGGCACTACGCCCCCCGGGGCATGGCCTTCCTCTAACGTGGGATTTCTGCTCCAGCGCCTCTGACGAGACAGGAGAAACCGGGACCGACGTTTTACTTCACCATCCGATAGAAGCTCAGTGGATAAGGCGGGAATCGAACCCGCGTCTCATAGCATCATCGAGATCGGCAGCCGAAGCCGCTACCCCTGCGCCACGAGACCCACGGTAATTTTTAGACAATTGTACTTAAATTAAAACTCCAAAATGCATTTTTTGCGCTTCTAAATTACGTGTGGAATTCAAACAAAATTTAAAAAGATAATGTCTGGACATTTAAAGAAATTTGTATTAATTTTGTTACTTGAATGTTATTATTTTTTCAATCAATTTTTAAGATGATTTATATAGATGATTAAAGTTTCTGTTATACCTTTGATACTCGAATTGTTAGTTTTTTAACGATCAGAAAAATAATTAACAAAAAGTTGGATGCATATGATTTAAATCTTTATTTTGGTAAACTTTTCTGTTGGACATCTGGCTTTAAATACATCTTTCATACTTTCAGTTTGATCACAGTTTTCAGGTGTTTGCACACGACCTTTCTAATTCTAACCCAGGGCAGTTTAAATTATGTTTTTTTTTTATTCTTCTCTACTCACCAAGAACTTCATCATTTTGATTGTTTTTAGTAGCACTGTTTTTCGCTTGAAACCACAAATGCCGCTTCACTTCACTGCAATTTCCACTAAACTGCTTCCTGTGTAGTCCAGAAAAGAAAAAAAGAATAAATCCAAATTGAACGGTCAAACTGTTGACAATCAATCCAAATATCCACTAAAGTCCCAAATCACTGTTTCAGAGCTCTCCCTTCAGAACAAGTCCAAACACTTCACACAATTCACAGTACCACTGGCTGCTGCTGCTTCACAAACTCTAGCTGGTAGCTGCGCTGCTTCCCGCTTCAGAACACCGAAATCAACTGTCTCACTGAAGCGCCACGAGCTTCCCTTTTATTAACTGTAAAATCAAAGCTGACGGCGCTTTTCCAACCCAGCCAGTCGAAAAGATTTCCCCGAAGCTCCGGAGCATCCGAAGATGATCCTCAGAGATCTCGTCTCTCCTGAGCTTTTTTTTTTTGCTCACACGCGCGAAGAGAAGAGAGGATCAAAAGTACGAATCACGTTGAGAGAGCGAGTGAGAGTTTCGCTCGCGCTTTTCTTCTTGTTTAGAACACACCAACCAAGGGGAAGATCTCCGGCTGCTTTCGATCATGACAGTGCCTTGCTCGGCACTGATGACGGTTGCAACCAAACACGTGAAAGGTGATCATCATACCTGAGAGAGAACTCCTAAACCACCCGGCGGCAAGTGGGTGGCAATAAACTAACCAGTAGACTCTAAGCTTAATCTCTTGTGAGAAGCCTCTCTCGTAGAATCTTGCATGCAAGATGATGACGTCACGACGCCGTCAAGTCAGCACGAATTGCTTGAACTTGAACGAGTTGACGCTCGGATCGGGGCTTGGCTTAGCCCAGCGATCGTCGTGGTGGTGGGTTTATTTTTTTTTCTTTCGACGTCAAAGGTGCGGAAGGCGCTCGGAGCATCAGTTGAAGATCAATCGATCAAGTGATTTAGGTATGTGATGAAGTGCGCTGAAAGGAATAGGAATAGGTTTGAGCAGAGTTTACACGCAGGAACGGAACCGGAGCTTGTGGCATGGGTTGCGTTTATTGGCTATGTTGAGCAGTAGCGCAGTGTGTCGTCACGATCTGAGGGGATGAGTATGTGAAGGTTGGAAGTTATCTGATGGAGTTTTAAGTTACATGGTTTAAAGTTGAGGGTTTTGACGATATAGTGTGTAAATGATGTTTAAATATCTTACAAGTTATCGTAAACGTGAACAGAGTTTATAACACCGAGATCCTCACAGATATCCGTTCAGATTTTACAATTTACAGATTTTTTTTCCGTTTCCAATAGCAAAAACTATCTTAATTTTAACACTAACGCGAACCGTGGAAGTTGATGAAAATAATAATAAAATTCGATTTATACTACAAAAAATAATCCCAAAATGAAAGTTGAGCTTACAATAACAAAAACACGGATGGTCGGGTCAAGTTTTTTTTTTATTTGAGAACTGGAGTTGCAGTCGAAGCTAAAGTTGGTAAATTCTGAGAAGCTGGAGTCAAGTTTGTCCTCCTTCAAAATTTTGGTAGAGTAGGAAAAATATTGCAAACATTATTTTCATTTATTAAAAAAAAACTTGTTCAATTGGTTGTACCTGTAAGAATACATTGTACAAGGTTTATTTTTGAAAATTTTATCGTATAAGGACCATTTGTTTTATCGATTTTTTTAAATTCTTTTCGTTTTCGCAAATAGACTTTTCTTTGAGTTTTATGATCCGAATGAAACTTTGTCCTTGTACATTCCTTTAATCAAAAGAAGTC
The DNA here is from genome assembly GCF_015732765.1 of Culex quinquefasciatus. Classification (NCBI taxonomy): domain Eukaryota; kingdom Metazoa; phylum Arthropoda; class Insecta; order Diptera; family Culicidae; genus Culex; species Culex quinquefasciatus. Next base: position 36,184,658 of record NC_051862.1, read on the forward strand.
TTCGGGGGTCCCCCCGAACCCAATGTCACCCCTGGTGACGCTAATATAAAAGTCGACACAAATATTTTTGGTCGAAAAATCTATCCTATTGAAAGTTAAAATGTGATTGAAAATTGTAATTTTGTCAAAATTTTTATCAAACATTTATGTAAATGAGTTATAAAACATTAAGCTTGATTAAAGTAGATAACTTTAAAAAGAGCAAAATCATAGGTATTCCATACTTCTCAACATTTCATTGAGGCAGACCAATTTTTGTTCAAATTGTAGTGAAATTAGAGGAATACTTGTTGAAAATATCCGTTTGTAACAATTTATCATTAATGTTGCAGTATAGGCCGTTGCAAAAACTTTTTAGTTAATGGGGCCTCCTTCAAAATTTGAAGCCAATATCAGGGAACAAAAAACAATTTTTTTAAACTGCATAATTTCATAAGAATTTTTGTAAAACTTCGATGTAAAATTAGGACGCTGCAAATATTTTTTTTAAATTTATGTTCCTTGACTCTAATAAAAAAATAAAAAAAAAAGTAAAACAAATTGAATTACCGACCACGGTGTCAGCATTTCAATGAAAAAAGTGTTATAAAATGCATTATTATCATGTCCAGTTAATTATCAATCATTAATTTCCCAAATTTCTAAGTATTAACAAAAAAATTTTTGCGAGAAAAAATAGTTTTTTCAGTGTAGTTTCATTAAATTTCAAAATATTTTAAAACTAGTCCAAACATGCTCAATATGATTATGAATGCATAAAAAGAGATTGTTTTCAGTTGATTAGACTTCTATTGAAATTCTGATGCATTTTGAAAAAAAATACCCCTCTGATTTTTCAGACCAATTTAAATGAGGGGGAGTTGCTTAATGTTCTGATAATAATACACCGTGTAGTATGTTGAATTATCCAAATTCTTAAAAATCTTCACCGTGTAGTGTGTTGAATTATTCAAATTCTTAAAAATCTTCAAATTCTTCACAGTCTTCAAATTCTTCAAATTCTTCAAATTCTTCAAATTCTTCCAATTCTTCAAATTCTTCAAATTCTTCCAATTCTTCAAATTCTTCAAATTCTTCAAATTCTTCAAATTCTTCAAATTCTTCAAATTCTTCAAATTCTTCAAAATCTTCAAAATCTTCAAATTCATCAAATTTTTTAAATAAACATTACACCAAATTTTGCAAATTCTAAAAATTACACAAAATTCTGGTAATTCTACAAGCTCTAAACTCTCAAAATTTTTAAAAATCTTAAAAATCTTAAAAATCTTAAAAATCTTAAAAATCTTAAAAATCTTAAAAATCTTAAAAATCTTAAAAATCTTGAAAATCTTAAAAATCTTAAAAATCTTAAAAATCTTAAAAATCTTAAAAATCTTAAAAATCTTAAAAATCTTAAAAATCTTAAAAATCTTAAAAATCTTAAAAATCTTAAAAATCTTAAGAATCTTAAAAATCTTAAAAATCTTAAAAATCTTAAAAATCTTAAAAAACTTAAAAATCTTAAAAATCTTAAAAATCTTAAAAATCTTAAAAATTTTAAAAATCTTAAAAATCTTAAAAATCTTAAAAATCTTAAAAATCTTAAAAATCTTAAAAATCTTAAAAATCTTAAAAATCTTAAAAATCTTAAAAATCTTAAAAATCTTAAAAATCTTAAAATCTTAAAAATCTTAAAAATCTTAAAATCTTAAAAATCTTAAAAATCTTAAAATCTTAAAAATCTTAAAAATCTTAAAAATCTTAAAAATCTTAAAAATCTTAAAAATCTTAAAAATCTTAAAAATCTTAAAAATCTTAAAAATCTTAAAAATCTTAAAAATCTTAAAAATCTTAAAAATCTTAAAAATCTTAAAAATCTTAAAAATCTTAAAAATCTTAAAAATCTTAAAAATCATAAAAATCTTTAAAATCTTAAAAATCTTAAAAATCTTAAAAATCTTAAAAATCTTAAAAATCTTAAAAATCTTAAAAATCTTAAAAATCTTAAAAATCTTAAAAATCTTAAAAATCTTAAAAATCTTAAAAATCTTAAAAATCTTAAAATCTTAAAATCTTAAAATCTTAAAAATCTTAAAAATCTTAAAATCTTAAAAATCTTAAAAATCTTAAAAATCTTAAAAATCTTAAAAATCTTAAAAATCTTAAAAATCTTAAAAATCTTTAAAATCTTAAAATCTTAAAAATCTCAAAAATCTTAAAAATCTTAAAAATCTTAAAAATCTTAAAAATCTTAAAAATCTGAAAAATCTTAAAAATCTTAAAAATCTTAAAAATCTTAAAAATCTTAAAAATCTTAAAAATCTTAAAAATCTTAAAAATCTTAAAAATCTTAAAAATCTTAAAAATCTTAAAAATCTTAAAAATCTTAAAAATCTTAAAAATCTTAAAAATCTTAAAAATCTTAAAAATCTTAAAAATCTTAAAAATCTTAAAAATCTTAAAAATCTTAAAAATCTTAAAAATCTTAAAAATCTTAAAAATCTTAAAAATCTTAAAAATCTTAAAAATCTTAAAAATCTTAAAAATCTTAAAAATCTTAAAAATCTTAAAAATCTTAAAAATCTTAAAAATCCTAAATATTATAATTCTTAAAAATATTACAAATCTTAATCCTTTTTTATGTTATAAAACTAAAAATAACCTTTCTTCAAACCCAACAATTGGTATAATTTTTGCACCATTCAAAATAAAAAAAAAGAATATATTTGTACAATAAGCCAACAACACATAAAAACCATAGATTAATAAATATTGGTTTTTGATTACGTCTATGTCTCGTAACTGCTTAGATTTCAATTTATACACAAAAAAAATCTTGATTACTGCACAGCAAAAAAAGTAGAAATCCAGCTGCGTGTGAAAGGCCTGGGTGTAAAATAAATGTTGCATCATTTTATTAAATTCTATGTAATTTTACACCCTGAAATATGTAGCCCATCAGTATGGGAGTCTACTTGACTGAAATGTCAAGCTCATTTAAGCGTTTTTCCTTTCCAATTTTCATCGGTTTGATGGCCGAGTGGGCAAAGGCGCCATTCCTTACTGTTGGTGCTGGGTTTGAATCCCGTCGGTTGCAACTTTTTTTTGTGTTTACAAAAATTTTACATGCAGTGTGTAATATTAAGTGTCTTTTTTGACGAAGGTGATGTGCATTCTTTTGCATGCGATTTCACCATCAGATTTTTTGCTGTGTGAGTAAAGGATAAAAATAGGTGATATTTGAGAGTCAGCTGTCACATTGGGAACATGTCTGAGCCATCCGTCAACTATCTCCTGCAAGCTATTTCACCAGAACGCAACCTTTGTGCTCGCCACGAAAACGCTTTCCGGTGCAGCCGGCCTATCGCTACCTCAAATCTCCATCAGATGAAGCCGTTTGAGACGGGGAGTGACTATCAAAATAATTGTCAAACAGTAGCGCAATTAGCAGCGCAAATTATTTTCCCAACAAATTTCGTGCTCAAGCCAAACTGTGGGCAATCGGGGTCGTCGGGCAATAACTGCAGCCACCAGCAAAGTGAAAACGGGCAAAACTTAATGAGACCATCATTGTGGAAAATAAAGCCAAGTCGCACAATTGCACGCCGGAAGCCTTGAGCTGGAATTGGTGGAAAGGAAGTTGGGTGGTATCAATTTCATGAGAAGATAATCAACTCTGTGAGTAATCTTCTGCTTCCTTCAGTACCCAAAAGTTGAACCATTCTGAAAGTACTTATTCAAAAGCCTTAAACTTCTGGTAAGTACCCTCTCGAAAAATTATCTTGCCGCCCAAATCAAAGAGTCCCACGAGCGTCTCGTCTCGCTAAAGATTGTTAAATTACGAATAAATAACCACTTTATGGCTGCCGTGGTGGATCATCAAGATAACGCATGTCGAATCGATTACCTCGGTGGACCACGCTAAAAGTAAACTAATCATCATCGTTAGTGCTTCTGACTGTTTTGATCACCGCGGCAGGTCTCATTACCTCAACCTTTTATTACCTATATTAGTATTACTGTTCGGCGGCCACTGACACTGGCTGCTGCAAGTCCAGAGTGGCCTCTTCCTCGACCTTGGCAGGTCAATAATTGGGAACGAGAAGTTGTAAAAACTTAAACGCGTGTGCCAATCTTCAGAAGTTCCGTGTTGCGTCCAGTCAGACGAACCAGATCACCTTACGCTGAGGATGATCTTTGAGCAGTGAAGCTTTAAGATAGCTACAGAGTAGCAGCTTAGACTGTAAGTTTGCTGTCCAATTATTCCATCGGTGTAATTACCTCTGCATGAAGCCACACTAAGATCCAATTCCAGATCCTGCTACTCAACCCAGCTTGCACCACATCCGGGAGACCCTCTCCATAAACGTCACCATATCGTCATAAAGCTCATTAGGCGCTTGGAAGCCCCTTGCAGTTCTTAGCATTCGTTCGACTCGTCTTCATTGTCAAGTAACTCAGCCTCCGCTCTTCTAGTTACAGAACATAAATAAGGAGGACCAATCTGTTCCACAGGGCGCGCGCGCGCTCACAAACTCGCGGTGGCATTTAGCAAAATCGAGAAACGTGACTTAGTTCTGGGCTGCCTCC